>NC_060063.1:4316698-4944766 GCF_020283565.1 Trifolium pratense
AAATGATTCGGCGTCATTATGACTCGCCCTTCTTTGTTGTAGTTGATTTTTGTACTGCCAGGCTTGCACGCCTTATTTTGTGACTTCTTGGCAATTTAAAAAGAATTGGCGTTGCTCGGAGTCGTACTTCCACTATACTTTGTGTCTGGTGTTGACAATAATCTCGCCTTTGAAATTTTTTAACTTTGCACCTGCAATGTCTTTAGCTCTTTAAATATAATTATATATCATTTATGAATAACTTTATACCTGTTGTCATTTGGCGTTATAATGAATCGCCTTGCTTTGGTTGTGTGTACGCTTCTTCTGGCGGTGTTGATAATCTCGCCTTTTTCTGCTGTTTCTTTTTCTGACGTACCCAACTCGTAAGACTTACAGGTAACGCCAAGGCCTTGCAACCTTGTTTAATTTTTCTTTTTCTGACGTACCCAACTCGTAAGACTTACAGGTAACGCCAAGGCCTTTCAACCTTGTTTAATTTTGCTTTTTCTGACGTACCCAACTCGTAAGACTTACAGGTGACGCCAAGGCCTTTCAACCTTGTTTAATTTTGCTTTTTCTGACGTACCCAACTCGTAAGACTTACAGGTAACGCCAAGGCCTTTCAACCTTGTTTAATTTTGCTTTTTCTGACGTACCCAACTCGTAAGACTTACAGGTGACGCCAAGGCCTTTCAACCTTGTTTAATTTTTCTTTTTCTGACGTACCCAACTCGTAAGACTTACAGGTAACGCCAAGGCCTTTCAACCTTGTTTAATTTTGCTTTTTCTGACGTACCCAACTCGTAAGACTTACAGGTGACGCCAAGGCCTTTCAACCTTGTTTAATTTTGCTTTTTCTGACGTACCCAACTCGTAAGACTTACAGGTAACGCCAAGGCCTTTCAACCTTGTTTAATTTTGCTTTTTCTGACGTACCCAACTCGTAAGACTTACAGGTGACGCCAAGGCCTTTCAACCTTGTTTAATTTTGCTTTTTCTGACGTACCCAACTCGTAAGACTTACAGGTAACGCCAAGACCTTTCAACCTTGTTTAATTTTGCTTTTTCTGACGTACCCAACTCGTAAGACTTACAGGTGACGCCAAGGCCTTTCAACCTTGTTTAATTTTGCTTTTTCTGACGTACCCAACTCGTAAGACTTACAGGTAACGCCAAGGCCTTGCAACCTTGTTTAATTTTTCTTTTTCTGACGTACCCAACTCGTAAGACTTACAGGTAACGTCAAGGCCTTTCAACCTTGTTTAATTTTTCTTTTTCTGACGTACCCAACTCGTAAGACTTACGGGTAACGCCAAGGCCTTTCAACCTTTTTAATTTTGCTTTTTCTGACGTACCCAACTCGTAAGACTTACAGGTAACGCCAAGGCCTTTCAACCTTGTTTAATTTTGCTTTTTCTGACGTACCCAACTCGTAAGACTTACAGGTGACGCCAAGGCCTTTCAACCTTGTTTAATTTTGCTTTTTCTGACGTACCCAACTCGTAAGACTTACAGGTAACGCCAAGGCCTTTCAACCTTGTTTAATTTTGCTTTTTCTGACGTACCCAACTCGTAAGACTTACAGGTGACGCCAAGGCCTTTCAACCTTGTTTAATTTTGCTTTTTCTGACGTACCCAACTCGTAAGACTTACAGGTGACGCCAAGGCCTTTCAACCTTGTTTAATTTTGCTTTTTCTGACGTACCCAACTCGTAAGACTTACAGGTAACGCCAAGGCCTTTCAACCTTGTTTAATTTTTCTTTTTCTGACGTACCCAACTCGTAAGACTTACGGGTAACGCCAAGGCCTTTCAACCTTGTTTAATTTTTCTTTTTCTGACGTACCCAACTCGTAGGTGACGCCAAGGCACTGTAACCCTTGTTTAATAAAATTTTTTTTTTTTCTGACGTACCCAACTCGTAGGTGACGCCAAGGCACTGTAACCTTTGTTTAATAAATTTTTTTTTTTTCTGACGTACCCAACTCGTAGGTGACGCCAAGGCACTGTAACCCTTGTTTAATAATTTTTTTTTTCTGACGTACCCAACTCGTAGGTGACGCCAAGGCACTGTAACCCTTGTTTAATAAAATTTTTTTTTTTCGGACGTACCCAACTCGTAGGTGACGCCAAGGCACTGTAACCCTTGTTTAATAATTTTTTTTTCTGACGTACCCAACTCGTAGGTGACGCCAAGGCACTGTAACCCTTGTTTAATAAATTTTTTTTTTTTTTTCTGACGTACCCAACTCGTAGGTGACGCCAAGGCACTGTAACCCTTGTTTAATAATTTTTTTTTCTGACGTACCCAACTCGTAGGTGACGCCAAGGCACTGTAACCCTTGTTTAATAATATTTTTTTTTTTTTTTCTGACGTACCCAACTCGTAGGTGACGCCAAGGCCTTTCAACCTTTTTTGATTTTTCTTTTTCTGACGTACCCAACTCGTAAGACTTACAGGTAACGCCAAGGCCTTTCAACCTTACATTTGGTTCAGAGCTTTCATATGAGTTGATCTTGAATAATTTTTTGTTCAGAGTCCGCAGCTTAATCATGATTACTGCAAATAAGCTTTGATACATTAGAGGTTCAACGATAATAATATATGAAAAATAAAATAAACGAAAATGATACCGCCATGGGCGGTTTGTCGCGGCGCTCCTCGCCTAGTAAGAAAAGCAATTATGTTTTGGCGTGGTGAGACTGAGTTCCATTGCGGTAGTCATCGCGGAATATGCTTCAACCTGAAATATTAGTTGGCGGCTTCTATCTCGCCGAGTGATAATTACTGAATTTTCATCTCAATTTTCCACATTTGTTCGTTACCCTGTGCTATGATCAACTTGATAACTTTGTTAGGTACAAAGGAAATAAAACTATCACAGTATCATGCATCAGATGTTCTCTATAATAATCAACAGCTAGACTATCGAGAAATTAAAAGATTAAACACCAAACATCATAGAACTTTTGGTAGTTTGAGGTTCTAGCATCAGAAGCATATAATCGCTATATCAATACAGTATAATGTCCCACTCCAAATATTGTCCTTAGTTTCATTTTCTATTGGTACATTACTATCACTAATTACATCAATTTGTTCATCACATTGATCAAGTTGCATGGCAAATAAATGGGACAATGCAGGAAGGGATGATATGAGTTCAACGCTTAATAGTTTCATTGTTTCAACTTATCCAGTACCCTACTAATAGAATGCAACATGATCTCATGTTGCTATGCAGTTTATTTTTGTGGTGCTCTAACAATTTCCTTGAATAACTAAGAAGCATTTTGTGTTAATTATAAGTACAAATAACATATTATCAAAACAGAAGGAGTGAGAACTATATGATTAAATGGTAAGTTGCAAGAAAAGAACGTTAACACCTGATCGAGATGAACAGAACGACCGACGGTGAGATGGCGATTCCTCCATAACCGACCGCGGCGATGACAATTTCTCCACAACTGACGTCGGAGGCGATTTCTTAACGAATATAACGGCGGCGATGGCGACTTCATTGTTTCCGCCTGGATTGAGAGCAGAGTTGCCGTAAAGAAAACAATGTGTTAGTGGCGGCGTGGCGGTTCTTGGATGGTGTGATAACAGATGCATGGCGATGCAAAGACGAGGACGCGATGCGATTCTCCGTATACACGCTTCTTTCTTTATTGATGAGTGGAGCCAAACAAAATCCTCCGGATCAAAACTATAATAATAATAATAATAATAATAATAATAATAATAATAATAATATAGAGATATATCCAAAAGAGATGTCAAGTTGTAACTTCTGCTTCTTTCTCATCTGCCCTTTAAGCCTTGATGGCCGCAATGTGAGTCTGCAAACGCCGAATTTCTACGACGGCGGCTTGCAAGGTGTTAACGCTAGAATTATCGTTGTTTCCATGCTCTCCAGCCATGTGAAGATGTTTGATTTTTCGTCTAGTTGCTGTGATAGGCTGGGATCAAATGATTTTACCGCAGCCCCACGGTGGGCGCCAAAATGTTCTGGTAAAAAACAAGGGGGTTTGTATTATTTGATAATGATAGAAATACAAAGCTCTCCTTAGAGAAGAAATTGATAAACTTTACAATAATGAAAGAATGGTGGTTTCTCAGAAATGAGAGCCTCCCTAGAATCAGTGAAAAATCCCCTCTTCTTCTCTTGAAACAGACCCTATTTATAGGCAAAAAATCTCTTCTTGCTTCTTAAGTAACTGCCTTGCTTGGAGAGGAATTCATGGGTAGTGGGCGGTTTCTTTTCCTTCTTCTCCAAGCTTCTTCCTTCTTCTCCAAGGCATGGTGGATCATCATGTGTTTTTCATGGTTGTTTTCACGCTTCTCCTTTAGATGCTCCCATTGGGCTTTCTTTGTATTGGGCCTTAACAAATCACCTTTTGGTCCATGGCCCGGTACACTACTATATGATCCAAGTGAAATTTATAACTAAAATTGTTTAGAGGGTAATTAGATTTTCTTTAATCATGAAATATATTTTTAATTATGTTGATTGTTGATAATAACGTATAATTGAATTGTAGATATGAAGATGAGGAAATTGGGACTGTTGATAAGTCCACCTCCTCCACCACCGTCCAACATACCACCAAAACGAATACTGTGAAGATCATGAGCTGAATGTTATTATAGTACTTTTGTAAGATTTTATTTAATTGTTTTAAATTGTTTCTACTTGAAAGGTAAATGAAATAAAGTTTTATTGAATATTGTTATGAATAATATGTAATGAATGTAGGTTTTCTTGTCCCCTAATTGTGTCCTATAAATAAGACCCCTTTGTTACAATGTAAAGCACACTTGTGAATAGAATAATAACAATGGTCTATTCCTTTCTCTTATCTCTTTCTCTTCTCCTTCTATATTCTTGCTATTCTTTAGAAATAGTTCATAACACGTTATCAGCAAGATAGTCTCTCCTCTTTCAAGAAAGGTATAACAACGCTTATCAAAAAAAAAAAAAAGGTATAACAACAATGGGAAGTGACAATTTTATTTTATATATGAATTTTTTTTATTCTATTTTTTCAGATCATTTTGTTCTTCTCGTTTTTTTATATTGATTCACAAACCTATGATCCAGAAGTATCGTGGTGAAATTTTGAAATATGAATCCTGAAGATTCATAGTATGATGAAATTTTAAAATATGAATCCTGAAGATTCATAAGCATACGCTTCTAAAAGTACCGTAAAATATCTTTTAAAATATGAATCCTGAAGATTCATAAGCATACGCTTTTAAAAGTACCGTAAAATATCTTTTAAAATATGAATCCTGAAGATTCATAGATATAAGTAAAATGAACATCAATCCCTGAAGGATTGGATAAATAACTGATTTGATCTGTTATATAGTTCTTGAACAATTTTAAAACCAATTATACTCCACAAATTCTTGAAGAATTCATTATGGATACATCTATGAAGGATTGTACAATTAGATATATTATAATATAACGAAGAATATGGATTATTCTTATGAGGATTGCATAAAGGATTATTCTTACATTATAACGATATTATATAGTTCCTGAAGAACTTAAAAGAAAAATCAAATTATTTCTTAAGAATTCAATATACATATGCATCCCTAAAGGATAGTTTTACCAATTTTTATAAAATTTTGGCAATTTACAATTTTCAATGGATTTATTTATTTATTTCTATATTGTACAAAACATAAAAAATGTATATCATATGCCAATTTTGTTATCAATACGTTATATGCCAATTTATTTTTATTTTTTCAATAAGTTACTAATTAATCTTATTCATAACATAGGTTACATTATAATTATTATTAAGTTACTATTTAATTTGCATTATAAATTTTCAGTACGTTACATTACATTAGTATTAATAAAAAATAATTGGAATTAATTTTTTTTATTTAACTATGTTTATTATGCTTATCTAAGTATTTGCTTAATTTTATTATTTGATGATAGTATATATCAATGATAAATGAATGAAAAATCATTCCCAGAAGTGAATGAAGTCCAACCCATTGATGTTACTCCATTCCCGGAAGTGAATGTAGCAACACACGATTACCATGGACCTTGTGGCCATCGTTGAGGTAATAGTCATGGCCGTGTTAATTTTAAAAGCTCGGCTTCTCGCTAGAATTGAAAGAAAAAAAAAGGAAAAGTGGACAAATTAGCAAAACTAATGAAAATATATGTGATATTAGCTAGTTCCCGAAGAACTAATTAAAGAAGAAAAAAGGAAAACCTTAATATTGAAGCATCTTTGAATGATTGCTCAAAGAATGAAATTTTCTTGAAGAAATTATGAAGATCATTATGATCATTATATGAAGGTCACTTGTGATATAGTTCTTGAAGAACTAAAACTTTAATATTGGCGCATCTTAGATGAATTATCCAAAGAATATGGATTTCCTTAGCTATTGTTAATGAAAAAAAATTATTTGTATAGTTCTTGAAGAACATAAAATCCAATATTAAAGCATTCTTGTAGTATCGCTCAATGAAATGAAGGATTGTAAAATTGTGAATTTCTCCGGCCATTCTAAAAAGAGATTTGTTGAAGAACTTATAAAATTTTACAACATGATTACAATCTATATGATATATTTGATCTTCGTATAAGATGGACCAAAATTAAAGGAAATCAATTGAAGAATTATTTATGTCTTAAAGTAGCAACTTTGAAAAAAATAAGTTCAAAAATATTTTGTATATCCATTGTTGTACATACATTGGATGGATGTTATTGATATATTAAACTCATGATTGAATGCATGGTTCATACGTTTTTTTTTTCCTCTCATAATAATGATTAAACTCAAATTATTCTTTGCAAACATAAACTGATTTTAGTTATTCGGTTACATATTTAAATCAATTGATTGATTTTAATTTTAAAATTTTTAATTGTTACTATATTTTAATTTCTAATTCTACCAAAATCCACGTAAACATTATTCTGTTATACTTTATTTTTTACTCTTTTAATTCTCATACAAATAAATTATTACTATTTTTTTTATTGTGTTCTACCGAAAAGATTTTTTTTGTAGAAACATATTTGTTTAGCTTGAAAATATTCATAAATATTACTATTCATGAAAAATTAAATTTTATATTTGGTAGTACGAAAATTATTGAAGGTCTAGAAGAGTCAATGCATTGTTATATCGAGAAACAAAGTTGCAATTTGCTAATGTATTTTATATTTTAAGTCTTAAAGAAATTTGTTACCGAAGAATATTCACATAAATGAATATCATATTGAAACAAGAAACGACGGAGATATTTTATCTCTATATTACGAGACATATTATCAACTTTTGTCTCTAGTTTGTGGTGTACTTATGATATTAGTGCAACTTAAGCACATGTTTAAGTAAACCAGAAGTTTACAATTTAAATCATATTAAGTTTGTAATTGGCAAGATCGGATGGGTCATCCCGAATCTATTATGATGTGAAATATAAAATAATTTTATATGAATTGAAGGGCCTGAAGTTTCTTCAATCTAATAATTTTTATGTGTTACTAGTTCCCGAAGGAAGTTGATAAATTAAGTAAATGAGCATCTTTTATTTTTTAGAATATATATAAGGTGATATTTGTAAATCAATACACCGATCATGTGGACCGATTAGATTTCTAAAATTTGAATTGATGCATCAACCAAATGGTCACATGTATGTTTGTTATAAACTCACAACCAGAAGTTTGTGAGATTATTTTTAAGAGATCATTTTATATATATTATTCTAGAAAGTATTTGATAAATATCACATGTTAATTGAAATTTATACCGAACATCTTGTGAAATATGTTCGTACAAAAAAAAAAAAAATGGACCTGAAGATCCATTTTAAGTTATAGTTGGGAACACTCAAACATGTATGTTGAGATATTGAATAGCATCATGCCAACAAATTATTATATATATACATAAGTTCTCCCCTAATTTATTTGAATTTTGGTTTATAAACCTAATTTCCCATATATGAACTTTTTTGGATGTGTTGGGTACGTCTCAATTGCTCCAATATAATGCATTTAAATGGGTCGTAAAAGAATATTGGGAAAATATATTTGATATAACTCTTCATCCCTTATAAATTATATTGAGCCAATAATTAGGGACTTGTTTATAGCCCAGAAGGCTAATTTTCAAGTGATGAATTAATTTTACCAATATTAGGAGGAGGGAATAAGCAGCTAAAAATATGAACCAAAAGTTCAAATGAATCACTTGAAATAAATTATTATTATTATTATTATTATTATTATTATTATTATTATTATTATTATTATCTCATCTTGATCCTCATATAAAATAGCTTGAACCAAATGTTCAAAAGATAACTCATTTGCAAAGTTTATGAAATCAATCAATAGCTGCTAATGCTCCGATAAAAATGAATGTCCTTGTCGGACAATCTAATATTGCAAATGATTCTTAACCACGCTTGAAGCATGGTAAGCAAATCGGTTTCAAGGATAAATTCCTCAAATAAGATAAGGAGCTAAAAAAAGAAAGATGACCCAAGTGAGGATATGAAAATCTCAAAAGAGCATTTGACATAATTGATTTTTCAGTTCCAGAAGAACTTATTAGGTACCTAAAATTTATGAAAATAAAGAGATCTCAATAAATTATGTCATGAATGGAATACGATGAAACCGAGATGAAGTCAACGTTGACAATATTTTTGCACATAATAAAGCGCTATATATGTGATAAATGACAATGAGGATCATAAATCAAAGTCTATTAAGGATTATAGACAATAAAATGATTGACTAAATAGATAGATGCAATTGATACAAAATTAAACTAGCTTTGCAAAGCGAAATGTTTTTGGACCCGTAGTCCATTTCATCTGCAGATGAAAATAATTCGATATGAATAAGTTTTCAAGAGAAAAATAATGGAAATAAAATATTTAGAGTTTGAGTTCTTATTCAAGTATATATTGAAAAATGTCTATCATTGATTTTCAAGAAGCACATTCACTTGAAGTGAATTCAAAAAATTAATTAAGTTGAGTAGCATATGAAATACTCAATTCATGTGAAATATCTGTTTTAACGTATTTGACTGGCTCACTTGATAATGATGATCCCGGAAGGATTTAGTTATATTTGACAATGAATTTTTTATATCTGAGGCTTATATTGATGATAAAAATATCATTAAGACTCCTGAAGAGCTTATGAGATATTGTTATTTTTCTTACAAAATAAGTAATTGAAGAATGCTTCGTGAATCATGAACCTTATATAAAACATGATTCTATATGAAATTGTTGAAAGTTCATCAATAGTGAACTACTAATTGGTCCTGAAGTACCATATATCAAATGTTAATATATTTGTTGAGAAATATCATTTGCTATAAATATTATCAGAACTCCTGAAGAGTTTCTGAAATTTGTAGATTAAAGAAATATGTTGGATGCGCAAAGTTTATTTGGAATCGCAAATTTATAATAAAATTATATAGCAAAAGTATTAAAACAGTTTGACATGGACAAATCTGTTGTGTACTAAAATAGTTGCGATGTCATTTGATCTGAGCAAAGATAGTGTAATGCATTAAGAAAAATGATGAACAATTTGAATTGGTCCTGAAGTATCATATCTTAATTCAATTAAGGACACTGATATATTTTACTATATATAGTTATACATGTCGTGGTATTTTATTCAACTAACACAGATATTGGAACAAAGTCAAGCATAATATTTATACCTTAAAGAAACACCAATATCATTCAATCATGCGAAGTTTTCAGTACTACATCAAGCAAGTTGAGAAGGCATTTTTGTCGAGGTCTGTAATTCAACACATACAAGAAACTTGTTGTTTTTATTACAAAAGGGTGGTTCATGCAACAATTCAATATGAAGATAATATCGGACACACTGCTAATTTGGAGAAGAACATAATAAAGAAGATATGACAGATCTTTCTACAAGTCAACTTCAAGTAAAACTTTTGATCAACTAGTACTGAAGATTATTTGGTTTTTCATCTCTATATAATTGTCTTTATGAGGGGGAGACACAAATATGCACTGCACTCTTTTTCCCTTCACCATGGTTTTATCCCACTGGATTTTCCTGGTAAGGTTTTTAATGAGGCAGTTCACACACAAATAATGATGTACTCTTTTTCCTTCACTAGATTTTTTTTTAGAGAAAGAATATCCTTCATGGACATTCAAGGGGGAGTGTTATGAATAATATGTAATGAATGTCCATTATTGTGTAGGTTTTCTTGTCCCCTAATTGTGTCCTATAAATAAGACCCCTTTGTTACAATGTAAAGCACACTTGTGAATAGAATAATAACAATGGTCTATTCCTTTCTCTTATCTCTTTCTCTTCTCCTTCTATATTCTTGCTATTCTTTAGAAATAGTTCATAACAAATATATTGTTTTAGTTGTAATTTTTTGTCAAATAGTATTTACACTTATTTTTGAAAAACAAACGCTAGTTTGAATTAATTGTTTAAAAGATCAATTAGTAAATCCTAAGACATGTTTTTGCATTGTATTTGAGAAAATTATTAATGTTCTTCATTTCAATATACTTTTATTATGTTTTGAAAAACAATGATTACAAGAAAAGTTGTAAAGAGACTTCAATTTCCAGAATTTAAGAATGCAATAAAGAAAATATTGTAAATTGCCTTGAAAACGAGGAAGATAGCAAAAATTATTGGTTTGGCGCCTCGGGCGAAAAAATGGTGCCTCAGGTGAAAATTTCAACAGAGCAGGAGCTGACTTGCTATTTTTCCGCCCTAGGCGAAAATTCTTGTGTCCCGGGCGAAAATTCCTGTGCCCCAGGCAAAAATTACACAGTAATATATATTTGTCACTTTTTCTGATATTTGGAAGAGGATTTTAGGGTTTCTAAAGCCAACAAACAGACTAGGGTTAAAAGATTGATCTGCTGTAATCGGTTTTCGCCGACACTTTGAGGTTCTATAATTCTCAATCAAATTGTTTTTCCCTTTCAATATCTATGATATATATCTTGTCTGCTTAATTCAAGTTCTATAGAATAGGTGTTGATTAATTTTGATGATTATATGTTCTTGTACCTTGATCGTGTTTGCTTAATTCGCGTATGTTTGATCATGTTTGCTTAATTCATGATAGTTTTAATCCGTTTGCTTAATTCGGAAATCAGGAACATATATCTTTTAGTGTCGATTTCGCTTGTTTAATTGGTACTATATTCGTAAAGGGATTAGAATCCGCTTAGGAATTGGAAATTGTATGAATCAATGATAAGTTGGGAAACTGAAACAGTAGATTAGTCGTTTTAGCTTATTTGTTAATCACTTATTTCAATTTTAAATTTCGAAACCGGAACTTAAACCCAAACCCCCATATTCTGCTTGTTCTCGTTTACAAAGTTACCATATATATATTTTTTTACATCTACCATATATACTTAATACACCATTTAAAAGTTGAATCTTTCAAACATTGAATTATGAAAACACTCTTCATGCAATAAATAATCTTATATTATAGAAACAAAGAAAAAATAACATAAGAGACTAACTAATGGAAAAGACGAAAATATAAGGGATCAACATGAAACTTCTAAAATATAAAAGACCAATTTAAAACCTACAAAGTTTTGAAGTATGACTTGTCAGTCCACGTGTGATTGTTATTAGCCAGGTGTCAGAAACAAACGGTTTAGTTAAAAAAATGATGAAAGTGACTAACTAATAGAAACGATGAAAATATAAGGGACTATTAAAATATAAATGACCAATTTAAAACCTAAAATAAACATATGAAATTAAATAAGCAATCGAACGTTAAATCTGTTATGTCAAAATGGTAATCCTCACGTTTCATTGATCATTCTCATGAGCTTATATAGGCAAAGCACCACATATAAGCCAATGGGCCAAAGTACAACATATGTATTGGGCTTAAACACATGAGGCCCAATACCGGACATAATCCTCCCCTAATTGTATGACTATACAATTATCAAAACATACAAAACAAACTAGAATTATAAAAGCAATACAAACTAAAGCCAAGCCAAGCCAAGCCAGGAGAAAGGTAGCATGACAGGCCAGACATGCTCACTGGCGCGCGCCAACCTAGCATGCCTCAGGCACAGACAGACAAGCCTTGCAGGCCTTAGATACAGCCAACCAAGTAGGGCTTCACAACTTCCGAGGGGCCATCATTCCCAATTTGCTTCTCAACTTCTGAAATGTATCAAGCTTTAAGGGTTTAGTCATTAAATCATCAAGTTGCTCTTGAGTTGTACAATGCTTAAGCTCCACAGTTCCTTCCTTAGCTAGATTTCTCAAGAAGTGAAATCTCACATCTATATGCTTACACCTACCATGCATTATAGGATTTTTTGACAGCTTGATGGAGGAGCTGTTATCATAGTAGATCAATGATGTCTTGCCTTGTCCAATCCTCAAGTGACTCAGAACATTCCTTAACCATATACATTGACAGGCACATAAGGAAGCTGCAACATACTCAGCTTCAGTGGTAGACAAGGTTACAATTGGATGCTTCTTTGATGACCAAGAGATAGCACCT
Organism: Trifolium pratense; assembly: GCF_020283565.1. Taxonomy (NCBI): domain Eukaryota; kingdom Viridiplantae; phylum Streptophyta; class Magnoliopsida; order Fabales; family Fabaceae; genus Trifolium; species Trifolium pratense. The sequence continues at coordinate 4,329,293 of NC_060063.1, forward strand.
GTTCCAAGCATAAACACATAACCAGAAGTGCTTTTCCTGTCATCCAAATCACCTGCATAGTCTGAATCTGACCAACCTACCAATTCAATCTCATTAGTGTTGTGACTGTACATGATTCCATCAGCTAGATATCCAAGAGGTTGCTCCACATATATATGTCTTCAACTAGTTCACCATGTAAAAATGCACTTTTTATATCCAATTGAAACACATTCCAATTTTCTTTAGCAGTCAATGCTAGTATTGTTCTGATTGTGTCCCATCTTGCCACAAGAGCAAACACTTCATTGTAATCGATTCCAAGTTTCTAATTGTATCCCTTAGCTACCAGTCTAGCTTTATTTCTCAATCTCACCCCTTTCATTGTATTTAGTTTTATAGATCCATTTGACTCCAATTGCATTGGATCCTTCTGGTAGAGTTGTCAATTCCCAAGTATCATTGTTCTTTATAGATTCAATCTCCTGATCCATAGCAATTCTCCAAACATCAAGTTTTTCAGCTTCTGCATAGGTTCTTGGATCATCAGCTGGAGTGTAGATAGCTATAGATTGTGTAAGTCTTCATCATCTAGCTCACTTCCTGATATATAGTCATTGTAACTAGCTGGAGGTCTTCTGTTTCTTGGTGCTAAAGCAACCTCATTATCAGAGTCATTTGGAGTCTGAATAGGATTTGTAGGCTCACTCATATATGAAACACTGTCACCATTTATCTTAACCACATTTTCATTATTATTGTTTGTCTGATCTGTGACTGGTTCACTAGTTTCACCTTCTATCTCATCACTAGTAACTTCACTATTCTTCTTTGTGCTAGGTTTGTTCCATTCCCACCCTTTCTTTTCTTCAAAAATCACATCTCTACTGATTATGATTTTCTTCTTCACTAGATAATACAGTTTGTAGCCTTTTGATTCATCACTTACTCCAAGATGTATGCAGTTTATACTCTTGTCACCCAATTTAGTTCTTTGACTGTCTGATATATGAACAAATGCTAAGTAGCCAAAGACTCTAAAATGATGTACTGATGGTTTGTTTCCACTCCAAGCTTCCTCAGGGGTGATATCTTTGACTGATAAAGTGGGGCTTCTGTTCATGACATATGTGGCCCATTTTACAGCTTCAAAACATTTTAGGTACATTTCTTCCAGCCAGCATACTTCTGACCATATTCATTAGTGTCCTGTTTTTCCTCTCAGAAACTCCATTTTGCTATGGAGTGTATGTAGTGGTCAACTGCCTTTTAATGCCTTGATTGCTACAAAATTCATTAAAAGCATTTGAGAGAAATTCACCACCTCTATCCGTCCTTAAGCATTGTATAGTACATCCTGACTCATTTTCAACTAATGCTTTAAAGTTTTTGAAAGTATCTAATGCACTAGATTTTTCTTTCAAAAAATAAATCCAAGTCTTTCTTGAGAAGTCATCTGTGAAGATGATGAAATACATGTTACCTTCATTGCTTATTGGATTGATGGGACCACATATATCTGAGTGAATAAGCTCCAATTTCTTGCCAGCTCTCCACACAGACTGCTTAGGAAAAGCTTCCCTATGTTGCTTACCAGTCAAGCAATCTACACATTTTTCATTCATATCATCTAGTGATGGTAGTCCTTTTACCATATCTTTCTTAGCCAAAATATTCAAACCTTTGATGCTCAAATGATCATATTTATCATGCCATAACTGAGACCAGTTTTCTTTTGAAACTTTAAGGCATTTAGGAGTAATCACTGCAACATTCAGAGTGTACATTCTATTGGTTGACATATGTGTAACAAATAGCAACCCTTTGTCATCATGGAAGATTTTGCAAGTATCATTTTTGAAGATGATAGTTACATTCTTTTGTTGTATTTGTCCAATGCTCAGAAGCTTGGTCTTTAGGCCAGGTATGTAGTAAACTTCTGTTATGACATGAATTCTACCATTGATACTTAGCTTGACATTACCTTTTCCCATGACATTCATCTTTGAATCATCTCCAAGCTTTACAATATCTCTGTAGCTTTCATCAAATTCATATAACCAACTTTTGTTTCCAATTATATGGTTGCTGCAACCTGAGTCTAGAAACCATCTTTCACTTTCGAATTGCTCATAGTTGGTTTTGGCCATGAGGAGCATTTCATATTCATCATCAAATGCAGCATATTTTGTAGACTCTTCCCAAGATGGACACTCATTCTTGTAGTGGCCTAGTTTGTGACACTTATAGCACTCAACACTTTCTTTGTTGATTCTTCCTCTACCACGCCCCCTTGATGATGAACTTCTTCCCCTGCCCCTGCCTCCATTAACAACCTTGAGAGCTTGTTCTTCATGACTGGTATGCTTACTTTTCATCTTTTGTTCATGAACAATTAGGCTGCTCTGAAGTGCATCAATGGAAAGGTTGGTTACATCATTGGACTCCTCTATGGAGCAAGTGACATAGTTGAATTTCTCTGTCATTGAACGCAAGATTTTTTCAACTATAGTCACTTGTTCCATTCTTTCACCTTGTGAGGTCATCTTGTTTGCAATTGCCATGGTTCTTGCAAAATACTCAGCCACTGTTTCATCTTCCCTCATTTCAAGAACTTCAAATTCTCTTCTTGAAGCTTGAAGTTGAGCATGTTTCACCTTGGTTGAGCCCTTATACTTCAACCTCATTGAATCCCAAATTTCTTTCGAGGTTTCTTTCGAAAGAATTGTCTCTAGAATCTCACGATCAATTGAATGGAACAAATAGTTCTTTACCTTCATATCTGTGATCTTGCATGCATTGGCTTCCTAAACTTGCGCTGCTGTTGCATTAGGTGGAGCCACTGTGACTCCATTCTCAATCAACGACCAATACTCCTTTGATCGGAGCAAATTCTCCATCAACATTGCCCAATGATCATAGAAGCCATATCAAATTTCGGAATTGATGGTTTGAGAAAGTCTGAATGATCAACCATTGTTGAACCAATGGAAGGAAGAAGATAGCGTGAGGTATAAGGCACAATCTTTAATCTTGCACGGCAGAGCTATCAAGAATTGAACGAAAACGAAGGCAGTTACGGTGGTTGCAACCGTTGTAACTGTCACTCAACAAACAAACTTTCTTCTCTCTCAGCCCCTGGATTAAGGGCGATTGATACAACTTGTTATGTCAAAGTGGTAATCCTCACATTTCATTGATCATGCTCATGAGCTTATATAGGCAAAGCACCACATATAAGTCAATGGGCCAAAGTACAACATTTGTATTGGGCTTAAACACATGAGGCCCAATACCTAACAAATTCTTTCAAAATACATTATTGGAAGCACACACTAAAAAAATGTTATTTAAATCTTTCAGGAAACCCCATATTTAAGGGAGACCGACTAAGAAACTATCATTATACTCCCTCCATCCCAAAAAGAGTGACTCAGTTGACTGTTTCACGTATGTCGATGCATAACTTTGACGATTAATGTTTTTAATTATATAATACTCCCTCTGTCCCATTTTATAAGACCTCATTTGACTAAATGCACTATTCGTATGTCTTATTTTGATGGTATTTTTTTAAAAATATATAAATGTAAATATTATCATATAAGATCTTGTTTGATTTGTTTCGACGAGTATTTTCAAAATATCAAATTTCTATAATTTTTAATAATACACAATTAAATATATTCGTAATCAAAATTAAGTATTGGTGTGCGTGCAGCGGTCAATTAGTCCTTATATTTTGGGACGGATGGAGTATAATAGTAAAAATTATAAAAATTTGATATTCTGAAAATACTAATCGAGACGAATTCAATAACATATTATATGCTAATATTTATTTTTATTTATTAGTAGAAAAATATGGTCAAATTAAAATATATAAATAGCATATATTTTCAAAATGGGTTGCTCATTTTGAGACGGAGAGAGTATATAAGCCACCCTTCATTTCATAGAACTGTCACGATTTGAAAGATATGAAAACTTTGGACTTAAATGCATACCTCATGTCATGTGTCGTTTAAAGGAGATATCACCTTTCATGTGGGTCAAGGGCCTTTAAATTAATTTTAGGTCGATAAGTGTCTTCTAATTTGAATAATCAACAAGGGTCATTTTCCAATCGACAAGAGGGGGTTTATATAATATGCAAACTAAAATATGGTCAGATATTAAGTGATCATATTATACTTTGTTAATTCTTTTTTTTTTTTTTGACATGATACTTTGTTAATTCATGGCCGACTAAAATAAATGAAAAACCTAACACCCTAAAGTCTAAAACAATATCAAGAAGCAAACTAATAATATTATTTATAGTTGGAAGATTTAGTCAAGTGTTTAGTTGTAATTTAATAAGGATCCGTTTAGAGTTGACTTTTTTTGCAAAATAAAATTGACTTATTTTTGAGTTTATGAAAATAATTTATTCAAATAAATAAATTTTTGTGTTAATTCATAAATTTTTATCGACAAAGATTGTATTTTTATAAACTGTTTTATCATAAATTACCTTGAAAAACTTATGATAATATATAAAATTTTATTTATTTACATAAACTGTTTCGCATAAGTTTAAAATAAGTCAAACTAAATAAGCCCTTATTGTAACAAAAAAGTCTTCTTTAAGGTTTTGAACTTTGTATTTTAATATTTTAATATGACATTCAATAATAAAATGTTTGTATTAAAAAAGAAGATAACTCAACATTACAAATCGTAAGATGATAAACTCATGTTTATATCTTATTTCATATAATGTGAAATTTTTAACTGGTTGCCTAATAGATTTTAGACTCTTACAGTATTAAAATTTTGAGTTGAGTTAAACTTAACATCATAAAATCGACACTTAAGATAAGATCTGTTTCTAATTATAAATTTGTGTTCAAACCTTATTTCTCTTAATGTGAGACTTAATTTTAACACATTATAACACATTATAATCTATAGACTAAAAGGTCCACTATTTTTCTTTTTTTGTCAAGTACTGTAGTTTAGTATCTAAAAATTCAACCTTAAAAGTGAATAAGTAGAGTATTCAGGGTTCGAACATTAACTCTCTCTCTCTCTCTCTCTCTCTCTCTCTCTCTCTCTCTCTCTCTCTCTCTCTCTCTCTCTCTATATATATATATATATATATATATATATATATATAAGCTACACCAGACATATCCACTATTTTTCTTAATATTCACATATATAATATAGTAAAATCTTATAAAATAAACAATGAAAACCAAGTGGTCAGAGGTTCGATTTCTAACTCTTGCATATGAAAATAATTCAGCTAAAGGAGAGAATTCATCTTGTATACTACACAAATCTTCAACGAAGATTAATTAGTTATATATCGGTAACATATCTTCATATAAGAAATTTAAAAAAAAAATATGTTGGAAAATTGTTAAATTTCAATCAAGTGCGTGGAACTTAGAGTAAGGTTGCTTTACTTAGAAGGCTTTTTTGGTATCAAAATGGAAGACACACCACATGATAACATCAACAATTTATGTTGAGGAGCTGGTAAATAAATGATGGGATGGCCATAATAATGCCATAGTACAAGTACAACCCAAAAAAATTATTTATGATTTTTGACCTCGTGATATCAATGGCGTGGGACTAGAGCTGTCAAAACGGGCGGCCCGGCCAAATTCGGGTCGGCCCGATCGGACTTCGGGCTTTATTAGGTCGGGCTAAAAAGTCCGGATAAAAAAACGAGCTACTAAAATTAGTGTTCGAGCCTGGCTCGGTACGAGTTGTTGGGCTTTCGGGCCGCCCGATATATTATTTTATTTTTTATTTTATATTTAGTGCTCAAACTCAACATTATAAATATGATCATTAATTTTCGCGCGTTCTATTTTTACTCATCCGATACTTATTTAATATATAATAATTCTCGCGTGCCGTATTTTTACTCATCCGCTATCTACGAGTTTCTCGCGCGCCCTAATTTTACTCATCTGCTACCTACGAGTTTCTCGCGTGCCCTATTGTTTCTCATCCGCTACCTATGAGTTTCTCGCGCCCTATATTTTTACTCATCCGCTACTTACTGTTGAGGCAAAATGCAAAATCCCAATTTAATGTTTTAAAGATAACAAACATCTTAATTATATTTTAAATGTAATTCTGATCTCATTGTTATCTAACAAGTGCTCTTGAGTGTTTTAATTAGTCAGGAACAATTAAGCTTCTAATCTCAATGATATTCATTATGTTTTGGCAAAAAGAGAAGCTTCAGGATCAGTCTGAGAATGATCTCTGGTTTAAGTGCAACATTCTCCTCATGAACAAGAATAAATGCAAAAGCACTTATTTCATTAAGTCAACCATATACAAGACAAAGAAGCACTTTATCTTGGTTTTAACTCACAAGATCACAACAGTTCATGAACATTTAAGGCAAGGAATAAGTTAGAAAGAAAATGACTTTCCTCTTTGGACAAAGTTAATGATCAAGCATGTGCAACATGATAATTTCTCAAGGCATCATCTAATCAGGTGTATCAAGAATATTTGGACAAGAATTACATAGACCAATAAGGATGAGACAACACACATTCAACTCATAGTTGTCATGTACCTTCAATGTCATTATTTAATGAACATTCTCCAAGAGATTAAATCTTAATCAAGAAAAGGAAGTACATGGAAAGGACAAATGAATAGTTATGCAAGGACATCACAGCTGCATTCCCTTCACACTACAGCTGGCCACAGGTCTGCATCATTCTCCATTTGAAGATCAAGTGCAAAATTCGCCCAGATTGGAGAACGATCTCAGAATGATGCTGAGAATGACTGTCCTTTGCTTTTGAAGTTGCAAGCTCATCTACAGCTGGCCAAAACGTGCCTAAATGATCTATAACGGATATACTTGGTGAGGAAGCAATGAACAACTATCTACAGCCCATTGCAAGCTGTCATTTTGGCCCTTTAAAGTGAAAATATGAAGAACAGCAGGGAGAACGTTCTGAGAAAGATCAGTTTGAGCTTATCCACTCAACAATTCAGCATGAGCTGTCTATTTTGAATCAACTAGCCGTTGGAGAACTTCCTTTGGGACCAAGGAACTGAAGACTCAAGGTTCAACTATAAAAGGAAGGCTTTGGCAACATTGAAGAGCAAGAGTTCAATTTACAACAATCAATCTACTTGTCTTTGTGACACAAGTTTTAAGCTCTTCTTTAAAGATCTCTTTCACTCCATATATTGTAATATCATACTAGGATCAGTATCAATTTTGAGTGAACAAAGAGAGATTTTATTGTAACTAGCTTTTCAACTTAGTTTGAGTGAGAAAGCTTTAAGATCCAAACCATTATCAATATTGTAAAGATTGGCTCAAGTCAATACGTAACTATTGATTGAGTGACACCTCATAAAGTCTAGGAAAGACTTAGGTAGATCAAGCAAGTGAAGCTTGGAAGATTGTGATCTTGGATTAGATCAAAGAAGAAGTGTATCTTGAGATCGGTAGAATCTCTTAGTGGACAATCTCACAGGAGCGTGGGGACTGGAGTAGCCCATACTATTAAGGGGTGAACCAGGATAAAATTATTGTGTTTTTTCTCTCCCTTAAACTCATATTAATTTTGTGCAAACACTAACACACACAAATCACTTATTGTTTTTGTTTGCAGCTCAGAGATCGTTCTAAGATCATTCTCCTAACTTATATTATTTATTCTGAGATCATTCTAACGTATGTTTTGATATCTAATTTTTTAAAGGACAATTTTTAAAGGTTCACAATTCAAACTCCCCCTTTCTTGTGAAAAACTTTGCTACTTCAATTGGCATCAGAGCTCTGCCTCTAAGGTTGAGCATCTAACAAGTGCTAGAGGAAAAGATTCAGGAAGGAAGTAATGAATAAAAGCGCAAAGTTTATATCAGAAGGAGGATCTTCACATAGGCCACCACTATTTGAAGGAGATGACTACTACTATTGGAAAGACAAGATGGAACTATTTCTTAGATCACAAGATACGCACATGTGGACAGTGATTGAAGTTGGTGACTATACTCCATTAGTAAAAGACTCTACTACTCCAAAGACAAAAGATGAAATGACAACTCAAGAAGCAGATAGGGTACTTCTAAATACTAAAGCTCAATTATTTATTAAAAGTGCTTTGTGTAGGGAAGAATATGACAGGATCATGGAATGCAAAACGGCCAAAGAAATGTGGACAACACTCCAAACTCACCATGAAGGAACAAGTCGTGTCAAGGAAACAAGAATTGACATTGGTGTTAGAAAATTTGAGCTATTTGAAATGAAGGAAGATGAATCAATTGATCAGATGTATGGAAGATTCACAATTATCATAAATGAACTTAACTCATTAGGGAAGAAATTCTCTATACATGAAAGAGTAAGAAAAGTGCTTAGATGCTTACCAAAGAGTTGGAGACACATAGTAACAGCAATCACAGAGTCAAAAGATCTCACTGAGGTTAAATTAGAAGATCTCATTGGATCTTTAAAAGCTCATGAGTCCATTCTCCAGGAAGACAAACCTATGAAAAACAAGATGATTGCATTAGATTCACAGACTAAAGAACGTTCTAAGAACAAAGAAGCAGTGGAGGAAGACAACAAGTTTCTTCAAGAAGATGATGAAGAAGAGTTAGCATTTTTATCCAGAAGGATACAAAAGCTAATGATGAGAAGAAATCAGATTAAGAAGAACTTTCCACCAAGAAGAAATGGATCTAAACCAGAAGTAGATATCAGCAAAATACAATGCTATGGATGCAACCAATTTGGACACTACAAGAATGAATGTCCTAAACAAAAGAACTCTCCTTACAAATCCATGATGGCAACCTGGGATGAGTTAGATGAAGTACAAGAAGCAGAAGAAGAACAAGGAGCTAATGTATGTCTCATGACAAATGCAAACATTGAAGAGGTAACTCTAGATCCTTGTTCATCTTGTCAAAAAACTGAACATCTCTTTGATAATCTTTTATATGACTCTCAAATCCTAAATTCTAAAAATGGTCAACTTAGAGATGAAGTCACTAAGTTAACTAAAGAAAGAGATGAATATAAATCTGATAATGATATAATGAAACAGATAATCAAAAATATGCAACTTGCACATGATGGACTTTCTAAGCAAATTAAAGAACTTAGAGACAATAATAAAATGAAAGAATGTTCTATGATTCAAAAAGAGAATATCAATTTAAAACAAAAAGTGTCTAAACTTGAAAAAGATTTAACAAAGTTTGTCAGCACCACAGAAACTTTTGAAAATATATTGGGATCACAAGGTAATTCATATAATAAAACTGGATTGGGATACAAACCTTTTCAAAATAAGAAACTAATTGAAAATGTTTTTGTTCCTCATAAAGAAAAAAGATTTCAAAAATATAAATGCTCATTCTGTCACAAGGATGGACATCTTGAACCATTTTGTTTTAAAAAGAAATCTCTTTATAGATCAGAACATTCTCAGAACAATCTAAAAAAAGATTTTTATTCAAAACCTCCTTATAAGAGATCATCTTATCAATATAAGAAGATGCCTTATAAGAGTACTAACCTTCAAGGACCCAAAAAATTATGGGTACCTAAGAATTTATTAAATTCAAATACAGGAATGTCATCTAGCAATGAAGAAAAAGCCTTGGTACTTGGACAGTGGTTGCTCAAGACATATGACAGGAGATAGACAAAGCTTTCTTTCATTTGACAAGAAGGAAGGAGGAACAGTTACCTTTGGAAACAATGAAAAAGCAAGTATAAAAGGTAAAGGTACTATTGGTAAGAATAATTCTGCAAAAATTGAAAATGTTCACTATGTAGAAGGACTTAAACATAACTTAATTAGCATTAGTCAATTATGTGACAATGGTCTTGAAGTTATTTTTAGATCTCATACTTGTGAAATAAAACAATCTGACAAAACTCTTTTCTATGGATCAAGAATAAAGAATGTATATGTCATATACTTAGATGAACTGCCTACTGAATCCTGCTTTGTTTCTCTTGAAAAAGACAAATGGATTTGGCATAAAAGGGCTGGACATATAAGTATGAAGACTATGTCAAAACTCTCTAAACTTGATCTAGTTAGAGGCTTACCTGATATTAGTTTTGACCTAGATAAAGTGTGTGAATCTTGTGCAAAGGGTAAACAAGTTAAAAGTAGTTTTAAACCAAAAGATTTTGTTTCAACAAAAAGACCTCTTGAACTACTTCACATAGATTTATTTGGACCTGTCAAAACTACTAGTCTTGGTGGCAAAAATTATGGTTTTGTCATAGTTGATGACTTTTCAAGGTTCACTTGGGTGTTATTTTTAAAACATAAAGATGAATCCTTTGAAGCTTTTAAAACATTCTGTTTACAAGTTCAAAATGAGAAAGGTACCAATATTGTCTCTATAAGAAGTGATCATGGAGGAGAATTTGAAAACTCTCACTTTGAATCATTCCTAAACAATAATGGCATATCTCATAATTTTTCTTGTCCAAGAACTCCTCAACAAAATGGAGTTGTTGAAAGGAAAAATAGAACTTTACAAGAGATGGCAAGAACTATGATAAATGAATCAAATGTTGAAAAATATTTTTGGGCTGAAGCCATCAATACTTCTTGCTACATCTTGAACAGGGTTACCATAAGAAAAATTTTGAATAAGACACCCTATGAACTTTGGAAAGGAATTAAACCAAATATTTCCTACTTTCATATTTTTGGATGTTATTGTTACATTTTGAATATCAGAGACAACTTAGGTAAGTTTGATTCCAAATCAGATAAAGGAATATTCTTAGGTTACTCTCTAACCTCAAAAGCTTATAGAATATATACAATTTGAAAACACAAGCTCTAGAAGAAAGCATGCATGTCAAGTTTGATGAATATGAAGATATATCATATACCAACACCTTTAATGATGAAGAAGAAGTAAGGAATGAACAAAGTAATGATGAGAATCAAGAACCTACAGCTCAAGGACCTCCAAAGACTTGGAGAACTGTTGGTTATCATCCACCAGAACAAATTATAGGGAATACTGAAGATGGTGTAAGAACTAGAAGGGCTTTACTGAACAAGGAGAATAATCTGGCAATGATCTCTCAGATAGAACCAAGATCAATAAATGAAGCTATCACTGATGAATCTTGGACTGAAGCCATGAAAGAAGAACTCCTGCAATTTGAAAAGAATGAAGTTTGGAATCTAGTACCACTTCCACAAAATCACTCAATCATTGGAACAAGGTGGGTCTTCAGAAACAAACTTGATGAAAATGGTAAGGTAATAAGAAATAAAGCAAGACTTGTAGCTCAAGGATATAATCAACAAGAAGGTATTGATTATGATGAGACTTTTGCTCCAGTGGCTAGATTAGAAGCCATTAGAATTTTACTTGCATATGCTTCACACAAATGTTTTAAACTTTTTCAAATGGATGTGAAAAGTGCTTTTCTAAATGGTTTTTTAAATGAAGAAGTTTATGTACATCAACCTCCTGGGTTTATTGATCAACAAAAACCTAATCATGTTTTTAAATTAACCAAAGCTCTTTATGGACTAAAACAAGCTCCAAGAGCTTGGTATGAAAGATTAAGCTCATTTTTACTTGAAAATGGTTTTTCTAGAGGAAAAATTGACACTACACTTTTTAGAAAAATTGATAAACATGATTTACTTATTGTACAAGTATATGTTGATGATATTATATTTGGTGCTACTAATGAAAAGTTATGTGAAGAATTTTCTGAACTTATGCAAAGTGAATTTGAAATGAGCATGATGGGAGAACTTAGTTTCTTTCTTGGCTTGCAAGTCAAGCAACATGAAAATGGAATTTTCATCAGTCAAGAAAAATATATAAAAGATCTTCTCAAGAAATACAAGATGAATGAGGCCAAGATAATGTCAACACCAATGCATCCATCAACAAGCTTGGACAAAGATGAACAAGGAAAAGATGTATCTGAAAAGGAATATAGGGGAATGATTGGATCTCTCCTATATTTAACTGCAAGTAGACCAGACATTGTCTTCTCAGTAGGTCTATGTGCTAGATTTCAAACATCACCAAAGGAATCTCACCTAACTGCAGTAAAAAGGATCTTCAGATATCTAGTTGGTACACCAGATGTTGGTCTTTGGTACCAAAATAAATCACATTTTGAGTTAAAAGCATTTTGTGATGCTGATTATGCTGGTGACAAAGTTGAGAGAAAAAGCACCAGTGGAGCATGTCAATTTCTTGGAGAAGCTCTTGTAAGTTGGTGTTGCAGAAAACAAAACACCATAGCACTTTCAACAACTGAAGCAGAGTATGTATCTGCAGCAACTTGTTGTTCTCAGGTAATTTGGATCAAGAATCAACTTGAAGACTTCTCATTAAGGTACACAAAAATCAAAATCTTATGTGATAACACTAGTGCCATTAATTTATCAAAAAACCCCATTCAGCATTCTAGATCAAAACATATTGAAATCAAACATCACTTTATTCGTGATCATGTCAACAAAAATGATGTTGAATTAGTTTTTATTGATACTGAAAATCAGTTAGCTGATATTTTTACTAAGCCATTAGTTGAGGAACGTTTCAATTTTATCAAAGAAAAATTGAAAATCATCAAAAATCCAAACAAAGTGTGAAAAATTAAAATTTTCAAACGATCTGAGAACGTTCTCAAATCTGGGCATAAGGAAATATTTGAATTCTTTTTCAAACGGTCTCTTCCTTGGTTTTAGCCTTCTTTAATTAATGATAAGCATTAAAGAAGATATGTTTACCTTCTCCTCATTGGCTTAACACGATTGATCTCTCTCTCTCTCCTTTTTTCTTTTCTAAAATCAAGTACAACCAACTATTCATCTCTTCAATCAAGTACACCTAGTCTACTAACACTCTTCCTCCTTCCCAAGCTTCCACCTCTTTTTATACTCACCTAAACTCTTCATTTCATCACATCACCTTCAATCAATTATCTTTTCTTCTTTCTTCAAAAATGGCACGAACTAAGAATCCAGGAAGAAGAAGTACACGAGCTCCATTTCCACCTCTACCTTCATCCTCATCAAACTCTTCATCTTCATCAGAAACTTCTGACTCCTCAAACCCTCAAACCTTTGATCAATCCAATTTCTATGATCCAAATGAACCCTTAGATCTGCAACCTCTTTCTCAGATTTTTCCACCCAAATTAATTGAACCTCCTTCACAATCAAATGTTAAACCTCCTGCAGAACAAGCTAATGAACCTTCTGAGAACGATCCCTCAGAAGAAGAAACCATCCAACTTACCCAGAAACCTAACCCTAAAACTGATGGTACCACCACTCCTAAACCTACCATTGTTGTACCAAGTCAAGCTGAAACTCCACCAATCGTTTTCAAATCTAAGAAAGCCAAATCTTATGATTCTTCAAAAATCAGAAGATCATCTCGTATTATGTCTGGAATTGGTACAGGAAAGAAACCTATTGTTGACAACACTGTACACACCATTCATGATTCAGATTCTGATAAAACCATCTCAGATTCTGAACTTGAAAAAATTGTGCTTGAACCTCTCACCTCATCAAAATCTGTACCTGCAAAACATTCACCTGTTTCAATCAAAAAAGGTTCTGCTACTGCTGTCAAAGCCCCTAAGAAAAAGAGCTTACCTAAAAGGAAAAGACCTCAAGGAGAGCTGCTTGAAGTTCCACTCATTCATCAAGAAGAAGAAGCTAAGTTTGATCAATATTGGAAAACCAAACCTGTTGCTTCTGGAAGAGTTTATGATTTTGAAGAAATTGCTAAGGGAGGAGTAGACTTGCTGAAGTTTGTGGAACCACAAGGATGGACAAAATTTTTCCAGATGAAAGATACCACAATGCCTCTGTTGGTACAAGCATTCTATTTCAATGCCAAGATACATCCTGACAAAGATTTGATCATCTCCAACATCAAGGGAGTCGAAATCCATGTTACAGCAGACTCAATAAGTAGGCTACTTGAAGTGAAGAGAAATGGAGAAACTCTGTATGGGAAAGACTGGTATGCAGCTCAAAACATAAGCAAAGATGCTTTGATCGTTGAAATGTTTACTGATGAAGGAGCTCATAGGGAACAACCACCATCATCTCTGCTTAAGAAGGAGTTTAAAATCTTCCACAACATGTGTCAACATTCCTTCTTTCCTAGGACAGGAAGCAAAGATAAGGTAACTGATAATGATCTACTTGTCATGTATCATCTATCTAAAGGTATTCCACTTGATTTACCCTATTTGATTCTTCAACACATGATCACAATTGCAAATTCTGGAATCAAAAAGATAGCCTTACCTTATGGAATGTTACTCACTAGGATTTTTAGAGATAACCATGTGGATGAGTCTAAACAACTCTTTGATAATCAATGGTTTACTTTTGGAACAAAAAATCTGAGTCACATGAAAAAGGAAATCACTCCTGGCAACACCTCCACTGATACTGGAAACAAAAGGAAGAGAATTGATCCTGATAACAATTTGGATATGCTTGCTAAAGCATCTGGAGAACAATCTGAGAATGTTCTCCCAACTGGTGAAAATGTGGATATTCACACCACCATCTCTGATACACAGCCAATCAATTTGAATACATCATTGAATTTAGGACCAACTTTCTCAAATGAAGTAGAAACTTCATCTCAACAAGCTGGAAAGATTCTCCAAGGGTTTCATTCTACAACTGCTCCATTCAACACCTCTGTGTTTTCACCACTTATGTCATCATCTCATGGAAGCCTGCAATCCATGTTTAGCACTGATTTTGTAAGGAATTTAATGACTTCCAACAACCCTGATCCATCACAAATACCTGTTCCCATCTTCTCTGCTGGTACACTACCATCTTTACCAAATTCTTTTGCAACTTTGGACTCTTTTTTCTCCTCTGCAAATGCTGCTGCTGCTGCTACTTGGTCTATGCCTGCTGGTTTTGAAGGAAATTTTCAACATGAGGCTGGTACTTCCACTGATCCCAGGCCTCCCAAACGTACCAAGATTGAAAAGAGAGTGTCACAGATGAGAAAGGATTTAACTCAGCTAATGAGAGGAATGTCAATGCAAAATGACATGCTTATGTACATTATGCTTGAGTTTCAAATCATGCGAAATTGGCTAAATGAATGTGTCTGCACTCCTCTTCAGATTGTTCCACCACCTCCAAATCCACCACCACCTGTTGAGCCATTCCCACAACCTGAAAACTCCACATCCTCTGATGATTCCAGCCCCACCATTCCCGAATAACTTCTGCTGCAACCCTCTTTTTTCTACCCTTTTCAATGATGACAAAGGGGGAGAATGATTTGAGAAAATGAGGGGGAGATTGAACTTGTCTTTTTGAATGCTTAATCATGTTTTAATTTACCTGTTTAGAGGATTAGATATTTTGGGAAGTTCCTTTTGCTGCTATAAGAACTTCTCCTACTATGTTTTTATTTTCTAAACTAGGATTTATGTTTTATCTTTTGCTTGAATCATTATGTGTTAATCATGAACTAGAAATCATGTTGGATTCTCACTTTGTGAGCTTGATGATTAATGAAATCTATTTTGATTCATATTATGAGTTTTTGCTCAATTCTTTATGCTTAAGCAATTATGAAAATTGGATGCTTGAATTGAGGGGGAGCTTGAAAATTAAAACACTAAACAATTTATTTGTGTTTACTAAATTGATTATATCAGAATCCCATTTTTAAAACATAATTCAAGAAGTTTGTCATCATCAAAAAGGGGGAGATTGTTGAGGCAAAATGCAAAATCCCAATTTAATGTTTTAAAGATAACAATCATCTTAATTATATTTTAAATGTAATTCTGATCTCATTGTTATCTAACAAGTGCTCTTGAGTGTTTTAATTAGTCAGGAACAATTAAGCTTCTAATCTCAATGATATTCATTATGTTTTGGCAAAAAGAGAAGCTTCAGGATCAGTCTGAGAATGATCTCTGGTTTAAGTGCAACATTCTCCTCATGAACAAGAATAAATGCAAAAGCACTTATTTCATTAAGTCAACCATATACAAGACAAAGAAGCACTTTATCTTGGTTTTAACTCACAAGATCACAACAGTTCATGAACATTTAAGGCAAGGAATAAGTTGGAAAGAAAGTGACTTTCCTCTTTGGACAAAGTTAATGATCAAGCATGTGCAACATGATAATTTCTCAAGGCATCATCTAATCAGGTGTATCAAGAATATTTGGACAAGAATTACATAGACCAATAAGGATGAGACAACACACATTCAACTCATAGTTGTCATGTACCTTCAATGTCATTATTTAATGAACATTCTCCAAGAGATTAAATCTTAATCAAGAAAAGGAAGTACATGGAAAGGACAAATGAATAGTTATGCAAGGACATCACAGCTGCATTCCCTTCACACTACAGCTGGCCACAGGTCTGCATCATTCTCCATTTGAAGATCAAGTGCAAAATTCGCCCAGATTGGAGAACGATCTCAGAATGATGCTGAGAATGACTGTCCTTTGCTTTTGAAGTTGCAAGCTCATCTACAGCTGGCCAAAACGTGCCTAAATGATCTATAACGGATATACTTGGTGAGGAAGCAATGAACAACTATCTACAGCCCATTGCAAGCTGTCATTTTGGCCCTTTAAAGTGAAAATATGAAGAACAGCAGGGAGAACGTTCTGAGAAAGATCAGTTTGAGCTTATCCACTCAACAATTCAGCATGAGCTGTCTATTTTGAATCAACTAGCCGTTGGAGAACTTCCTTTGGGACCAAGGAACTGAAGACTCAAGGTTCAACTATAAAAGGAAGGCTTTGGCAACATTGAAGAGCAAGAGTTCAATTTACAACAATCAATCTACTTGTCTTTGTGACACAAGTTTTAAGCTCTTCTTTAAAGATCTCTTTCACTCCATATATTGTAATATCATACTAGGATCAGTATCCATTTTGAGTGAACAAAGAGAGATTTTATTGTAACTAGCTTTTCAACTTAGTTTGAGTGAGAAAGCTTTAAGATCCAAACCATTATCAATATTGTAAAGATTGGCTCAAGTCAATACGTAACTATTGATTGAGTGACACCTCATAAAGTCTAGGAAAGACTTAGGTAGATCAAGCAAGTGAAGCTTGGAAGATTGTGATCTTGGATTAGATCAAAGAAGAAGTGTATCTTGAGATCGATAGAATCTCTTAGTGGACAATCTCACAGGAGCGTGGGGACTGGAGTAGCCCATACTATTAAGGGGTGAACCAGGATAAAATTATTGTGTTTTTTCTCTCCCTTAAACTCATATTAATTTTGTGCAAACACTAACACACACAAATCACTTATTGTTTTTGTTTGCAGCTCAGAGATCGTTCTAAGATCATTCTCCTAACTTATATTATTTATTCTGAGATCATTCTAACGTATGTTTTGATATCTAATTTTTTAAAGGACAATTTTTAAAGGTTCACAATTCAAACCCCCCCTTTCTTGTGAAAAACTTTGCTACTTCACTTACGAGTTTCTTGCGCGTCACATTTTTACTCATCCACTATCTACGACTTTCTCGCGCGCCCTATTTTTAGTCATCCACTACTTATAAGTTTCTCGCGTGCCCAATTTTTACTCAACCGCCACATACGAGTTTCTCAAGTGCCTTATTTTTACTCATCCGCTACTTAAGTAGCGGAGGTGTTTTATAATTTATATTACGAACTAAGTTCAAATCATCCAAAATAAATTATTTATATTTATTTTTTATTTTAATTTTTTTTTTTAAAATTTTTTTTGGGCTTGCGGGCCGCCCGTAGCCCATTCGGGCTAGCCCATATTTTAATCAGGCTTTATCGGGCCGAGCCAAAAAGCCCAAAAATAATTCGGGCTAGGATTTTCAATGCCCAAGCCCGGGAAAAATTCGGGTTTGGCGGGCTGGCCCATTCGGGCGAGCCCATTTTGACAGCTCTACGTGGTACCCTTTAAAATTCTATCAACTCTAAGTTTTTTTTCTTTCAAAAATCCACTCTAAGTTTACCATTTAAACTTTATTTTACTACTACATCTGTCCCTAATTATAAGACTATGTTTGACAAAAATGTACGATTTATTTACCTTATTTTGACCGTATTTTTTAATAATATATAAATATAAATACTAGCATATAAGATCTTGTTCAATTTGTTTTGATGAGTATTTTCAAAATATTATATATGTTTCTATAATTTTTACTAATAGACAATTAAAAATATTAGTGATTAAAATTGTGCATTGGAGTGCGTGCAGTGGTCAAACTAGATCTTATAATTAGGGACGGAGGTAGTATAAAGTTTTCACGTTATTTAAACTTTTTTTATAATAAAAGATTGAATTATAAAGAATATAAAGTGTACTTAATTCTTACTCCCTGCGGACACAAATATAATAAAAACACACTTCAAATTTTGGACACAAATATAAGTAAAAGTCAACTACTTTTAAACTAATTAATACTATTATTCCTAATATACCCTTATTTAATCATTTTTACATTTATTTCACTTTTCAAAAGTTTATGTGATTTCCAAGGCATAAATCACTTTTCAAAAGGTAATATAGTAAATTTAACTCATGATTTGCATTAAATCAAGAAAATTAACTACACTTTTTTCTTATATTTGTGTCCGGAGGGACTATCATTTATGAAAATACCACTAGATGTTTTGTAGGGAAACTAATGGGTCATTACTCATTATATTAATTGGAGAAAATAAAGATAAATTATTTTTTATTCGCCCTATGAATCAAAACCGGTAAATAAATATAATATGATCAACTACGGAAGATACTTCTCCCCTAAACATGATGTTGTTAGAGCAAACCATAAACTTCACATGTTAGCTGACCATATTTGATGACAGAATTTTGCATGTTTTTTATTCTTCACCAAAGTCCCAAAATTATTGAAATGGATCCAAACTTCCTCAAAAGTGATAAAATTCACATTCAACCACTTATAAGTTGTCTTATTGATAAATAATCGATATATTCATCTTCTCTAAAACAAGGCGCACAACACCATTCGCATGAGTTGAAAATATTAATCTATTTTCCTACCAAAGCCATATGAGTCGGAAGTCTCTCTAATAATAACCTCCACTAAAAATATTAACTTTGAATGAAACATCATTCACCCATAAACTATTCAACGCATTCACCACATTCCCATCAATGGTTGTTCCATGAGCAGTTTCCACCGTGCCTAACTCGTACATCTTCAACCGAAATGTCTTGCTGTGTAGTTTTGTTGTACTAAAATGATGGAAAAAGATTCGTAAAACATTCAGTTCTCCAGCATTATTCTTGCCAAAAACGTATATCATTGCCCTATCCTACACTTTATTTAACGGTTATTAATCTCTGTCGGGTAATTTATACAGTACATAGGGTGAAACTCCTCTTACCAACTAAATTTTTTTTATAAAGAAATTAGGGATCAAATCTTCTTTTTCTTTTTCACCATGAGTATTCGGTATACTGGATCGTCTAATCTAATTTGAGATTCAATTATATCATTAAATGGTGTCAGCTTCCTTCCAATCGTAGCTGCAGAAACGAATATTTGATTGGAGAGTAAATCTTATACAACTTAAACTAATTTATTATTTAATTAATCACATGACCAATGCCCTCCTACTACCTCGTTTCAATACCACTTTAAGCCAGAAGCCAAACCACTAAATTCCAAGGACAATGAGATAAGAGTTTTCAACTTTTATTTTGATAGGAAGCATCAATTTTTTTTTGGCTTAATAAAAAGCACAAAAAGAAGCAAAAGTTAATCACAAGATTCTAGAGCTTTAGGGCTATTGATTAAAATTGAATAGCATATATGCCCACAATTCTAACAACGTGACAAATTAGAGCCCACCGAACAACCAACCCCACATGGAAAGCAACCTCACAATAATTTAAAATTTATTCTTTCAAAACTAATCAAATTACATTGGGGCCATCCAATATTTTTCAATTCTAAATAAGACCAAAGACAAATTAAGATTAAAGACAAATTTTAAAAGATGAAGTTTTCTTTTAATGATAATTTTTTTTATTCAAATGGTAGAAAGTATAATGAGAACTTTACCCACAAATCATGTTGAAGTATACAAGAAATACTCGCTCGAAAATAAAATACATGAAGTCTTTTTTATCTGCATATGAATCCTCCTTCACCAAAAACAAAGAAAACAATCACCCAAAAATAAAATTCGCATTCTCTCTCATTCCATTATTATTTTTTTTACAAAAAAAAGCTTTAAAACATTTCATTAATAAGAATATGTTCAATACAATGTGGTATGTCAACTCATACTTGGGGACTAGCTAAAGATCCGCCTTAGCAAGACTATGAACAACCTTATTTGCTTGTCTCTGAATAAACTCAACACTAGAGTTTGTATAAAAAGTAGAGAAAATAGCATGACAACTTCTAACAGAATTTGGGGATAAAAAACTATCAACAACTATTTTAGAGTCCGATTTAAAGTCAATTGGTCCTGAGTGAAATTCATGAACCCTCTTAAGAGCAGATAGAAGACCAAGAGCTTCACCGACAAGAACATCACACTTTGACGGGAACCATTCTGATTTAGCCATAACAAAGGCACCAGAAACATCTCTAAGACACATACCAATATCAACCTTATCTTCGGTGAATGAAGTATCAATATTATATTTTAATTGACCTTGTAATGACTTATTCCACCTGCTATAATAGCACCAGTCGGAGTTGCTGTTGCATGGTTCTGAATTGTGTGGACAGCAGACCAATCAAGTATCAGTTCCGCGGCGTGTGTAATTACAAGGCCTTCAGCATCAACCATGTTATTCCAAACCTTATTCATTTAGTAAACCAATGTTTTAAAAATTGGATAAAAAATTTAATAGATGAAAACTTCAAGTTATATAATTCAATTAATTAATAGATAAATCGATAAATTGGTAGTTTTCAATCCGATCAAGTAAATCGGCCTATCTAGTTCAATTTTTGAGACGCTCCACTTTAGACCATCTCCAATTGTAGTATCTATTTCAATAAGAAATGGTACCTATGAGGTACTACGTACCATTGGAGCAAAACATTTTTTTTTTTAATTGAACGGTCCATAGTCGGCTATATCATAAAAATCAACTTGAGATATTTTGAGTTAAAATAAGAAAAAGAATGCATTCAACCAAAAACAAAAATGACATTCTCTCCATTCTACAAAACAAAGACTAGTCATTCCTTCCACAAACCATGTTTCAGATCATGCTGTTCCATTCTTCTCTTTTCTATATCTTCTTAAAATATCTTTAACAGTTAGCACATTCTCTCTCTCTCTCTCTCTCTCTCTCTCTCTCTCTCCAATCTAAATTATGCCTGTAATCACAGGACACATGAAATGGAGAAGACCCAGAAACAAATTAAGACACCCCAATTCAGAAACTGATCCAAATTCACAACTTTCTTCTTCTATAATCCAATCCACTTCTTGCAAATCCACAATCACCACTCTCTTTTCCACTTTCTCTAACAACACATCCAATGAAACCACACATGACAGTAACCAAAACAGAACAAAAAAGAACAATGGTAACTTTTCTGCAGCAACCTTCAGAGGACTCGGTTGCACAGCCGGTACATCACAACAGGTGTCTGTACCGGCTGTGATTCGATCCTCTGCAGATTGGGAAGGAAAAAAGAATAGAAAAAAGAA
The DNA here is from genome assembly GCF_020283565.1 of Trifolium pratense. Lineage (NCBI taxonomy): Eukaryota > Viridiplantae > Streptophyta > Magnoliopsida > Fabales > Fabaceae > Trifolium > Trifolium pratense. The sequence continues at coordinate 4,351,015 of NC_060063.1, forward strand.
ACATAGAAAGAGCAGCAATAAAACATGTCATGGTGTTGATGATGTGGATTTTCAGGATGTTTGGTGTGGACCAGGAATTGGGTTTTCATCTGATGTTGCTGATGTTGCTGATGTTTCTGTGGATTGTGTTGTGTCAAGAAAGAATGTTTCTTCAAGAGGAAAATTTGATAATGGGGAAAGAGTAACACATAGGGAGGTATATTTTCCATTTCTGATCAATGTTCCTATTTTATTTTTAAAAAAAAAAATTTTAAATCCTAATTTTTCTTGTATGTCTAATTTTGTAGACCAAGAAGATTTGATTAATTGATTTTTGTCTATGAATCACGGATATTAATGTCGACACAATGATAATTAAAAATTGATATAATTTAATGGAATTATATATACTGGTGTTGTGTTGGTATCGGATAGTGATGTGTGTCTAATATTAAGAGATGTCTAATCCGAAAAATGTTTGTGATTCATAGATTTTTATGCATATACGATATATGCGGCATAATAATAAGGTTTTCAATTTTTTGTTCTGTTTTTGAATGCTTAAATATCAGAAAAAAGCTACATGTTTTTTGGTTTATATATTGATCCATGAGTAGTGTGTTGGGTTGGAAAGTTTAATATTGACATGCCATTAAAATTGGTGTCTGAATGGGGTTGCTTGAATAGATAGAATTCAAGTCTGAAAAAAAAAGTCTTTGTTGAATTGAAAAGCCATCAATTTGTTGAATTAAAAATTATATAAGTAATCTTTAAATTATATAAAATCTATCAACATCGTTTCTAAAGTACTCCTTCCAATTTTAAATATAAACAAAAATTTAGATTTAGATTTATTGAATAATTAATGTAATTGATCTATAATTAATATAAATAAAGTTCATAATTATTCAATGAATCTAAAAAGTATATGAAAATCCATCAATTTAATCCTTAACATATAGCGGAGACTAATTGACGGAATTTATATTATTTAAGTAGTTAATATAATTTTAGGAATTAAATTAAAAATTTATTTTTGTTTGATTCAAGCTATATAGAGAGACTGTGTCTCAATAAGGGTATGTTTTTTAGTTTACTTTTTAAAAGTTATTTACTAAAATAATTATTTATGCTACTTTTCGAGAAAACTTGTGCAAATTTATGACATGTCCATAAGTTATTTCGAAACGTTCATGACTCTAGTTTATGAAAACAAAACTTATTCCTTCAAAAAAAATAAAATAAAACAAAACTCATAAATTCTTTCATTTTATTTTTATTATAATAATAATTTATATTTATACACACTTATATTATAATTGTTTATATTATAAAATGCTTAACTAAACTGATTATCCAAGTAAGTTAAGTGTTTTCATATCAACATCGTATATATAAAAATAGCTACTACGTACTAGACTACTAGTACTATACTATATGGTATTATATACAACCTTCTCCTTATGCGTACACGCTTTCAATTTCTAAATTTCATACGTATGACAATTTTCTTGATTTAATTCTTGTGGACCCCTTGAAAATAAGTCTAGTGATCAAAGACTTTGAAATAATGTATCACTTGTATTTGTATCATATAATACAACTTTGTTTAATATTTATTTTGTTTTATTATATTGTACATGAGATATACATGTTAATGATTGGTTATAGTTTTTGATTCATTTGTGGTTGTGTTTAAGTTTCGTAATTGTTTTGATTACTACTTATTCTTACACATGTTCTAACTATATATTGGCAGCGTTCATCTTATTTTGGAAGGAGAAATTTAAATCAAGAAAGTTTATCATTTTTGGATGATGATTCTGATGTGTTGACATCACGTCATGGATTAGAATCTTTTGGCAATAGTAGATTCTATAGAAATTCTTCACATGTTTCATCTGAGGTTGGTTTTTACTCTTTGTCCCTTTTTAATGTTCTTTTGTTGGAGACATTTATCAAGGAACATATGGTATGGGTATTTTTATTTGTTTAGAAACTTTAGAGTTAAACTATGGGTTATTCATTGAAGGTCTATTGTTGATTAATACTTGCAAAGACTCTTTGAAAGAGTTTATAGAAATAGCTTAATAGCATGTCCATAAGTTGTACTTTAACAAAGTACTTAAGAACTAACTATAGTGACCACATAGTATTTGAATTGTGTCAAAGCTTATAGAAATAACTTATGACATGTTCATATGTTGGTTGACATGTCAATAATCGTAGCTAATGTTTTTTACCAAAAAAAAAAAATCGTATTTAATGTTGGTTGCGATTTGAGTAAGATATAGTTAAAATACTTTGCGGTGATCACTATAGAAATTGGTATTCGGAATAAAAATTGTTCGATATAGTTAAGATATCATAAACATCTCAAATGGTATTTGGAATAGAAATTGTTCAATTTTAATTCAACGACATTGATGTGTTGATTATGGTGACCGTAGGATATTTTTGCTTGCAAACTATTTGAAATCCATCTTGTAGTAGTTGATCATAAAATTTTATTGGGAAAAAAATTTGATGAAGAGGGTAGTTTTGGGTGCCTCTCCTTTTTGCTAAAAAATGATGAAGTGTATTATTTGCTCATATGTTTATAATTGGATTAGTTAATGATTAAGGACGATGATTTTTTATTTTATTTTGAATGGTCCGGGAAAAAAAGTCCAAGTATGATGATCGTTATGATGGGAGGGATCCGAATTCCCTGTTGTAGGGACGGACACAGTTCCACGTAGTAACGCATAATAACTGTTGATTTACTATCGGACGGTCTAAATCAAATAATTAAAAATCAATCTTAATCGTTGATTATGACTGGATGGATGAAAACAGATACTACTCAATAATTTTTTTTTTTTTAGGAAGGTACTACTCAGTAATTGTAGCATATTTGTTTCCGTTATTGAGCTTTTCCTTATAATAACTAGGTTAAGGGGTATTCTAGTCTTTTATATTTTGCTATATATATTCTATATAATATATATTTGTAACTCTTTTATACCGTTTTTGTCGAAACCCTAGTTTCTTTCTTATTTCTCTTTCTAGATGAATCTTAACAAGGATTGAGATTAGTTTCATTACAAAGAATTCTACGGCATGAAATAAAAGTACGTGAGGAACACTTAATGCTGTTAATTTTGAGCTAAAATTAGAATATTTTTTTGTTAGATTTGCGTACTTCTTTCTTTGGTTATTTTATTTCTATTTTTTATTTTTATGTTTATCAATTTTATTCTATGTTTGGATTACGGATGTAACTAATTAACAAATGCTTGTTAAGTGAAGTTCTGATTATAATTATAATGGAACAAACAAACATGTACTTAATAGCATTGTGTTATGCACATAATAATACATCGAATCTAGGCTTAGATTTTATTGTAAATTCATTTATTCAAGAGGTAATATTGAATATATTGATTGTTGTTGGTGTTTTGAAGATAATGATAATTCAAGGAGCAAGATTAATGGGGGGACGATTAAATTCACGTGACCAATTTAGAGATTGGAGACTTGATGTTGATAATATGTCATATGAGGTGAGTTCCTTATCAAGTAATGTTTTCTACTTTTTATTCTTAAATCGTCGATGATTAACGAGGGTGAGCCTTGGCGCAAGGTTATGATTGCTGCCTTATGACTTGATGGAGATCATGGGTTCAAATTCAGGAAATAGTCTATATTACTTGTTAGGGTTAGGCTACATTCATATATGGGCCTGATTTCTCGATAGTATAGAGTTACGACGCAGTAAGGCATCTCAACGATCGATTGATTTCAAAATAGATAGCTCATAATGAACAATTTTGGTACATTAATTTTAAACGATCTAGACCATTGGTTAAGATCAGATGTTTGAGACCTGTAACTGAGTCGGCAAGAAACCAAATTTCTTGCATATACTCTTCTTAGATCCTACCTTTCGGAGCTTCGTGAACTGCCCTTTGAGACGATTATTATATCCCAAACTATTAACAATTGACATATTGGTTTCGTCGATCCATTTTGGTTATATATATATATATATATATGTTCATCTAAATTTGCGGTTTTGTGTAACAGCAATTGCTTGAGCTAGGTGAAAGAATTGGTTATGTGAAAACAGGACTTAAAGAAGATGAGATGAAACAGAACATAAAGAAAATTAAGCTTTTGATTTCAAATGATACAACAAAGCATCAAATAGACAAAAAGTGCACCATTTGTCAAGTGAGTTTAAAAAATTCAAACTTCACCACATTACTTTATATCATTCACTTACTATATAATATATAATGTTAATGTATCTTTCTTTTGTGTTTTCAGGAGGAGTATGAATTAGATGATGAATTGGGGAGATTAAATTGTGAACATTGCTATCATTTTCAATGTATAAAACAATGGCTTGTGCTTAAAAACTTCTGTCCGGTATGTAAACATGAAGTCGCGGTTCGACACTGACTCAAGCGCCGCAAACGCAACCCTAATTTTTTTTTATCCTTTTCTAAATTTGTGTATAGAATTTCATATGCAATCTTTATCATATCTTTTGAAACTATAGGTTTTCTTTTGAATCTTTATCTATATTTGGTATTGGTCTCTTCATTGGAAGATGCTTTTGTATAGTATACTCAAGAGTGGGTCTTGCTTGTGAACAAATTATCCTTTTTACTTTCCTCATGAAATTGGTGTTTGAATGCTCTTCATTGTGTTTTTCTACTTTATTTCATGCTTTGTTTTGAAATTTGAATACAAAAAGAGGTAAAGGAACACTTAGTATTTCTCCTTTTTGCACTTTGTTGATTTAGCTATGACTTTTATTGGGAATATTCATGCACCTAATTAGTGCCCACAAAAAAAAGTTATGATATCACTACTCATTGTCCTTTGCTAATCTTGGATAAAGATAGGAGGATTTATATTTTAAGAATTTTGATATACGTCGATTAGAAGTTGCGTCGCAACTGTGAGATTCTTAACACACTCATTTACTTTTGTCTTTCACCTATAAATTCATTTTCAGATCATATTTCATATAATGTGAGACTCTTCACACATTCTTTCACGTCTAAATTTGGACGTCAGGTATGTGACTTGAGTGGTTCGTTAGAGAGTGACCCAATGGGTATTGAATAAACTTTGATATCATTTTAAAATTTGGATAAAGCTTAACTCAACTTTACAGAACCATCTTGTAAGTTGAGTCTTTATATCTAATCAGATGTGAGACTCTACGTCTACGTGTGGAGGATACCTTTCTTAGTTTACCAAAAAAAATAACTGATCTAAGCAGATGTGTGACTCTGTGTGTGGAGGATACCTTCCTTAGTTTACCAAGAAAATAACTGATCTAAGTAATGAAATGGTGCATTCGAAAAGTTAACAAATAACTTAATACTGACAGAACAAATTTCATTACAACTTCACTTCAACTTAGTTTGCAAACTTTACAACTTATTTACAACTTCAGAATTATTTAGTACAACCTTCACAGGATTTATGCAGAGTACTTGAGATAACTGTCACCTTGTATACTCTATTTACAGTTACATGTGTACATATCCTTTATGAGGATCTTCATATATATATATATATATATATATATATATACTCCTATTCTAGATGTATAGAAGAATTGTATTTTGAAAGAGCAGTGGATTAAGCCTTGTCATGATGAATGAGGAATTCAATTATACAAGGATACAGTTGATCTGCTGCCTGCAAGAATAAAAGTAAAAATTAAGAAAATTCATTTTTAAAACTCAAGTTGCTTGCTTGTGTTAGAAACAATACAGATGAACAAAATTACAGGCTTATTGTTTTTTTGTTAATTATGATATAATTACAGTAATTAAAGCTACTATAAATCCATTTTCTAATGACTCTTACTATAATAACGCTCGTCATGTTCAACAAACACATTTACGGACAGCTTCGTTGCAGTTCCTCAAGGAAATTCTCCTAACAAGTTTTTATATGAAAGCTACACGACGAGAGCAGTATTTGGCTGATCAAAAGAAGTTATCGACTCTTCAGCCTCATATACACCATCAGAAGAAGTTATGACTGCAGAGCCAGGAGTTTCATCCCTTGCACCAATTCGCCTCGTTCCAAACCAATTTGAGCCGCCAATGGACTTGCCTATAGCTTTTCTCAAAAGGTACTTGTTCTACTCAAAATCGTCATCGCGTTTTTAGCTTCACGAGTTGTAGAGTTATATGTTTCTTCCAGTGTGCATTTGTATTTGTCAACTATTATGTGTGTGTTCCTAAGCATGTGCATAAAGCACTCTCTCATTTATGGTTTTCTATCATTGAATATTTACAATGAAGGTGTATCCAGGTGGTAAGGTTGATCGTTAAAAGTCTGTTTTGGTCAAAGGGTATATTAAAATTTTTGATATCGATAAGCATGTGTATGCTATGTTTTTATTTTATTTTCCACGGCCACCATGCGCAACTGACTCTTCATCATTTCGTTATAAAACACACTTTTCTATTTGGTGATTTTGTTGAGGAAGTTTATATGGTGCCACCGCCCATGTTCATTGCTTAGAGGAGTTGTGTGGTTTTGTTTGTAGGCTCCATAAAGTCTCGTATGGTCTGAAGCGAAGCCTATGAGAACGGTTTCACAAAATTGATGCAGTTCTTCGAGGCTACATGACACAATTTGGCGCTTTACAAACATTCCTCGACAAATCAATGCATATATTTTGTTTATGCAGATGATATTGTTATTCTAAGAGACAACCTTGACGATACTAAACATCTCCAGCGACATTTGATTCAACATTTTCAATCTATATTGATTTATCAATTCAAATGATCAATTGATATATGTCTCTACTATTCGTCTTCGGATCAATTCTCACACATATTTTATATAATATTCTCCGCATACAGATTTCATTATGTCTTTCAAATATGGGCGTGGATCCTCTCTAGTTACTGGATGGTCAGTAACTGAAAGAAAGACACCATCAATAAAATAAGGGTTATGTTAACTTGTGCCCTTAGGGCACATGTTAAGCTACCTAAAAATAGAAATAAAGCATTTAATGATAGAAAACATTTAATGTTTAGAGAATTGAATACACCACAAGTTCAATAAATTTTTTCCACATTTGTCTTCTTAACATGTGCCCTTAAGGGCACAAGTTAACATATGTTTTATTGGTTGTGTCTTTCTGTCTCCTACTGAAACCATCTGGTAACTGTAGAGGACCTCAACCTTTCAAATATATAGTATATTTCTCAAGAGAATAATAAGTGGAAAAACCATACCGATCGGCCAACAACTAAGTCATAGTGGGCATAGTGTGGACCTCCAGACTCCCCAAAGACTTTGTATGTAACCAGATCCTTAGGAATAAGCTTCACCGTTTCTGCGTGACATTTATGATTATGTTATGCTCATCGCAATGAAGAAACTATTTTTGTTTTGGAGAGAAAAAGAGAGATAGTTAAGCATTTAATAGATTAGTTAGTGAAGTTTTAATACCGTATACAGCTTCTGGGGGACAGATTAAGTCCTTGTCACCGGCAATTGCTAAAACAGGAACTTTACTTTCGCTAAGATGATCCTTGTAGAAGAAAGCACCGCTCCTGTCACGTAAACCACCTTTCTGTAAAACTGTTTTCAACTGCAAGAGAAGGTTAGAAGGCACAGTACCTGCCAATCATCAATTGTGAATCAATCAAAAGTTGATAAGAGAAATATTTGGATTGACTTATTCAAGCTTATCACCTGACATAAACACATGTTCATAAGCTGTTTTCAGCTTATTTCCATAAACTCTATGGGATAGTTTATGAAAACAGCTTATAGCTTAGATGAAAACCATTTGGCTTTATCTTACTTTTTGTTACAGAAATTATGATAAGCGCTTAATTAAACTGTTTATCCGAACAGGGTTTCAATACTCTTCTGTGTATGTGTTGGAAATTCCGGCTTCCGCCTTCATTGCAGTCCGCCCACATCTGCCTAATTGCGGTAGTTGGGTTGCCTTCATTGCAGCCTCCAACACCTTCATTGTGTTGGGTGTGAAAGGGTGGATTTAGTTCCACATTGCGTAGAGATATGGCCTGTGTAGCGTTTATATAGCTCGGGCAACCCTTACTTTACAAGCTGGTTTTGTAGGGTTGAGTTAGGCCCAATATAAAATCTGACATGGCATCAGAGTCTATCCTAGATCTATTGTTGGGCTTCCCGCATTGTCCACGCTTCAGGCCCATTGGGCCCGAGCGTGAGGGGGTGTGTTGGAAATTCCGCCTTCATCGCGGTCTGCCCCCATCCGCCTAATTGCGGCAGTTGGGTTGCCTTCATTGCAGCCTCCAACACCTTCATTGTGTTGGGTGTGAAGGGATGGATTTAGTCTCACATTGCTTAGAGATATGGCCTGTGTAGTGTTTATATAGCTTGGGCAACCCTCACTTTACAAGCCAGTTTAAGCCGGTTTTGTAGGGGTGAATTAGGCCGAATATAAAATCTGCCAGTATGGATTTGTCGTTTGATGAGAAGAATGACATTTATTTAAGATCAATAGATATGATATGTTAAGATTGAATAAAAGTTGAGAAACAAACAGAGGAAAATAAAATTTGGAGCTTACCGAAGTTGTTTAAAACAAGTTTCTCATACAACTTTTGATCCATCATATTTTGAGCAGAAGTCTGAGAATTTAGCAAAGATAAAACGTACGGAGGATATCTCGCAAGAGGGTACACGGAAGCAATCAGTGGTCCAACTGGAATAGCAGGAACGTTTAAAGCCTGAATAGGTTCTACCTGCAAACAAGAAAACAGTCTCCATAGTTATTTTATTGTACTTCCGAGGCATATCACCTGCAATCAGATTTTTTATGACTTACCAAAGGTAAAAGCCAATTAAGAGAAGTTCTTGAAGGTGTATAGTCAAGTGATGATGCCAAAGTAACAACTGATGCAAACTCAGAATCCTTTCTATCAAAACCTGTCATAGAATTTATATGGAGATCAAGAGGAAATGCTGATCATGACATTGACTCGAGGAAATAATTTGCAAATAATATGGTTTATACTCTTCACGTGATTGTAAGCTGTCATGACTCATGAAAACTTCTCACAGGATCAAAGAGGGAGATAACAGCAATCTCGATTCAAAAGAAAACACAAACAAAGAATACACAAGAGTGAAATGCACAATCATTCATGATCACTATTGTAAACAAGCTTGCACAGCAAGAAAATTATATTTTTAAAAGATCTGTCACATAAATCATGAATGAGAAGTAACGCAGCATGATAGTTACAGAAGAAATAAAACAACAGATCAGTTGGACTTACAACAACGCGAAAGCTTTGCATACAGCAAGATACCACCCATTGAGTGACCGATTGCCAACAATTTTCCATCCCTTGGTTGGCATTGACCCTTTATATACTCCATCTAATGTACAAGAGTTTAACAAAATAATTTGAGAAACAAATTTAATGATATAATCTGAAATTTGTATACCAAAACTCATGAAGAGAGTAAATGAAACTTTCGCCAAAATTAAATATAATGTTTCACAATGGAATGTCCACCTCACCGCAGCAGGTATGTCCTCTTCGAGATAATGATCGAAGTCCCAATCATACTTGACAATCAACTCAATCTGTTTCTGAAGTTCTTCTAATGTTGTAGTAAAACGGTTCTGACATCCGATCATAGTTTGAAGTCTCCGATTGAAATCCTTGATTTGACTAACAAATAAAGAATCCTTTCTCTCTTCTAACAAATATGGAAGAAGAAAAAAACAAACAATTTTTTCCTTTGTTAGTGTTTATATGATGACACAATGTTAAAAATGACAAGCTACCAATTTACGTCGCTAACCCCGACCAAGTATGCTTGCAAGGCTATCAGACATCCTAGTAAAAATCTCCACCAACCTAGCTGTTGGGCATAGTTCCTCAGCCTCTGATCCTCTCCTTTTCATTTGAGAAAATTCTGCCTCAAAGGAAGCACTAAGGTTCTTAAATCCCAATGCTCTTTCAAAATTACTGCTTTTACCATCGTCATTTGCAGAATCTGTTTCAGACAATTTCTTGAGGCACTCTTCATCTTCTTCCACACTGTCTGCATATGTGCTCAACCCAGCACCTCGAACCTCAAGTGTCCATGTATCAAATCCTTGTGCCGACATGTACCGAGCAAATGAAGACTGAACACAAACAACATGCAATTAGCAACATTGATGCCAGATTACACTAGACTATTGGAAATAATAAACATGCTAAAGATTTAAATTTAAGTGTGCAAATTGTACTGATAAAATGTTTTAAATCGCAGCCCGCAATCGCAATTACAGAAGCGACATCAATTTTTTTGACGTGCAACTGCATGTGTAACCATATCGGTTACTTTTGTACAACATTTTCTCCAGTGATTTCGCCATTCTCACAACCAATTCAAACATTCACTCGGTCACTCTCCAAAGTTAGTAACCACATCAGCCACAATTGTCTACATTATCAAGGATTATGACGTAACTACAAAGTCAATGCTACTACGTCGCAATTTAAACTTAAGGTAGCATGCTATGACTACAAGATTAATGTTTTGGTGCATGTTTGGATTGCATGTGAGTTTGGCAAAATCACAGCGGACCACCACGATTTTGGCATAAGCTACATATTGATGCTTAAACAAAATCACGGTGCCACAATGATTTCGCAAAACTCGCAGCTAATCCAAACATGCACTTAGGTTCCATTTGAATTGAATTATTTTTGAGCTTATGCAAATAAATAAGCTTATGTATTATTATATGCTTTTCAAGATAGTTTATGAGAAAATAACTTATAAAGATACAATTTTTGTATGCGAAATTTATGAATTAACATAAAAGTTTATTTATTTGCATAAGCTATTTTCATAAGCTAAAAAATAAATCAAATCCAAAACGGGCCCTTAGTCATTCTCCAAAATATAAAAATAAATAATTTGTATTACTTTTCAATGGAACAGAAACACAGTAATCTCACCTCAGGTGAGAGATCATAGCCAATAGCATTGGTTGCAACACCTGACAATAACAAAAGCGGGTGATTCCTCAAAGGAGCCTGCACAATACATACATCATACAAAACCTTATTATACACCTTTAACAAAACCTTAACACATTCACCTTAGAATTTCAAAATTAGTAATGCAATATTGCAACAAAAAAAATAGTTATTAGTTAGAAATGAATTTGACACCATTTTAAGAAACTAACATGAAATATGCTATACGTGAAGTTTTTTTTGCTATGAAACACAAACACTTCTTGGATCAGGTGTCTTCCGGTGTTCTGACAAAGACACAATTGACGACACCGAGACTAACACATATGATTACAATAATTACATTAAATTATGTCATTTTTAAAATTATTATCGGTGTTAACATGTCAGTGTCGTGTCCGGTGTCCGATGTCAGGTATGTGCTTCATAACTTTTTTTTGTTTTGTTTTTTCCTTTGATTTTCGATATAAACAATGAATTTGAGAAAAACCCAGAATATATATCATTGCATTGTTAAAAGGTGTATTCAAAGAAACCATAAAGTTGAGAACTTTGTGAACCTTTGGAGAAGGAAGGTAACGCCAAAGAGCAAGTTTCCAATTAGAGTTTGGAACAGTGATGTGATGAAGCTCATCAGCGGTGCATATTGATTGTGGCTTTACATCTTTCTTCTTCCAATGTACCTTCACCGGAGACGGTGGTGGATCACGCCGGCAGTAAAAGCGGGAAGAAATGATTCGGGTTTCATATTTCGGGTCGGGCCGTGGCAGGTTCATGGAATAAAATGCAGCGCCAATGTTCATCTTTCTTATTTGATTTTTCTTGTATTTGAGTTGAGATGCTTTTTTCCTGTGCTCCTTTGGTTTCTATTTATAATAAAACTCTTTTTCAAATTTTCTTTGTTCTTAATATAATAATATATTTACCTTACCAAGAAAAAATATAATATATTTTATTTTATAAAAATCAACGTGTTTTAATATTTTTTTTGTCAAAAAAAAAACGTGTTTTAATATTTCTTTATAAAATAAAATGGTGATTTTATCACCAAAAAAAAAAAAAAATGGTGATTTTTAAAGACATTTAATTAAACAACATTGATATTTTGTCAGTTGAATTAAAACTTGTAGATAAAATATTTATATTTAACTTCACAAAAAAAATAAAAAAAAATATTTATATTTAATGTATCACTAAATTTTTTTTTCAAGCATGTATCACTAAAATATGTAAATACATTTATCCTCTTATGACATAATAGTTATAGAGAAAAATATATATAATTAACACATACTATATCAATTTAGAATTTAATTTATATGCACCGTCAGTATAAAATTATTTTACAGATACGTCCAATAATATACCAACACATCATGTATGGTATTTAAAAACACATGATGTGTTACGTTCATTAAATGATATGGCAACATATCATTGGATGCATGTATAAAGAATTTTTACACTGACAGTACACAACAATTAAACTCATCAATTTATTATTCTAACACTTTTTTTAATATATGTAACTTTTTATTAAATGTTTTCATAATAAGGCAGAAAAGAAGAATTAATTCTTTATTTAATAAGTAACTTGTGTTGCAAAAAATTAACCTTTGGTGTTGTAAGAAAATTAGACACAACAATTATACCGATATAATTACACCGATATGAGACAATTTAGATTCACCAAATGAACTTTTATCGTACTTCCTCCGACTTCATATATAAGCAAAAGTTATATTTTTAGATTCATTAAAAAAATAATGTATTTAGTCCAAATATATATATGAGGCCGGATGGAGTATTTGTGATATATTTGAGACTTACAATTTATTTCATGTCCAAATCTTATTTTTAGTCTATTTTTCATAGTTTTATGTTTCCATCATGATGGAACTCAAACTCATAATGGTAATAGCTTATAATGGAAGAAAACTATTTGACAATGATGTTTGACTGGAATTCAGATCTTCGACACCAATGGTAAAGGTTTATTTGCAAACACTCTAACGTTCAAATTTGTATGTATTTGAGATAAAAATTATGTTTAGAATGAAACATATCTTGAAAATGAGAGGTGATGATCTTGTGATAGGAATGAAGTTTTATCTTAGTTTGTTATGCTAGAGTAATAATAGAGAATTTAGTTTCATATTATATTATCTTAGTTTATTATGCTAGATTAACCATAGGGAAGTATTTTTTTTGACACTACTAACTATAGGAAATTAGTTTCTTATTTTGTGTATAAATAGATTTTTATAGATTTTGAAATATATCAAGAAATATCAAGAATAATTTAGTTAATAAACTTTGGAGTTTGGCACCAACTCGAGTGTTATTTATCTCTCGTATTATCTTGTATTTGAAATGAAGAGTTACAATGAAACTTACATTAAAAAGTGATGATGTGAAACTTATATAGTCGAAAAGATATCTTAAAATTTGAATACAATAAAAAAATATTTAATTGTACATTTGGTCTCTTATGTTTATTTTAGGTTTCAAGTCGGTCCCTTATGTTTATTTTGTTTCAAATTAGTCTCTTATGTTTTAAAAGTTTCAAATTGGTCCCTCAAGTTTTTAAATGTTTCAAATTAGTCCCTCAAGTTTCGGAAATTTGAATTAGTTAATCCTAACTAATTCAAATTTTTGAAATTTGAGGGACCAACTTGAAATGTTTAAAACATAAGGGAACAACTTGAAACCTAAAATAAACATAAGGATTCAACTTAAAACTTTTAAAACATAAGGGACCAACTTAAAACTTAAAATAAACATAAGAGACTAAATGTGCAATTAAGAAAAATAAAAATAAAAAATTTTGAAGAAAAAAAAAAACACTTAAATAAAAGAAAAGAAGTTCTTTTAACTTTGTTTTTGAGATGTGAACAAATTGCAATTAGCTTTGCGTGAAATGTAGCTTAATTTTAAATGTTGAAAAAACTAAACCATTGACCATTTAAACACTGATTTTGATGCATCGTCACAAAAAATCAAACACATGAAGTTGTTTCTGATTTGTACTATTTCTTTGCTTTGTACTATTTCTTTGTTTTGGCGTAAAGCTTCGTGTGTTAATGAGTTTCGATGTTATTTGAACGAGTGTTAGACATGCGTGGATCCTTTATCCAAAAAGAAGAATTAACGTGAGGTTAACGTGATCACGCATTATCAATGTAACACAATTAATGTCAACTTCTTAATACACCTCCCTCACGCCTTGGGTTTGAGACGCAAATATAAATAGTGGGTGATAACAGGCGATCCAACGGATCGTGGAAAGACTTTGATACCATTTTAGAATTGAAAGTTTGGTCTAACCCATACTCACAAAACCTGCTTATAAAATGCGGATTGCCTCTACTTTATAAACGCATATCCAAGTCATCTCGCAACCGACGTGAGACTTATTAACAAACCCCCCGCACCCATTGCTATTGAACTTGGGGAGCAGATATAAATGGTAAATGACCCAATCAAAACTTGATAGCAGACAGTCCAACGGATCGTGGAGGATAGGAATGCACACATAATTTTTATGTATTTGGGGATCAGGCCTAGGGGTGTACATGGATTGGGCAAATCCGGTTGACCCGATCAAACCCACCCAATCCAACCCAAAAAAGTGGGTTGGATCGGACAAGTGGGTGGATATGGATTTCATAAATGAAAAATCCATAAAAAAAAGTGGGTTACGGATAAAACCGGACCCAACCCAAAAAACTCACTTACCTAATAATGCTATGTTTTTTGAAATATTTTTTATGAAAATACTAAAGACTTTTCCATTTGATCATTAAATATTCTTATATTGAAAATAAGTTATACTATTGTTTAGGAAAATATAAAGATTGAATAATTTTTATAAACAAATATGATAATTTATCGCACTATTTAACAAAATAAAATGAAAAGCTTGAATAATTTTCATAAACATATATTATAATTCATCATTTAGTCATTTGATATTAAAAAAAGCAAAAAAAAATTATTTGGGTAGCAAACTATCTAACCCGTAAATTAGTGGGTTTACACGAAAAATAGGTGATTATTTTTTATAGTGAAAAAAGTTACACTTCAAGAAAATACAATGGTTGAATAATTTTATGAAAAAATATGATGATTCGACAATTAAATATTTAATATAAAAAAAATAGAAAAATAATTTGGGTAACCCACTACCCAACCCAATCCAACCCGGAAATTAGTGGATTTACCCAATCCGGCCCAATGTTATAATAGGTGGTTATTTTCATCGACCCAATCCGGAATATCCTACGTGATTCGGGTTTTGGTTTTGGTCAAACTCAACCTAATCCGGCCCACGTACACCCCAATCAGGCCCCCCACTACCAAAGAAAAGAATTTTATGATATTACTATTATACTATATTCTTATTGCAAGCAAATTTTTATTTTATATATTTATTTTTGACCCATAAAAATTAACCAAAACTATTAACTTAGACTTTACATTTGTACACTCAACACAAATTCACATTTTCACTTTTCAACTTTCATAATCTTGAGTGAAATGGAAAAAAATTTATTATCTCAATTTCTTTGTTGTGGTTATATTTGTGTGTAGGTTCTCCCTCTCTCCGATCAAATTCTCTGCACACAATCTTTTTCTTTTTTAACTTTACTCTCCTTATGTGATATATAACCTCTCCTTTACGTTTGGGAATTCTTAGAATTGGGAGTTGAGCCTAACTCAACTCTACTTTATAAACACATATTCATGTCATTTCGCAACTGATGTGGGATTTCTTAACAAACACCATCGCCCCCAGCGCTATTGGGCTTGAGGCACACATATAAATGGTGGATGGGGCCCGATCAGAAACCTAATACAGGCGGTCTAGCGGATCGTGGAGAGCTCTGATACCATCTTAGATTTTTATATTGGACTTAACTCACCCTTACAAAATCGACTTCTAAAGCGATAATTTGTCTCTACTTTATAAATACATATTCAGGCCATCTAGCAACTGACATAGGACTTCTTAACATGAATAGGCCAGGTCATGCCGGCCTACAGGGACCTACAGCCTAGCCTACATAGGCTCAGGTTAGGCATAACTATATCTTTAAATGGAGTAGGTCAATGTATTTTTTATAAACTTACTTAGCCAAAAATGTCAGACTACAGACCATTAAAAAAATCTTTTAAGCTTATTAGGCCAACCTATTTAAGTAAATATGTATATTATTTTTACTACTATTATTATTATTATTATTATTATTATTATTATTATTATTATATTAAAATTTGTACTTTGATTAAATTATAAATCTATAATATTAACTTTTTGATAGTTTAAGGGCTCGTTTGACCCAGCTTTTTTTAGAGCTTATGCAAACAGCTTATGTAATTTTTATATATTATTATAAGTTTGTCAAGGTAGTTTATGATAAAATAGCTTATAAAATTACAATTTTCACTAGTGTGAACTTATAAAATGATCATATTTGGACATATTTCATATAATGTGAGACTCTTCGCACATTCATTCACGTCTAAATTTGGACATCAGGTATGTGACTTGAGTGGTTCATTAGAGAGTGACCCAATGGGTATTGGATAAACTTTGATATCATTTTAAAATTTGTATAAAGCTTAACTTAACTTTACATAACCATCTTATAAGTTGAGTCTTTATATCTCATCAGATGTGAGACTCTACGTGTGGAGGACACCTTCCTTAGTTTACCAACAAAATAACTGATCTAAGCAGATGTGAGACTCTGCGTGTTGAGGATACCTTCCTTAGTTTACCAAGACAATAACTGATCTAAGTAAAGAAATGGTGCATTCGAAAAGTTAACAAATAACTTAATTCTGACAGAACATAGTTCATTACAACTTCACTTCAACTTAGTTTCCAAACTTTACAACTTCAGAATGATTTAGTACAACCTTCACAGGATTTGTGCAGAGTACTTGAGATAACTGTCACCTTGTATACTCTATTTACAGTTACATGTGTACATATCCTATATATATACTCCTATTCTAGATGTATAGAAGAATTGTATTTTGAAAGAGCAATGGATTAAGCCTTGTCATGATGAATGAGGAATTCAATTATACAAGGATACAGTTGATCTGCTGCCTGCAATTGAAGAATAAAAGTAAAAATTAAGAATATTCATTTTTAAAATTCAAGTTGCTAGTGTTAGAAACAATACAGATGAACAAAATTACAGGCTTATTTCTTACGGAGAAGAAACACACGACAGAGAACCTTTTGGATTAGGAAAGGATAAAATTGGGTTTTCACATAATACATGGGTTATGGGTAGTGTTATTCTTGTGTTTCTTTGCTTCAGGTTTTGTAATAAATAGTATTACCCTTGTTTTTTTTGGATAATTATGTTACAATTAAAGTAATTAAAGCAACTATAAATCCATTTTTTAATGACTCATAATATCACTCGTCATATTCAAACACATTTAAGGACACATTCGTCGCAGTCCCTCAAAGAAATGCTAACAAGTTTTTATATGAAAGCTACACGACAAGAGCAGTATTTGGCTGATCTACATCCCATCAATTGCACACACAGAAAGCTCTGTGAGATGTGCTCAACATTAGAAAGTCTCGCCGGTAGGTGAAGATACTCCTTTCTTCACTTCACCGGTGATACAAAAGTTTATCTCCTAGATATTACTCATTCCAAATTATATTCCATTTGTTATTGACTCTTCAGCCTCATATACACTATCAGAAGAAGTTATCACTGAAGAGCCAGGTGTTTCATCTCTTGCACCAATTCATCAACTCGTTCCAAACCAATTTGAGATACTCATGGACTTGCCTATAGCTCTTCAAAAAGGTACCAGTTCTACTCAAAATCGTTATCCCGCTTTTAACTTCACGAGTTATAGAGTTATATGTTTCTTCCACTGTGCATTTGTATTTGTCAACTCTTATGTGTCTATTCCTAAGAATGTGCATGAAGCACTCTCTCATCTATGGTTTTCTATCATTGAATATTTACAATCAAGGTGGTAAGATTGATCGTTAAAAGTTTTTATATTAAAATTTTTGGTTTCAATAATGGGATACTTTCTCTCCAGTAGAAAACATGACATGTTTTTCTATTCTTATCCATGACCACCGTGCGCAACTGACTCTTCGTCATTTGGAAATAAAACACGCTTTTCTATTTGGTGATTTTGTTGAGGAAGTTTATATGGAGCCACCGCCCAGGTTCATTGCTCAGGGGAGTTGTGTAGTTTCGTTTGTAAGCTGCATAAAGTCTCTTACGGGTCTGAAGCGAAGTCTTGGAGTATGGTTTGACTAAATTAATGCTGTTCCTCGAGACTAAGAGTTTAACATGACACAATTCGGCGTTTTACAAATATTCCTCGACAAATCAATGCATTTATTTTGTTTATGCAGACGATATTGTTATTCTAAGAGATAACCATGATGATACTAAACATCTCCGACACTCCAACCGCATTTACTTCAAATGATCAATTGATAGATGACTCTACTATTTGTCTTTGGATCAATTCTCACCCATATTTTATATAATATTCTCCGCATACAGATTTTATTATGTCTTTCATCACTCATATCTTTCAACAGGTTCAAATATGGGTATGGATCCTCTCTAGTTACTGGATGGTCAGTAACCGAAAGAAAGACACCATCAATAAAATAATACTACGTTGTGTCTTTCTCTCTTCTACTGAAACAATCTAGTAATTGTAGAGGACCCTAACCTTTCAAATATATAGTATATTTTCTCGATAATAATAAGTGGAAAACCATACCGATCGGCCACCGACTAAGTCATAGTGGGCATAGTGTGGACCTCCAGACTCCCCAAAGACTTTGTATGTAACCAGATCCTTAGGAATAAGCTTCACCGTTTCTGCTTGACATTTATGATTATGTTATGCTCATTGCAACGAACAAAATTATTTTTGTTTTGGAGAGAAAAAGAGAGTTAAGCATTTAATGGATTAGTTAGTGAACTTTTAATACCGTATACAGCTTCTGGGGGACAGATTAAGTCCTTGTCACCAGCAATTGCTAAAACAGGAACTTTACTTTCGCTAAGATGATCCTTGTAGAAGAAAGCACCGCTCCTGTCACGTAAACCACCTTTCTGTAAAACTGTTTTCAACTGCAAGAGAAGCTTAGAAGGCACAGTACCTGCCAATCATCAATTGTGAATCAATCAAAAGTTGAGAAGAGAAATATTTGGATTGACTTATTCAAGCTTATCTACTGACATAAACACTTTACATAAACACATGTTCATAAGCTGTTTTCAGCTTATTTCCATAAACTCAATGGGATAGTTTATGAAAACAGCTTATAGCTTAGATGAAAACCATTTGGCTTTAACTTATTTTTTGTTACAGAAATAGCTTATACATAAACAAATATATGATAAGCGCTTAATTAAACTGTTTATCCAAACAGGGCCTTGACACTCTTCTGTGTATGGATTTGTCGTTTGATGACAAGAATGACATTTATTTAACATTAATAGATTTGATATATTAAGATTGAATAAAAGTTGAGAAACAAACAATGGAACACAAAAAAATTGGAACTTACCGAAGTTGTTAAAAACAAGTTTCTCATACAACTTTTGATCCATCATATTTTGAGCAGAAATCTGAGAATTTAGCCAAGATAAAACATACGGAGGATATCTCGCAAGAGGGTACACAGAAGCAATCAGTGGTCCAACTGGAATAGCAGGAACGTTTAAAGCCTGAACAGGTTGTACCTGCAAACAAGAATACAATCTCCATAGTTATTTTATTGTCCTCGCGATACATATCATCACCTGCAATCCGATTTTTTATGACTTACCAAAGGTAAAAGCCAATTAAGAGAAGTTCTTGAAGGTGTATAGTCGAGCGATGAAGCCAAAGTAACAACTGATGCAAACTCAGAATCTTTTCCATCAAAACCTGTCATAGAATTTATATAGAGAATGAGAGGAAATATTGACCATGGCATTGACTCCAGGAAATACTTTAATTTGCAAAGAGGTTCCTCCACTAATCACAAAACATTGAAAACACAATAAAATGATACATCCGACACACTAATGATATACTTTCCGTGATTGTTGAAAATTCAGGAATGTTGTAGCTCAGTAATATTTAGCATGCTAGTATAGTTAAAGGCTTGCACGATATCAAAATAAAATAATGTTGTAAGCAAGCTTGCACAGCAAGAAAATTATATTTTTGAAAGATCTGTCACATACATCATGAACGAAAAGTAACGCAGCATCATAGTTACAGAAGAAATAAAACAACAGATCAGTTGGACTTACTACAACGCGAAAGCTTTGCATAAAGCAAGATACCACCCATTGAGTGACCAATTGCAAGCAATTTTCCATCCCTTGGTTGGCATTGACCCTTTATATACGCCATCTAATGTACAAGAGTTTAACAAAAGAATTTGAGAAACAAATTTAATGATATAATCTGAAATTCATATTCCAAAACTCGTGAAGAGAGATAAAGTGAAACTTTCGCCAAAATTAAAAATAATGTATCACAATGGAATGTCTGCCTCACCGCAGCAGGTATGTCCTCTTCGAGATAATGATCGAAGTCCCAATCATACTTGACAATCAAATCTATCTGTTTCTGAAGTTCTTCTAATGTTGTATTAAAACGGTTCTGACCTCCGATCATAGTTTGAAGTCTCCGATTGAAATCCTTGATTTGACTAACAATTGCAGAATCCTTTCTCTCTCCTAACAAATCTGGAAGAAGAAAAAACAAACAATTTTTTACTTTGTTAGTGTTTATATGATGACACAATGTTAAAAATGACAAGCTACCAAGTTTACGTCGCTAACCCCGACCAAGTATGCTTGCAAGGCTATCAGACATCCTTGTAAAAATCTCCACCAACCTAGCTGTTGGGCATAGTTCCTCAGCCTCTGATCCTCTCCTTTTCATTTGAGAAACTTCTGCCTCAAAGGAAGCACTAAGGTTTTTAAATCCCAATGCTCTTTCAAAATCACTGCTATTACCATCGTTATTTGCAGAATCTGTTTCAGACAATTTCTTGAGCGACTCCTCATCTTCTTCCACGCTGTCTGCATATGTGCTCAACCCAGCACCTCGAACCTCAAGTGTCCATGTATCAAATCCTTGTGCCGACATGTACCGAGCAAATGAAGCCTGAACACAAACAACATGCACTTAGCAACATTGATGCTAGGTTACACTAAGCTAAAGATTTAAATTTAAGTGCGCAAATTGTACTGATAAAATGAAAGTAGTATGCTATGATTACGAGATTAATGTTTTAGCGCATGTTTAGATTATAGGTGAGTTTGAAAGAATCATAGTGGACCACCCTGATTTTGGAATAAGCTACATATTGGAGCTTCAACAAAATCACGGTGCCACAGTGATTTCGTCATGCTCACAACCAATTCAAACATGCACTTGGTCATTCTCCAAAATTTGAATTGTATCAGGCACAATTTTCTACAATATCAAGGATTATGACATAAGTACGTAACTACAAAGTCAATGCTACCACGTCGCAAATTAACCTTACAGTACCATGCTATGACTACAAGATTAATGTTTTGGTGTATGTTTGGATTGCAGGTGAGTTTGCCAAAATCACAGCGGACCACCACGATTTTGACATAAGCTACATATTGGAGCTTCAACAAAATCATGGTGCCACAATGATTTCGCAAAACTCACAGCCAATCCAATCACGCAGTTAGGGCCCATTTGGATTGGCTTATTATTGAGCTTATGCAAATAAATAAGCTTTTATGTATTATTATTATAAGCTTTTCAAGGTAGTTTATGAGAAAAGAGCTTATAAAGATACAATTTTTGTCAGCGAAAACTTATGAATTAACACAAAATTTTATTTATTTGCATAAGCTCAAAAATAAGCCAAATCCAAACAGGCCCTTAGTCATTCTCCAATAGATATAAAAATAAATAATTTGTATTGCTTTTCAATGGAAGAGAAACATAGCATAACCTCACCTCAGGAGAGAGATCATAGCCAATAGCATTGGTTGCAACACCTGACAATAACAAAAGTGGGTGATTCCTCAAAGGAGCCTGCACAATACATACATCATACAAAACCTTATTTATACCTTTAATAAAACCTTAACAAATTCACCTGGGATTTCAAAAATAAGCAATTAGTTAGAAATGAATTTGACACCATGTTTAGAAACTAACATGAAATATATGCTATAACTTATAAGTGAAGTTTTTTTTTCTACGAAACACGAACACTCCTCGGTTCAGGTGTCTCTCAGTGTCTGACACTCTTGACGACACCGACACATATGATTACATGCTATAACTGAAGTTTTTTTTTTTTTTGCAATGAAGGACAAACACTTCTCAGATTAAACATCTCCCAATGTCCGACCAAGACACAACCGATGACACCGACACACATGATTACATTAAATTATGTCATTTTTTAAATTATTATTGATGCAAACATATGAGTGTCGGTGTAATTTTATTTTTTTTCCTTTGATTTTCGATATAAATAATGAAATTGAAAAAAACCCAGAAAATATATCAGTGCATTGTGAAAAGGGTATTCAACGAAACCATAAAGTTAAGAACTTTGTGAACCTTTGGAGAAGGAAGATAACGCCAAAGAGCAAGTTTCCAATTGGAGTTTGGAACAGTGATGTGGTGAAGTTCATCGGCGGTGCATATTGATTGAGGCTTTACATCTTTCTTCTTCCAATGTACCTTCGCCGGAGACGGTGGTGGATCACGCCGGCAGTAAAAGCGGGAAGAAAATATTCGGGTTTCATGTTTCGGGTCGGGTCGTGGCAGGTTGATGTAACAAAATGCAGCGCCAATGTTGTTGAGAATCATATTTTTTGAGATGGTGTTTTTTTGGTTTCTTATTTTTTTGTTTTTGTTACACCTTTGGTTTCTATTTATAATAAACAAACTCTTTTTCAATTTTTCTATGTTATTAATATAAAATATTATATTTTATCTTACCAAAAAAAATATAATATTTTATATAAATTTTGTTTGTTGATAGACGAAATGACAAAGTTATTGAAAACTCACACACAAAGTGGAGTGACCGGGGTTCGAACCCCAATTATGACGTCCGACACTAATAATTTTGACATTTTTATCAGTTGAGTTAAGATTTATGGACATATTTTATAAAATTTTACGTGTCCTAATAATTTCTTTATAAAATTGTACACACATTTTCTCCTATTATCATATTAATAATTATAGGAGAAAATATATAAAATTAACACATCAATTTAGTAGTCTAACACATTTTTTTAATATCCATAGTTTAGTAGAAATTTCTATTAATTAAATGTTCTTAATATCCTATGAAAAGAGAAAAAAAGTCTAACTCAATTAATTGTTTATTTAATAAGTCATCTGTGTAGTAAAAAATTAACCTTTTGTGTTGTAAGAGCATTTACAATGGAGCACTCTAACTTTGAGTACTTAAATGGGTCTCACATGGACACATCACTAATTTATTATTTTTTAATAATAGTAACTAATAGGTACTCAACCCCTCCAATGGAGCACTTCTTAAAAAGTTCTAAAATGGGTCCCATCAATAATTTCACATCATTACAATAACTTATTATTTAATTATATATTTTATAATATAAATTGATTGAATGATAAAATTACAAAATTAATATGTATTATTTTTTTTATAATTGGAAAAATAATTAAAATTCAAAATTTAATTTAAAATAATATTGCCAAATTTTAAGAATTACATAATTAAAAAATAATTTAAAATAACATTACATAATTTTAAAAACAATTAATTTTGTTGATCATCATGCCCAAAACGTTGCCAAATATGCTCGACAAGATCATGTTGAAGATGAGCTCGCCTATCTTGAATTTGTGCTCTTATTTGAAGGTATGGTGCGAGATTTGGATGAGGACCATTATGTGTGTCATTTGTTGAAACATCATTGTTGGGGGCTGATCATAAGAATAATTAAAATGACCAGCATATGTGTATCGTTCGTTTTCCACAATCATGCTATGCAATATAATGCATGCATATAATATACGTTTAATTGTATCCATATGCCAATTACGCACCAGGCCACATACAATTGCGAATCGAGATTGAAGCACTCCAAATGCACGCCCACGTCCTTTCTTGCTGCTTCTTGATGTTGGGCAAACAATTTTCTTTTATCTCCTTGTGGCATTGGAATTGTCTTGACAAGTGTAGCCCATTGTGGATAAATATCATCGGCTAAATAATACCCCATATTATATTAGGTTCTATTTACCGAATATTGCACCAACATCTATATGGTTGACATTAAATTTTTGTAGAGGCATGCCAATTCAAAAATTGTGCTTTTGTGATGTACAAAAAATATTTGTGTTTTTGTACCATTAATTCAAATTGAATATATAAAATAAAGTGGGCCCATAAAAAGAATATTTTAATGAAAAATAAGGTGGGTCCAAGAGGAGAGAGAGAAGGTTATTATTTTAGAAGTAGTACATAATAGGTATTCAAATGGGTGGTACTCCAATAGTAGTACCTAATAAGTATCATAAGTACCTAATAGGTACTACACCATTGGAGATGGTTTGAGAAAGTGAAGTACACACTACAACATTTTGAAGATTAAGCAGTAGGCAAAAACCATTGGTAAAGCCAAAAAAGCGTACCTATATCATAAGGCAACTGTTTAGCAATGGTTTTCGTAGCGCACTCTATACAGCCGTAGCCTTTGCTATGGGCAGCGGTTTAACATGATACATAAATATAATATAGATCATTTTGAACATAAAAATGTCAAAATATTGGCGTTAAAATGTCAAAATTTTGCTCATTGGAGACTAAAAACAAAAGAACAAATTTTATAAAATAAAAACAAATGTTTTTATTTTACAGAGATTAAAACCAAAACTCATTATAAAAGTATGGACTAAAACATTTTGTTTTATAATGGAAAACATATTTTACCCTAAAGTAAACTAGTTTAGAGACCCGTACGAATGCACAGGTCCTTTGATATATACTCGATACTTAAGTTGATATTATGGTAAAAAAAAATATTTAGGATAAAATATTTATAAAAAAAATTGTTAAAATATAAGTAACACTTATTTAACCGTTGCCAAAACAAAAAAAATATTTCAAACGTTGCCTAAGGTGCGGTTTTTACATAGTTGCTATGTGAAATACGCTCGAATGTTAAACCGTTGCTTATTCTGTATTTCAGAACGGTTTAATGATTGTTGATATGGAAAATATGCAACGCACGTTAAACCGCTGCCTTTTCCACCTTACGAGAACATGACAAGCTAAACCGTTGCTTATACTGTATTTAGGGACGGTTTATTGACCATTGGTATGGAAACTATGTAACACACGTGAAACCGCTACCTTTTTCACTTTATGGGCGCGGTTTTGAAGTGTTGCCTAAACTAAAAATGCTATAGTGATAGCAATTACACCGGCATGAAGTAATTTAGATTCACCTATTTTTTCTTATAAACTAAAAGTATCAGCTGCGCGTAACTGCATCTCGATTCACCTATTTAAATCATAAGTATTTGTGATACTATTTGAGACTTTACACAATTTATTTCATGTCCAAATGTTATTTATTTTGGAAAATGTTAAACGTAAAATCGGAGCACTAATTAAGCATACCAATATAGAAAATTAATCTTGAAACTTATGAATGCAACATATTAAAAATGAAAAAAAAAAAAAATCTTTCTATCATTAATTTTTTCTTTTTATTTCTTTTTTTTTTTGTATGATTAACTAGTGTTCAGGAGACCGTTTAGCACCACACTTTAAGTTTATATCCATAGAAGTAGTTTTAACTTCTTTTTGAAATTCTTTAAAAAAAAAACTTCTTTTTGAAATTTATCATTAATTTTGGCTTTTTATTTCTTTTTCTCTTTTTTCGTATTTTTGAGATTTATTTATAAAAAAAAAAAAAAACTTCTTTTTGAGATTAGCTAATTGCATTGTCACAAAAACAAAAATCAAATACATGAAGTTGTTCCTGATTTGTATTTCTTTTCTTTGGCGTGAAGCTTCGTGCTAATGAGTTTCCTTGTTGAGTTATTTGAACATGTGAGTGTTAGATCAAAAAGAAGAATGAGTATGATTAATATGAGGTTGGTCAGAAAAAGGATTAACATGAGGTTAACGTGATCACGCATTTGAATAAATTCTTTTATTGACTGTTCGATTTTAATCAAATAATTTAAATAAATTCAAATTTTAATTATTATTTTATAATTATTTTTTTAAGAAGCCAAATGAATTGTGCAAGAGCTTTTAATTCTACAAATTTGTGCCAATTCCAATTTTAATTTACCAGCTACTTGTTTCATGGCTTTAGAGCTCGATGTCATTATGTTAATAAAAAATGGCTCGGAGGAATGTTAACGAAGCAATTTTTCCATAGCTCTATGTAAATAATCCAATATTGGTTCACAATCAATAACATCTTGACCATCGAAAATATGTATATAATAAACTTTAAGCCCAAGGTGTGCCTAAAAATAAGAAAGAGATATTACAGGTCAACAACAAAAGGAACAAAATATCACATATGTGTAAAATCTAAACAAGCAGATGGATTCTTCATCCAATGATGTAAGTCGCCTTCAACCAACCATCAAACTTGAACCTTAATGTTGAAAATTAACCTGTCACAAGAGGAGACCTTATGATCAAACACTCTCTTATTTTTTTTCTTTCCAAATAGACCAAACTGTAGCTAACCAAAATTCTTCAAGACACAACCTGATTTCTTTACGAAACATGTGAGCTCCACAAAATTGATGAGCAAGAGAGATAATATTATTCGGGAGAGCACAATACACACCCACCCAACTAAATATCACCCCAAATCGATCCAAAAAAAGCACAATTCAAGAAAATATGATTAAAATCCTTTAGAACTCCATAACCAGCTGAGCACATGGCTGATTCTTTACGTAAACAACCACAAACAATTAAGTTGGACTTAGAAGGTAGCCTGTTACTAAGAAGCCTCCAAGCGAAGTATTAATTTTCAACAGAACAAACTTGTTCCAAACCAACTCGCGATCAATTGACAAGTCCCTTGGAACCGTATGGCTCAACAGATGATATGCCCCTCCAACAGAATATTTTGCATCCGGGTCTGCGAACCACACCTAAGAATCCGATAAAAAATCCTGCAAAATAATGTTATCCAAAGCAAAACAACACTCTAATTTGAAATACCGAACTTTAATTTGAACATTATAAGTAAGTTATTAGGGTTGATCTAATATTAGCGACAGATACACATAATATATTTGGGGCTCAAGCCCCCACAACCAAAGAAAATAATGTTATGATAATACTATTATACAATTATATATTCTTATTGTAAGGAAATTTTTATTATATATAGATTTTGTTGTCATAAATAGTTTTTGTTATTTGGGTTATCTTTAAAAAACCTGAAGAAGGAAAAATTACCATCATATTTTTATTAAAGGTTAAATAAGTTTTGAATTCTTTAGTATAAAAAAAGTTTTAAATTTTTAAAAATAAAAAGAATTTTGATTTTAATTTATAAAAGTAAAAATGCGATGTTTTCGTCTTCCTAAAACTTTTCATTTTGATCTCTAATGACCAACTATTTATTTCCATGTTAATATTAAAATTATGATAATTTTTTATTCAAGATGTGTTATTGTGTTAAATATATTTTTGTTCATATTATGCTAAAAATTGGCAAAATGATGTCCATTATGACTAAAAACAAAACGGAAAATTTTTAAATGGTGAAAATATCACTTTTTCATTTTTAAAGATTAAAATTAAAATTCGTTATATTTTTAACAACAAAAAATGTATTTAATCCTATCACTAATAATAATATATAATACTGTGTATAAATCATTTTATAAATGTATTAGGTGCCATTTGAAATGTCTTTTGAGATTAATAATATATTAAAGTCAAGTTTTTATCACTAAATTAAGATATCTTATACATTTGTCATAAACAATAACTCAAACAAAATTTAAAGTATTTTGTTTTAGGGAGAAACAAAGTATCTTTGATTATGTAACAAAAAACAAAAGTATCCATCCTTTGATTATAGGCATGCAAGACATGTACGTAAATGATTTATTATACTATAATATAATATGCGAAAAGAGTAAAGGATGTATCCATATAATAAAAAAAAAAAAAGGATGTATCCATATTTTATTTTATTTTTTGAAGACAAGGATGTATCCATATTGTTTGATTAATTAATAGATAAATTATTTGATACATATTTTATTTTTACATGTATCACGTTTGGATTAGCTTATTTTTGAGTTTATGCAAACAGCTTATGCAATTTTTATGTACTATTATAAGTTTGTCAAGGTAGTTTATGATAAAATAGCTTATAAAAATACAATTTTCACTACTGTGAACTTATAAAATAGCATAAAATCTAATTTATATTGCATAAGTTGTTTGCATAAGCTCAAAAATAAGTTAATCCAAACGAGCCCTATATCATTCATGTGTGGATAATTTTGATAAGTTTACAAATAATGTTTTAATTTTTGGACCTATTAGAATTATCCACTTCGACGGTATATTGATAATCTAAATAAAACGTGTAGTAGAGTGTTCATCTAATTAATATTGGTGAACACTCTGGTACATATATTATGTAGATATGTACAGGTACACGGCTTAGGTGGATGGTTTTGATTGGTCCACAAATAATATTTAATATATAAAAATTAATAAATATTATTTGTAAACTAATTAAAATTATTCACCTCAGCAAATATACTGTTACATATCACATAATATATGTACCGAAGAATTCACCATTAATATTATATATATATATATATATATATATATATATATATATATATATATATATATATATATATATATATATATATATATATATATATATAAAATTGATTTGACACACGTTTATAAAATGAGTTTACGTACCAATTTTAATAACTTTCTTTTCATAGAAAGATACATCAATAAAATTGATTTGAGTCATGTTTATAGAAAGAGAAATACATGTATAAAACTGATTTGACTCGTGTTTATAAAATGAGTTTACGTAATTTTAATAACTTTCTTTTTATAGAAACTGAGATATATGAATTTAAGTTTTATACAGTACATATAAATATCTACGTACAATAACGATTATTCAACATAGAATTTGCATTTACGATGATAACATAAATGCTAAATGATAACTTAAATTCAACATAGATGCTAAATAGAGCATACCTGACTCGTTTAATTTTTTCTACCTTGAACAAGGGGAAGCTTGTGTCTTGTGAATTACTGTAGTACTTATAACGTATGAAGTACGGACTCCGACACGGACACTGCGACACGATATGGACATGGACACCACGACACCGCTAATGTAAAAAATATAGGACACCGACACCGCTACATATTTATAAAACATATAAATTGAAAATCAAAATATATACATGTAAATCTAATATGAGCAAGTTATTTTTTAAAAAGAGTTTTAAAACAAGATATGATAGTATTTTACTTTTATTTATACATCTACGATCGAAAAAACTAAAAATATCGTAATCAAAATGTAATGTTTTCAATCCCTCACTGATCAATATTGTTGTTTCTACACATCTTTAACTCTGGTAGATATGTCAAATATGTGCCTAAAGAGAGTATAAGCAAAGAAAAAGTAATTATTTTTTGGGACACTTGTCCGACACGTGTCATATGAGTTTCTTACATGTGTCGGACACCGATCAAATGAGTGTCAAACTAAAGAAAAAATTAAATTTTTTCCGACACCGATATGAGCTACCACGACACGCCTAATCATAGAAGTGTCGTTGCTTCCTAGCTTATAACCTTACAATGGATATGCATGATCACATAGAACATGTTGACTTCGAGATTAATTTAAAAATTGTGGTGGATAAGTTTCTATTTTAAAAATATATTTTTAGTACTTTTATGGGCCACCCCAAAAACAGTTCGTTGGCCTAGCCCATCCCATGAAAAAAATGAAATTTTCTTTTGGAACCCGTTAATTTTCTTTTATGAGAATTTTTAAAACTAGCGGGTCAGGCAGGCGCGTTCCGCGCCTGCCTGTGTCTAACTTATGTACCAAAAAAAAAGATACGCCTTATGTTATGGTGAGTTTGTTAATAAAAGATTTTTGTTGCTACTAAAAAAAGCAAGGGTAATGTTGGTATTATGAAAATTCTACCCCAAAACTCATGTATTCTTTTTATATAATATATTATAGTATAGAATAGATATAGATGAAAAAACCATAAAAAAAAAAGAGGAAGTTAAGGGCAATTATGGAATAATTAAAAAATAATAAAGGAAGTTAAGGGCAAAATGGACCAAAAAAAATCCAGCCCAAACTCCCTTATCCTCTTTATATATTGTTATAGATTTATATAATATATTATAGTATAGAATAGATATAGATGAAAAAACCATAAAAAAAAGAGAGGAAGTTAAGGGCAATTATGGAATAATTAAAAAACAATAAAGGAAGTTAAGGGCAAAATGGACAAAAAAAAATCCAGCCCAAACTCCCTTATCCTCTTTATATATTGTTATAGATTTATATAATATATTATAGTATAGAATAGATATAGATGAAAAAATCATAAAAAAAAGAGAGGAAGTTAAGGGCAATTATGGAATAATTAAAAAACCATAAAGGAAGTTAAGGGCAAAATGGACCAAAAAAAATCCAGCCCAAACTCCCTTATCCTCTTTATATATTGTTATAGATATCATTGTTTGTTAGTTAACTACTAAACA
Source organism: Trifolium pratense (assembly GCF_020283565.1). NCBI lineage: Eukaryota > Viridiplantae > Streptophyta > Magnoliopsida > Fabales > Fabaceae > Trifolium > Trifolium pratense. The sequence continues at coordinate 4,381,870 of NC_060063.1, forward strand.
GAATTTGCTAGTGGATGTGTAAATATATTGAAACTCTAACGTTTTAAGATTTCACGTGCCCAAAGACCCCGATAAAAATTTTGAATTTTTTATCACATTTGCTCACATTTGGTTAAAGTTTTCTGTTCTTCGTTTTTTTTCTTTTTGTGTACCGGTATAATCCGGTACTTCGAATAGTTGACATTTGCTCACAAGATTAGTACACATTTTCTCACATTTGAAACTAAAATTGGCTAAACATTCGGCATTTTGAATAGCTTCACGCCAAAAATGCTTAAAACAAACTTGCCATGGCATGATGACAAGTATATGAAATCACGAATTCCACGAAGCATGATAAGGGTTTTCACTATCTTACAACTTCCTGTTATCACATTGATTAAAAGCTTAGAGTCACTTTACAACTTTTTGATGAATCAGGATTTGTCACTCTTCATTGCTGAAAGAGTGTGAAAGAAGATACCAAATATATATGGAGTATCATTTTTGTGCTTGGTTTGATTTTGTCCTAAAGAAATTTCTCTGAGTTCTTCTTTTCGCGTCTCTGAGTCTTTCACGCATCCCTTGACCTTTCAGTTCTATCTCTCGTGCAACGTAGATGCAAGTGTGTAAATAGCAAAAACTGAAAAAATAGTTTGAATGCGAACTGAGTTCGCTACCTAGGATGCGAACGTTATAAAATCTAATATTTTTCAAATTCTCACCATTCCTTCACCCGTATTTTATAAGGTTCGCTATTTAAGTAGAAAGCTTAGTTCACATCCAACAATGCAAAATATTTTTGTTCTAGATTTTGCGCCCCCGAATTTGCCACTTAAGTAGCGAAGAATACATTTTTGAAAATTCCAAACGCGCATGAAAACAACCGGGAGACACAAAAAGAAGAACCCTTTTTCTTTTTTGTGAAGTAACCCAACAATAATTCATGGTCCAAATTATCCAATGTGTAGAAACCAAATTGAACAACCGACGTTCAAACCGAAAATTGTAACCCGCTCAAACTAGTGTTTATCAACAATATTTAGGCTTAAATGCGGTTTTGGTCCCTCAAGTTTCACAATTGCTTGATTTTGGTCCCCCACATTTTAATTGCTTGATTTTAACCCCCTAAGTTTCACAATTGCTTGATTTTAGCCCTCCAAGTTTCAATTGCTTGATTTTGGCCCCCTAAGTTTACCCCCTTTTGCATTTGCTAGCCCCCGTTGAATATTTTGATTAAAAATTGGTTATGTGGCATTTTAAAATTAAATAAGTATTTAAAAATAAATAAATAAATTACAAATTGTTTTTTAAAAACTAAATTATAATTTTTTTTTATTATATGTAGTTTGTAAAATAATTTTGTTATATAAAAAAGTAAAAAAAACATTTTATGAATTATTTTTTAAAAACTTTGTAAACTTTTTTTTAAATAAAAAATAATTATTAAACTTTTTATTAAAAAAACAATTTTTAATACATTTTTATAAAAGCAAATATTATTATTTTTTTAATTAAAACATATTTTTAATTTTTAAAAATGTCACATAAGCAATTTATAGTCAAAAAAGTCAACGGGGGCTAGCAAATGCAAAAAGGGGTAAACTTGGGGGGTCAAAATCGAGCAATTGAAACTTGAAGGGCTAAAATCAAGCAATTGTGAAACTTAGAGGGTTAAAATCAAGCAATTGAAATGTGGAGGGTCAAAATCAAGCAATTGTGAAACTTGAGGGCCAAAACTGCATTTAAGCCCAATATTTATTTGTCCACCCCGTAATTTTGGGCATGTAATTTACAATAAAAAAGTTATGTTTAAAAAAAAAGTTAGAAAAGACACAATGTCTTAATTTAGGCCTAGGAAATATTAAAGAAAATTGCATCTTTTAATCTGTAGATCTTAGATTCTTAATATATACTACCGCTAGATCATGGACACTGAATCCATGTTCATAGATTCCCTTTTTCAGTTTTTTTTTGCCAATAACAATTTTTTATAGAAAATGTTAAGCATGTTCGTGTCTCTTTGAACACTAGTTATAAAATTAAATATCTATTACTAATATATTAAAATCGATTACTACCAAAGCTACTAATTTATCCTTAGTACTTTTAACTATGTTGCAAGTTTTATATCTTTCATTGTAATTTCACTAAAAATATTAATATATATATATATATATATATATATATATATATATATATATATATATACACAAAAAATATAGAAAGAATAAGATGAGCACAAATGTTTGGGTATTGTTTGTCCAAAGAAAATGAAATAAATTTTCATTGATGTCTACGATACAACAGTGTAACAAAATGTAAAAAAGGGTACCTCCATAAAGCTAATGACAACAACTTAACATATTCAAAATATGATCTTACATGTCATTCATCTTCACAAGTTCATATAGACAAAAAGAAAAATAAATTATGCTTATTTTATATATAGCAAAGTAGGCTCCAAATTTTAATTATTAAAAAATAAAGTGAAATCCAACTAGCCCCCACATCCCAGTATGCCTCCTCCTAATGGCTCAATTTTTCTCTCAATTGATTTACGCGGAAATAGATTCTCTGCAGTCAGGTTAGTGATTTCAACAACTGATCAGGACTATACGATTGAGATTCAAATTCTAAATTCATTAAAATCACGATTTCAACAACTTACACAGACCGATTGTTGTCCTAATATGAAATTCCGACTACAGAGAATCCAGATCCGATTTATACCGGCTGCGAAGTTCTATTTTGCTGCTGAACATTATCTGCCGGAAATTGATTGGATGCATCTGATAATGCTGCTGCAGCAGCTGCTGGTGTCATGGATTGATACTGAGTAACCAATGGAGCATTAGTTTGTTGTTGAGTATAGTACACTTGACCTTCCACATTGCCACCATATTCATAACCATAATTAGTACCACTAGAAGGAGCTGCTACATTAATAGGATGTTGTGGTTGATGATGAAATTGAGGCAAACCAACATATTGTTGTTGAAATTGATTTGAAGGTACTTGAACAAATGTTGAATTTGATGGCACATTAGGGTTAGGTGATTTATTAGGGTAAATTGGTGGAGTACCACTTTGAGGTATTATTGACCTACTAGAAGCTACAACATTAGGGTCACTTATACTATGTTGTAATGTCATGTTATATGGTTGTGTTGATCCAATTGGCATTACATAAATTGGATATTGTTGTTGACCAATTGGATTGTGAAGTTGTTGTTGTGATGATTGTGGGGGGTAAACTTGGTAGTATGATGAGATTGGAACTTGATTTGTGGATGTAGGATGGTGGATATAGTGGGTGTTGGAATGAGCAAATTGTTGTTGTTGTGGTGGTGGTTGTTGGAGTTGTTGATTTTGATCCATTTGTGGTTGTAACATGTAACTAGATTCTTGAGCTTTGTTGTTGTCTATGCTTGTAGGTTGGACTTGTTCTTGATGATAAACAATTTTGGAGAAAGAATTTGTAGATGCAATACTACTACTATCACTGAAAAATATTAACCAGAAAAAAAAAATTGTAAGAACTTGATTTCAATAGATCGAGACTCTGAGCGCACATATATATTATAATGAAATAAAATATTTAAATTGAGAATCGAAATATATAAGTAGATTTTTTTTAAAAGCACAAGTAGATATAATAAATTGAACAATTTGTTTCATTGTAAGAAAAATTCTAAAATAAGATGTGATAGTCTTTCATCGAGATTCTTCGGACCATATTTCCTAGTATCATCCCGATGTTCATTGCTATACCATCATTTGCTCGGCGAAGGGTTTGTTCCTATATGAGGGAAGTGGATATCTACTACATAAAATTAACCATGATGTAATCAAATTTAATTTATTTATCCCTCTTTGATCATCACTGCTATGAAACATTTTTTACTCTCAGACATGTGTCGTACGAATATCATACATGTATCAGACACACAAACACTTCTAATCTCGGAAATTAATGTAATTATTTCATAACATGATTTTTCTTGAAAGAGTATTATACTATTAACAAATTGAAAAAACTTGAACTAAAGCAAAAATATGTGTAAAAATATAACACAGAATAAATAATACCTTGTAACTGAATCCGGTGAAGGAACACTCAACCCACCACTAGTCCTAGGTTGAACAAGCTGCAATGGCAAAGGCGGTTTTCGAGATCCAATTACTCCTCCATAATCTGATCTTTCATCATCAGAAACAGTAGCAGTAGTAGTCACAACTCCAGCTGAAGGAATTGCAGCCATAGCCACATTAGCATAAGAAACAACAAAACCACCATCTTGTTTCATTCCAACTCTATTCTCTTGCTGAAGCTTATTACCACCGGTTTCATCAACACGAACACGAATCGGAGGTAAATTAGCTATAGAAGGAGACAAAGAAGATGAAGATGTACTATTCTCAAGCATAGGTGAACCAGGTGCAACATTAACAACATCAAAAACATTCTTAACATTGTTGTTGTTGTTGTTGTTGATGTCTTCAAGAATATTCAATGATTCTGCTGCTGCTACACCTTGAGACTCCAAGTTGTTACTTGAATCACTAGCAGGAACATTATCAAGATTCACAAAAGAATCTCGTTCTGAATCTGAAACACCCCTTGAGAGGACTCCTGAGTTGTTGAGTGCATCAACAAACCATGTTTCAGATTTTGCATCATCAAGTAGAGATCCCATTGAAAGAGTAGAATCTGGTTTTGTAAAGAAAAGAAACACTCTGAGTCTTGAGGAAGAAGGTTTCATTGATGAAGATGCTATTCGATCGTATTCTTCGATCATATTATCAAGATCTTCATCTGATGTTACTGTGATGAGGTTATCAAGGTCTTCATTTGGAAGCTGGTATTTTAGAGTAAAGGGTCTTCCATTAAGAATTGTTCTTGAAAGGCGTGAACAAAGATCTCTCAGGGAAGCACTCCGATCAACCACCACAATTCGCGTGTCACCACCGACATAACACAAGGATTTATCATGCGGGCGTGGCATAATGTGTCCTCCATAGCTGCACATGAGGCGCAGCTTGGATCCGGGGACATTAGGTAAAGACTCATCGTTCGTTATTTCACGTGATCGTGGTGGTGGTGGCTGTGGTGGTGATGGCGATGATAAAGACTCTACCGATTCAGGATAATTTTGTTGAACGATATTATGTGGAATGGTGGTTGCCGCGGTGGAGAGAATTTGTGGATCCATTAGGATTGGTTGTTTTTGTAATAAAATGGAACGGAGCAGAATGGAACAGAGGCTCTGATCACTCTGCTTGGTTTCGAGCAGAGTGAAAACAGAGCAAAAACAGGGGAAAAGAGAGTTAGTGGAAATTGATATTCTTATGAGTTGGGATATAAGTGGGACTTATTCCTTATTTTTTCTATATATGTGACTTTATCTTTGAAAAGGAAATGAAAATGTGATACCTTATAAGCAAATAAAGAATCTCTCAGTTTGTTACAACTTGTTTGAAGCTGTATTTTGTAGTATCCAGCTTTTGCTTGCCTAAGTATTCAAATAGAAGTTTTCAAGCATAAAAAGAAGAGGCAATAAAATAGAAATAAATAAAAATAAGAAAATAAATAAATTAGATGGAGATTCAAAGAAGTAAAGTGACATAGGATTACTTGAATTCTACCTCTGGCTTGGATTTAGAGATAAGGTGCTTCATTTAGATTTTCAATGCTGAAATTTTGGTTTTGGACACTTGTAACATTATTATATTATTTTTCATTATTGCTTCAAAAAATAATATTATTTTTCATTATTAGATGAATGAAAGTTAGCTGATGTAATTATGTAGCCCAACTTGAAGTTTGAATATATTTTTTAATTGATTGGTTTGAGATGGAGTAATTAGTCCAATATTAAACTTTATCACCTTTCAATAAGAACAAAAGATTTTAGGAAAAGAAGTAAAGAACACTTGTGAATTTTAATTGTGTAGCTTTCACTTCTTGTTTTTTATTTTTTATCTTGTTGAAGCAGCCTTCCTTTGTTACAAACAAACTGAATAATTTAAGTATCAAGTCAACTTTGATAATCCTTTTTAAAGTTTCAGGTTCGATTTCCCTTGGTGTCAATTTCGGTGGGCTAAGTCCATATAGAGTAAAAAAACTCTGGCTTTAAATGGGCTCCCACAAGTAGGCGGTGGGATTGATCCTCTTGATTAGTCGGTCCTAGAGCCGGATATCAAGTTTTTTATAAAAAAAAATGATTGGAATTGAGATCAAATTTGTACTAATTTTAAATACACTACTAATTACTAATTATTGGTCCATGTTACCCATTCCTTTAGATTTAAGATCATAACTTCTATTTCACTCATCGTCAACCTTATAATTAAAACAAAACTCAATATGTCATGCAAAATAATTAAAAACACTTCTCATTACCGCAAATTATTACTCCAATAAAATATCATTTTCACCTAAAAAATGACAATTTTATGGATTTATTCACCATAACCATTAGAGCCAGCATAATATTATGTGACTACTCAAACCCTAGTTATATAGACCACCAACAATTTTTATTATTTTTAATTTTATAAATGAAAAATATAACTAATAAGTATATGTAAAATGAACCGAATATAATTTCTCATAACACTTTTTTCCTTTTGGTCAAGTAGCCTAGCTAGTGGATAGAAATTTCACGTTTAAGATGAATAAGTGAAATGACTCAAGTTTGAATCCCAGCCTGCTACATATATAATGCAATGTCTCTGTCTGCCAACTGAGCTAAACTCACGGGATTCTGCATAACACACTTTATAGTATATCTATATAACCTAAACTTTTCGAAATACTTGGTGCGGCCACTGAATATCAAAATCCTACATTAGCAGGAGCACATAGTTTGCCGCAATAATAAATCTCACTCGTTGATTACAAATCGAACGGTTCAAATTAAATTAGACATAAAAGCAATCTCAACCATCGATTGTTGATCAGACAGTCCAATCTATTACATCAGGACACTCTAACAGCAATAAATCCAAACCCTATAATTACCGTGGTTTCCCTTAAACAATGATAGTTTGAAATTACAGGTATAATAATGCATTTGTTTTTACTCTATTTAATGGTAATATTTGTCTCTTTGTACCCTTTTTACAATTTTGCTTCTCTGGATATTCTCTTTGAGGTAGTAAGGAAATTGAACTATCACATGCATATGTCGTTTATTCTATTGGTATTTGTGCATACAATGTAAATTTACAGCTTGAATTGGCTGGTTTATAAACGCAATACAAAGTGTTATTGTAATTCTTGACTACTTGTCTTTTTGAGTTGGCCTTCCATGATGCACGAGGGGGATGCTTAAGATGAACACAACCCAAGAGAGCAACTATAGGAAAGTAACATGGTCAAGTCAACACATAACTAGGCTACTTTATAGCATTAGAGCCTATTTTTTTATATTCATTGAAATTGATATTAGTACTATATGTTACTTATGGTTGAACTATTCACGACGAATTGTTTCAAGTGATAAAAGTTCTTTTAAGTATGTGGTCAAGGGTTCAATTCATAACTCATACGTATGGAAAAAATTCAGTTGAGAGGGGGAAAATTCACCTTGTGAGCCCACAGGTTCGCTGACAAAGATTAGTAATCGTTAAGGACAATGGAAATTTCGTACTAATATCATCCTAAACAAAAAATATATAGTTGAACTTGAAGTTAACTAAATTCAATTCAATTTAGGTTAAATTAATTGAAAGTATCCACATTCGAACTTTGAATGAAACAATCAATAATTAACTTTATTTGAATTTCAACTAAACTCTAGATCACTAGGATTTTTTATTTTATTTTCTGGAAAAGTAGAGAATTAAGACAAAAACAAATGAAGATTTCTTTCCCTGTGTCTTAGGCTCAATCTGATTTTCAGAGAAAGAGGATTCTAATAATCTGAAATTTGATTGGAAGACAAATAAATTTGACTAAAAAATTGTCCTCCAAATCATCGAACTCGAATTTTTTTGAATAATTCATTCTAATAATCACTGATGAAGAGAACCCACTTGGGTTGGTGCATTGGTATTGGCTTGGGACCTGGGCGTATGCTCCTTTTAAGGTCTGAGGTTCGATTATCTCTGGTGCCAATTTGGATGAGCTAATTTAGCTTATTCAAAAAAAAAATCACCGATGAAGATAATCGAGTGCATTAGTGCCTCACTTCTTTGTTCTCATATTTATGATGAATGAATAGCTTATAAGTTAAGCCTTGTAGTAGTTGTTAATGTGGGGGAATTTATTAGTCTATGAATCTATGATACTTTGATGAGTCCCATGTTTTGGAATTTTCAAGTTTGTTTCTATATATCATAAAATATTCACCCTACAACTATAATATGTATATAAATATAACTGAATTGATGCAAATTCACATGACATGTATAAGCCTTTCAACTTTTCACAACTTCATTACAAAAACTATATGAGAGTTCATTGCCTAGTCAAGAAAAACAAAGAGCCATTGTATAATATGTTCATCTCAGCTTTGTTGAAAAATTGCTAACTAGAATTAGAATCCTAGATGACTAATCACAAAGATATATATAAATCATAGCATGGTAATCATATTAGTGTAACAATATAATCATATTTATAAAGATAAATCAGTGAAAAAGGACTTTACTAAACACATGTTTTCAGATGTGTATTTATCTGATTTAAGCTTATAGGCCCGTCTATTTTTTACTAACTAGCCTAAATGCATCTGGTTGGCTCACATTTTAAATTTGTCAACCTTTAGAAAAATTTGTCAACTTTTAAAGATTTTCTTTTGTCATCCACTATGTGTCTCACGTGCCTCCTAAAAACCTAAATGCACCTTGCTCGATCACCACCATAACGATCAATAACATTAATAACACATTAGGCCAACATATATGTTTCTCGCATGAACTTTCCATTAACATCAATAACACATTAGGCCAACATAACGATGACCACCACCAATAACATAAACATAAATTAAAAACATCAATTAAACACAAACAAGACTATGAAAGAGTTAAATTAATTACTTTATCTTTATCAGAGACGCCATGATTTTATCAAAGGTTCTCAGACGAATCAAGCTTGAACATATAAAACGAACATATTTGACCAATGTCACGTCTAAGTCGAGTTGTCCCTTGGTATTGTCCAGACTCCAGAATTGAATGACTCGATCCTTAAGGCGATAGTTGCGAACAAGTTGCATAGCAAGGCATAGACATTGATGAATGTAAGTACGCACAAGAAAATGTCGATGAGAATTAAGCTCTTCTCATCCTTAAAATGTCAATGAGAACAAGTTGCGAACAAGTTGCGTAGTAAGGCATCGACATTTACTCGATCCTTAAGCATGTTGTTCGATCACATATGTATATAAATTCTATGCGACAACGACGGTATATATGATATACTGGATTTTGATCTTACACTAATTAAGTCAGATGATATTTGTTCATATTGAATGATTGATGTTTGAAGCTTCGGAACCGATACTGTTGAAACATTCTATATTTGATCTTCGTATTGAATAAACAATTAGAGAACTTTATTTGATGTGATCATTTTGCTGCAATGGGATTAGTAACGGGGGCAAGTGTTGTGTCGTTATGATTAAGGTTAGCAGCGGATGGTTATGGTTATGGTTCTCTAAAACGTATCAAATGTTGATGCAAAACACGGTGCTAATTCAAAGTGAATGTGGTTGATCGCCGAATTTTAATTCAATTTTATTTAATTATCAGGTGTTAATAATAATAAAAATAATAAAAGTGTGTTTGTTATTATTCTATCAGTGAATATGGCCTTGTCTTATTATTTTAATTTGTTGGGATTTTGAAATATGGCCTAGGTGTCGTAACTCTCTTTTGAATTCTACACGTACATTCTTTTCGCATCCACTTCCTCGTATATGTAAAACGAGTTTCTCTTATACATAATGTAATTAGAATACGACGAAGTAATAGGATTCATGACGTTAGAACAGCTAGCCCCGATAGACTAGCTTGGAGAAGCAAGGTTATTTCTAGGATCAGTTTAGATTCTCTCATTGGCTTGAGAGAATCATAGCGTTAGAGTCCATAATCTTGTTGCTTTTATTTTGTATAAATATTGTTATGTCTTAGAATTGAGTATTGGGTCTCATCCTTACAAAACCGGCTAGTAAAGTGAGGATTGCTCTCACTTTATAAACACATATTCAGGTCATCTCGCAAGCAATGTGAGACTTCTTTAACACACCCCATTGCACTCAGCACTATTGGGCTTGTTGCGCGGATATAAATGGTGGAGGGCCCGATCAAAAACCTGATTGCAGGCTGCTGACGAAGTGGCCCAGCGAATCATGGATAGGCTCTGATACCATCTTAGAATTGAGTTTTGGGCCTAACTCATCCTTACAAAACCGGCTTGTAAGGTGAGAATTGCCTCTTCTTTATAAACACTTATGATACCATCTTAGAATTGAGTTTTGGGACTAACTCATCCTTACAAAACTGGCTTGTGTGAGAATTGCCTCTTCACTTATTCATGTCATCTCGCAACCGATGTGAGACTTCTTTAACACACACCCTCGCGCTCTACACTGTTGGACTTGTTGCGCGGATATAAATGGTGGTCGGCCCGATCAGAAACCTGATTGCAGGCGGCCCGACGAAGTGGTCCATCGAATCATGGATAGGCTCTGAATACCATATTAGAATTGAGTATTGAGCCTAACTCATCCTTACAAAACCGGCTTGTAAGGTGAGGATTGCCCTCACTTTATAAACACATATTCAGGCCATCTCGCAAGCGATGTGGGACTTCTTTAAAATTATGCATGCTTGAATGAATGAAGTGCGAATATGAATGATATTAGACCGTTAATTTTACCAAACACTCTAAATTCAATCAGTTACCTTATTCGCTATATGCTAAAAGTTAGTTTATAAATTATTTACTATATATTTTTACGCTATAAACTAGCTTATCAGTTATCCTTTAATTTTTATCAAAGAGAACCTAAATAACAAGTAAAGAAGATATTTTATTAGCTTTTCCAAAACAAAAAAGAAAACAAGTAAAGAAGTTATTAATTGAAAGTGAAACTACTGAGTATGAAAGGGTTTTAGTTGCACATGCATAACCGTAGCCGGGCCTGATACCAGCTAGGCATGTATGTGACAAACTGAAACGCAGTAAAAATTGGGTAGAACAGTGTTGTAGCATTGGAGAGTACATGTGTAAGGAAGACACAAAGTATTACACTACATGTGTAAGAAGTTGGAAACTTATGTAAAAGGAAACATTAATGATCGGTGTTAATTAATTATCATGCATCTAACATTAGGAGGTGGTAGTTAGCTTCTTCACCAAAACTAGTAATTCTATTCAAAAATAAATAAAGAAACAAATAAGTAGTTGTATTAATTTGTGTCTTTAATTTAAATATAAATTTCAAAATTTAAAAATATAATTTTTTTTTATAAACAAAAGATATCCTCCACACGTAACTATGATTTTTATTTTTGAAATGGCATAAATGTGAAGACTAATTTCATCGAAATAGTTGATTTTTTTTGAACGGGAAATATAATATTATTAATAATCAGGTCTCTGCAGAAGACGAACAGAGACCAGCAAAATAGGAACTACAAAAACAAAGGCACCATATATAAGCGGAACATCAATGAAAATATCAAAACAGCACTACCTAAATAGAGGACCACTTCTAATCTCATTCTTAAAAGGACACTTCGTAGCTTGCAGACCACAATACCAAAACAACACTACCTAAATAGATGACTACTTCTAATATCATTCTTAGAATGACACTCTGTAATTTCTGATCTCAAATCAAAAGTAATCGACCCATCAATATCCAAAAAACAGCTCCGTGAGCCAAAAATTAAAATTCAGATTAATGTCTTTCAAATGATCAAAGGACTGAAGTACTATGTTAGATATCATTTTTAAATGTACGTTGTTTTCCAAACTATTAGTGATGCCCTAATATTCAGGGCACATATATATATTTAGGGTGACAATACACAGTAAACTTGCCGGACAGGCCATTTAATTATGTTACTGTTTTTATTGAGTTTAATAGATATCTTTTATCAGTTTATACTAATTTTATACCGATATTTAATAAAACTTAAATATTTTTTCATGTTATACAACTTAAGTGAAATATATAGTGGAAGTGTGATAAAATATACAATTATTACTTAAATAACAGTGTAAAATATACAATTATTTTGTCAATGCATATTATTATTATTTTTTTGACGTTATGCATATTATAATTTTTGAACATGGCAAAATGAGACATGTAAAATTAATATTGAATACCAATACCATAAAAATTTAAAAGGGAGTTATACCTTTGTTTACACAAGATTAATTTAAAATGGAGTTATACTTACACCTTTGTTTACACAAGATTAATTTTAGTTGGTAGGGTGGTTGGGTGAAACCAGAACCATTTAATTTTTGGTGTAGCTATATTATATGGACATGGAGTATCATACTATAAAATTATAGCAGCACATTTGTTTTGGTTTATACTTTATATTCCTTTGTTTCTCTCTCACACACACACATAATCACTTACCACACAGCAAGTACAAGAATATGGAGATGGTTGATTTCATTCCCATATGTGGAAACATAAGGTACAAAAAAAGAAAAATATATCATAAGCTGATCAAGAGGGGCAAAGAGGTGAGTAATTGTACTAAGGAGAATGTTGCTATGTTGGGTTCAAAAAATTTTAAAGTTATTGAAATGATGGCAAAAGTTCAACCAAAGATTATGAGGTTATCAACAAATATATGGAAAGGGTTAAGAGATGGTTATGTACATGGTATGCTATATATGGCTGAGCATGTTGCTCACTTGAACAATGGTGAAATTTGTTATTTTAAGAAGATTCATCATGATGGGGATGATGTTGATGTTCTTTACCGGAAGGCTTCATGAAATTTTGAGAGAAATGGATTAGATGCGGTCGATTTTTCTGTGCAGTTGTTTTATAGTCGTCCGATTACGATCGGATGGTTTAAACAAATGCAGTGATAACTACAGTTTTTAAATCATTAATTATCGTTTGATCTTGATCGGACGAATACAGTATTTAAATCATTATTGTTTGATCTTGATTGGACGACTATAAATTGCATGAATGCACAGAAAAGTCGACTGTATGGAATCCGGGTCTGATTTTGAGCTAGATGTTGAAATTAAATCTTATGCTAGAAACAAAGTACTTATGTAAATTGTTTTCTTAATTGTGCTTTTTTCGTTTTTTTTTTTTTAACTAATGTGCTTTTTTCATCTTATTTTGTTTGTTTTGGCGATATATATAAAGTATAATTATCTTGTTAGCAAGAACTTCTTGCTTATAATATGTGGAAATTAAGAGCAATGAGAAATGTGGACATGAACCTTCATTAAATATGTATGTTTCATATGCATGTATAGTTGTATACTAGTGCTAAGAATAAAATGGATGGAATATAGTTGTCAACATTGGAGGATTTGGTTTTGTGCATATTGGTCATATGGTGAAGGTTGGATCTTGATCATATTGTTAAATCGTATATATTTGTAGATTTTAATTCATTTTTTTCAATCTAAAATATTGATATGAAAACATGTATCGTCTGATCTTATTATTTGACTGCACGAGTATCATAAGACTCACATATATAAGAAGTTTGATAATGGAGTCTTCGACTTTAGAATTTATTACAACATATTTTTATTTGATGAATGAATCAATTATGATTTCAGTGTTACACAAGGTATTTATAATAATAATAATTAGATTCCATATAATAAAATACCACTCAACCGTATCACCAATAATAATTTGCTCAGCTAGCTCATTACTCAACAAATTCTTTTTTTGACTTACTTTTTTTTTACATAATGTTATACAAACACAATAATTTGACAAATATACAACACATATTCACTTTTTCTAAAGAAAATCCATGGAACCACACATAACAAAGCACACATTTTCAGTGTTGTATATTTGTCCATTTATTGTGTTTGTATAACACTTCTCTTTTTTTTATAAGTTTTTTTTTTTTTTTGACTTACTATACTCAACAAATTCTTATTATTTTACTAGCTTCCCTTGAAATAATGGATCGAAAGATATGGAGAACTCTTCCGTAGATTTCCGGATTAAAGATTTAGAAATTTTGCTGTGTATGGTAATGGGTGGCGGAATAAGAGTATATTGAGGGATTAACTAACTCCATTGAGTCCCTTCAGATATAAAAAAATACACATGTATCTTTATATATTGGCGAACAGAGGCATATTTAACCGTAAGTAAAAGTGGAAATAGGACAATCGTGTTGAGGCAAATGAAATTCCTATTCTCATAAATTAAGCTATGTAGGAATTCAGTGATGCATAGAAGAAGCAAACACATAGATGTCAGGTTTCACTTTTTCAGAGACCTAACTAAGTGAATACAAACTAGGGGTGATCGTATCCGAACCAAACCAAAAGCAAAACCGCAATCCGAACCAATCCAAACCGAAACCGCAAAAAACCGCATTTGGTTTGGATGAATTTGGATGATTTTTCTGCTAAACCGTGCGGTTCGGTTCGGTTGGCGGTTTTCAATTATGAAAACTGAACCAAACCGAACCGCAAGTATACACCAATTACATTTATTTCTATTTCCAAACCAGCCCACAGCCCAAAACAGAACTCTCTATATCCAATTATCCATATTTCAAAACTAGGGTTTCTCATATGATTCACGAAGCTGGGTGTCTCCTCTCTCTCCGTCGCCGTATCTCATTCACTCGTATCTGATTCACCGTATTTCAAAACAGAACTCTCTGTCATATCTCATTCACCGTATCTGATTCACGAAGCTAGCGTTTCTCCTCTCTCGCCGTCGCCGTATCTGATTCACGAAGCTTCAAAGTTTTTCATCTCTCGCCGTCGTCGTATCTGGTTCAAAACTCTTCATCTTTTCATTCACCAAGCTGAAGCTCTTCATCTTTCAATCACGGTCTGTACTTCATCTCTCACTCTTTCTTTGAATTACAGTAAAACAATTTTAATTAGGGGTTGCTAATTCTAGTTCTAGCTAATGAGATTCCTTTTCTGGCTTGTTTCTTTACTGATTTTATGTTTTTTGTTTAGTTACTTTAGATATGACTATTGACAAGGAAGTGAGTTCTCATGCTTCCATATTCATGACCGAAAATCAGGTACTGGATATGACTATTTATATTTTTATTTGTCTTGTGGGTTATTTATGTTTGTATTGTTAGTATGAAAATGATTTGTTGTTCATCTTTTTTGCAGGATGAAAATAGTCCATCATCAATGCCTACAACGGAACCACCACCACAAACTATTGATCAAGGTAACAAAGATCAATGTGACAATGTTCAAAACAACAAGAAAAGGAAAGTCAGGGAAGCATCTACAAAGACAAAGGATGTTTCTAATGCTGTTGAGCCAGAGCAAGAGCCAGGTAAAAAAAAACCTTGTAGGCCTAAATCTTGGGTTTGGGATCATTTTACTAAAGTAGATGGTAAGGCTGTGTGTAATTGGTGTAAAAATACATCCTATAAAGATGGCTACCAATATGAAAGGTAAATATGAGAAGTATTGGGGGGATGTCTCAAAGATGAATATATTGGTCTTTATTTCTGTAATTTTCGATCCTCGTCATAAGTTACAATTTGTTAGCTGGGGATTGAATAAATACTATGACAAGGAAATTGCTGATTCTTTGAATAAGAAGATTAAGGAAACTTTATCTAGAATATTTGAAAGATATAGAAGTTTCTCAAATAAAGGCGAAGCTGAAAGTGTTGCACAAGAAGTAGAAGGATCACAATTTGTTACATCTTCAGAAGTGTATGATCAATTTGAGAAGGACATGGATCAAGATCCAAATTCGAGTAAAAATGAAGTAGATTTGTATCTCACAGAGCCTAGGGAGAAGAAAAATCCTGATTTTGACTTATTAAATTGGTGGAAGGTGAATTCTACCAAATACCCGACTCTTGGTCTAATAGCTAGAGATATATTGGCAATGCCAATATCAACTGTTGCTTCAGAGTCTGCTTTTAGCACAGGGGGTAGAGTTCTTAGTTGTTATAGGAGCTCTCTTACACCACACACTGTTGAAGCTTTAATTTGTGCACAAAATTGGTTAAGATCTTCACCTTTGTCAGTTGATATTGAGGAGCATTTGGAAGATTTAGAGAAGCTCGAAGAAGGTATATATATATGTATATATATAATTGATTCTATTTTATTAAAATTTAATTTTTTGTTATGTCTAACTTGTTATATTTGATACATTCTTAGAAATGGCACCGATCCCACAATTGAATGAGGGGCTTTCTGATATTGAATCTGATTAGTAGATGTGCTTGAAAAGAAAATGAAATGGTATGTTTGATTCTTCAATTTTTTAAATCTTTTTATTTGTTTTTAAATCAAATAATATGACCAATAATTTGTTCATTTATGATATGTAGATGGAGTCATGGAGATGGAGAGATGGAGACAATGTGTTTACAACAATTTGTTCAATTATTATTTTGGAACTTTCAAGTGTTTTATATTTTGGGGGTGTCGTGGCCTTTTTTCTGCTGTGTTGTGGCCTGTTTTTTTCTGCTGGTGTGTTGAGATTTGTTGCGGTTCTCAGCCCTGCCGTGGTTCTTGCTTTGTCTGCGTGTTCTTGTTTTTTGGTGTGTTGTTGCAGTTTTTGCCTTGCTGTGTTGGCTGCTGCAGTGGTTCTGTGCTGCGGGCTTTCTCATGGGAGTTGTGTTTTTGGCTTGCTTTTTGTTGTTTATTTCACTTGTTTTTGGCTTGCTTTCTTCTTGTTTTATATTTTGTAATGTTATTTAAGAACTATTATTAATGATGTAATGTTGACAGTGTAATATGTATTTTGGTACTGTAATGTTCTTGTATTATTGAAACTAAGGCCATATAATTTTTTTGCAATCCAGTATGTTATATTAGCCTAAAATATAGTTGGTGTAACCGCACCAACCGAACCGATCCTAACCGCATTGGTTTGGTTTGGTTTGGATGTCTTTTTAAAAACCAACCGAACCAAACCGAACCGCATGCATTTTCATCTTGCGGTTAGGATGACTTTTTCGCTCAAAACCGCACCGCGATCACCCCTAATACAAACTGTGCTTTTATCATCTAGCTTTTTTCTCAATTATGATATACAAAATAGAGCTGTAAAAAATGGGTCGGACTAATGGTCTGCCCATTAGCCCACGGGCTTGGGTGGATCGGGCCTAAAAAATCTAGCCCAAATGAAACCGGGCCTTTTTTGCCCAAGCCCATTAGCCCAAATATAAATTGGTTGGGCTGGGCTAGCCCACCGGGTTTCGGGACGGCCCAATATCGAAAAATTTATGTCATTTTTGTAAAAGTAATATCAATTAAAAACATAAAATATTATCATCTAATTGAAAAGTTGTTTAAAAAAATTAAGTTTATAATTTATTAATTTGATTTAATTTCCTTTATAAGAATCAAACTTTAGTTTAATTGATATTTAGTACTGATGTAAAAATTATTTACACTTACATATAATTATCTCAATAAAATTGATAATTATGAGGAACTAATTAATACATAAAAATTATGTAAAAAAAGATCGAATAAATGGAAGAAAAAAAACGAAATGGGCCGGACTCATAAATATGTAGCCCATTTGACAGCTCGACCCGGAATACTCGTTAACATTTGCAAAAAAAAATATTCCGCATCTATGTGAACTTACCAAATTCCTTTCACTATGTTAATTCAAACTTCCATTAATATCCACACCATCCATCACTAATCAGTTTTCTGTAAAAAAAAAGTCACTAATCAGTATTACCCGTGCGATGCACGGGTGTGATGCCTGTTTTATATTATAACATAGAAAAATTGAAACAATAAGTATGATCAAAATAAATAATAATAATAATAATAATAATAATAATAATAAAAGAAAAAGAGTCAATAATAAAAAAAGGAAAGGGAGGAAACAAAATTGGTTAAGCATTGGAACATTATTATAATAATGGAAAAAGAGTCAATAATAAAAAAAACTAAAAATGTTTACTATAATAATAGAAAAAGTAAGGTAAATATTTCTAAATTGATATAGTATATATACACTTGCCTCTATATGTGTCTTGAGGAATGAATTTATGGAGATAAAAATCATCACAATATTTCACCGAAAAAAATGATGAATATCTATGCACCGTATATATAGTCATATAGGTATTGAGTGCACAAGAATAATTTAAAAATGAAACTGATAAATTTAATAAAATATAAAGGATTTTTAATACATTAACTATGGAACATGCATGATGTAAATGGATGAATTGTTTTTGCAACCGATGGAATATATGGTGAGTAAGTAGTAAATTGTGGCTCTTTAGTATAAGTTCCTCATGGTTTAATGTGGACAATATGAAAAGTCATTTATATAAATGTAGGTATATGAAAAGTGGATAGAATCTAGAGATGATAATGATGTAAAGAGAAGTGATGTGGCATTGTAAGTGACTGACATGACTAAATCAAAAAAATTCATTGGTTTAAGTGAATTAGGGTTTACATAGATAGTAGGAGAACTATCTAAGAATAATAGATATATAGATATTAGGCTTTCCGAGAAAAAATTAAAGGAAAAACTTTTTAGTTCCCAAACAAATTTAAGGAGCACTAATACTATAACCATTTTTACTTTTATAATAACTAGGGATAAACCCGTGCGTTGCACGGGTTCGATTAAAATATATAATTAAAATATTTTTATAAATAAAAAATAATAATTGTGATAAGTATAATCATATATAGTTAAAAGATAGACATTAATTTAAAATATGATTATATTTAATATTAGTATATAAGTATAAATTAAAAAAAAAAAGTTGTTTAGAAATATGAGATTTTTCATTAATTTATATCGTAGTTTTGTTTATAATTTAATGTAATAGATCTCTTATAATATTTTAGAATCATATTTTATTTTAATAGTGTAATCGTATAAGATCTTAGTTTTTTTTATATGAATTGCAACTGTATAGTCACATGTATCACTTTGCTTTTTATTTTTGATGTATTTTTTTTCCAATAAGATCTTAGTTTGGATGTTGATTTTCTTTATAAGATCTTAGTTTATTTTTGTTATAAATGTGAATATTTTTTGTTGCCAATATATAAGTTTGGATGATGATTTCATATATATGAATTTAGGCTTAGTTATTTGGCTCAGATAAAGAAAGTTTATTATTTTAGAAGAATTTCACATGTCATCTTATTATTTGCTTTAAAAAATGTTATATTTTTCTTACAAACATCTCACTATTTTATTTTGAGCCGTAACTTAAACATTTTTTTAACACTTTATAGAATATGTACTTATTTTATTTAAATATTTGCATTATTATTTAAATCAAATTAATAATTTTGGAATTTTTAGTGAATTTCAGATCACATGCACACACTATATGTAAAGAATGAGATTATCTAAATCACCTTATTATTTTGCATGTAATTATGTTTTAATATCTACGGTTTCTACAATTTCTAAAATTTATTTTGACGTATGAGCATCAACAATTTATATAGTTGATGATTTTTCATCTTAATCTTGAAAAATTATAACTATTTACTCTACCCCTTCACACAATTTAAGGTCTCTCAGATTTATAAAAAAGACGATTCTTGTTCTGATAATAAATTGTTTCTATTGAAGTTTCTTCTCAAACATTCACCTGGTAGAATATTTATATCCCATATTTTATTGGTCAAAAATTTTCATAATGTTTTTAGCTAGTGGTTTTATTTATCTTCTTTTTACTATGCTTAATTCATTTTTTTTATCTTTCATTTTTTTTAATGATTTTTTTGTCCCCTCATTTTTTTTTGTCTTTTGCTATTGAATAATTTTTATTCGGGTTTTCAGTATAGTTTAGTAGTGCTTATTAGAATGCAATACTCTTTTTTTATAGAGGGGTACTTTTTTTTTATAATATAAAGCAGTACTCTTAAATCATATTCTCAAAATATTATGCACAAAAAATTATTAGATCGAATTGTAGTCTTGCAAGATCTTAAAAGCAATATAAAGGATACAATTTATAAATCCAGTAACCTGGTTACACATGAAAATTATTAGAGTTAATGTCTTGAAAGATTTTGAGAACGTATAAAAAATTGAAATTTATAAACAATAAAAGACATATATGTAAACTAATATAATTTTTTAATCATTGAATAACATAACTGATATTCAAGAGATTGACTCATCAACTACCACAAAAACCAATACTTGAAATGTAACCATCAACCCATAAGGTATTCAATGCAAAAAGTTATTTCATTCTAATAGAAGGTGAATAATATGTAACCTTTGAATAATGAATAAGAATAGTAAATGTCATTATATATACATAGTATATTTTTTATGTTGAGCATACATATAATTTATATATACATACTTTAGTGACGTATTTTCATTTTTTTTCTTTTATAATTTTGATCCTCTTTTTTTATTTTAGCACCATTAATTTACATTATTTGTTACTTATTAATTTTCAATACTTCCAAGGTATGCATAGATATAATATACCATATATAAACGTAATATTATAGGTTACTTGCATTTTATTTTTTACAATATTTGCATTTGTTTTAAACCCATTATAATCTGCCTAGATATAATTTATGTTAGTCTCAAGACCAATGATTTGGATGATGAAATGGACACAAAATAAATTTTAGAGTAATGTTTAAATATAGCTAGAGAAAATTTTCTCTAAAGCATGCTACATAGGCAAAAATATGGAGGCTTCAAAATAACCAAGAGTAAAATACACATCTTGTTGAAGACGAACCGTCACATACATGTTATTGGTCATATATCTAGCTCCAAAAAATGCATGATGATTTTGACCGCACACATAACTCCATTATAGAAAAACGTAATCCACAATTATTAGAAGACATAATTCATAATGATTATGAATGAAAAATGTAGAACATAAAGACGGTTGTAGTTTTAGCACTTTTTTTTTTACCAGAAAGTTTTAGCACATATACAATGTAATATCCACAATATAATGAAATAAAATAATGGAAAAAGATTTGGTTAATCTAAATATATAGCGACTTCAGCTTCAATCCTATAAGAAAAGCCAATGAAAAATTTGAAGAGTATCATCAAATAGTTGTTTGAATAAAGCGATGATGATCCAAAATCAATTTTTTTTTATTATAGATAGATAGATAGATAGATAGATAGATAGATAGATAGATAGATAGATAGATAGATAGATAGATAGATAGATAGATAGATAGATAGATAGATAGATAGATAGATAGATAGATAGGAAGTTGTAGAATTGTAAAAGTTATATTATTTATTTATTCACCTAGAATAAGAAGTTGCATGAAATTTTTTAGAGGAGTCAAATCATCACAATGTTTGCTTAATAGATAGAAGATAGATAAATAGATTTGAAAATTGAAAATAAATACAATATTCTAACAATTACTTAAAGCTTGCAACTGTGGAACAAAACACTAAATGACCATTTTCAACCTGAATATTCTAACAATTACTTAAAGCTTGCAACTGTGGAACAAAACACTAAATGACCATTTTCAACCTGAAAAAAGATAGAGATAATTAAAAAAGTTATTAGATATGATGTCTTATAAGATCATAAAAGCAATCAAACAATTATAATTTACAAACTTAAATGAAAGACAATTATCTCATACCTATGTATATCAATTTCTTAAACATTGAGTCGCATGCTTGGGAATGTAACTATATATATATATATATATATATATATATATATATATATATATATATATATATATATATATATATATATATATATATATATATATATATATATATATAGAAACACACACTAATGAATTTATGTAATCTTTAAAATATACTCATAACGCAAAAAAATGAGAGTTTGAAACGATGATACTTAGCTTGTTGAAGTTCCTTTGAGCAAGAAACACATTTCAGTACAAAGAGGTTGATAGATTAAAGAATGAACACACAAAATGAGTATTACAATTGCATGATGTGAGAAAGTGGATAGGTTATTGCATATTTATATAGGATACTACTCAACTACAAATATGTTTAATTTTGTAAACGTTTTTTATATATGAAAAGTTGTGCTCTTTCAAGTTCCAGAGGATTAACACAATCATAAATTATATGAAAATTTTCCGTTTTGTTTTAGGAGTATTTAATTTTAGTTGGTCCCTTTTAATTTAATTTTTCATTTTTTCATTTTTTAGTATTGATATATCCTTTTGTAAGCAATTTTATTAGATGTGCCACATCATTACAATGAAGGCTTTGGAGCAACTCAACCTTCCTTTTACTAGTAAAAGATAATAATAATATGTGTTCGATGATTGGGTATGGACATCAAGAGCCACACATTAGTAATTTTTAGAAAACATGAATACTAATATTAATTGAGTTCAGATTCCAATTATTTATTAGGGAATTTACTTCCAACACCAAAATGTGTCTATATATATTCATTCTAATTAGTGGTTTCTCAATTACTGTATTATTCGATTTAGCATTGTAAGCATTATCGTAGCTCTCAAAAAATTTTGCTTGTAGGAGAGGGAGATTTCTCTTTTTCACTTTGCTTGGCAAGGGCATTTGGGTCAGCGGTGAACATTGTTGCTACTTCTTTGGATAGTAGAGGTATATTACTTTGAGTACTCAATTTGACACATTACATGGTTACATTATTAATTTTAGGGTCTGTTTTTACAATAAATTTTTTAGAAAGTAATTTTAACTTTCAATAGTTTCTAAAAAGTTTTATAGACTCTGTTGAGTTTATTTACTCTAATGAAAATGAAAATTTTCTAGAGAAGCTATCCAAAAATACTTATTGTCAAAAAAAAAAGTAGTTTATTTTCTTATATATATATATATATATATATATATATATATATATATATATATATATATATATATATATATATATGGGTTTTGCTAACGTACACCCGCTTATTTTTAAGAAGGTGTGTGTTAGCAAGTTATAACTAAAAAGTAGTTAAATACACCTTAGGGTGCATGTTGCTAATGCACACCTTCTAAAAAATAAGTGGGTGTACGTTAGCAACTCCTAGGCATTTGCTATAATACACTTACTTAATTTTTAGAAGATATATATATATATATATATATATATATGGGGGCTGCTAATTTAGACCCAGTTAGGTCTAAATTAGCAAGGTGCACCTTTTGAGTTGGACAAAAATACCCTTTCTTTTTTTAAAAAAAAAAAAAAAAAACATATTGGCGCTGATCCAGTGTCGCGCGCCTACCGCAGGACCACCGTTACAGACCGTTGATTTCCATCAGACGGCCAAGAGATGATCTCATCAAGGCTGTCGGATCAATCAGACAGTCCAGATCATCCATCTCTATGATAAGCCAGCGCGTGCACCACACTAGATCTGCGCCTGGAGAGAGAAAATTTCATTTTAAAAAGCAGGACACGTGTCAACTGCTGGGTGGTTGGCGTGTTTTTTTTTTCATTTAATACTTTAAACTCAATTATTTCGTTTTAAATTATTTTTTTATTTTTTTATTTTTATACCAAAATTCATAATTTTTTTTTGTCTACAAATAGAGACTTGGTTCGTTTGATTTGGACACAAAAAAAAAAACTCAATTTTTCACTACCTTTAATTATCTTTATATAATACTGTGAAACCATTTAGCTGGTAGAATGGTTTCACAGTATAACTCTCTGAAACCATTTTACTGGTAGAATGGTTTCAGTGAGTAATTTCTTAATTGTTTGCTTCTGAAACCATTCTGAAACCATTTAGCTGGTACAATGGTTTCAGAGCGTTGTACTTTGAAACCATTTCACTGATAGAATGGTTTCAGGGGAGTTGATTTTTAATTGTTTGCTTCTGAAACCATTTTACTGCTAGAATGGTTTCACAGTATAACTCTCTGAAACCATTCTTCCAGCTAAATGGTTTCAGAAGCAAACAATAGTTTTTAATTACCGTTTTATCTCATTTAATTAACGAAAAATAGTTTCAGGTCTCAAAAAATTTCATAAAATATACCAAAAGTTCCAGAATATTATCTAATATTTTATTAGAAACAAATAAAAACACAATTGGTTTCAGAGTACAAATCTATGAAATTATTATTATTATTTGTTAAACGGTTTTAAATAATCAGCGGAATTTGTGAAAATAATTTCATGACTTGAACTAGGGAGAGTGAGGTACACAAGAGGGTTCTAAATAATTCATAGTAATTTACATAAAATTTTGGAAATTTTTGATGGAATTATAATATTTTTAATTACCTTTTAACTCATTTAATTAACTAAAAATAGTTTCGGGTCTCCAACAATTTCATACAATATACCAAAATTTCCAGAATATTATCTACTATTTTATTATGAAAAAATAAAATAAAAATAGAGCCTCCCTGAGGCCGCACGCGCCCCCACGCGCCGCCGGTGAGAGTGGGCGTGGGCGACGAGCACTGTTCATCGTCCCTCCCACCCGTTTTATGCAGAAACGGGTCGTGCGACCCGGTTTTTGACCCGGTTCGATCTCCCTCAATACTCAACGAAACTCGACGTTCCTTATATGGATTTTGATCGTTTTTCAATTTTACAAAGGTTTCCGGTATTAGTTTTTGAAATCGGCGTTCGATTCGCACGTAAAATGAGGTCGAAATTTGGAAGAAATTTAAAAAATGTAATAGTTGTTCTATTGTTTCAAAAAAAAAAAAAAAAAGGTATTTTTATGATGCAAATTACATACATGCCCCAGTTGCTCTATTGTTTCAAAAAAAAAAAGGCATTTTTGTCCAACTCAAAAGGTGCACCTTGCTAACTTAGACCTAACTAGGGTCTAAGTTAGAAAACCCCTATATATATATATATATATATATATATATATATATATATATATATCTTAATGGTGCTAGTTTTTTTATATGGTTATATTAATTGAGTTTATTTGTTTTTGAAATTGAAATACTACAAATTTTGAAGAATATCTAGTTCGGAAGTACAGATTTGCATCAATCAACTTGACTGAACTTAAAGATCTTGGCTGTACCATCTTGCACAAAGTGGATGTTGGAAACATGGTGCTCCATGAACATCTCAAAGATAAAAAATTGGATCGAATAATTTTTAATTTTCCTCATGCCGGTTTTTATTATCATGAATTTCATAAAAGGCAGATCCGGTAAGTTATGCACAAATATATAGTTATAGATTTATTATATTGTCCAGTATCTAAATTTCTATTTTGCAAAGTGAGAAGTATTTTATGGGTCCGTTTGAAATAACTTATTTTTGAGTTTATGCAAATTAACTTGTATAAATAAATAAATTTTTATATTAATTTATAAGTTTTCACTAATAAAAACCATATTTTTATAAACTATCTTAAAAAACTTATAATAACAGATAATTTTTTTTTTTATTTCATAAGCTGTTTTGCTTAAGTTAAAAATTAAGTTGTTCCAAATGAGCCCTACATCCAATATTAAAGCTCATATTCTTTTTTTTGACTAAAAAAGATAACGATATTCATTCATTCCAATAATCAACAGAGTACATCAGATCCAAATACGAATTCAACATCGCTAAAAACAAAAAGGATGAATCTGCGAACAAACTCACATCATCCGTGTTAATAGCATACAACGGCAAAATGCCTACAAATAATAATATGATAAAATTAAAGTCACCGAAATGTCCATGCTTCCGGATCTGCAACGTTGATGCCAAAATCATTGATTGAATCTGCAATTGATTGAAGATGATCTTTCAATATGAACTAAACGAACACCGTAACAAGACGGAGAAAATCAACAACGCCGTACCAAGACGACCACCAACACAAACGCCGCACTCAGACGACGATATCACAAATAGAAAAGAAAAACAACTAAAACACTCAATCTATGTGAAAAATCACTTATTTAGATTAAAACAACAATAAAAAAGACGCAGAGGGGTGATTTTAGGCCAAATATGACCTAAAATCACCCCCCAACTGGTAGAGGAAAAAAAAACTCAAAGAAAAAGAAAATAGAATATTAGGGCCGGCTAGGAGCGTAAGATAACTCAAATCACCTATCCTTTTGAAAAGCTCATATTCTTGATGGGCAATTAATTTTATTTGCATATATCAAAATTATTTATATAATTTAATTTATTTAATGCATTTATTTATTTATTTTTTATAAAATATTAAGGTTATATTTTATTTAATAATGCAGGCTTCACAGAAGACTAGTGAGGGGTTTTCTACAAAATGGTAAAGAAATGCTTACTTGTAGAGAACAAATTCATATAACTCACAAGACTACATATCCATATAGTGAGTGGCACATCGAGGATTTAGCTGAAAATGTTGGATTGTTCTTCAATGAAGGAGTGGAGTTTCAACAATCATTTTATCCAGGTTATTATTATAACAAGAGAGGAGATGGCTCTAAATGTGATAAGAGTTTTCCTATTGGATGGAGTAGTACTTTCAAATTTTCTTGTAACGAATATTATCGGTATTGAACTTGATTGTTCAGCCAAAGAAATTTGCTATAAGCAAATTTCCATGCACAAAGTTTTATGTGCATTAAAAAAAAAATTGCTATATATATAGCATGATTCTCATTTCAAGTTCATGAGAAATTGAATACTAATTTCTCAAACCTTCTTGGTTCATTACCTCTTATAAATAGAGGTACATTTGATGGAAGAAATCCATCAAAGCATAAGTGGAAATATAGCGCTTCTTTGTTGTAGTGAGAAAGGTGAAAACCTTTGAGTGAGATAAAAATAGAGTGTTGAGTAAATCTCTATTATATACGGTACTCCTTTATACTGTAAAATTCCATTCCTATTTAAATAGGAGTGAATCTCACCGAAAATAATATTTTTTCTCTCTTTTATGTAAGAGAGTAGATAGAATATTGTAATATTCTATTTTTTTTAATCAATATTGTAATATTTTTTAATATAGTTGAATTAATATTTTTCGGAGTTTGTCTTGTGAATTTTCCTTGCATTAGTTTTCAATTTTCAGTTTTATTGCTACGATTATACTACAAGATTCAATTTATTTTGAATTTCAAAATTTTAATTTGAGTTAAATATGAAAACAGTCCCTGTAATTATGTCTTGTTTTGATTTTAACCCCTGCAAAAAAAAAGTTTGATTTTAGTGCCTGCAAAATCTCAAAACTTTTAAAAGGATTTTTTTCTTGACATGTCAAATTGTTGATATTTGACAGTTGTTAACTATGATAACTATGATTTTTGATGACGTGGCAGTTAACATGTAATTTTCATTTAACTTTTAAATTAAAAATTACTTTTTCAGAAAACAAAAAAACAAAATAAATTGAAAAATTAAAAGTTAAAAGGGGATGGAAATTGCATCCGAACATAAAGAAGAAGAGAAATTCTTTAATAGGCACACCCATAAATATGATTTATTGGGAACACACCCAAAAAACATAAATAGAAAAATAGAAAATCATTAAAATAATATAATTTGATGTGATCATTTTACTTTTTTTTTAAATTTTTTTGGTTTGTGTGTGTGGCTATATATTGTGCCTAAACACTTGTGCCTAAGCAAGAAGAAAAGGCAAAAATTAGGGTTCCTCCTCCATTGTTGATTGAAAGCTGCGATTCAAGATAAGGTCGAAGAAGACAGAACACGCAAAGTAGAAAGAAGATGTCGTGTAGCAGATTTGGGTGCGTCTCTGAGATCGGTAGTGAGAACAAGAGCAACTTCAGCAGTGAATTTCAAAGTAATGATATGGAAGATTCAAATGGTCAAGAAACTCTCCTTCAAGGTTAATTTTTTATTCTTGTTTTGTTCAATTTATTCTTCAAACCAAACGACTCTCTGTATTTTTATTTTAAATAAAATCCTAACTTTATTCTTGTTTGATTTTGTATTCTCCAGTTTCTTATTTGAACGACTCGACTGTGATTTCTTTGATTAAAAGTGGCGTCATTTGCACACCACTGCCTTTTGTCAATTGCCTTCTTGTCGGGCAGGCAAAAGGATTTTGCCAGCCAAGATGATTTTTTTGTTCCCAAATTACACGACGGGAATTTTGCTAGTTACCTATCACTGAAGAGAAAGGTAGAGAAGCTCGCCTCCATTTTCGAAACTTAATTCTCTCCTTTCAACCTTGTGATTGCTAGGTATTAATTGAGACTTTTCTGAGGTGCAGTAGCTTGAATGGATTGAAATTATCTGTTTTCTCTTTCGGCTAGCTTTTCTTTGTTTTCAACAATAGGTCATAACATTGGATGTTGGTTTGATATCCTCTTCCTCTTTGCTTTTTCCAAAGTCAAAACTAGAATAATGAAAAAGGGGCTAGTAGTTTATAACTGAGTTTTCTTGAGCAAGACTCATTCAATTTTTGCTTATAAGTTTAGAATTTTAATATTATGTCGTTGTTGTATAAGTAAATAATTGGATTGGTCTTTATCTCACAATGCTAAGTAGAATGTTAATTTCATGCCTCTCTGTTTTCCACTTAATCAAGGTTGTGGTTTGTGAAAATTCAAAACAGTAGAAACATTGAGGATAAATACTGTAAAAAGGAAACATAGAATTGTATCTTTGCTTGTGACTAAGCTAAAATTTGAGAAAGGTGGTAATATTGTTGGCTTGTATATGTTAAGGATTAAGTACAACTAGAGTCTTGTAGGTAACATGTACTAATATAGAATAGTGTCTTTTTGGTTTATTGTTTAGTCAGTTACTGGAGTAAAATAATTTTGAACTTGCAGATCTTGAAGGCACGAAAGATACGAGAGCGATCTCTCACCATGAGGTGTTTAGATGAAGTGAATTTGATTGGTAATAGTGGAACTTACACATGGGAGGATCCATTCCTGACCTTTGGAGGTTGTAGAGGAACTTGGAATCCAAATAGCAGACAATAGGTCAGTTATCTCCCTTGAAGTGTGTGCTATAAGAAAAACATGAAATTGAAGCTATTGATGTAGATGTTTATTTCTATCGCCATAGAGGATCTTGCATTTTGAAAGAATGAGTTACTTTCAACTACATACATGCCTTACATTTGAGTTTAAATATGATTACTGATGAATGGTTAATATGACCCTTTTCAATTTATTGCGGAGTGTGGACTCGCTCTCTTCCATGGATTGTTGCCTAAGACAGTATGTTGCTTATTTCAGTTCTAGCTGCTGAGTAGTTTTGGGAATGAGTTTGAGTCATAGGTAATGGTGCTTATAAGAGAACAAAGAGATTCTCCGGCAACACCATTGATACTCCTATTCAATTAAAGACCTTGTACCAAATTAAACTTGCAACGTGTAGCAAACAAATGAACCTCCGTTTCTCTCTCGTCACCATAAACTCTTAGTTTCACTTACCACCTCAAACACGCCGTCGCTACAAAGGTTCCTTCAAGTTGGCTCCGGGTGATGAGCATTTGCCACGAGAAACTAATCACTTTAGAGGCAACATAGCTATCCCACAACCTCTCTATCAAATCTATTGATGTGGGACATAATAGTAAATAATTGCTTACTGAAGTTAGAAGTAAGCAAACCATCAAAGGATTAGAGTCCATCTTTGCCAACTCTTCTGCAAAGAAGAGTCTCACAAGTGTCATGAGAAAGCTGACAATTGTGCATTGAACGTTATTATTAATGTATTTGCCTAATATGTATAGAATTTATGATATTGTCTAATAATCTGATTCTCCTTAATCATAATTTGACATCTCATTGAACCATATAAATCATTGACTGTACTTATGCATGAGATTCTTCTTACTTGTTAATTTTTCAATGGTTTAAGGTATCTCATCCATCAAAATATAACTGGCATACATAACACCAAAGGTGATAAGGTGCATGGCATTAAATTACCAACCGGATACGCATATGCATGCAGAGCACATAGAGGAGCTTGTTAATCAAAGAAATAGTATTGACTGCGGATATTTTGTGATGAGATTCAGGAAAGAGGTTGCCATGGAATATCCAAATAAGATCCCCAATAATGTACGTTATTTTAATAATTAATTTGTAATCATATATGTATATGTAATGTAGTGTAATTAAATTTTAACTCACTTTGTGCTATTTTTATACTTGAAGTACTTTGATGACCACAAATGTCCTTCATACTCTTTGGAGAAGCTAGATGAGGTGAGGGAGGAATCGGCTACCTATGTGGCCTAACATGTTATCAAGACGGCAAAAATGAAGCAAATATATTAACTGATCAGTGAATTAACCAATAGTTGGTAAATTGTATCTTATTGCTAAGGTTTTGTGGCTTTATTTCTGTTCTGGTCAGCTGCAACCTGCAGGTCTGCTGTGTGTATTTGGGTTCAGTTGCTTGTAGTTTTGGTGCCGCAAGGAGCTGCTATGCTTTGTATTTGTTATTAGGTCTCTTGAACCGCTTCTTTCATTTTTTGGTGTTCATTATTATACACTGCTAATAAGATGGATTCCCTCATGTTAGAGTTTCGTCCGACCTTGTCTTTCATTTTAAAATTTTGTTTCTGTTATTTCTGTTATGGAAGTTGAATAAGTTGGTTTACATGATAGAATTTTGTTTCTGAATGTCTATAACATAAATATATAAACATAAGAGGTTTACATGATAGAATTTCTTCCCAATATTAATTGCTTTTGATTATCATGAAAACACCATAGTAAAGTTTCTGATGTAAGGATGAGGATGACCAATTAAAGTGCTTTTGATTATCGAGTAGCTGACAATTTCATTTGTTAGAAGAGTACAATTTGTCTCTCTTCCATATAAAGATATGTTTTCTTCAAAGACAACATCACTCATGATAATTTGTTTCCTTTCCATGCCATTCCAAGGATCTGTTACTGTCAAATAATTACATATATGATTTTGTAGTCAAATCAGGTTATAATTATGTAGTCAAATTACATATTTAGTATTTGCACTTATGCTTCTCTTCTGTAACACATATATCTTGTTTCTGGTTGTTCAGGTGGAGTTTTGTTTTGCCAATTTTCTGGTTTTTTTAGTAGAGGTTTGGTATTCTCCCTGAGCTTTTTGCGTTCTGTGCTTGATAGAGGAGAACATTTGATAGCGCTTAATAAACACTATTATAGGTACCAAACCTATGATAGTGATGCTTGTAAGAGTTTTTAAGTGCTATTAAAAGAAAAAGAAAAGATGCAAGTCTTGGTAGCTCTGCGGTGATATCCTCAGCATGACGGAGTGGTTGGATAGCCTCAAACGGTGTCGTAGTACGGATGATAGAGGTGCATTTTGTTGGCGTTGTATGGTTGGCCTCATTTTGCTAAAACATGTGATCCTTCCTGATGTGGAACTACATGCTTCCACCATTCAGTATAAGCAAGATGTTGGGTACAATGCTTCAACATTGGATACCACATCCAGAGGGCTGGGCCTGTGTATGTTGAGATCTCGCGCCTAAATTCTAAATATGGAATCCATAATAAATCTTCGTATGTGATAAGGAGCGTCGTCACGCATAATTAGTAATGGATCTCGTGACTGAGTTTTGTTTGCTAATCAGATCTTCAAGTTAAGGAAACAAAACATTTAATTAAAGATTATTCCTTGAAGGAACCTTTGATCATGCTGAGCTATTGAAGCCTAATTGAAGACCAAGCCTACACTAGCGTAGGTTATTTAAAGGATGTTGACACCATTGTTCAGATCACTGAAACCATATTTGAGTCTTACAAAGTGTGAGTTGAGTTTAGGTTTTAGTATTGTGTCTATTGTGTTCTGAGTCTTGTGTTGATTTACCACTAGACTAGTAACTGTGTGTCTGTGCATTGTAATATCTCTGGAGCTTCTAAGCAAGGAGATAGTGTGTGTATACCATTCCAAAGCTTTTAAGCACGGAAGTGGTGTGTGTTTTATGAAGTGTGTCTTCACCTATTGAATCTAGAAGTGTACGATCACAGTGGCTGTGGTCAAGAGGAGGTGAGCGGAGGTTCTCATACCTAGGTGTGTCTTAGGTAGAATATAGCACGGGTGGTGATTAGGTGAGAAGTCATAAATGGAAAGTTTATTGAGGACTTCAAACTAATACTATCATAGTGGATTCACTCCTGGATTGGTATCCCCCAGAGTAGGCTTATGCTGAACTGGGTTAACAAATTACTGTGTTAATTTATTTTCAGTTTGTTTAGTTTATTATTCATTTTGTATACGCTGTTGGATGTTGGATCATTGGTTCACGCATTAAAAGTGTATTACAGTGGTGAAGCGTTGAGTACAACATCGTAACACTAGTGTGCCAGAATTTCAATTGGCATCAGAGCAGGCACCCTGCTCGAACCTCAGGGTGAGCTTCAGGGACGGAAATTTCTGGTGAGATGGACAAGGAAGGAGGAACGGTTTCTAAACCACCACTGCTAACTGGGCCTGAGAACTATGACTACTGGAAAGCTAAGATGATGGTTTTTCTTAAATCCATTGATAGCAGAACATGGAAAGCTGTAGAAAATGGATGGGAACCCCCAGTGGTCATTGATAAGGATGGAAAGGTAACCAGTGAAATCAAGCCTACAAAAGACTATTCTAAAGACGAGGATGACTTAGCTCTAGGAAACTCAAAAGCCTTAAATGCCATATTCAATGGGGTGGACATCAACATGTTCAGACTTGTCAAACGATGCACTGTGGCCAAACAGGCGTGGGAAATACTCAGGAAAGCACATGAAGGAACCAACAAGGTAAAGTTGTCTAAACTTCAGATGCTTCGCACAAACTTTGGAAATCTGAGTATGAAGGAAGAAGAGACTATTCATGACTTTCACATGAATATTTTAGAATTTGCAAATTCATTTGATGCTTTGGGAGAACCCATATCAGATAAAAAGCTGGTGAGCAAAATCCTCAGATCTCTACCTAAGAGGTTTGACATGAAAGTAACAGCAATAGAAGAATCTCAGGATCTGGCCAACATTCAAGTGGATGAACTAATAGGCTCACTTCAAACCTATGAGATGAGCATAAACCAAAGAAAAGAGAAGAAAAACAAAAGTTTGGCTTTTACTTCTAATACTGCAGAAGATGAAGAGATAGATATGGAGAGTGATGAAAGTTTATCTGAAGCCATGGTGCTACTTGGGAGACAGTTCAACCGTATCATGAAGAGGATGGACAAAAGAAATAAATTCAATGGTCCAAGCACCAAATCTGACTTCAACAATAAGTTCAATGGTCCAAGCACCAAATCTGACTTCAACAAATCTGCATCTAGTCAAAGGAGGACCAGAAGTGATGACAAAAGTACTTCATCTAGAGGAGTTCAGTGTCATGAGTGCGAAGGATTTGGTCATATCAAATCTGAATGCCCTACTTTTCTGAAGAAGAAGAGTCTTGCTGTTACTTGGTCAGATGAGGATGAGTCAGAAGAAGAAGATGAAGGTGAGTCTGCTAAACTTGTCAATGCATTGACAGGTGTCTGTGAATTTGATGCTGAATCATGTGATGAAACATCCTATGAAGAATTACTGGCTACCTATAAGGACTTATTTATCAGGAGCAATGAATTCTGCAAAGCTTTGGAAAAACAAAAGAAGGCAAATTGCCAACTTCAGGCTGAGAAGAATGAATGTCTGGATATAATTAAGACTCTCAACAAAGAGATTGAAAAGCTGAATGAAGACTTGGAGCTTGCTAGAAAACAAGTTAGAGTCTTTGCATCAGGAGAAGAAAAGTTTCAAGCCATGCTGTTAAAACAAAGTGCAGGTAAGAAACCTATTGGTTTTGACTATGAGATAGTGGATCAAGAAATGAGTTACAACAAAGCTACAATCACTACCCCCATTGATAAAACTTTTCCTGTTAGTGGTGGGTTACTGCCTCCTCATCCTCCCACACATCAGGGAACTGACACATGGTTGAAACCCAAGCATATTGTTCAGACTGAACCAATGCCTCAACATCCGCCTCCACATCGTTACAACAGGTCAACATCTAGAATCAAAAGAAGGAATTGGAGATGTCACTACTGTGGTAGGAAAGGACACATTAGGCCTTACTGCTACAAGCTGTATGGCTATCCCAAGAACTCACGGCCAGTTGGACCCAAGCCTGAGAACGTGGATCTCAAGAAAGAGTGGAAGAAGAAAGAAAATAGTGTAAGTATGATAGCTCATACATCACTGCGGGCATCATTTAGGCAAGATTGGTATTTTGACAGTGGGTGTTCAAGACACATGACTGGAGTGGAAGGATATCTAGCCAACCTAAAATCCTATGCCACAAGTTTTGTGACATTTGGAGATGGAGCTAATGGTGAAATAAAAGGAATTGGGAATCTAATTGACAATGGACTACCAAACTTAGACAATGTCTTGTTAGTGAAGGGACTTACAGCAAACTTGATCAGCATTAGTCAACTGTGTGATTAAGGCATGAAGGTGAACTTTACACAATCAGAATGTCTTGTTACAAATGAAGAAGGAAATCTGGTAATGAAGGGAGTAAGGTCAAAAGACAATTGCTATTTGTGGGTGTCTGAAGAAGGAAATTATTTACCTACTTGTCTCTTGAGCAAAAGTGATGAAGTCAAACTCTGGCATCAAAAGTTAGGTCATCTACATCTCAGAGGAATGAAGAAGGCCATAGCTGAAGAAGCAATCAGAGGACTGCCCAAACTCAAGGTAGATGAAGGAACAATATGTGGGGAATGTCAGATAGGCAAACAAACCAAGGTGGCACATCCAAGACTTCACCATCCGACTACTACCAGAAGTCTTGAATTGTTGCATATGGATTTAATGGGACCTATGCAGACTGAAAGTCTTGGAGGAAAAAGGTTTGCGTTTGTTATGGTGGATGATTTCTCTAGATTTACTTGGATAGACTTTCTTAAAGAAAAATCAGACAGTTTTGAAACATTTAGAAAATTGTGTCTACAACTGCAAAGAGAAAAGGAGTCTGTTATCATAAGGGTCAGAAGTGATCATGGGAAGGAATTTGAGAATGCAAAATTCTATGATTTCTGTGCATCAGAAGGTATCCAACATGAATTCTCTGCTCCCATAACACCACAACAGAATGGGGTAGTAGAAAGAAAGAATAGAACCCTTCAAGAATCAGCTAGGGTAATGCTCCATGCCAAGAGTCTTCCATATCAATTTTGGGCAGAAGCCATGAGTACAGCATACACAATCGTGTAACACTTAAAAATGGAACATCTGCAACCTTATATGAACTATGGAAGGGAAGAAAGCCATCAGTGAAACACTTTCACATTTTTGGGAGTAAATGCTACATCCTTGCTGACAGGGAGCCAAGAAGAAAACTTGATCCTAAGAGTGAAGAAGGTATATTCCTGGGATACTCTCTAAATAGCCGAGCATACAGGGTCTATAACTCAAGAACCAAAGTAATTATGGAAACAATTAATGTTGTAATTGATGATGTAACATCCTATCAAACACAGGATGTGGGATCGGATGTTGAACCATTCCCTGATGACTCTGATGATGTGGTACAAATGGAGAAGACTGAAATAAAAGGTGATGAATCCACTCAAGAATCAGTGCCTGTTCCAGCAAAAGCACCATCTATTAGGACACAGAAGAATCACCCTAAAGATCTAATCATAGGAGATCAGACTAGGGTATTGCTACCAGGCGAAAAATTGATTCTATCTCAAATTCTTGCTTTGTATCAAAATTTGAGCCTAAAAATGTAAAAGAGGCTCTCACTGATGAGTTCTAGATTGAAGCTATGCAGGAAGAATTGAATCAATTCAAGAGA
Source organism: Trifolium pratense (assembly GCF_020283565.1). NCBI lineage: Eukaryota > Viridiplantae > Streptophyta > Magnoliopsida > Fabales > Fabaceae > Trifolium > Trifolium pratense. The sequence goes on from NC_060063.1 coordinate 4,417,738, forward strand.
AATGAAGTCTGGGATCTTGTCCCAAGACCACATGATGTGAATGTCATAGGTACAAAATGGATATACAAGAATAAATCTGACGAGAAGGGCTTAGTAACAAGGAATAAGGCACGACTGGTAGCTCAAGGCTACACTCAGGTGGAGGGAATTGATTTTGATGAGACCTTTGCCCCTGTAGCCTGTAGCAAGACTCGAGTCCATAAGACTACTTCTTGGTGTAGCATGCATTCTAAAGCTCAAACTCTATCAAATGGATGTCAAGAATGCATTTCTCAATGGGTATCTCCATGAAGAAGTCTTTGTTGAACAGCCAAAAGGTTTCACAGATCCAAATCATCCGGATCATGTTTATAAACTGAAAAAGGCCTTGTATGGCTTAAAACAAGCACCAAGGGCCTGATATGAAAGACTAACTGAATTCCTAATCAACCAAGGATACAGGAAAGGAGGAAATGACAAGACCTTGTTTGTCAAAGAAATGGATGGAAACTTGCTGATAGCACAAATATACGTTGATGACATAGTCTTTGGAGGGATGGCGGAACCGATGGTCCAACACTTTGTGAGACAGATGCAGTCTGAATTTGAGATGAGCTTGGTAGGTGAACTAACCTATTTTCTTGGATTACAGGTAAAACAGATGGAAGACACAATATTTGTGTCTCAAAGCAAGTATGCTAAAAATATCATAAAGAAATTTGGTATGGAAAATGCTGCCCACAAAAGAACACCTACTGCCACACATCTAAAAATAACCAAGGATGAGAAAGGTGTAGATGTAGACCAAAGCCTGTACAGAAGCATGATAGGAAGCCTACTATACCTCACAGCAAGCAGACTTGACATCACCTTTGCTGTTGGTGTATGTGCAAGGTACCAAGCTGAGCCAAAAATGAGCCATCTTACACAAGTAAAAAGAATTTTGAAGTATGTCAATGGAACTTCTGATTATGGGATAATGTATTCCCACACCAACAATGCTAGGTTGATGGGATATTGTGAGGCAGACTGGGCTGGATGTGCTGATGACAGAAAAAGCACCTCTGGTGGATGTTTTTACCTAGGATAGAATCTTATCTCATGGTTTAGCAAGAAACAAAACTGTGTTTCTCTATCCACTGCAGAGGCTGAGTACATTGCAGCTGGGAGTAGTTGCTCTTAACTATTGTGGATGAAGCAGATGCTTAAGGAATACAATGTTGAACAGGATGCTCTAACATTGTACTGTGACAATTTGAGCGCCATAAATATTTCAAAAAATCCAATACAGCACAGTAGAACAAAGCATATTGACATTCGTCATCACTTCATCAGGGATTTAGTAGAAGAAAATATTGTGAAATTTGAGCATGTTGCAACTGAAGAACAGGTAGCTGATATCTTTACTAAAACATTAGATGCTACTCAGTTTGAAAGACTTAGGGGCAAATTGGGAATTTGCCTACATGAGGATTTATAGCAGTTAAGCCATTATGTGCGCGCAACCGTTTTGTTCTCCAAATTTCAACAATTGGCGCACGTAAATCAAGGAAAGACAAAAAATATTTTCCATAACTTCCCACTCACACGCTATCAACTCTCATATCATCATTATTTCTCTTCAAAACCTTCAACTTCCTCTAAACTTCTTGCTGCGATCTGCAAACTCAAATCATCATCTCAAATCATCAAAAACTTCAAAAACTTCAAAAACTTCAACAATTTCTCTGTGAAAATGTCTCAATCTTCCGGTTCTGCTCAGATCAAAAACAAAATCGCTGATACTGTGAAAACAAGATCAAAATCGAAGAAGGAAGAAGCAACTATTGTGGTCAATGCGACACCCATATCAAGCATCCCTGCAACTAGTTCTAAGAAGAAGAAATCTGCAAAATCCACTAAGAAAGTAAGTGAATCGTCTCCCTCTATTTCAATTAAATCTGATACTGTTAAATCTAAGAAGAAGAAACCCCAATCTCCTGTAAAAAGGGGTTTGAGCATGTCTGATCTGTACTTGAGTAAGAATCCTTTTGAAACTGCGAATGTGGAATCGCATGGTGCTGCCTCCGGCAAAAATGCGAATGTTGAATCGTCTAGTAAAGCTAATGAAGAAAGTGCTAAGTCTGTTTCTGAAAAGGTCAATCAAGAAACCCCTTCTGCACAGGAAAACCCTTTTTCTGTTGAAACCCTAGGAAAAACCCAAATTGTTGCTGAGAATGTTATTGTGACCAACAATCCTAGTGGTCCTGAGAATATGGCAGTTCCTACGAATGTCATAACTGATGTTGCTGAAAAACCCCAAGAAAAAGCTGTTGTGACCGATGCGCCAACCGGTATTGAGCCACCCTCTGTACCAACTGATGCTGAAAAGGAGGTTGAAGCATCCAAAGGAGGTTCTAGTCCACATGCTAACACTGCCACTGGGTCGTTTGGCAGTGAATCTAATACTGAAGCTTCCACTGAAGAAGAAGTAAACCAAGAAAATACTCCTGAACATGTGGCTGATTCTAAGCCAGAAAATGAAACTGGTGAGAATTCTGAGAAAACTACCAATGAAGAACAGAACATAGTGGATGTTGATGAAGTCCCCTCTGAAGAAGATCTGCAACCTCAGCCTACTAAGAAAGGAATTGGGAGAAGACTGAGAAGCAGGACTACTACACCTGTACCTGCTGTTATGACTACCCCTGCTGTCAGCAAGAAAACAAAGGACACTACTCTGAAGCCTGTCAAGTATGGTCCTAAGAAAGGATGGAGCAAGTCTGTACCTCCTCCTGAAAAGAAAAAGGGTGTGCTGAAAAGGAAGAGTGCACCATCAAGTGACTCTGATTTTGAGGCTGAAAAGGATGACTCAAGCATCAAGCCTCCTGCTAAGAAGGCAATGTCTGCTAAGAAGGCCATGCCTCAAGTTACTGCTCCTGACACTGAAGACTTCCCTTGTGATAATGTTTCATTTCATCTTCCATCTTATGCTTAACGATGGGGAATCATTTGCAAAAGAAGATTGGCTCTGGAGAGGGAACTAGGCAAAGATATTCTAGAGTGTGAAGAGATTGTGAGCTTGATCAATGATGCTGGATTGATCAAAACTGTGTGGGGCTTAGGCTCTTGCTATGAGAAGCTGGTTAGGGAGTTTGTTGTCAACATTCCTATAGGTTGTGACAATCCCTTGGACAAAGAATTTCAGTAGGTATTTGTTCGAGGAAAATGTGTGACATTCTCTACAAGTGTGATCAACAAGGTGCTGGGTAACTCAGATGACCCTCATCCTGACATAGAAGTATCTGACAATGTGGTCTGCAAAACCATCACAGCTGACAAAGTGAAAACCTGGCCAAAGAAGGAGAAGGTACCTGCAGTCAAGCTGACCCAAAAGTATGCCATTTTGAATCGTATTGCATCTGTCAACTGGGTTCCTACTACACATGCATCCGATATTGCTACAAGTCTGGGTAAGCTCATTTACATGATTGGTACTGGTGCAAAATTTAATGCTGGTCAATATATCTTTAATCAAGTTGTGCAGCATGCTAAGACTTCTGTCACCAAGCAACCCATTGCATTTCCAACATTGATCTGTGACATCATCTTGTCCCAACATCCTAATATAAGGCATGAGGGTGAGTCTGCTAAGAAAAGGGCAACTCCTCTGGCCATTCATCAGAAGCTGTACAGTAAACAACATGCTCCAGATATTATTGGACCATCAAATGCTGTTATTGATACTCCTATGACAAGGAAGGAGATGATTGCTATGCTGGAAGCAAACTGTAAGGAGCTAGATGAAAAGAAGTTGCAGTTTGAAAGGATGATACATGCTCTCAGGGTTGAAGAGGCTGCAGCTCAAGCAGCTGATGCAGGTGATGATGGTACTAGTGGTGAAGAAGAAGCTGACTCAGATGCTGAAGGAGAAGAAAGTGATTCCTCCCCAAGTGCTTCTGTGTAATTCTGATGTGTCTTTATTTATTTTTTTTGGATTTTTGTTTTGCAAGTCTGTGGGCTGAGCCCTGAATTTAGCACCTAGTGTGCATGGTTTGTAATATTTTGTCTGCACTTTCTGTCCTGCTACTATCTGCACTGCTTTTGGATATTATTTTATGCAGTTCCCATTTTGTCTATTTTGTGGCTAAAAAGGGGGAGTAGATATTGTATGCCATAATAGATGCTGAGCTATGATGTGCCATCAGATGCTGGATCATCTGAATAAAACTATGCAAGAACTAAGGGGGAGTAAGATGAACTTGGTACTCGCCTCTACTATTGAGGGGGAGCAATATTTTTCTGCTAAGCACACAATGTGCTACTGCATGTTGAAGCATCATCTGTTCCTGAGAATTTATTTTTCTCAGCCTTGAGGGAATTTATTTTTCCCCAGTGTTTCTTCTTATGAGAATCTTGTACTCTCTATTGGCAAATTCTTGTGAGGCTACTTGTGCTTGCTCTTCCGCTGTTGCATGCCTCTGAAGTTCTAATTTGATACATAATAAATATGCTATTTTTATATGAGGGGTTATTAAAATAAGCATGGTAAACTGTTCTACCTTACTTCATGACTGTGTGCCTATGTTGAGTTGAAGAAAGGTAGTTTGTGTATCTCTCTAGAACTGTTAAAATAATCTTAGGATGTTTTAGCCAAAAATTGCCAAAGGGGGAGATTGTTGGCGTTGTATGGTTGGCCTCATTTTGCTAAAACATGTGATCCTTCCTGATGTGGAACTACATGCTTCCACCATTCAGTATAAGCAAGATGTTGGGTACAATGCTTCAACATTGGATACCACATCCAGAGGGCCGGGCCTGTGTATGTTGAGATCTCGCGCCTAAATTCTAAATATGGAATCCATAATAAATCTTCGTATGTGATAAGGAGCGTCGTCACACATAATTAATAATGGATCTCGTGACCGAGTTTTGTTTGCTAATCAGATCTTCAAGTTAAGGAAACAAAACATTTAATTAAAGATTATTCCTTGAAGGAACCTTTGATCATGCTGAGCTATTGAAGCCTAATTGAAGACCAAGCCTACACTAGCGTAGGTTATTTAAAGGATGTTGACACCATTGTTCAGATCACTGAAACCATATTTGAGTCTTACAAAGCGTGAGTTTAGGTTTAGTATTGTGTCTATTGTGTTCTGAGTCTTGTGTTGATTTACCACTAGACTAGGAATTGTGTGTCTGTGCATTGTAATATCTCTGGAGCTTCTAAGCAAGGAGATAGTGTGTGTATACCATTCCAAAGCTTTTAAGCACGGAAGTGGTGTGTGTGTTTTATGAAGTGTGTCTTCACCTATTGAATCTAGAAGTGTACGATCACAGTGGCTGTGGTCAAGAGGAGGTGAGCGGAGGTTCTCATACCTAGGTGTGTCTTAGGTAGAATATAACACGGGTGGTGATTAGGTGAGAAGTCATAAACGGAAAGTTTATTGAGGGCTTCAAACTAATACTATCATAGTGGATTCACTCCTGGATTGGTATCCCCTAGAGTAGGCTTATGCTGAACTGGGTTAACAAATTACTGTGTTAATTTATTTTCAATTTGTTTAGTTTATTATTCATTTTGTATGCGCTGTTGGATGTTGGATCATTGGTTCACGCATTAAAAGTGTATTACAGTGGTGAAGCGTTGAGTACAACATCGTAACACTAGTGTGCCAGAATTTCACATTTGATCGAAGAAATTCATCGAAGCAGAAGTGGAAATATAGAGCTTCTATATTGTAGTGAATGAGAAAGGTGAAAACCTTTGAGTGAGATAAAAATAGTGTTGAGTAAATCTCTATTGCGAACTCCTTCGTACCGTAAAATTAGCAGTATTTAAATAGGAGTGAGTACTGTAAAATTAGCAGTATTTAAATAGGAGTCTCATCGAAAACACTATATTTTTTCTCGTGTGTGTAAGAGAGAAGATAGAATAGTGTAATATTTTTTAGGCTTAAATGCAGTTTTGCCCTCCCCCCCCCCCTCCCTCCGTTTTGATTAAATCGGAATTTTATCCCCTTGTTTTAAAACGAGGACTTTAACCCATGTTTTATAATTTTTTGGATTTTACCGAAATGACCATAATTGAACCACAGAATCAAATTCCACTAAATTTGGAGTTACAAATAGAGATTAATTACTGTTTTAGTGAAGGTTTGTCTAAATCAATTATTAGTATTAGTCATTATGTATACTGTATTTATTAGGTAGAGTTTTTTTTTTTTTTTTTTTATACAAAATTTATTAGGTTGAGTTAATCAATGATCAAGGGTATTGATTTATTTCTATTTATTTGCTTACCAATTCATGTACCTAAAACATTTCAATTTATTTCTATTTAAAGACCGAATATGGTTTAGGATTTCGCGACTTCCAATTGTTTAACATGGCGATGGTACCAAAACAAAGATGAAATAAACCAACCTTTTTGGTGGCTAGAGTTTTCAAGGTTAAGTACTTTCCTCACTCTTCTTTCATTAATTCTACCCTTGAAAATAATCCAAGAGGATAAATTGATATGGGATGAGGAGAGCGATGGAGTATATTTGGTAAAATCCAGATATAGAAGATTAATGAGGGAGAGGGCAGCAAAGAACAAATCGATAAGTAGGGAGGATTGGGAAATGATTTGGAGGATTCATGGAGAAAGCAGCATTAATTTCTGGGATGTGACTAAGAATGCTTACCTTCCTAAGGCCAAGCATTTTTTATGGCAAATTTGTAAAGAATGCTTACCTTCTCGGATGTGACTAAGAAGTAGACATGTACAATGTCCGCTAGAATGTTCTTTATGTTTAGCGGAACCGGAAGATGATTGACACATGTTTTTTAATTGTGAAAGTATTAATGAAGCATGGTGTGCCATGGGAATAGATCACATTTTATATCCATGGCTGAGTTTTTTTTTTATTTTTTATAAGCACATCCATGGCTGAGTGGATGTCAGAATATTAGAGATTTCATTTTCCACACATGTTGTTGTCATGACAGTAAGCAACTTGCAGGAAAAATGGTTTTGCTACTTTGGACAATTTGGCAAAATCGCAACAACATAGTGTGGAATGATAACAAACAGCATGCCAAATTGAAATGCAAGAAGCACAAGCTTGGAATGAATGGGCAATGATTCACGGTTTACTTGAAGGATAACAACAGCCGCTGTCCCTGTAACAACAAACAACACCATAGCGCAGCAACATGATGGCCCAGCAGTGTATCAGTGGCAGCCGCCGCATTCCGGTTACTTGAAATGCAATGTTGATGCAAGTTTCTATGACGCAGCTGAAAAAACAGGAGGTGGGGGGGATGGTGTTTATGTGACCATCGAGGCCGCTTTATTCTTGCAGAAAGTAGGAACCAACATAATCAACGGAAGGCTTACTTTGGAGGGAGAAGCAATGACTCTTAAGGAAGCAATTTGTGAGGTGAAGCAATGAGATTTATCTCATGTTATTTTTGAAAGTGACTCCAAAATTAATTGTTGTTGATGCTATCACCACCGGACAATTAGGAACATCTGAATTTAATGTTGTAATCTCATATATTAAGTCCTTATTAGTGTTATGTCGAAACTTTGAGGTCAAATTTGTCAAGCGACAAGCGAATATGGTGACTCATTTCTTAGCAAGGGCGGCCTATTCAATGCCTAGTCGCGGTATCTTTGAGTCGGTTCCTCGTTGTATTGATAATTATTCGATTAATGAAATGAGATAAATTTTCTTTTGTCAAAAAAAAAATTAAAATTCAGTGTATTAATAATAGTCATTGAACCAACATAGTGTGACCCAAGTGGTAGGTACTTGGGTCCCTTAACCATTTGGTCATGGATTCGATCTCCGGCCGGTGCGTATGGAGAAACATTTGTTGGGAGAGGTCAACCCCTTAAATGAATCCCAATTATCTCGAGGGGATTAGTCTCTGCAATTGCGCGCGGAAGATATCTTTGGTTTACAAAAAAAAATAAAAAATAATAGTCATTGAATATTATTATTATTATTTTCTACCGCCCACAAAAAAAAGTACTAGGACCGACTAATTCAAGGGGATCAATCCCACCGCCCACTTGCGGGGGTCCCATTTAAAACGAGAGTTTTTTTTGCTTTGTATGGACTAGTCTATCGAAATTGATACCAGAGAGAATTGAACCTGAGACTTTGTGAGGAGCATAATATAATATTGATCGAAATTCTTATGATTAGGGCATAATCTAATATTGAGTCTTCAATCAAATTAAGGAACGACATGGCCCTGATCAAGAACAAATCAAGTAAGGGAGGGGTGATATTTCATGCTTCTTTTGGTCATGTTATTCAAGTAAAGAATTACGACATTCCAGTAGTTAATAACACAACATGAAATGAAACTATATTTTCCAACGAAAACAATAAATTTGGCTATTTAACAATCTTAAAAATAATAATAAAAGAAAATACTCCCTCCGATATTATATATAAGAAATATTTAAATTTTTAGATTCATTTTAGAATTGATGTACCTAGACAATAATATAGTCTAAATACATAAATTTTATAATAAATCTAAAAAGAGAAATGTTTCTTATACATAGGACCGGAGGAAGTAATAAACTGTATAAGTTTCTGCAATCAACACTAAAGTGACAATATTCGTTAAAAAAAAACACTGAAGTGACAATTTGCTGATTACTTCACATTTTATCAAAATTATTTTCACATAAGAGTAGATCCGTTGGTAGCTATCAAATTTTCTTTTTCTTCACACCAATAACGTGTAAGTCAAGCCACTAGATAAAAAAAAAGTAATACTATATTCGTTCTTTTATAATTGTCATTTTAAACTTCTTGAAATAATTTTTCATTTACCTATAACACCCTTAACCATTTACTATCTCACTTAACCATTTTCTTTCTCGCAATAAAAAGTTAAATAAGTTAAGGAGAATGTTAACATGTGCATATATGACACATGTTAAGGTAGTAAAAATAGAAATTATGTCTTAGAATTTGTGCATTTTAACTTTTCAAGCATTAAATGTCTTGTATCATTAAATGTTAAATTTCTATATTAAGATACCTTATCATGTGCCCTATATGCACATGTTAACAAGACCCATAAGTTAAATATAATTTTCTACTGCGAAATTTACTTAGTTTGACAAAAAAATAATTATAAAAATTATCAAGTACTATAGGGAGTGAAAAAATTAACGCCGACTGTGGGGATCGAACCCACGACCACGTGGTTAAAAGCCACGCGCTCTACCACTGAGCTAAGTCGGCTTGTTGTTTACAATTTAATTAAACATTTAAATATTGTCTACCGATGGTGCAAGGACTTAATAGTAAAAGAAGGAATGATACTGAGTTTGACAATATTATAGATGAGTATCATAGGAGATTACTAATTTTGAATAAGAACTGGAAGGTCAGTTACATTCGAAAATAAGCCAATCGAGTGTCTAATGAATTATCTTAGACATCTCATTTCATTGCTAGTCCCCAAGTGTTTAATTATTGTCCACCTTATCTAATGTATATAAGAAAGTTGATTGTTCTGGAAAACTCTCAATTGTCCTTACTTAAAATGCTGCCATGTGTTCAAAGTAAGGACAATTGGTGTCCAAAAAATTTATAACTAAACCAGGGGCGATTTTATCGCCCGGCATACCTGGCACGTGCCTAGGCTCGACAAATAATTTTTTTTTTAGGGTTCTTACTTTGATATGAAAATTCGAATGTTTGAGTAAGAATTAATAAAATTTAAGTGTATATTCATAATCCCCTTGAAATTCTGAGCAAAATTGTATATTTACATGTCCAATTTGGTGCAAGAATGAAAAAAACAATTTTTGAGGTTTTGGTGATGGTGAGCATGAGGTTGAAGATGATGAACAGTAACAAAAAGTAGTTTAATATATTTATCAGTTAAGCTGCACTTCAAACATCAAGTGCGTGTTGGTTTGGTGGTCCTGCATATGGTTAAACATTTAAGAGGGCCTGGGTTCAACTACCAGATACCCCTTAATTTTTACACTTTTGTTTTTTTATTTCCTTTTATTTTATTTTATTTGTTTATAAACATTATCAAAAATACTAAAAATATCAACTTGGTTTCGTTTTTATATATAGTAAAACTAGTAAAAAAATGTATTATTATTGTTTTTCTTTGATTTTAATTTTTTACTAATGCTTAGATATAACACAAAATACTAAAAAAATATGTTTGATTGCTTTTGTGTTAATCTCAAATATGTTGTAATTCTACTTTCTTTCATATGTAGGATTGTGGGGAGTGTATGACTTTTACTTGTATAGTTATTATGAATCAAATATTTAGATTAAATCTTAAAATTAATTACTTTGATTATAATTTCAATATATATATATATATATATATATATATATATATATATATATATATATAGTTAAAAACGGTCTGATCTGGTTGAACTCCGATCCGAAAACCTTAAACCAATAAATATTTGTGCTTCGCGGTTAACATTGTGCCCAGGCTTAATATTATTCCAGGAGTCGCCACTGAACTAAACTAAAAGTACACTACTAACCAAGCCATCTAAGCCATATGACATTTTGTGAAAAGAAAGGAAATGTATCATTGAGATTGAACCAAGCAATCTAAGCCATATGACATTTTGTGATTAGAAATGAAAGTTATCATTGAGATTGAACCAAACCATCTAAGTCAACCACATGAAAAAGACCCTTCAAGTTACAAATAAACCATGTGACAGTGACATCACTGGTTTGACTATTTTCCTTCTTCCAATTTTGGTTCCCAATGTATGAGACCAAATTTCAAATTCAATTTTTTTTCCTTCTCTTCACTTATTCAAAATTCTATTATATCTTCTACACAAATTTTCATATCATTTCCTCTTTCCTCAATCCTCACATCTTCTTTCTCTATATTCATTCGTTCTTTCTCTACTCATGTTAAACTACATTTTTTTCTAATAGTTTGATTATGTAATTTAAATATATTTTTTTCTATCTAACAAATAACAACATGAAGAACTTCATCACATCCAAATTACATCAAGATCAAGCGGTATGCAAAAAAAACTTTCATAATTCTTTTTCAAATTAACATCCAAACACTAACCATAAATGACATACAAGATCTTTTGAATAACAAATATACTGGAACCAAAATAAATAAATCAAATTAACCCAAGAAAACACAAAAATAGTAGTTATAAACACTTCCAAATAAATTTATTCATTAAAATTGTAATTTTTAAAATAATATAAAGATCTAAAAAAACCAAATTGAAAGATGTGAGTTTATGATAAAAAATTCAAAATAATTATCATATGTGACACAAATTCTTACTAATAAAAATTTCAAAAAATATATGGGTAAATTCTAACTGATATATAAATTTTAACTATCATATACAGGATAAATTATCACTGATTAAAAATGCAAAATAATTATCATATGCGAGACAATTTTTACTAATAAAAAATTTTTTAAAAAATTGTTTTACACGGAATAAATTCTAACTGGTATATAAATATGTTATATGTAATTATTTCTTTCAATTTAAATATTTATAATTGCAACCAATTTTGATTATTAAACTATAACTTAAAAAAAGCACGGGTCTATTTATTATTATTATTATAAATCAAATGCATTATTTTTTTTTCGTAAAATAAAAATAAAATGAAAGTTCACTTAACTAAAGACATCTTTTTTGCCTTTCCAAATTCCTTGCCGTCACCATAAAGTTCACTTACATGCTCTTCCTATGCTTGGGAATAGGTAATATTTCAATTCCACTAGAATAAAATTGGGATTTCCAAGAAGATAATAAATAAATTAAATGAAATTGAAATCTTATCGGTTTTCAAATATAAAGACTCAGAAATTACACAAAAGAATGTGAATAATGAATGTTAACTCAAACATTTTATGGGGAATTCCATCCGATGCCAAAATAAGTCTATAAATTTAATCTCATACTAAGTGATTTTTTAAGCATTTTATTTGATTAGGGAAAATGGAAAAGAAAAATATAACGCATTATAGTAGCTCTCAGAAAATCTTGCTCGTGGGAGAGGGAGATTTCTCCTTCTCACTTTGCTTGGCTAAAGCATTTGGTTCAGCTGTGAACATGGTAGCCACATCTTTGGATGATAGAGGTATCACTCATTTACCTATAAAAAGAATATTTTTATATTAAGTTTTTTTTTTTGTTTAATCATATTTGCATGATTTTGTAACATATCTAGGTTTAAGGAGCATACGAGTATCTACTGTTTTACCATTTTTTTTTTTTCAAAAAATGGTTTTCCATTTTTTACCATTTGCATAATTTGCAACATATATTTTTTGTTTTGTTTTGGAAATTACAAATATAAGGGGTATTAGAGTGTTCCATTTTTTTTTTGTTCTAGGAAATGTTGCATTCTTCTTTTTTTTTTTTTTGATAATGAAAAATTATGTTGCATTCTTCTTGACATAGTATAAAATTATCAATTATGTACAACTTTTTTTCCTTCTTTGGAATATAGGAGTACTTTGTATGTACAACTTCGTGCCCTTTGCAGTCGATGTTAATTAAATTAATTTTTTTACACAAAATATAGGTTAGATTTCTTTTTCAGTAAAAAAAGGAAGACGAAATTTCCTATAGAATTGTGCTCATTAATTATACTAACTGATATTATTTTGTTCTTATTTTGAAGTATCTTTGGCATGGAAATACACAAATGCAATAACAAACTTGAGTGAACTTGAGGGTCTTGGCTGCACCATCTTACATGAAGTGGATGTTCACAACATGAATCAACACCTTTATCTCAAGTACCATCGTAATTTTGATCGAATAATCTTTAATTTTCCTCATTCCGGTGTGTTTTCACGTGAAAATTATGTCTCGGTGATTGAGTAAGTTGCATAAAAATCGTATCATGTGATATTTTTTTTTTTTGTCTCTAACTTTCGTCGGTATTTCAACTTTTTTTGTAGTATATGATTTTCAAGCTTTTAAATCCTTACATAATATTTTCAGCTTTTTTTGATGACCAACTTTTTTTTTGTAGGATATTTATTTGTTTTATGTTTTATTAAATACAGGCAACACAAGAATGTAGTGAGTGGATTTCTAAGAAATGCAAAGGACATGCTTAGTTATTTTGGTCAAATTCATATTACCCACAAAACAACTCATCCTTATAGTTGCTGGAATATCAAGAATCTTGGAGAAGATTTGGGATTATCATTTCTTGAAGAGGTGGATTTTGATCAATTTTCTTACCCAGGTTACAATAATAAGAGAGGTGCTGGCTCGAATTGTGACCAAAGTTTTCGTATCGGAGAGAGTAGCACTTTTAAATTTTGTTTCCATGGTTAGACTCATGTACCTTAAATGAAGAGAAGTGGAAAATCTCAAATTCAAATTCAAGTACTTTTAAATTTTATTTTGAAGAGATTGTGAACTTTTCCGCGTGAAAGTTGAAACAAATTTTGTTTGAGATTAGACTAATTAAGTGGTGAAATCCAGGATATTACATTGCACTTGATGAATTTTATTGTTGTCATTTTCTTTCATTTTTTATTTTATAACTAAACCAGGGGCGATTTTATCGCCCGGCATACCTGGTATGTGCCCAGGCTCGACAAATAATTTTTTTTTTTAGGGTTCTTACTTTGATATGAAAATTCGAATGTTTGAGTAAGAATTAATAAAATTTAAGTGTATATTCATAATCCCCTTGAAATTCTGAGCAAAATTGTATATTTACATGTCCAATTTGGTGCAAGAATGAAAAAAACGATTTTTGAGGTTTTGGTGATGGTGAGCATGAGGTTGAAGATGATGAACAGTAACAAAAGGTAGTTTAATATATTTATCAGTTAAGCTGCACTTCAAACATCAAGTGCGTGTTGGCTTGGTGGTCTTGCATATGGTTAAGCATTTAAGAGGGCCTGGGTTCAACTACCAGATACCCCTTAATTTTTACACTTTTGTTTTTTTATTTCCTTTTATTTTATTTTATTTGTTTATAAACATTATCAAAAATACTAAAAATATCAACTTGGTTTCGTTTTTATATATAGTAAAACTAGTAAAAAAATGTATTCGTTTTTCTTTGATTTTAATTTTTTACTAATGCTTAGATATAACACAAAATACTAAAAAAATATGTTTGATTGCTTTGGTGTTAATCTCAAATATGTTGTAATTCTACTTTCTTTCATATGTAGGATTGTGGGGAGTTTATGACTTTTACTTGTATAGTTATTATGAATCAAATATTTAGATTAAATCTTAAAATTAATTACTTTGATTATAATTTCAATATATATATATATATATATATATATATATATATAGAGTTTAATTGATATGCACTGACGGTGTAAAATAGTTTTACACGATCGTCCAATAAATAACCATCATTTTGCCATGTCATATCAAGAAAGTGGGGTGAAGTGGGGTGATGTGGCGGAAAATATGGTTGGTATTGGTTGACTGTGTAAAATTATTTTACACCGTCGGTGCATATCAATTAAATCCATATATATATATATAGTTAAAAACGGTCTGATCTGGTTGAACTCCGATCCGAAAACCTTAAACCAATAAATATTTGTGCTTCGCGGTTAACATTGTGCCCAGGCTTAATATTATTCCTGGAGTCGCCACTGAACTAAACTAAAAGTACACTACTAACCAAGCCATCTAAGCCATATGACATTTTGTGAAAAGAAAGGAAATGTATCATTGAGATTGAACCAAGCAATCTAAGCCATATGACATTTTGTGATTAGAAATGAAAGTTATCATTGAGATTGAACCAAACCATCTAAGTCAACCACATGAAAAAGACCCTTCAAGTTACAAATAAACCATGTGACAGTGACATCACTGGTTTGACTATTTTCCCTTCTTCCAATTTTGGTTCCCAATGTATGAGACCAAATTTCAAATTCAATTTTTTTTCCTTCTCTTCACTTATTCAAAATTCTATTATATCTTCTACACAAATTTTCATATCATTTCCTCTTTCCTCAATCCTCACATCTTCTTTCTCTATATTCATTCGTTCTTTCTCTACTCATGTTAAACTACATTTTTTTCTAATAGTTTGATTATGTAATTTAAAGATATTTTTTTCTATCTAACAAATAACAACATGAAGAACTTCATCACATCCAAATTACATCAAGATCAAGCGGTATGCAAAAAAAACTTTCATAATTCTTTTTCAAATTAACATCCAAACACTAACCATAAATGACATACAAGATCTTTTGAATAACAAATATACCGGAACCAAAATAAATAAATCAAATTAACCCAAGAAAACACAAAAATAGTAGTTATAAACACTTCCAAATAAATTTATTCATTAAAATTGTACTTTTTAAAATAATATAAAGATCTAAAAAAACCAAATTGAAAGATGTGAGTTTATGATAAAAAATTCAAAATAATTATCATATGTGACACAAATTCTTACTGATAAAAATTTCAAAAAATATATGGGTAAATTCTAACTGATATATAAATTTTAACTATCATATACAGGATAAATTATCACTGATTAAAAATGCAAAATAATTATCATATGCGAGACAATTTTTACTAATAAAAATTTTTTAAAAAAATTGTTTTACACGGAATAAATTCTAACTGGTATATAAATATGTTATATGTAATTATTTCTTTCAATTTAAATATTTATAATTGCAACCAATTTTGATTATTAAACTATAACTTAAAAAAAGCACGGGTCTATTTATTATTATTATTATAAATCAAATGCATTATTTTTTTTTCGTAAAATAAAAATAAAATGAAAGTTCACTTAACTAAAGACATCTTTTTTGCCTTTCCAAATTCCTTGCCGTCACCATAAAGTTCACTTACATGCTCTTCCTATGCTTGGGAATAGGTAATATTTCAATTCCACTAGAATAAAATTGGGATTTCCAAGAAGATAATAAATAAATTAAATGAAATTGAAATCTTATCGGTTTTCAAATATAAAGACTCAGAAATTACACAAAAGAATGTGAATAATGAATGTTAACTCAAACATTTTATGGGGAATTCCATCCGAAGCCAAAATAAGTCTATAAATTTAATCTCATACTTAGTGATTTTTTAATCATTTGATTAGGAAAAATGGAAAAGAAAAATATAACGCATTATAGTAGCTCTCAGAAAATCTTGCTCGTGGGAGAGGGAGATTTCTCCTTCTCACTTTGCTTGGCTAAAGCATTTGGTTCAGCTGTGAACATGGTAGCCACTTCTTTGGATGATAGAGGTATCACTCATTTACCTATAAAAAGAATATTTTTATATTAAGGTTTTTTTTTTGTTTAATCATATTTGCATGATTTTGTAACATAGCTAGGTTTAAGGAGCATACGAGTATCTACTGTTTTACCATTTTTTTTTTCAAAAAATGGTTTTCCATTTTTTACCATTTGCATAATTTGCAACATAGATTTTTTGTTTTGTTTTTGAAACTACAAATATAAGGGGTATTAAAGTGTTCCATTTTTTTTTTGTTCTAGGAAATGTTGCATTCTTCTTGACATAGTATAAAATTATCAATTATGTACAACTTTTTTTCCTTCTTTGGAATATAGGAGTACTTTGTATGTACAACTTTGTGCCCTTTGCAGTCAATGTTAATTAAATTAATTTTTTTTATACAAAATATAGGTTAGATTTCTTTTTTAGTAAAAAAAAAGGAAGATGAAATTTCCTATAGAATTGTGCTCATTAATTATACTAACTGATATTATTTTGTTCTTATTTTGAAGTATCTTTGGCATGGAAATACACAAATGCAATAACAAACTTGAGTGAACTTGAGGGTCTTGGCTGCACCATCTTACATGAAGTGGATGTTCACAACATGAATCAACACCTTTATCTCAAGCACCATCGTAATTTTGATCGAATAATCTTTAATTTTCCTCATTCCGGGGTGTTTTCACGTGAAAATTATGTCTCGGTGATTGAGTAAGTTGCATAAAAATCGTATCATGTGATCAAATTTATTTTTTTTGTCTCTAACTTTCGTCGGTATTTCAACTTTTTTTGTAGTATATGATTTTCAAGCTTTTAAATCCTTACATAATATTTTCCAGCGTTTTTTGATGACCAGCTTTTTTTGTAGTATATTTTTTTGTCTCTAAATTAAGTTTTATGTTTTATTAAATACAGGCTACACAAGAATTTGGTGAGTGGATTTCTAAGAAATGCAAAGGACATGCTTAATTATTTTGGTCAAATTCATATTACCCACAAAACAACTCATCCTTATAGTTGCTGGAATATCAAGAATCTTGGAGAAGATTTGGGATTATCATTTCTTGAAGAGGTGGATTTTGATCAATTTTCTTACCCAGGTTACAATAATAAGAGAGGTGCTGGCTCGAATTGTGACCAAAGTTTTCGTATCGGAGAGAGTAGCACTTTTAAATTTTGTTTCCATGGTTAGACTCATGTACCTTAAATGAAGAGAAGTGGAAAATATCAAATTCAAATTCAAGTACTTTTAAATTTTATTTTGAAGAAATTGTGAACTTTTCTGCGTGAAAGTTGAAACAAATTTTGTTTGAGATTAGACTAATTAAGTGGTGAAATCCAGGATATTACATTGCACTTGATGAATTTTATTGTTGTCATTTTCTTTCATTTTTTATTTTATTTTTAGATTATATTTTTTGGTATGGTGTTTTCACAAACTGACTCCGAAAATCAATGGAAAAAAAGTTATACTACTCAATCCGTTCTTATTTATAAAACACTATAGAGATTGGTTTGAAAATTAGTGTCTCGACATAATTTGAAGGGTACGTATCCGGTGATCAATAGGCTCAAACAATAAAATTAACTTACGTGTATCCAACCCATAATAAAAACATTATTTGCAACCATGGGCGGAATAATATTGTTCCTACACAGTTAGAAGAATGACTCTTGAAACAAATAAAAAAGTTAGAGAAGATACGCATAAACACTAGCACTAATAGACTGAGTTTTTTTTTTTTTACATCATTTGTTTAAGCAATGAAGAATCATGTGTCATAAAATGTGAGGAATTTCTATATTGATATTTAATTGAAAGATATTTTATACTACATCATTCCCTAAATATAAGATCCTTTTGAGAAAATTGTGGAGATTAAGAAAGTGAGTTGATTTAAGATGTCACTTTAATATTGCATGTGACGGTAAGAAATATGGAAATTCCGAATATTTTTTGTTATATTTTATTTTATTTTTTCTAAAAAAAAACTATATATGTTTGTTTCGTTTCTCATTATAAAATTTTACAACTGATGTCAAAAGCCAATATGGTCACTGTACAAGGATATTAATTATTATTGTTTTTTGTTTACCAATTGTTAGTTGGTTTAGTGGTGATTGTCACTAAACTTGGCATGAAGAACCTCGGTTCGATCCCCCGCAACTGCGATCGGGAGGAGGCTGGAACCACTTGATACCAGAATTGACCTCCGAACCAGATTCAACTGGTGGTTAAATTTTATTTTTTTTTACAAGAGGATATTAATTAACTTATGGATCCGTGTTTACAATGATCACTTTCTTTTTCTTTTTTTTTGAAATAAAAGCTGATTTTATGAAAGGCTTATGATCACTTTTTTTTGTTGACTAAAAGACTTATGATCACTTAAACACTAAAGAATGACACAAAATGTCACACAAATACAATGACATAAACACTAATATACATAACTTAATACATTTTTTTTTATTTGCACATGATTTAATAAATTTAAAACTAAAATACACAATGCCCAAAATCACTTAATGACTTATATGTTGAAAAATGTAGCTGTTGTTGATTATATTAAACAAAATTCCTTTTACAATTGATGCATAAGCAAGGTCTTCAATAGCTGACATGAGCTATTTAAACTCCACCCTGACCAAGTCTTTCCACTTTGAACATAATTGAGTCTTGATGATCCATTTGAATGTTGAGGTTACCTTTAATATTGTGAATATTATGTAACAAAAGAGACTCATGTATCATATAAATAAATTTTTGTTAAACCTTTTATTATCTAGTTCAACTTGATGTCTATAAAATTGAAATAATGTAACTTGGATAGCTACTTCTAACAACAGCACCTAAAAACTCAAGCAAGTTCAATTATATAAAAACAAACATAAATAAAAATAAACAAACATAATTTAGTGTGCAAATTTAGTACTTTTTTTTTAACAGCAAAAAGTATGTTATATTATTATAATTGAATTATAGTATAAGAGATTCCAAACCCACACATAGAAAAAGTACAGATAGTACTCGCCCCAAAACTATCGGATAAAGTAGATTTCAAGGCATATACATACCTACAAAAAGCCAACGAACAATACAATCAAATGGATTTATACACCATTTATAAAATAAACATGGGGCATTAATCTTCTTTGCAACCGACCATTTCCACGAAATAATTTGAATTTTGTCAAATAATACGTCTGCATCCACCTCTTTTGCGGAAAAGATCTTATCATTTCTAGCGTGTCATAATATCCAAACCACCACAGGCCACACCAGAAGAACACCTTTAGGTCCCTATTTCCCTTTCCTACACACCGTGAGAAAGCTTTCACACATAGAGGATAAGGTTGCCAGCACCACCGATACTACACCAAACCACCTATGGAGCAATGACCAAACGGCCCAAGCCAATTTAGTTATATAGTTGCAAAACTCAAATTAGTTCAAGTAAAAACATTTTGGAATGTATTTGATCTGCTAAAAAATAAAATTATTTTGATTTTAAAACTATTTTAGTAACACCAACTTTTGATTTTCATTCTTGAGTAAAACTCCTCACCAGAAAAACCTACCTCAACAAAGAAGGGAATTTCCTAAACTCCGTCACCAAAATCAAGTCTTTTTTTTCAAATTTAGTTGTGCTGTTACTTTCCCAAACATTGAAAATCAAACATTAGACATTTCCATCAAGTCAATCAAGTGAATAGGGTAACCCAGAAAACCACAAGTCAATCAAGCACAAAAAAAAAAATAAGATAAGATAAGATATAAAACTTCTTTAAAGTGAACAATCCACTTTTTTATTTTATTTTATTTTATTTTATTTTATTTTTTTGGCTTTTACCACCAGTTTAATCTGATTCGGAGGTCAGTTCTAAACTCTCACTTTATATGAATGTTTTTTTTTTATGCAAAATATACGAATGTTTTTTACGATGAGATATAATAATCCAATAAAATTGAATTACTCGGCCGAAGCTTTGGGTTTACAGGAAGCCCAACGCGTATGGTGAAGCTTTGGGTTTACTCCGACTTTGCAGCTCCGTATATATAATCTCCACGGAAAACTCCGTAAAAATATACAAAATAACATCCCTACAAACATTATAAAATTCTTGTACCATTGTCAATGAGAACTATTTGCATTGCTTGAACTACTTGGCCACTCTTAAATATTTTATCATTTTTTATTTGAACAACAAAAACAAAACAATTGGATTCGTTATATACACGAACAAATAGTTAAAAGACAACTTCGAAAAATAAGTTTTTAAAAGAAAGCTGACTATGGAGAGAGTTGACTCCAACAACCTCAATTATGCATTTTTTTCATTGTCCTTTTATTTATTTATTTATTTATTTATTAGTCCTTTTATTTCTATCTACAACTAGCTGAACCTTCCACAAAACAGTGACTAAATAGCTAATTTTTGAGTAAAGTCAACCAAAAAAATGTAGATACTATGTATATATCAATATCAATGTATCATTACAAATACTATGTATTTGTTCACTCTCTTCCAAAGCAGAGGACAAACTCAAAGAACATCTTTGTTTGTTTCAATCACAAAAACAAAAGTAGCAAAAAGTTTCTATTTGTTTCAATTAAGCAAGAATGAAGGTGAGATTAATTACTTAGCTAATTAATCATTATTTTTTAATTTTCTTTTTCTTTATGATAATTTTCTTAAGAAGTTTTATATGCAAAATGACAAATACAGCAAAAAATGGTTATAAAGTTGCAAATGGATTGCGACAAATGCAGAAACAAAGCCCTCAAAACTGCTGCTGAGGTCAAAGGTAATTAATCATCTTGCCAATTTAGGATGAATAAAACAAACATGTGAAAAAGAGATATAATATATGATAGAATCCATATAGCCAATCATATTTTAGTGACAAAAAGTATTCATTTCATATTTGTTATAAAGTTTTAGAAATTATGTACTAATGTACGATATTATCGTACATTAGTACATAATTTTTTAATCTTATGTTTTTTTTTACGCTAATTTTGTTGCGAATTCAATTAGTTATCTAGTGTGTTGGCTTAGTGGAATCATATTAGGTCTATTTGAGGACGAATATGTTCATGAGTAAATGTGATGGTACAAATTTGAGACATCTATTCCAAAGCAGCAACCATTTATCCATATTCACTATTAAAACCTTCAATTTTGTGCATTGCTAATAACAATGAAATTAATTTGTTTATTTTGTCTAATTTTTGTAAGAAAATTCTATTTTTTCTAACCTTAAATCGAAAAAGATCAATATATGCATTTTTTAGCTAGCGTTTCTTTTTTTGTTGTTGTAACTCATGACCAAAAATCAAAACACATATAGGTGTGACCTCGGTATCATTGGAAGGAGATGATAAGGATCGCATATCTGTGACGGGTGATAATGTGGACACAGTCTGTTTAGCCAATCAACTAAAGAAGAAGTTCAGTTGTGTCACCATACTTAGTATCGAAGAGGTGAAAAAGAAAACGGAGGAAGAAAAGAAAAAGGAAGAAGATAAGAAAAAAGAAGAAGAAAAGAAAAAGATGATGGAGGCGTGTCGTGATGTTTTGTTCGGGTGCAATAAGTGTCATAACTCGAGTTGTAATGGTAAGTGTAGTAAATGCACAATATGCGAAAGTACAAAGTGTGATGGCAAACATTGTGTCACAATTTGCTTTAAGTGTGAAAATCCAAAGAGTAATTGTGCATGTAAGTCTAATTGCTCCAATTGTGACAACCACAAGTGTGATGGTTGCAAACCTAAGCCTCCTTCACAACAATGTCCTCAATGGTGCACATGTCCTAAGTGTTATGCTCCATATCAACCTTGTTATAACCCTTGTCCACCTAATTACATGGTTTGTTATGATCCAAACCCCGAACCTTGCTCCATCATGTAATATGGACTTGGATCGCCTAGAGCGCTGAATGGTCAACACCATTGAGACTATTATATCTATAAAGATAATAACTATCTTTATAAATTCAATGGTCTCTTTGATGTTTTTGCACCATATAGTGTGTGTACGGGAT
Organism: Trifolium pratense; assembly: GCF_020283565.1. NCBI lineage: Eukaryota > Viridiplantae > Streptophyta > Magnoliopsida > Fabales > Fabaceae > Trifolium > Trifolium pratense. Next base: position 4,440,027 of record NC_060063.1, read on the forward strand.
CTTACACCATATTCACGAGTAAGGACTATTTGTTAAATAAAATTTGTAAGTACGGTGTCATTATAAGCTATTTGTATACTAGTACTAGTATACAATAATCTTACAACAAAATAAATAAATCCGTGGCTAAAATTTTGAGAGGAAAAATGTTAAATTCATTTATCTAATTCTATCGTTAAATTTAGCGATTAAAAAAATTAGTGATGAATTTTATTTTGTTAACCTCTAATTTTGGTTACGAATTTTATTTTGAGTCGCACCTAAACAACTAAGAAATGTGTTATTTGGTTTCTCCGTAGTCATTTATCATGTAAACTTCTGGAGTTGCTTTGCTATTTTCTTTCTATTTGAGTGAGATTAAATTGTATATCTTTCATCAATAAAGAATAAAATTTCCTTTCAAGCAAGTTTCATTGAGTAACACAATTTTAAAGGAGAATGAAATGATAAAATGGGTTGGAGGGAGAAATTAAACAAAGAAATGGAGATAAAAGAGTAACAAAGCATGAATTGATTTGTTAGCTTGAATAATATATCAATGAGTACAAAATCTTGGGCACAATTTGATTAATTAATACCAATGGGTTAGGGTCTAACATGAAAAGAGGAATATAAGCATCTCATTACACGGTGAACTATAATAATTTCAATTGTGAGAGATGTTTACATTTAGTGTCGACAAGACAATATTTTAAATAAGATTACCTCTCATGAAAAGGAAAAAAAAAAAAAAACCTATGGAATACAAAATCTGATTAGTGAGAATTTATAAGATTTTAATGTTTAATTATTATAATAATGCATAATAAATTTTTTATTAGCTGTATTTTTTTATATATACACATTGTACTTTGGCAAGAATAATAATAATTAATTTTAGCCTAACTGCACACAAATGTTGACATAATTTTCTTTCCTTTGAGCAGGATGTCTCCACAAGTAACACACTAAATCTTCCGAGTGTGATGCCTTTACCACAATTATTACCTTATTTGAAGATGGAACTTTGGTATTGTGTGGATGGTTTCCATGCAATTATTGAAATTATTTGTTAGTTTTAAAAATTTAGATTTTATTGTATAATGCATAATATGCAAGGACTTGTAATATTGGTAAACTTAGAATATATTTGAAGTAAAAAACTAGAAAGGTAACATATGTTTGGTTGTATTTCTATTATTTAACCATATATACTTTTGTTTTTTTAGATGTATACCACTTGTATTTCCTTTTGTCATTGTTATTGTCGAATTTGCAAGTTATTCGATAAATCAACTAAAAACTCTAAATTGTGCTACAAAGGACTTCGTTGAGAAATGATTTTGTCCCTCAGTTGTGGGTTTTTAAAACCGCGAAAGAGTGTTAAGTACGGAGTTGTGTTTTTTATGAGCTATTAAACTAAAATTTGGACAAGTTAAACTAAAAGAGAAAGATGAAGGATAGATTTGCAAAACTAGAATTGTTTAATTGCTTGTGTGTTAAATAACGGCTCATGTTTGACATACATTTTCTCATATCTCGCGGTGTTTTCCGTTTTCGTTAACCATATATGCCCTTTGGCTTCAAATTATGCTATCAACATGGAACATGAGCCAAACGTTAAATTGTCTAGTTTCCGACTTTGATTGATTCTAATACACTCTTAAACGAGTTACACGTTTTTTAGTGTTAATCCTTCAATTTTTAAAAGAATGAGTCTCTGATATTTTAGAGATTGATAAAAAATTAAACCTTCGAGAATTTGAACTCGAGTTTTTTTTTGAAAGATTCCCTCTTAAAAAAATTGCATAAAGCACTCGAGCTAAATTTCTTAGTTAAAAATATAAGTGTTTTAATTTAAATTTCCTCCAATTCTCTTCTTAAAGAATTATAATTTTTCACTTTTCCTTTAAACTTCTCAACCCAATCCAATCCTAATGTTTAGTATATATTTTTTATCATGATTTTTGTTTTTGGCGACTGGTCATTCTTCTATTATTATATCTATAATTATAAGAAGTTTGAGGACAATGAAGTTTGAACTAATTAAGGCATCATCCATACTACCAAATTCCTCACAAAAAACAACTAGCTCATCGATTCAAGTGGCTTACGTGTTGTCATTAGTCTATTTGATTTAGTTGCGTATGTAACATACAAAATAATATAATTAGTCAGTATTCTATAAATAATAAATAATAAAAATAATAATTGGTTAGTGTGAGAGTACTAAAATACTGAGATTTACTAGTACAATTTCCTTATTTTATAACAATTCCTTATTTTATATATAGAAAATTTCAGCTGAGTTGGATAAAAAACTTATTAGATCAAAAAGTGGTTTTTAGATAGACGAAATGACAAAACCATTATATAAATTCACACACACAAGTGGGGTAACCGGGATTCAAAACTCAGTCATAACGTCCGTCCTAATAATTTTGATATTTTTACTAGTTGTGTTAGAATTTGTGGATGACTAGAAGGTTTCAATTAATATAAAAAAAAGTTACAAATACGGAGTATATTTTTATAGTCCACGTACCATATGAAAAGAAAAAAAATTGGTCCACAAGTCTTAACTCAACGGATTAAAATGTCGAAATTATTGAGTCGGACGTTATAAATATGAACGAGTTAATCATTTATCTTATTTGTTTGTAACATATCTTTATCTTTCTAAATACCCTTCATTTTTTAATATGTGTGCAAATAACTTAAACGACACTCATTTTAAAATGAACGGAGTAGAAGTTAAGACAATTTTGTTAATAATACCTCATTCGGTGTAATTTTCATTCTTTGCAGCGCTAACAGTCTAACGAGTGCAATGATACTTACGTGTAGAGCTGTCAAAACGGGCGGCCAGGCTAAATTCGGGTCGGTCCGGTCGGGCTTCGAGCTTTATTGGGCTGGGCTAAAAAGCCCGGATAAAAAACGGGCTACCAAAATTAGTGGCCGAGCCCGGCCCGGTACGGGTTGTCGAGCTTTCGGGCCGCCCGGTTTATTTTTTTATTTTACATTATTTTACTTTCGCGCGCCGTATTTTTAGTCATCCGCTACTTACGAGTTTCTTGCGCGTCATATTTTTACTCATCCGCTACCAACGACTTTCTCGCGCGCCCTATTTTTAGTCATCCGCTACTTATAAGTTTCTTACGCGCCCTATTTTTACTCATCCGCTACTTACGAGTTTCTCGCGCGCCCTATTTTTACTCAACCACCACGTACGAGTCTCTTGCGCGCCCTATTTTAACTTATCCGCTAACTGCGAGTTTCTCGGGTGCCTTATTTTTACTCATCAGCTATGTTGAAGTTTTATGTTGGCCTCATTTTGCTAAAACAAATGTCCAAGCTAGATGTGAAACTGCATGCTTCCAGCATCCAGTACAAGCAAGATATTGCATCGAATGCTTTAACATTGGTACCACATCCAGTGGGCCGGTCCTGTTACGTTGTTATCTCGCGCCTTTTATATTTATGGAATCCACGCGTTTTCTACTTGTGCGCCAAGTAGCGCCGTTCCTTATGTTTCAGAAGGCGACCATGACCTAGTTTTGTTCCTAATCAAATCATCCATTTAAGGAAACAAAACATTTGTTCGAAGAATATTCCTTGAAGGAACTTTTGGTCCTGCTGAGTTTTCGAAGCCCAATTCAAGACCTAGCCCATGCTAGCTCAGGTTATTTAAAGGAAGCTGACACCATTGTGCAAATCACTGAAGCCGTAATTGAGTTTTACAAAGCGTGTGTTTAGGGTTTTAGTGTTGTGTCCTTGTGTTCCTATTCTTATGTTATCTTGATGCAAGATTAAGAACTGTGTGTTATTGTGTTGTAATATCTCTGGAACTTCTAAGCAAGGAGATAGTGTGTGAACCATTCCTAAGCTTTGAAATATGATGAAGTATCAAAAGTAAGTATTTTGGTTATATCGTATCCGCAGGGACTAGTGCGATATCAAAAGCCGTTCAACAACCACCATGATTTTAAGTAAGAGTTTCAGAGATTTTGTAATGTAAACTTGTTTGTGAACATAAAATTGCGATTAAAAGATGATTTTGATATCAGAGAAATGAAATTGCCGGGATTAGAATTCAAATATCTATTCATATGCATTTCCCTGACCTGTTATACATATTTGAGTTACCAACCAATTTTATCACGTATTGCTCTTCGTACGTTTCCGTTCCCAGATAACGACGAGAAATTTTTACATCGATCAATCCCCGATCCCTCGGGTGATTAATTGATACAATATCTTTTAAACACCAATACTTTAAGTGATTATTAAATCTAAATCTATTCCTAGAGTTTAGATTCAATAAATATTATCCTAATTCATTGATTCAAAACATATATCCCTATACTATTTCAAATCCAAAGAATAAAACATTAAAAGCAAGGATAATATCAAGATTGATTGAATCACCAAAACATGTATAACACAAGATCAAGATAAATACATATTCATAGACTATTTTACATCTAATCCCAACAATAAGAGAGTTTTGTTACCCATAGACATAGTAACTTTACAAAGATGAAAGAAATTGAGATGAACAAACATCATGAGTTGATTCCTCAACAAAGATGAGCAAATCCACCTTCAAGTTGCTTAAACCTAGCTCCTAAGATGTTTTTCTCTGTTTTTAGAAGTATTACCAGTTATCTCATCCATTTTTCTGCTCTTGGTGTCCTTTTATAGTGAACTAGATTTTTAAGCTGGCCCAGCCAGCTATAACTGGCTCAGCCAGCTACCTTACTTCATAGCTGGGTTTGCTAACACGTGTCCTCTGAGTCACCTCCAGCTCTTCTGGCTTTCTCTGGCTGGAGCCAAAAACTCACTGCCAATTCAACACGACTTGTAGCTTTATCTGGCTTAAGCCAGAAACTCTCTGCCAATTCAATAGGATTTTTGGCTTTCTCTGGCTTAAGCCAGAAACTCTCTGCCAATTCAACAAAATTTTTGGCTTTCTCTAGCTTTCTCTAGCCCAGCGAGCATCTTCAAGATCAAACATTAATTCTTCATCAAAAATTCAACTTTAATTACAAAAACTTGTCAAAATGATTGGGATTTAAGATATACTAACCAAATTTAGATCAAAACATATATGTACAATTCTTGGGGACTTATATACACAAATCTTGCAAAATAAGTTAATAATTGTCTTAATTCATAATATAATTCAACAACTTTTTGACACTTATCAAAGTACGGAATTGGTGAGTGTTTTATGAAGTGTGTCTTCACCTGTTAAAAGTAAAAGTGTACGATCACAGTGGCTGTGGTCAAGAGGAGGTGAGCGGAGGTTCTCATACCTAGGTGTGTCTTAGGTAGAATATATCACGGGTGGTGATTAGGTGAGAAGTCATAAACGGGTCATTTATTGAGGACTTTGAACTAATACTATCATAGTGGATTCACTCCTGGATTGATATCCCCTAGAGTAGGCTATTGCTGAACTGGGTTAACAAATAACTGTGTTATTTAGTTTCCTGTTTATTACATTTTCTTGTTGTTCATCTAGTATTGCGTTTTTGGATGTTGGATCACCAGATCAAGCATTGAAACTGTATTACAGTGTTGAAGCATCAGGTTCAACATCGAAATACTAGTGTGTCAGAATTTCAATTGGCATCAGAGCAGACACCCTGCTCCAAGTTCAGGGTGAGCTCCATATAATCGTCGATCTCTAAAACTATTGCTATCTCATCCAAAATATAAAATTTCTTTGAAAAAACACAAAATTGAAATTTTTATCGGTCACTAAACTACGGGACAATTCCTTAAAAAAAAAAAAACTAAGGGACAATTTTTAGTTCCAAATACATAGTATTAAATCAGTCTTTTTTCCCCCAAACATTGTACAAAACCAAAAATTATTTAACATCTAAAAATTTATTATGTGTTATTTTATCTTGTACTACGTACTATTTATAATAATTACCTTCACAATTGAGTCGGACGTTATAAATACGAACAAGTTAATCATTTATCTTATTTGTTTGTAACATATCTTTATTTTTCTAAATACCCTTCATTTTTTAATATGTGTGCAAATAACTTAAACGACACTCATTTTAAAATGAACGGAGTAGAAGTTAAGACAATTTTGTTAATAATACCTCATTCGGTGTAATTTTCATTCTTTGCAACGCTAACAGTCTAACGAGTGCAATGATACTTACGTGTAGAGCTGTCAAAACGGGCGGCCAGGCTAAATTCGGGTCGGTCCGGTCGGGCTTCGAGCTTTATTGGGCCGGGCTAAAAAGCCCGGATAAAAAACGGGCTACCCAAATTAGTGCCCGAGCCCGGCCCGGTACGATTGTCAGGCTTACGGGCCACCCGGTTTATTTTTTTATTTTACTTTCTCGCGCCGTATTTTTAGTCATTCGCGACTTACGAGTTTCTTGCGTGTCATATTTTTACTCATCCGCTACCTACGTCTTTCTCGCGCGCCCTATTTTTAGTCACCCGCTACTTATAAGTTTCTTACGCGCCCTATTTTTACTCATCCGCTACTTACGAGTTTCTTGCGCGCCCTATTTTTACTCAACCACCACGTACGAGTCTCTTGCGCGCCCTATTTTAACTTATCCGCTAACTGCGAGTTTCTCGGGTGCCTTATTTTTACTCATCCGCTATGTTGAAGTTTTATGTTGGCCTCATTTTGCTAAAACAAATGCCCAAGCTAGACGTGGAACTACATGCTTCCAGCATCTAGTACAAGCAAGATGTTGCATCGAATGCTTTAACATTGGATACCACATCTAGTGGGCCGGTCCTGTTACGTTGTTATCTCGCGCCTTTTATATTTATGGAATCCACTCGTTTTCTAATTGTGCGCCAAGTAGCGCCGTTCCTTATGTTTCAGAAGGCGACCATGACCTAGTTTTTCCTAATCAAATCATCCATTTAAGGAAACCAAACATTTGTTCGAAGAATATTCCTTGAAGGAACTTTTGGTCCTGCTGAGTTTTCGAAGCCCAATTCAAGGCCTAGCCCATGTTAGCTCAGGTTATTTAATGGAAGCTGACACCATTGTGCAAATCACTGAAGCCGTAATTGAGTTTTACAGAGTGTGTGTTTAGGGTTTTAGTGTTGTGTCCTTGTGTTCTTATTCTTGTGTTATCTTGATGCAAGACTAAGAACTGTGTGTTACTGTGTTGTAATATCTCTGGAGCTTCTAAGCAAGGAGTTAGTGTGTGAACCATTCCTAAGCTTTGAAGTACGGTGGCTGTGGTCAAGAGGAGGTGAGCGGAGGTTCTCATACCTAGGTGTGTCTTAGGTAGAATATATCACGGGTGGTGATTAGGTGAGAAGTCATAAACGGGTCGTTTATTGAGGGCTTTGAACTAATACTATCATAGTGGATTCACTCATGGATTGGTATCCCCTAGAGTAGGCTTATGCTGAACTGGGTTAACAAATAACTGTGTTATTTAGTTTCCTGTTTATTGCATTTTCTTGTTCATCTAGTATTGCGTTTTTGGATGTTGGATCACCGGATCAAGCATTGAAACTGTATTACAGTGTTCAAACATCAGGTTCAACATCGAAATACTAGTGTGCCAGAATTTCAATTGGCATCAGAGCAGACACCCTGCTCCAAGTTCAGGGTGAGCTCCATATAATCGTCGATCTCTAAAACTATTGCTATCTCATCCAAAATATAAAATTTCTTTGAAAAAACACAAAATTGAAATTTTTATCAGTCACTAAACTACGGGACAATTCCTTAAAAAAAAAAAACTACGGGACAATTTTTAGTTCCAAATACAAAGTATTAAATCAGTCTCTTTTCCCCCAAACATTGTACAAAACCAAAAATTATTTAACATCTAAAAATTTATTATGTGTTATTTTATCTTGTCCTACGTACTATTTATAATAATTACCTTCACAATTTAACCTTACTCTAAAAGTTCACAATAGAGTCATCCAAGTCATATACCATCAATTTTTATTTTTTTTAACAACAAAGATAAAAATTTATATAAATCATGGAAAAAAAGAGTACAAATAGTACTAAACATAACCAAAAATTTATGTTTTTTCTCATGTAGTTTAATAATTATAATTTTATCCTTTAAAATAAATAAATAATAAATAAATAGGAATTTAAAGTTTGAATCCAACCCTACGTGTTCTATTATCTCTGCCAATTACTCACGATATACGATTAGCTATATTTCTTTTACACAAAAACCATATTTAAATTTTTAGTCTTATGACTCACCTGAGCTCAAACTCAAGTCAACGAGCGATACTCAAGTTGATTGGGTTTGGGATCACTCAAACCCACACCTGAAAACCGAACATTCACCCGAATATATGTTAAATTACCTATATTTGTCACTACAACATTTTCATTCTACAAGAACGCCAAAAAACCGTTCTGCAATCTAAAAAAACTGTTGCCATAGGCTACGAGAACAGATTTCAGGGCGTTCTATACCGAGGGGTTCTCTTAGCCTTTGGCAACGGTTTGTTTTCCAACGGCAACACATTGAAGACAACCGTTTTCTTAGAGTCTCTAGCAGAACGGTTTTCAAAGTTCCCAACAACAACGGTTTCTATCCATTCTCAGTAAAAACCGTTGGCATTGGTTGAATTAGAGAACGGTTTATAATGATAGAATAATGACTTTTTACATCGGTTACATTGGATGGAACGACCTTATATATCGGTTTTTGAGGCAATGTGTCTTCACTTGGTGTCCATTGCACCTCGGTTATTGAAAGAAACAGATGTTAAAAAGATACTTTTCACAACGGGTACTTCCATCAACAGATGTAAAAGGTATGTCGTTTTTTAAAAAAAAAAATTCAAATTCTATTTTTATTCTTTAATAATAATTAATAAAAAAAGAACCAATAGCAATAACAAAAATTAAATATCACCAGAATAAGATATGAAAACTTATCAAATTACATATCAAAAAAGAATACAAGTTATACTATGTTGAACATGTACTGTATATAGTCATTAAATATCCTAATGAACAATCCTATTATGGTTTCTTAACAAAAACATAACAATACATCACTAAAATATGAGACTTCAGCATATTATAAAGTAGTATTTTGCCATCCTCTCTACCTGTAACTCTGCAATTACATGGAAAACATATGTATGATATGAGCAATATATAATCATATTTATATACTTAACTAGCAATTACAAATAACAGTAACTAAGAGAGAAGAAATAAAGCCTTACCGAAATAAGCCCCCATAAGCCAAAAATATAGACATTTTAGGGCCAGCCTGATCCAAAATAAAATAAAGAATTACAATATAAGTACTATATAATATAATTAGTCCAAAAATAAAATGGTGATTGGGATTTGCGAGGAACTATTGAAGCTAATTAGAGAACAAACCTTTTGCACATAGAACCTGATTTTATAATTATTATACTCATAAAAGAGCAAAATGTGCAAGGAATGAAAAACAAAATTAATTAGTACCAAAATATTGTTCACCAACTCCCAACATCCTTCTGCAAACTACTTATGTACTGCAGCAAAACATACAAACTCCCGGCAAAAAAGCTTAGCCTTCTTCTATTTGAGTCTTTTTTACATTGTTGCAATTATGCATAAAGTAGAAGCAGGCCATAGAGTGCTGCTGATTACACAATAGTATCCAATAAATATCAACTGCAATAATGCCAAGAGTTTAAGCATGAGCCCTATAACCACAAACATTAAGTGATTATCTTGGAATCAAACAACTTTCTTGAAATCATGAATCAACAAGTCCAAATTTAGATGAAGAGAAAAGGCACCAACTATGCTAAGTAACTTGGAATATTCCTAGGTATCAAAACAGCAACAAACATATTATATACCACAAATTTAGTGTTTGCATATTTACTAGAAGTATCATGTATAAGTTTAGCACAGAGGATCAATCTATATTTTATACCAATACTGCAACCAAAATATAAGATGTTCAGTTGCCGATTAATTCCTTAGAACTATTTAATTTAATAACATTCACAAAAGATGGATAAGCACATAGCCAAAAACCATCATGTCAGTACACCACAGTACAAAAAAATCACTAAACTTCAAACAAATCACAATGCAAATCAAACTACAAAATTAAGCAATGCATGAAAATAAATCAATTTATTTATATTTGTTTAAATCCAGTGCAAGTGGTGAGGAAAAATGAAAGAGATGACAAACTTACAAATCACACGCGGAAGTAGCAATCGTGCAGGAAAAAACAGAGCCTTCGTGCAAGAGTGATGGAGCCGTCGTACATGGGACATAAGCCTTGCTAACAGATTATTATGCCTCTTCCTCCTAATTTCCTCTTTCTTTAAAACATTTGAAGAAAAGAAAAGTCAAGAAAGATAAGGCTAACTCAGTAACTAAGGACTGAATGCTATGTCTTAGCTCTTACTTAATTTTAAACTAATCAGTGCTTCATCACAAACAATTTTGACACCAAGAGTCGGAGGCGCTTTGTCTTCATTACTAACACGCTAAACCAAGTAAAACGAGAGTATATGAGAATATTAATGAAGTAACACAATTTAGATGGCTTACTTCAGTTGAGCTATATTTTGGCCATTTGATGACTTACTTCCTGTATTCATTGATATAAAAATTTTGTATAAAATTCCAAATTTGTGACAAGTATATACACAATAGTAATTATATCGGATCCGGATCATCTCCATCCTAAGTGTCTACAGCAGCCTCTCAATCAAATATATCAACCACCCGATATATCCAATGGAGGATAGAGAAAGGCAATACAAGTGTCGAAATAACAATTCCCTACTATGCACAGCCCTACCCTTTTTGTTAACTGCAACACAAGTAGAACCGTCTTAATTCTCAAAATTACGATCAAAGCATGAAATCACAGTGTAACAATTACAAAAATTGAAAAGATCTAAGCAATGGAAATGAAAACATCAGAATTAGAGAAATGATTTACACTTACATCAGATGTAGAGAAAGTCAATCTGCGGGGTTGAGAAGTAGACCATGAAGCCACTGGAAAACCTCTCAATTGCAGGAGGACTGAAATAATGCAAAAATAATAAGACTATTTGCGATATAAAAGATAGATACACATTATTTATTCTAGTTAACTATAACTTCATCCATAATGCATAACATTAGTGCCTAGCTATATATATATATATATATATATATATATGAGATGAATGTGGACAATGAACATAAGGTTCATAGATGCAAAGAATGAAAAAAAATGACACTAATAGGCTAACTAAAGATGCTGAGTACCTAGTTTGAAACATCTCTGTTGCTTTCCCTTATCTCCTTACCACATCGATCTGATTCTTCATCAATTTGATCAATGATTTCCCGAAAAAAAACAGATAAAACAACATCATAACTACATTCACAAACCCCTGCAACGTTTCTTCATCAGAAACTAAATCAAAGATTCAAAAGATAATAGAAATAAGAAATCTAAATGCAAAACCATTTAGTGGTGAATCCTCGACAGAGCAATCCATCCAACATAGGTAGTCTAACTCAGTGAACGATTCAAATCGGAAACTAGGTAATTCATACTAGTTAATCAAGGTAACATATATAACCTCATTAAAGGTGTATTCCAATTTCAATACCATAAAATAAAATAGTACTACCTTTTTAGTTACCCCTTCATCTTGAAGCTGAAGATACCTATGTGAAATATAGAAAGAGAACGACAAAAAAGGTAAACAAAAGTTTTATACTCACAATAATCAAATTTGAAAAAGAATTGAAGAGTGAGTACCTTGTGAGAATAGATGTCTGAAAGAAAGGAAATAATCGCGTTGATCTCTTTGAATGAGGCTAGGGTTCGTCGATTTCTTTGAATGAATCGTGTTTCCTCATCTTTCTCAGGTCAATGAACGGACTAGGGTTCGTAAGTTTAGGAAGAAGAATCAATTTCTGAGTTTGCGACAATAATCAACAGAACATAGCGAATTAGGGTTCTTTGCCAGAAGAAGCAACAAATCTGAATGAAATGAATCGCGTTTCTGAATTGCGTTTTGAGAATCAATTTTAAGAAGAAGAAGAACAGATGAATCGATTTTGGGAAGAAATCGCGAATTGTGTTTTTTGAATCTTGAATATTGGAATGGATGAATGTTTCTGAAATTTGGGAATGGAAACGCGTGTTTTGTTTTCTTTTGGGAGAAGTATATATTTTTATTAAAATAATTATAAACTATTACAGAACGGTTTTAAGCCATCGCTATACAAAACAAATAGAAAACCGATCTTGTTGGTGTCTATGACAACGGTTTTCGATTGTTGCAAATAGTGGGCGAAATATAGACACTACCACAACGGTTTACAAAAACCGTTTCCTTTGACACTCTATGAGAACGGTTTTCTTACATCCCAAAATTAAGGCGTTGCGATAGGTCCAAAATGTTGTAGTGTGTATTTTCAATTGGCAGACTTTGTTTTGTTTAGTTCTCATCAATGACAATATGTTTTGCTTAAATTTACAACATATATTTTTGCTAACTGATTGACAATATGTTTAAATTCCCTTGTTTTTGCTTAAGTTTACAATATGTTGTGCTAACTGATTGGCTTGACAGACCTTGTTTTGCTTAAATTTACAAAGTAGTACAAAATGCACTGCGGGTTTGGGTGGAAAAATCCAAACCCAATGGATGTGGGTGTGAGTTTTATTTTGCCATCTGAACAACCTTTGGATTTGAGTTTGAGTTCGGGTAGTGATTTCTGGTATGAGTTTGAATAGTGTAAAACTCGCATCCGTGGACACTCGTTACCATCCCTTATGGTACATGCATTCCCACGCGGTTTAATTTTGCCATTTCTTATAGCATTAACTTATTTCTTCAGTCATGTACAAAAAAAAAAAACTTACTTCTTCAGTCAAGAGAATTTCTACAACAAGCTAGAAATTTAAAATCCTAGGATTGAAATTTTCTTTGTTTATACCAAGTCACTTTATAAAATATATATTAGTAATTTGCTGTCCTTTTTCATATGAAATTTTAACTGTAATTTCGAAGGAAATTCACAAGCATAACTTAGCTAGATTGGCATGCATAGCATAAATTAATTTCAACATATGGCTTATATCTTCAACTTATTATCAAATTCAATTTCTTTACGTTTTCTCGTTTTGTTGATGAGCAATGCTATTGTCACTCTTTCTAACACTCATGTTCAAACACACCCTCAAATAGTTTGCTGCGTCACTCTTTTTATTAAACATGCTAACCGGTCATATCAGAGCCCGACTAGATGGGGAGAAATAAGTCGTACGTGGCGATGAATCGTGGAGCAAAGACACTCACACTTGAGAGAGGATATTTTGAGATCTATCAAGTGTGAGTTAAGTCAAATATTAGTTTGATTGGGTTGAACACTTTATAAATGAGATGACCCACAAACCTAATATCTTAAGATTTTGGGTAAAATTATGGTGTCAAAATCACTTGTGTGGTTGCTCAAGACCCGACGTGTTGATCCAACTCTGTGAGGCTCTCCAAGACAGCCCAACAGATTACATGTTACTATTTTGTTTTTAAATTGTTTTTTGGTGCAAATTATCTTGTAACTATAAGGATTTTTTGATGTAAAATTATATTATAACTTAATAAGGGTTAAGAGCTAGTATATGCGAAATAAATCAATCACTCTCATACGAGAGATTTGTTGGAATATTTTATATTATTTAATTATTATATTTCAATAATCATTATGTGGGCATATATATTTATATTAATTATATTAGTTATTTATCAATAAAGAGCTTAAATTGATTAATTAAGTGATCAAATAAAGTTAAAAGACTATTGGATTTCTATTTAGAATTAAATAATTAATTGGATGTGGGATCAAATTGGTGGATGTCAGGATGATCTATTTCGGGATAATGAGAACTCTAATGGGCCATCACCCTATATAAGGTTATGGTCCTCAATACACCGCACGTGAGCAAAACACTCTCTTCTCCCCATCTGAATAGACTCAAGTCAATAGGGTACCGGTTAGGGGTGTACGTGGGTCCGATTGGGTTGAGTTTGACCAAAACCAAAACCCGAACCACATAGAATACTTCGGATTGGGTCGAGGAAAATAACCACCTGTTATCATATTGGGCCGGGTTGGGTAAATCCACTAATTTTCGGGTTGGATTGAGTTGGGTAGTGGGTTACCCAATTTATTTTTCTATTTTTTTATATTAAATATTTAAATGTCGAATCATCATATTTTTTAGTAAAAATAACTCAACCATTGTATTTTCTTGAAAAATAGTGTAACTTTTTCACTATAAAAAATAATCACTTATTTTTCGTGTAAACCCACTAATTTACGGGTTAGATAGTTTGCTCCCAAATAATTTTTTTTTATTTTTTTAATATCAAATGACTAAACGATGAATTATATTATATGTTTATGAAAACTATTAAAGCTTTTCATGTTATTTTTTAAATAGTGCGATAAATTATCATATTTGTTTATAAAAATTATTCAATCTTTCTATTTTCTTAAAAAACAGTATAACTTATTTTCAATATAAAAATATTTAATGATCAAATGGAAAAATCTTTAGTATTTTCATAAAAAATATTTTAAAAAACATAGCACCAGTGGGTAAGTGAGTTTTTTGGGTTGGGTCCAGTTTTACCCGGAACCCGACTTTTTTTATGGGTTTTTCATTTTTGAAATCCATATCCACCAACTTGCCCGACCGAACCCACTTTTTTGGATTGGATTGGGTGGGTTTGACCGGATCAACCAAATTTGCCCAATCCATGTACACCCCTAGTACCGGTTGAGGAAGTACCATACAAGCCGCCAAACCTTTTGTAGGATCATTCACAAAACACTTTTCTCCATGGATCCAGGTATTTTTAAAATGGACTTTAGACCATGTTTGGATTAATTTACTTTTGAGCTTATGCAAACCGCTTATGCAATTTTTATGTATTATTATAAGTTTGTCAAGGTAGTTTATGATAAAATAGCTTATTAAAATACAATTTTCACAGTGTGAAGTTATAACACAGCTTAAAACCCAATTTATATTGCATAAACTGTTTGTAGGCATGGCAATAAAACCCATACCCGCGGGTACCCGCCCAAACCATACCCGCTTTGACGGGGAAAACCCGAGTTGACTGGGTTTGGGTTCGGGTTTGGGTTTTCCCCGATTTCAAAAGATGGATTTGGGGCGGGTAATGGGTACATTGATACCCACCCCGAACCCGCCCCGCTTATACTAAAAATTAGATTTCATCTCTTTTAAATTAGAAACGTTTAAACAATCTCTTAAATTACATTCATATATTTAATTTTTATTTTTAATTTGAGTATTAAACAAACCATTTTCTCTATTTTTTTTCTTTATTTAAAAAAATATTGTTGAGAAAAAATAATTTTGGACGTTTAACTTTTTTTTTTAGTAAAAAAATACTAAAATATAATCTAAATTCATGTGGAAAGAGGCGTAATGGGGATACCCGAAACCCGATGGGGATACCCGATCCCCGTTGGGTGTGGGTTTGGGGTTATCATTTTTATCCCCGCTAGAATTTGGGACGGGTTTGGGAAAACCCGAACTTTATGGGTTTGGGTTTGGGGAGGGCAAAACCCGTCCCCGCCCCGCCCGATTGCCATGTCTAACTGTTTGCACAAGCTCAAAAATAAGCTAATCCAAACGGGGGTTTAACACATTTTATTATTTATTTATTTAATTGTTTATTTTCCAACATTATACCTTCATATAAATTTGCGCAAGAAAATCCTAGTTGATAGAACACACACATAAGCTGCCGTCAGAGAACAACAAGCACTATTATTACTCCATTAGGATTAGGATTAGGATTCATGTTATTGTGGCTGTCAAAATAATTGATGGATTCACAAGACACAACCAAATAACTTCCTAAGTGAGGTCAGTTTGCATCGTTAAATTTTCTAATATTCGTGTTTCATTCTCTAATTATCCAAATAGTCGTGATTGAAATCCTTGTAATGCAAAATTAATTTGAATTGGTTATAAACTGGGAATGAATCTCTAAACTATTGTGAATAAATATGATAAGTGAATGAACTAATTAGATACATAATTTGGCGTCTTTATTTGATTATGCAAATTAAATCTTAACTGTTTAGAGAAGAATTATGTTTATTCTATACGTTGTGTTGTGTGATACTATTTTTAGTATTGCTATTCATTTGTTTTAAGAGTCATCAAAGTATCACTTGTTCCTTCAAATTAAGAATGGTCATAGTACAATAATCTCATTGATTTAAGATTGGTCTTGTGCCATATTGGAATGGCCTCAGTGCCATTATTGATTGATATCGTAGTATCAATACGACTGATTCATAGATTGATATCATATTCATAGATTGATATCATAGTATAATTCGAGTGGTACCATTCAAGAAAGTGTATTCTTTGACCGATTTCTACATTACAGTAGAAAGTCGGTATCCTAGTGTTACTGATAATACTTGTTGGCAACTTGGTAAGGGTGACCAGATTAATTTCTGGACAGATTCTTGGGTGGGTGACCCTTTGGTGGACTTTTTGGATATTCCTCGCCATTATCATGCTCTATTACAGGCTAAGGTGGCACACTTTATTGCTAATGATCATTGGCTTATTCCTCATTCTATTACTTCGAGCTATCCTAATTTGGTGCCGTTATTAAATTCTGTCACTATTCCTATTAGTAAAACTAATGATGAGTTAAGATGGATTCATTCTGATAGCGGGGTCCTTTCTTTTAAAGAGGCTTACTTGTTTCACAGACCTATAGGGCAACATATTCCTTGGGCTAAAATTATTTGGTGTGACGATATTCCTCCCTCTAAATCTTGTTTGATGTGGAGAATCATGCATAATAGATTACCTACAGATGATCTTCTCTCTCGTAGAGGTTGTTATATTGTCTCCAAATGCGATCTTTGTGGGGAGGCTGCTGAAACCATACATCATATTTTTTGTGATTGTTGTTTTTCTAAGGATATTTGGCATTGGTTTGCCTCTGTTCTTTCCTTGCACGTTGACACAAGTACTGTTAGTTCTATTTTTGATATTTGTAACAAAAATTGTAACGAGTAGTACTTTAGCTTTGAACTGCCATAGGTGGTGGTCTAGTCCTTTGCTTTGCTCGGGCCTTGTTTAGTTTCTTTTGGTTCCTGTTTTTTTGGACTTCAGTTGTAACCTTGTTTAGTCTTTTTGGCACGTCTTGTGCTAATAGACTATTTATATATATATATATATATATATATATATATATCTCATTTTGGCTTGTTCAAAAAAAAAAAAAACTGTAGTTATTTCTGCAGTTGTTAATATTTTTAATACTATATGGTGGTGCAGGAACCAACATAGATTTGAGGGAAAATCTATTCATTGGAGATCTGCGGTCAACTCAATTATCTCCAATGTTTCTTTATCTGGGAATTTATCTAAAAAAGCTTCTTTCATTTCCATGCAGGAATTCATCATTTTGAAAGCTTTTAATGTCAATGTCCATCACCCCAAAACACCTGTCATCAAAGAAGTATTGTGGCAACCTCCGCTTTATAATTGGGTTAAATGCAACACAGATGGTTCAGCGTTGGGTAGCCCCGGTCTTGCTTCTTGTGGGGGTATTTTTAGAGACTATACTGCTACTTTTCTAGGGGGGTTTTCTATTAATATTGGAAACTCTTACGCCCTTCATGCTGAGCTTATAGGTGTTATGAATGCTATTGAGATCGCTCATTCAAAAGGGTGGAACAAACTTTGGATTGAATCCGATTCACAATTGGTTAATTTAGCTTTTAAGTCCGACCACATTGTCCCTTGGAAGCTTCGTAATAGATGGTTCAATTGCTTGACGTTGACTAAAACCATGCATTTTAGAGCGACTCACATTTATCGTGAAGGGAACTGTTGTGCAGATCGAATGGATGCCTTAGGCATTAATGTTAATGGTTTTTACTGGTGGGACAATGTTCCGCAGAGTGTTCAAGGAGATTATATTAGTAATTTAATGGGTCTTCCGTCTTTTAGATTTCATTAAATCCACTGCACTCTTTTTCCCTATCCTTGGTTTTATCCCTTGGGGTTTTCCAGGAAAGGTTTTTAATGAGGCAGTGGTAGGTTCCTTGTATTATTGTTTCTTTGGGTTTTGGTCTAGTCCCCCCAAGTTTGTCTCTTTTTTCTTTCTTTTTAATAAATTTATTAGGGTGCTGCAAATGATAGGTGATGATTACGGGGTGCCAACATAGTTGGGATGTCATAATTATCATGTGATGCCTCTGCACGCTAATGTTTTATAAAAAAAAAAAAAAACTTGGATTATTCAGTATATATCGTATATGCGTGATTACTTTTATCTGGCTTATCATATTGATCGCATGTAAATACGACAATTTTTTTATGAATCAGTGTTCAAGCAATATTGGTTTCTTCAGTTTTCACCGAGTAGAATTTCTTTGTTGACATGGATCCATTTAAAAATAATAAATTGATATAAGTCTAATTTGTTTCTTTTGGTTTTTTTTTTGAAACTAAAGGTATGCTCCGTGCGCAACTGCAGAGACTCTTTTGGTTAACTCTTCACCCTTTATTATGTTTTTCTCCTCTCTCTATCTTCAAAGAGAAGTCCCTAACACCGTCTTTAAACCAGTGACCCAACTTTGTGTAAAAATGGAAGATGCTCAAACCAATACAAGAATCGAAGAAACAGTTCTTAAGATCCTCCACGAATTAAACATGGAAGAGGCAACTAAATCAAAGATTCGAAAACAAGCCTCTACTGAATTATACCCAAACCTAAATCAGCCTCCATTCAAAGCTTTGGTGAGCAAATCTTCGAAGCTTTTCTTGTAGAGAAACAAGAACAACAGCAGGAGGAAGAAGAATTAAAATAGCGAGAGATAGAAGGAGTTTCCAGCAAAAGCAATCTCGTAAGGTCTATTTCATCTTCTTTTTTTTTTACTTTTTTTTTTCTCGTTTCACTTGTTAATGATGAATCAATTAGAAAGGGGTTGCTCATAATATTATTATTTTGTTTCAATTTTGTTTTTCCCATTTCAGCTTACGAAGAAGAGAAAGATAACCATTCGGGATTACAAAGGGATAAGGTATGTCTCCATTCGGGAGTTTTACACCAAGGATAACAAGGAATTTTCTTCATTTAAAGGGAAATTGTACATGTTTTTTTTCCTTTATAGGCTTGTGTTTAATTCTTCTGTTCAATTTTTAAGAGGATAATTTGTTATGATTTTTCCTAAAACATATAACAAAACTCTCCACCTTTTTCTACTACTAAAAAAAATCATAACAAATTATCCTCTTGGAAATTGAATAAGAAGAACTGAAAACAAGCCTATAAAGGAAGCAAATTCCTTGTTATCCTTGGTGTAAAACTCCCGAATGGAAACATACCTTATCCCTTTGTAATCCCGAATGGTTATCTTTCTCTTTTTCGTAAGCTGGGAAAAATAAAATTGAAACAAAATAATAATATTATGAGCATCCCTTTTCTAACTGATTCATCATTAAGAAGTGAAACGAGAAAAAAAAAAAGACGAAACAGACCTTGCAGATGACGAGATCGCTTTTGCTGGAAACTCCTTCTTTCTCTCGCTGTTTTCATTCTTCTTCTTCCTGCTCTTGTTGTTTCTACAAGAAAAGCTTCGGCGATTTGCTTCACCAAAGCTTTGAATGGAGGCTGATTTCGGTTTAGGTCCAATTCGGTGGAGGCTTGTTTTCGAATCTTTGATTCAGTTGCCTCTTCCATGTTTGATTCGTGGAGGATCTTAAGAACTGTTTCTTCAATTTTTGCTTTGGTTAGAGCATCTTCCATTTTTACACAAAGCTCGGTCACTGGTTCAAAGAGGGTGTTAGGGATTTCTCTTTCGGAGATAGAGAGAGGAGAAGAACATAATGAAGGGTGAAGAGAAGAACATAGTTTGTCGCTTTGAAGATATTGAACAGGTAAAGGGGACAACAAATGAATGAGGTCTTAACTATTAAGAATAGTTATATCCCTTAAGCTGCATGATAAGGTAATTTTCTGCTGAATTGGAACTGGATTTTTCAGTGATTTAATGTGTTTTAAGGTTTGCTTAGACATTTTTTGCGAATGTTGTACTTCAATTTTGTTGAACTGGTGCAGGTTTGTGTTTGATTTTGGTTTATGGGCAGTTGTTTTGCAGCAGAGTTTTCTGGTTTTGGGGTACGGCAGCTGCAGATTAGTTGGATTACTAGTTTGTTATCAGGTGTTTCTGTCATTCCTCCTAATTCATTACTTCAGTCTGGTAGTATTTTGGCTCAAAATACAGGTTTTTGACTTCTACTATAATTCTCTTGCTAACATATTTTGATTGAACTAGCATCAGAAAATTACTATTTTTTATTTTAGAGATGGACTATTGGTTATTAATGAATATTTTCTATTCTAATGTTAAATGGTAATCAGCGTATAATTCTTGTTATTTGATACCTTAGCACATCATGGTTGGTTTCCATTTTTCTATCTAAAATAACATGAGAATAGTCGGTAGATAATTTTATATATACAACTTGTCAAATGCAAAGACAACAGCCCTTCTCAGTGGTGGGCTGAGCTTCACTTGCATAATAGATTGAGGACTCAGCCTTGTCTTTGACCGCCCCCACAGCTAGATCACTTGCATCACACACCCTATATTGTGAGCAATGATCACAGGTGCGGGAGCTTGTTTCCTTTTTGACTTTTTCGAGATGTTTGTAATAGAGGTAAAAGGAATATTGTCATGAAGCACCTATCCTTACTACTCAATGTCAGTAGAAGTGTAAGAACACATGATTAAGTGGTAGGGCATTAGTAACAATGATGTGTTTCTGCATCTAGCAAAATGGAATACTGCTGTGAATCCAAAGAAACCACACCAATAAATCCTTTAGTGTGTGGAGCAAACGAATAAGCAACCAAACAAAATGAGAATAAGAAATAATCACACAAAAGCTAAAACCAGTAAAAACGATAATGAACACGATGAATTTGTTTATCCAGGTTGGTTAAAACCAACCTACTCTGGGGGAGAGAGAGCTCTCTGTTCCACTATCAAACTCCCTTCTTGATTATAATGAGGTTCAATACAAAAGGAGTTGGAAGAAATAGATTTTCCCTATTTCTACCATTTTCCCAAATCTCTTCCCATGACCAAGATATTTCAATTATAAGTGATAAAAGGTGTTAGAATCACTTCCCCAACCCTAGAATATACCCAAAAGGAACCCCCTTTGATCCTAGATTGATGTTGAATGAAGAACCCTTCCAAAACCCTTCATTTCTCTCTCTTCACGGCTGCAGAAAAACATACAGCAGTATATATAATGCTCTGCTGCGCGCCACGCAGCAAGGCCTGTGTGCAGCCATCAAACAAGCCTGCTGCGCCTCATGCCAGCGTTTCACGCAGGTTCTAGGAGAAGCAGTTTCACAATTGCTCAGCCTTGCATGACACGCCTGATGAGCTGCGTTTCACGCAGTGGACAGATCCAAAACCAAAATTTTCTGCAACAATCAAGTTCAAGGCAAATTCCAACAAATACAATTGTGAGATTGTCTTTGACTAAATAATTAAATTAAACATATTTTGAAAATATGGAAAGGATAGAAGTATTTGTTTTGTTTTATTTGTTTCTATGAAAGCAAATATTGTGTTTTTGAGGAATTCGTTTGTTCACAGGAGTTTAAATTCGGCTAAAGGTGAAGCTCACAAAATACATTCACATTATGGATAGTTGCACATATTAAATTGGTTTTGCATAGTAACCTAACTAGATCACGCGAGCAAAGTCACCTACTGCATTCTTCTTCAGTCACATGCCCTCTTCCTTTATAGCGGTAAAATCACACTCGAGCAACCTCCTTTGGTTCCCTCTGTCTCCGCCAGTTTCCACCGACCAACCTCCATCAACCCCGGTACTGATTCATAGCAATTGAAGATAAGAACTTTTCATTCTTCTTTCATGTTATTAATTTTATTTTTTGGAAAATGCTAACCAGTGCCCCGGGGGCACTGGTTAAGCATGTTAAAATAGAAATTTTGTCTCGAAATGCGTGCATTCAATGCCTCAAAAGTACAAAAAGTTATCTTTTCAATATAAATTTTATTTTTTATTTCCTTTTTAGGTATGCTTAACAAGTGCCCCGGGGGCACTGTTTAGCATGACCCTTATTTTTTCTCATGATGGAATCATTTTATATTTTCTTTGCTTTTGATTCATGATTTAAACCTCGTCTGCGATATCTTTCTCATTGACACAAAATCAGATACCACTGAGTTATAATGCTATTGTTTATTTATGATTTATGAATAAATTGAAAGTACATGAGTATATAGGACAATTGTTTTAGTCCATTTCTTCTAAGGATTCCGCAAATCCTTTCATCTTCTGATTTCATTATAGGTAACCCACAAATCTAATTAGCAGTTACCAACATGCTACTTTTATGGAGACTTGAAGATGCAAACTATAGTCTAATGCTCTTAAGTACTCTAGGATTGACATATTTTAGCTATTGCTAATTTTAATTATATGATTGCAAGACTTTGGTTACATTTTGTTTCCTAAGTATAGCAGTAGGAGTGTGCATATTTTTGTAAAAATTGAAATTGAAGGGTAAAATATCAATAAACACAATTGCGGGAATATCAAATTGCTATTCACTGTTACGATCTATGCCAACCGAAGGGTCGTAGGTAAAAAATTAAAAGTTCACATTATGCTCTATACCATCAGTCAATATCCGAAGGTAATGTTCAACGTCTTAAACTTCGTCAATATAACCTATTAAGCGAGTAGTGAGAGTTAACGCGTGTTGGGCCAAGCAACTGGGTGCCCATATGGGCCAATGGGCCTTGTGGTCTAAGTGGAGGGTGCCCATATGGTCATGGGTAGAGAGAGAGAAAACATTTATTTCTCTTTTGTCATTGAGAGTTAGAGAGAAGGAAGAGAGAAAGAAGCAAGGGCAAGGGGAAAGTGAAGAGATTCAAGAGCAAATCTTCGAGTTTTCTTCGTATCCAGGTATGAGATTAAGTTTCATAATCGTGGGTGATACGAGGAAGGGGTGAATGTCGATTTCTCCGTACCCGAACTTTCTCCACCCTATTTTCGTTTTAGTTTGGATGAATTTTTCTTGAAGAAAATAGAATCTAATGTTTATAACATGTTTAATATACTCTTAGTATGATATATGACCGAATTTAATGAGCAAAAACGGAATTTGTAGATGTTTGAATCCAAGAACATGTGTTTGTATGAGTTTTGAGTAAAAGTGGTGAATCTTTACTTTTCCGATGTTTATGATGTAGATCTGAGAATCAATGTCATTTTATGTTTATATAAGTGTTATGAACATGAAAACAAACTTATTTGAGATTTATAACATGAAAAATGGAATTTTTGAATGATTTGGAGTGAAAAACGTGAGTTTTGAGCAATTCTATCATAAGGCCCTCGCTAGGCCCTCACTCAATGAACGGGTGGCGACCAGTTCGCCATGGGTTCGCTCAGCGAACAGTTCGCCACTGCTTGCCACGGGTTGGCTCAACGAACAGCACTGAGACTGCAACTTTTTGATAATTGTTTTGAGTGCATTAGGGCACTTGTAACATGTGAGTAGGGTATTCTAACATACAATTAGGTGTTTATTGTTGGAAATTTTGGGTATATTTCAAAAGTTTATATTATATTGTGTCTAATAATTTTTAAATGAGAAAAGTAGAAATATATTTTATCAAGGAAATTATTTTATTTGTGGTTATATTCATTTAGTCTTATTTATCTAAATGAAAAAACTTTGAATTAGTCTATACATAGGATACCCATTTGTTCCTATTATTTCTCTCACGTTTTCCTTTCATATATTAACTCCAAATTAATTTTGCTATTTACTTGAGATACACCTTTAGTTAATTGCTAATGAATAGGGACTACGGTTTTGTTTTAGACAAAAAGTTTTGTTGTGTAAAATCATAATTATTACTATTAAGTAACGGTTTTTATATAGATATTATATGAGAAGGTGTATCCAAGAATCAGAAGATGCAATTGAGTTTTGTTTAGTTTTTCCAGTTTTCTTTGTAATGCTTGAGTTACCTACCTTGTTAATATTCTCGTGTTTTGTTAGCCTCGGCATGTTTAACCGGTTGTATTCTGGGGGAGTTGCGCAATATTTGCGGATAATTCCTTAGTTCAGTGATTACACGCCTCCGGTTATTTGTTTTTCAGTCATCCGCGACAACAATCTAAGGAATTATGGCTGGATATGGTCACGACAATGGCAACAAGATTGAGGTTGATGGCCTCCGGGTCTGCATTTAACGAAACTCTGACGGCGTTGATTTTATTTTCACTCTATTTTGGTTAACGTCAAAATGTGGGGTTTGCCCTCTTTGTCGGCGAAAGGAACCGGAGCATGTACAATTGTAAGCATAATATTATTACTCCCCTTAAAATCATCCACAAGGTGTCAGGTACATACTCTAAGTTCTAATTAACCTCACAACTTCTTAATTTTATGTTGAATTTGTGATTGATTGACCGTGTTGAATTTACCTAAAAATTTAGTGATTATATAATATAGTTTAATGAAAATGATAATCTTAATTTTTTGTTATGATGAGAATACTGTGTACATCCTTGCGATTAATTTTTTTTTTATTAAGATGAGTTATCATGTATTCATTGTTTTGAGAAATATTTGTTTTGGATGAAAATATGAGCTACCGTATTACATGCTCCTGCATCTCTAAAGTCTACTTGCTTCAATTTAATTAATGGATTATGAAAAATTATTATTGTTAATTTTAAAATTAAAAAGGTGTTTATCAAATGAGTTGACATATATATATTGAAGGATTGTAACATAATATAAAAATCCTGGTGTTTGAATTGAACAAATAAGAATTTTCTCATAAAAGTGAACAGCTTAATTTGATAATTAGTGGAATGTTTTTTGCAATATGTTGGTCTTTATCTTAAGAAGTTATGACTATTAGGATAATTGTCATTCACCAAAGTTGAGTGTTTTGAGAATCTGTTTGATAAGTTTCATCCTTCCTATGTATACTCTCGAGTGAATTTCTAGTCATAAATATATGTGTTATAGTTTGTGATTTAAATAGTGATTGTATGCAAGTGATGTGTTTGCAATGGAAGCATGAAATTATGTATGGTGATTGAGATTTGTGAGTAATTGTTGACTTCTTCTTTAATGATTGATATGTTTGCTAGTCACATACTCATTAATATTTTGAGACCACTTTAACATGTATAAGTTGATGATTTGATAAATTTTACTTTAATGTAAAATGTTCTAGCTCCTTGTAATTTTGAAAGATTGATAGTGTGCAATAACTTGAGAGTTAAATATGAGGTGTATGATATTGTGGTTGCTACAAATATATGATGAAGTGGTTATTGATTTCTACTTTGTTATTAATTAATAAGCTTTGCACTTGAACTTTGAGTCTTCATAGTGGTTAGTTTAGCTCAGGCCTGATCTGCACTTATGCAAAGTTATCATACCAAAAACTTGGATTCCCGCACATCTTGCGAATGAATTTTGAAGTAAAATTAACTTCATTTGTTAAGAGGAGCTAGCAGTATAATGTTATAGCTAGAAGTCTATAATATGTACGTAATACATTTTGAGCTAAATAATGGAGTTCATTGTGATACCAATTCTTATTCAAAGAAAATTTGTATAAGAAATGAGATAATCAAGTGTGAATTATGGTATAAGATCATAAGGATGTGTGATATATAGTATAATAGTATAATACTTGAGAATCTTTTTAGGAAGTTTAAATATTTTGGAATTAAAATATTGAGTATCCCTTATGATCATAATGCTATACTTGAGTAAAGATATTTGAGAGATATCATAAAATATTATACGGTATATTGTGAATTGACCATTGTGTTAAAATAATACAATGATGTTTTATAAATTTGGTTATATGAAATTCAATATTTAAGTTGATTTAATTTGCCCAATGTAGAGTGTGGTCACTTGAATATTATTCAAGTAGACTTGTGTGATAAATCTCTACATAGAGTTATATTTATTCGATGCGAAGGTTTGTCGCTTGGAAATATTTTAAGTAGACTTGTATAACAAATTTATAGTTGGATATTAGCCAATGAGATAAATCTATAAGTAGATTTATTTTGTTGATGAATAAGTTGTCGCTTAGTGGCCATTTAAGTAGACTTGTATAAACTTCTTGTGAAAATCGAGTTTACTTTATAGACTCAAGAAATTGTGAGATGAATTGACTTTGAGACGTCTTAGTCAATATTAGTGAATTGATCGGATCCGTTGACTTAACCCCTGGGAAGAAAGGAATGGACTATGCCACTGAAAAACAACAAGTAATGGGAACCCAACCTTTGTGATTGGAGATCCCATGAAGAAGGTTCATATGGGTAAAAACAAGTTACTTGTTAGTTATGTTAGCACTAAAATTTTGTCCTTTTCCTATGTGTTATGATAATGGCTATGAGAAGTGCTAAATTAAAATTAAATTTGAGGGGTAAGCTTTAAAGGCTTTTAATGATTACCATAAGCCCTTTTTGGGTGGTGTATGGATGTAGCATACACTAGATGGAATCACCTATATGAGTGTCAAGTGGGGCCGCTTGCATGAGACCGTGGCGGGTCACTAGAGCACTCATGAAAACCAGACACGCGCACGGCCTAAATGCGCAACACCGCGTAACACGAGAATTGTGGGGGTGTGATGTGGATGTTATACCGCTAACATACGCCAAATGTCTTTGGTTCATATAGCTTGCTACACCAAATTCATTGTGTGTTAAGTATATCATTCTAGCACTGGTTCATATAGCTTGCTACACCAGTTTGATGCATCGTACTCAAAAGTGATTTAGGCAATGTTTTCGAAACAATTTTTGTTTACCTTTTGATTTAAAAACTTTTGAAATATGTGGGGGATTGTTGGAAATTTTGGGTATATTTCAAAAGTTTATATTATATTGTGTCTAATAATTTTTAAATGAGAAAAGTAGAAATATATTTTATCAAGGAAATTATTTTATTTGTGGTTATATTCATTTAGTCTTATTTATCTAAATGAAAAAACTTTGAATTAGTCTATACATAGGATACCCACTTGTTCCTATTATTTCTCTCACGTTTTCCTTTCATATATTAACTCCAAATTAATTTTGTTATTTACTTGAGATACACCTTTAGTTAATTGCTAATGAATAGGGACTACGGTTTTGTTTTAGACAAAAAGTTTTGTTGTGTAAAATCATAATTATTACTATTAAGTAACGGTTTTTATATAGATATTATATGAGAAGGTGTATCCAAGAATCAGAAGATGCAATTGAGTTTTGTTTAGTTTTTCCAGTTTTCTTTGTAATGCCTGAGTTACCTACCTTGTTAATATTCTCGTGTCTTGATAGCCTCGGCATGTTTATCGTCGAGAAGAACCGGTTGTATTCTAGGGGAGTTGCGCAATATTTGCGGATAATTCCTTAGTTTAGTGATTACACGCCTCCGGTTATTTGTTTTTCAGCCATCCGCGACAACAATTATAACCATGATTAATTGTATTGTGATGATTGTTGATGTTGTTTGATGATGTAAAGGAAGTATATGAAGATAGAAGTATCTTAATAAAGTGATTAATTGTATACAATTAGGTGTTTATAACCATGATTAATATATATATATATATATCTTTGATGATGTTGTATTGTGTTTATATACAATTAATTGTTTGATGATGTTGTATTGTGATTAATTGTATACAATTAGGTGTTTATAACCATGATTAATATATATATATATATATATATATCTTTTTATTGGATTGTATAGAATTGCTTTGATTAGGTGTAATACCGTGTCCGGTTATTCGTTTGATTGTATTTATGCCCATGATGGCTATTTGACCTTGCTAATCCTTTTGTTGTAAATATAATATCCTTGTTGATGATGGCTTAGAGCCTTAGGATATTATGTGAAGAATATGGTGAATGTATGATATGCACAATGAACTATATTTGAATTTTAATTTCCCCCTGTGTGAGCATGATAAATATGTGCCGTGTTTTCGTGTATGAAGCGTGACGCCTTAATTGTCTTAAGTGTTTTATTTATTTATATTCAATAAATGTGCGTTAAGGGGTTAGGGTGTTACACGTAGCCGATTATGCACCACGAAAAAAATTGCCGTTGGTGTAGGTATTTAGCGCTATACCTACGACAAAATTACTTTTACCTACGCGCTATACCTACGGCAAAATTACTTTTTGCTGTCACTAAAATTCAAGTTCTTGTAGTACACTGTACATCCTATATAAGGATATGGTCCCCAATACACTGTACATGAGCAAAACACTCTTCTCCCCATCTTAAGAGACTCAAGGCATTAGGGTACCAGTTGAGGAAGAACCATACAAGTCGCCAAACCTTTTGTATTTCAGGATCATTGCCAAAACACTCTTCTCGATGGATCTAGACATTCCTAAAGATCAACTTGTCGATCCTATGGTTTTGTACATGCTTCTATGACTATTTTGTTTTCGCACTAAAGTATATATCATAATTGTGTCAGGATTAAATGACATCAACTAGTTTGACACAAAATGTTACACCTCTCAACAACGTTTTAACCGATATAAATTTTATAAAATCTACCATTTGATTGAAAGTTTATATCATATAGATCATTTGTGTAAAATTTCAGAAAAATTCAAAATCATTTGATATGCTATTGCGACACATAATGATTAACAACATATAAAAAAAGACGCAAACTGTTATTAAAAGGTGTAACATGTATATATGTTTAATCTTTAGTGATTTATTTCCAACAAGATTGTCGTCTATTTTACTCTCACAAGACTCGAGGGAATTAGTATGTTCAATTATAAGTAGAGAAAATCCAATAAGCAAAAAAAAAGAGTAAATGTAAAACAATCACATAAAAGGTGTTCCTTTTAACTTTAACATTAGTGACTACATCAAATCTTAACTCCACTCAATATCTATTTCAAAACAATATGTATATATATTAAAAAATAAAATTAGCATTAAATTTTAAAATAATATCTATTTTAGGAATAAAGATGATAAATCACAAAACAGAATGAAAATTGATACAAATTTCTGAGTAAATTAAGGGTAAGTGTGGTGAAGTTATTAATATGAACCATTAAAATGTGAAATATGCTTCTTTTTTTTTTTTTTATGACTCATGCCCATTTAAAACAAATTGATTGTGTCGTTGTTCCAATTCATGAAACTCATATATGAATACTCCTCTGCCCTATATTTGGTAGATGACTATTAGCTGCGTAAATAATATTGATGTGGTTAATTGTCATATGATATCTTTTTTATTTGAGTATGAACAAATTAATTCTGCACAATTTATTCCAAATTGTAAAGTTGCGATGTGCAGGGGCGGCTCCAACTTTTTAGAGACCCTGCTCAATTATTAAAAATTGGCCCTAGTAAAAAAATGAAGAAAAAAAAATCCTCTCTATATAAGTTTTAAATAACATTAAAAAAGTCATTCTTATAACCAACATAAAAAGCGACCTCCGAAAAAAAAAGAGACATTTTATAATCAATAAGATCTAAAAGATGTCAACATTTTAACATTTTTTAAAGCAAATTGATCAATTAAGTCTTCATTTTATTCATCATTTATTAATTTTGTGTTTATTACTAAGTAGTAATAATAATAATAATAATAATAATAATAATAATAATAATAATAATATTTCCATGAGTATTATTTGGTTACACTTATTGTTACTAATATAACTACTATCCATTGGTATGGTAGTTGGTATCATGATATCATATATTGAAGATTCATAGTACATAGGAGGCCTCCAACTTCTCCAAATTTAGAGGGGCCCTATGCGGTGGCACACCTTGCACACCCATAGGAGCCGCCCCTGTCGATGTGGTTAATACCTTGAGGACATAATTTTAATCACAATTGGTTTACATGTCATAGTGGTTGAAATATTTTATTCATAGCAAGTGACCCGTGTTTGATTCTTAGAGTAGACACATTTCTATTTTTTTTAATAATTAAAATATTGAAAAAGTTTCCTCCAAAACTACAATGCAAATTAACAGTGTTTAATAAAAATTCATAAATAGTTAATTTTGACGGGTCTCAATAAAATATCAAATAATTTTTAATTTTTTCAAAACTTGTGCAAGTTGCCTTATCAAATTTCACCAACTTCACATGAGGTTCACGTCAGATGTATAAATTGTCTTGGCTAGATTCTCATGCGTATACACATTAATTTCAATTTCTTCAACTTATTGTCAAATTCAATTTCTTTACGTTTTTTGATTTTTTGATTTTGTTGATTATCGCCTTGACTTTGTTTATTGCAGGTTTGTCACTTCACATTGAAATTACTAACAAACTTGTTTTCAAGTTAGGTTTTTTTTTTTTTTTTTTTTTTTTTTTTAGAGTTTCTACTCTTTGATTGGTAGCGTTTTAATTATTTTTTTCTTGGGTTAGACCCTCTTCTTATAAAAAAAAATATATTACTAACAAACTATAAAGTCTAAAAGTGTGTAAAAAAATGTAATTGAAGAATGAGAAATTATTATCAATAATAGTAAACACTAATGATTATTAGTTTTACAACTGACTCAACGAATTTAAATCTTGTCCTCTAAAATTACAAATAATTTCTTATCATTGAGCTACATCTCTTTTAATTAAGAAATATAATATTTAAATAGAAAGTAGAAATTAAATTGTTTATTCTTTGAAATATTTTTTTGAACAAGTTATTCTTTGAAATATTGTTTTGAATTGTTGATAATAAATGTATAATTCAATTTGTAGATATGATGATGAGGAAATTGGGAAACCCACTCCAAGTCCACCGTCCACCACAACCTAACACACACCCACGGAGTATTCCTAATCTTGGCGATGGTCCTCCACCCGGTTTTTCGACCTTAATGGTAGATGCCATGGCCCAAAAAATTTCATGTAAAGTATTTCTTCACTACCCACAAACAAATTAGAAATACATCACATGAAATTTTATGACGTGGATAGCGAAGAAATACACCACACACACACACACATATATATATATATATAGCCCAGAAAACAACTAGTCACTTTGACAAATTCTTCTTCCACATCAACCCACCGCCGTTGTAGTCTCTGGCTGCTATCGCCACCGTTTTCAGCTGCTCCATGTCATCGCTGATTTCCTTCTTTTTAAATGATCAGTCTCACAAACAACAATTAACACCATGTTTCTAAAAAACGAAATCGAGAAAACTCAATAAGATCCAAGAGCATAAAATTGAGCAGAAAAGGAGCAGTGATGTTCAAAACGAGAGATGCGTGTGGTGTTGTGAGGTCCATCGGCAGTGGCGCCCGGCGTTGTGGCGTTGAGAAAGAGAGACAGAGAGAAATTTGATGGAGAGAAATTTGCGGCGTTGTGTATGTATTATAAATAGATTTTGTAAATATTGAGTTGGGTCTAATTATTTTCTAACTAAATATAGAAGATATAAATAATTTATACAATTTTTTTTTGGTTATTTTATATTCTAATAGTAAAATTTATTTTGAAAAATATTGTAGGTTGAGTTAAACTCACGGCCATGTCTATAGCTCACAACCAACATCGATATACACATTATCTCAACTGAGGAACCATTTACTCTGATACTTGAATACGTACTATCTTCAATTGGCATAATACTATATATACTAATTGATTTTATTTATTATTATTATTATCTTCAATGAAAGTTCGAAGAAAAACAATAAGCACCCATGACACTATATATTAATTTTAGTAAATGGTGTCATTTTCTGAATGTAATTTCAATGAAAGTTCGAAGGAAAATAATAACCACCATAACACTATAAATCGTCTTATTGGCATATATATATATCATCCATATGATCATAGGTTAATTTTATTAATATAATGAAATGGCTTATATCTTCAATTCTTTTCCGTTTTCTCATTTTGTTGGTAATCTTCTTTACTTTGTTCATGCAGATATCTCCGGCCAGTGCAGGTTTGTCTTAATTTACTCATACTAAAAATATAAAAAACCATGGTTGCACAATAATTTTAAGAAAGTAGTAATTCAATTCGTAGATATGTATTGAAATATATTTTGAATTGATGACAAAACGTATAATTGAATTTTGCAGATATGAAGATGAGGAAATTGGGAATCATGCCAAGTCCACCTCCTCCACCAAACCTTGACCCACCACCGGGATCCGGGAATAGTCCACCTTCTTAAGATGACCCAAACAATTTATGTTTAAGTTTATTCCCTCATCATCATCCTGGACTCCTGGGGTTATTACTTGTATAATTTTTATTTGAATTTTCTTCAATTTTAGCAACAAATATTCTTTTTCCACTTAATTCTATTATTATTTTTATTTACTGTTATATGAAAAAGAAAAAAAAGAAAAGAAAGGAATAATATCTTGAAGTACAAAAGTAAGTATGTTTTTATCGTCTCCACAGGGATTGGTGCGATATCGATGTCGTTCAACAATTAATATAATTTCAAGTAAAGAGTTTTCAGAGTTTGTTTATGAGAAAGTACGAAAATATGGTTATGGTGGAGAAATGATGAAAATCACAGAGAGATAAGTTTGCTGGGATCATCTACCATTAGTATCACGTATCGCTCGTCGTACGTTTCCGTGTCCAGATAACGCCGAGATATCTATTGTACCTATTAACCTCCGATGTCTCGGATGATCAATCAATAAAATAGCATAAAGATCCGATACAAAAAGTGAATATTAAACCTAAATCTATGTCTAGAATTTAGGCTTTAATAGATATCATCTTAGTTCCTTTTAGATTCAAAGAGTATATGTCTATAACAATTCAAATCTTAAAATAAAACATAAGATTCAAAGATAATATCAATATTGATAGATAAACTAAAACATATATGACAAGATCAAGATAAATACATACTAATAGAGTAATTTACACCTAATCCCAACAAAGGAGAGATTATCTATTCATTTTCATGATAGCTTTATAAAAGATAAGAAGAAAAGAGAGATGAACAAACATCAATGATGATTTCCCAACAAAAGTTGTAGATTCACCCTCAAATCTCCTTGATTCTGGCTCCTAGGGTTTCTCTCTGCTTCAGGACGTGTTTTTGAGTGGTTGAAAGTGAATTGGATATGAAAAAATGAAGTCTGATGGCCTTTTATAAGTGACAGAAAAGTGGATCTTCGCTTAGCGACGGAACTGTTCGCTTAGCGACGGAGGTTTCTTCACCCTGAAGTACTCTTTAACCGCCACAGCTTCGCTGGCTCTCGCTACAGTTCGCTCAGCGACGGCCTCTCGCTATCTCTCGCTACAGCTCATCCTGCCACTGACTTGACTCGCTATCTCTTGCTTAGCGACGACACTGATTTTTCTACATTTTCTGACAGCTTGCGTCGCTTTGTCTGTCGCTTTGTCGTCGCTTAGCCAACAACTCATACTCAAAATATTTATTTCTTCATTCCAAATTTCATTAAATCCAAATTTTCCTACAAAAAGTGTTGGAATTAGATAGAAATAGCAAAAATAACTAATTTTCTCATTAAAACTAATATTTACAATTAGTTGGGTTTTTTATATGAAATTACTTTTAAAATAAGTCAATAAGTGCTTAAAATATATAAGTAAAATTATCATTTTTTTGCACTTATCAACTCTCCCCAACTTAAAACTTTGTTTGTCCTCAAACAAAAGTCCAAAATATAAACTCTCATAACATGGTTCAAACATCATTTGTGTAGTTCATTCAAGCTTTGCAATCAATCAAAAACTTTGGATTTGCATCATTGTTTGCATGATTCAATGTGTTGCAAGTTCAAAATCAATCATTCATAATCATCAAAGAATCAAAGCATGAATTTGAAATAGTCTCAAAACTCAAGTAAGATTTCAAGCTTTCCAAATCAACAAGATAATAAACTAGAATCACAATTCTCACAACTGTTTCAACTCAAGGGTGTAGTGTTTCTCTCAATCCAAGTAACGTATTCACAACAAATCAATTCAAACATACATCTCAACATAATCACAAAACATGCTATCAATCATGGATCTAGGCTACCAGAAATCATTGTTTTTCTTTGGATTCAAAAAAAGCCTTAAGGATAAGAGAGCATAAACTTTGAGTATCTTCATTACATAAGCTATTCAACCTCTTTCACTTTCCCCATTCTTTACTTTTGGTGATTCTTTTGTTTTGACACAATTTCTATTCATTTTTTCTTTTCTTTTGTAACACATTTTCTTTGATTTTCATTTGTGTGTCAAATGACTTTCAATGTTTTTCTTTTTCTTTTTCAATCACCATCTTCAACATCTCATATTTTTCAACTACTACTTCTTTTTTTTTTTTACTCAAACAAATAACCTCTTTCTCCCCAACTTGTTTTCAACCCTACTTAAATTCAATGCTCAATCATCCTAAGACAAGGGTTAAGTAATTGTTTTTCTTTATTGTGGTTCAAGGGTTCAAAATCAAACAAAATTTCCAATATTTTGGCTCAAAGGGGTAGCAAAGGAACACACTCTCACAAGGTAGGTTATTTTAGGCTTATGTAGTTATCACTCAAAAAGAAACATGGCCTTGATCATATCCATGACTTTAAACACATCAAGTAATAGCAAGATTCAGTTAAAATCAACAGAGTTAAACACAATTGTCGGCTCTCAAATATATAAACAATTTAAGGGTTCACACAATCTCACCCGGCTAGGTCTAAGTGATTCATAATCAATCAATAATGTCAAGAAGGAATGAATGAAATCAAATTGAATAAAGCTACTTGGTTCAAATTCATCCTAACATTCAAAGATAATCACAAAGATTTGATCTCAAGCAATGCAATTTAAAGGAAAAGTCATTCTAACCATGCATTTGAATTTGATCAATCACAAACTTAAACTTTTCAATTCATATGCACATGTAACAATCACAAAAATTTAAACCATGTATGTTCACAAAAATTTCAGTCATCATTTGCAATAAACATAAAACATGAATTTAATGACTAAAACAATAAAATGTCACTGTATATGGCATGCTTTAATCCTCTGCTTCTGTTGTTCTCCCTCTTCAACAAGTGTGGACTGTCCTCAGGCCATGAAAATGAATTTATGCCTGCATTTACAAGAAGGTAAAACATACAACCCCAGGCTTTTGTCAGAATTTCCAAAAGCTCTGATAAGGTCGCTTAGCGAGCAAGGGTCTCGCTTAGCGACTATAGCAGAAAACAGAATTTCATATGAAATTTACACCATTTCAAAAGGACTTTGCTTTCCAAAGTGGTTGGACATATTCAAAATCTATTCTAACATATAAGAAATTAAAAATGCTTTAAATAAAAGTAAAGGAAAAAAAATTGGGTTGCCTCCCAACAAACGCTTCTTTTACGTCGTTAGCTTGACGCCTTTTTGATTACGGTGGCCAAAATGAAACGGAAAACACATCATCCGTCTTTTTCCTTCGATTAGGGAGGAACTCCATGAACTTTAGATATAGATGTTGCGGAGTCCATATCCTCCCTAATTCCTTTTTGTTGAACAAGGCACAAATTTCGTCTATGACCCGATCAATCTCCGCCTTGTTCTCCATCTCTTTCCTTTGCTCAATTGACATTTCCTTGTCAAGTAATTGATGAAAGTACAAAAAGCAAGTATTTTCAATATATCGTATCCACAGAGACTAGTGTGATATTAATTGTTCATTCACGATTTCCATGATTTTAAGTGCGGGTTTTATATGATTTTTGTTTCGGAACATAAAAAGTGTGATATGAAAATATTTAGAAATGCAGAGAAGACAAATTGTCGGGATTAGACTTTATTATTTTATTCACATGTATCA
Organism: Trifolium pratense; assembly: GCF_020283565.1. Lineage (NCBI taxonomy): Eukaryota > Viridiplantae > Streptophyta > Magnoliopsida > Fabales > Fabaceae > Trifolium > Trifolium pratense. The sequence continues at coordinate 4,475,976 of NC_060063.1, forward strand.
TTCAACTATTGACATATATATTTCATTCACCAAACATTATTACCACATATCTCTCATCGAACGTATCCGTGTCCAGATTACGCTGTGAAATCTATTGTATCGATTAACCTTCGATGTCTCGAATCATTAATCGGCACAATAGCTTTAAGCACTGATATTTCTGAGTGATTATTAAACATCAAAACCTATGTCTAGACTTTGAGATTTAACAAGTGTTTATCTTAATCTTTGATTCAAATAACATATGTCTATATCATTCAAATCTTTTTAAATAAACAAGTAACACAAGATATCACTAATATTGATTGATGAATAAAACATATATATCATAGTAAAGATGAGTACATGATCATAAAACAACTACATCTAATCCCAACAAGAAAGAATTTAGCTACACATAGCCATAATCAACTTACAAGAGTAAAGAAGTGAAGAAATGAGGAACATAGCACTTGATCTCTCAAGTTGGGATGTATCCACCTTCAAAGCCTCTTTAAAAACCTATTTCTATGATTTTTCTCTCGTGTAAGATCTCTCAAAAGTGATTCCTTCTAAAAAATGACATCTGATAGCTATTTATAGATTTTCAAAACATGTGAGTTCGCTAAGCGAAGTGATGTTCGCTAAGCGAACAGGTTGCTTCAAGAAGGGGTTTTCTGACACGTAGCAAACAACCTGACTCATCATTTCTTCGCTGATGCTCGCTACCTCTCGCCACCAGACCATAACTCTCTGACTTTGTTCACTGAATCTCGCTAAGCTTCGCTAAGCCAACCTTCTTTGATGTTGTTCGTTGAGGCTCGCTACTTCTCGCCATGGACCCTTGGAGCACTGACTTTGCTCGCCACTGCTCGCCATTCTTCGCTGAGCGAAGGCTTCAGTTCCTGCCCTTTTTTTTCAGCAAATCCTAACAAATTGTTTTGGGATTAAGATTTCTTGATCATGACAATATTTACATCAAATAGGGAGGTTTTACTCAATATTCTTTTCAAAATAAGTTATCAAGTGCCCACATTTACTATGTTTTTTTAACTAAAATTGGGCACTTATCAGTAATCCTTCATTTGCATCTTTTTTTTTTTTTTTTTGATAAGCAATCCTTCATTTGCTTCTGATGCCATCATCACTTCTTCATTATCAACAGTGTTTGACAATTTTTTAGGAAGTTCTACTTCTTGTGGTGTCTCTATTTCTTTCACTATTTTCTCTACACCACATCCAATATCACACATTCTTCCTTCCTCATTGTTTTCAACACCTTTCACACTCTCTCCTCTTTCCTCATTTAGAATATTATTTTTTTCGTCAGGAGTTGTTTGAGTGTTGGTTTGGATTTTCATATTTTGCTTTTTAGTCATTTGTTGTGTCAACTAACCAAGCTGATTTTCCAAATTTTTGGCTCGTGCAAGACTGTTTTTCAGATATTGTTGGTGGTGGTCTTGCATCTGTTGCAGCTGTTGTTGTTGCTCGTGCATCTGTTGTTGTAGTTGTTTCGTCTGTTGTTGGTGTTGTTGGTTTTATTGCTGCTGCATTTCCATGAATTTAATCATGGTCTCTTCCAATCTAGCAGTTTGCCCATAATTATAAGGAGGACGTTGTTGATATGATTCATACTCACCCGATGTATAGATGTTGTTATAACCACGATCAGTCATGGTTACGCTTGTGATGGAAATATGAAAAAGGATTTAACAAACAAGAAAAACAACTTTCTTTGTCTAGCAAAGAAGGATTAGTGCAAGCAAAAACTATACAATATAAACAACTATATACAAATACTTAAAAGAATACAAATTGTTGAAATGCTCCAATATCTAAACGTCAGTCCCCGGCAACGGTGCCATTTGATGAAGTATCAAAAGTAAGTATTTTCAATATATCGTATCCACAGGGACTAGTGTGATATTAATTGCCGATCCACAATAACCATGATTTTAAGTGCGGGTTTTAAAATGATTTGATTGTTTTCGAACATAAAACGTGCGATATAAAATTTGTTAGAAGTTTAGAGAAAGGGAATTGCCGGGATTAGACTTTATTAACTCATTCACATGTATCACCCAACTAATGATATATATGTTTCATTTACCAATCAATATTATCACGTATCACTCTTTGGACATATTCGTGTCCGGAATACGCCGTGAAATCTATCGTATCTATTAACTCTCGATATCTCGAATCGTTAATCGATATAATAGCATTAAGCTTTGATACTTTAGTGAATATTAAACCCAAAATCTATGTCTAAAATTTGAAATTCAACAAGTGATCATCCTAGATCTTTGATTCAAACAACATATGTCTATATCATTCAAATCTTTGAAATAAACAAGTAAATAAGGATATCACTCATATTGATTGATGAATAAAACATATATAGCAAAAAACCTACTTGGGTTGGTGCATTGGTATTGGCTTGGGACCTGGGAGTGTGCTCCTCTTGAGGTCTGAGGTTCGATTCTCTCTGGTGCCAATTTGGGTGGGCTAATTTAGCTTCTTCAAAAAAAACATATATAGCAAAGTTAAAGGAAATACATGATCATAAATAACTACATCTAATCCCAACAAAGAAAGATTTAGCTACTCATAGCCATGATCAACTTACAAGAGTGAAGAAATGAACGATGAAAGAACATAGCACTTGATTTCTCAAGTTGTGATGGATCCACCTCCAAAATCTCAGTGAAACCCTAGAAACTATGTAAATCTCGTGTAAGTTTTTATCAAAAATATGGTTCATAATCTAAAAACATGATCTGATGGCTATTTATAGACTTTCTGTAATTACATGTTCGCTGAGCGAACAAAGTGGTCGTTGAACGACCAAGTTGCTTCACAGGAAGGGTTTGCTGACACATGCCTTTTAATTGCCTTACTCAGCACTTTCTCGCTGAGGCTCGCCAACACACAAAAACTCACTGACTTTTCTCGCTACCTCTCACTGAAGCTCGCCACCACACTAAAACTCACTGACTTTGCTCGCTACCACTCGCTGAAGCTCACTATGGAACCTTAGTGCACTGACTTGGTTCGCTGCAGCTCGCTGCTTCTCGCTGAGCGAAGGCTTCACAATCTTAATTTTCTTTCTTTATTTAGCAAAATCTATCAAAATGATTGGGATTTGATTGTACTTGACATATTCTAATCAAAACAATATTTACAAACCAAGGGGATAAATTTTCATAGATTTCTTTTCAAAATAAGTTAATAAGTGCTTATTTTTCACAAGTGATTTTATCAATATTTAGCACTTATCATAATGTATTGATAAATACTAAAAAAAAACTGCAGAATAAATGTTTGTCATTGATACTTAAAACGTTACGACACAAGTATTGACCACTAATATATTAAAAATTACATAACAAATTTTTTTTATTTAAACAACGAGACAATTAGTCACTATTGATAAATGTATATAAAAAAAACACGAGACAATTAGCAAGTGTACTCTACCATATAAGTAGTATAAAAGATTATCGTATACACAAGAATTGATTAATAAATATCAAACTACTTAAGATTACTTATTATTTAGACTAACAAAAAATTTGAAATGGTTATTGTAGCGAGATAAGTAAATATCAAATTTCATAAAAAAAAAAAGTAAATATCAAATAATTACTAACAAGACTAAAATTGCAAAGATGTAAACCTAGAGGTGTAATTGAACTGGTTTAGATCGATTTTTGGTGAATCCAATGTCCGAACCGATGAGCTCTCAATTGATTTGGTTTGGTTTTTGGTGTTTTTTAAAAATAAAACCGAACCAAACTAATCGGTTTGCCCCATATACATATATGGTGTTCCTAATTTTTTACTGTACTCAATCCAATCCCAAAATTCTTTCCAATCCCAAATTTTTTTTCTGTTGGTTATCTTAATGTCCGTTATTCTTGTGGGAATAAAAAAGTGTAAAGTTTTTTTCTTAAAAAATAATTCAATCTAAACACAATGCACGCAAATATTAGAACAAAAAGTTTACATTATTTCAACTATCACAAAGAAAATACAATATATTACACAAACAATTAGAGAAGATGGAATCATTTCAACATAACCAAGAGGAGTCTTTACTATATCACTTATGGAGCAAGTATCACGGTTTGGATGATAAACAACCGTGCAATTACGTCGATAAGGGTTATAACTACTTAGGACATGTCCACCATTGATGATATTGTATGAAGGATGATGAAGGTGGCTTAGATGAGCAACCATTGCATTTCTTGTTGTGACAATTGGAGCAAGAATTACATTGATTTCCATTACACTTTGCATTTTCACACTTAAAGCAAATAGTGACAAAATGTTTTCCATCACACTTTGAACTTTCACATTTTGTGCATTTATCACACTTACCATGACAATTGAAGTTGTTGCACTTGATACAAGAATCGTGCAAAACAGCTTTACATGCCTCTATCATCTTTTTCTTGTCTTCTTCTTTTTTCTTGTCTTCTTCAATTCCTTTTTCTTCTCTTCTGCTGTTTTCGGCTTTTTCACCTCTTCCGCACTCAAAATGGTGACACTATTGAACTTCTTTTTCAGATGGTTGGCTAAACAAATTATGTCTACATTATCACCGGTTATAGATACACGATCCTTATCATCTCCTTCCAATGATACCGACGTCACACCTATATTTATGTTTAGGTTTTTGGTCATGAGTCAAGATAATGAAAATATTTCTTTCATAAGTATGAAAAAAATTAAAGGCACGAGAAAATAAAAATATCTTTTTCCATTTTCTTAAATTTCTAATATTTCAATTTTTTTTTAATAGTTGATAATTTGGTTATTTCCTTTGATATTGTTTTGTCAACAATCCGCTCGCTTGCTCTTAGGATTTATAGTCGGTTCTATTCTAATTTTAGGTATTTTCTTTCATTAGCTACACTCAAATTTCACCAACTTCACATGAGGTTCAGTTAAATCTAGTTAAAGTTTGTAGATTACTTCCACAACAAGTTACTACGTGTGTGCGCGTATGTTGAAGCGCGCGCACAGACATGTATTATTAGATAAAAAAATAATTTCCATAGTTTAGTACACCCAATTGCTTCATATATATCCATATGTAAGATTGAAATCACAATTGTGTCAATTCATATATATGACATAAGAGTTGATATAAATTCTCACCTTTTATAAAATAAAATAAAAAAGAGAAAGAGTGTAAGTTTATTTACAATTTAATAAACAAAAAACATGATATTTAAGGTTGACATATGATTATTACCTTTGACTTCAGCAGCCATTTTAAGGGCTTTGTTTCTGCATTTCTCGTTCTTCATTTGCAACTTTATAACTATTTTTTGCTGTATTTATCATTTTACATATAGCTTGTTAAAAAAATGATCACAAAGAAAAAATAAAAGAAAACCTCAAAATAATGATTAGCTATGTGATCTAAACATACCTTCATTCTTGCTTATATAATTGAAACAACTTTATGCTCTTTGTGTTATACTCTGCCTTGGAACAAAGCAAGCAAGTACATAGTTTGATGATATATACATATACATGACATTTTTTTTATGATTAGTAAATAAATAGAAATAAAATGATAAAATTAATAATGCTGCCAAACAATTTTTGCATAATTGAGGTTGTTAGAAATTTGGAATCAACTTTCTCTACTGTCGGCTTGTCTTTTAACTATTTGTTCGTTCATATAATGAATCAAGATGTTATTACTATAGTTTTGGAATGTTTTGTTTGTTGTTCAAATGAAATAAAAAACTTAGGGTAGCCAATATAAGTACAAAAATGGAAATAGTGCTTATTCACATAGGTACAAGATTCTTTGTAATATTTTTTTTTTTTGTGTGATGGCAATTTCGTTGATTTTCTTTTTTTGCAAAAGCAACCCGTTTGGTTCCGAAGAGATTCGAAAAAACTTTCAATTAATTGATGATTGAATGTCAAGTTTATTGTGCACGAGTGAAACACGGCTTGTATCATGCACAAGCTTGCTTTCACTATTAAATTAATATTTTATTATTGGATCAAATGAGATGTGATGAGATATATATTGATCCAATCACTATAACATTTCCTAACTACTACAAAACCACTTTTGTAGAGACTCTAAAAAACCGTTGTGTAGTTCAGTAAGATGATTCTGATAAGTTTATCAAATTTGATTGTTAACATACCCCTCGCGTCAAACACATTGAGTTTGATGCACGAATATAAATAGTAGGTGGACCGATAGTGAAAACCTAATAACAGTTAGCTCAACGGATCGTGGAGGAGACTTTAATACCACTTTAAAATTGGGAGTTTGACCTAACTCAACTTTACATTTATTGAAGATGGTCCTGAATCACTTATAAACATATATTTAAGGCTATAATGAGTTTTTTGGTTACGACTTATTACTACTGCACTAAAGTACATTGTTGCGACCGCACTAAAGTGAAAAATAAGGTGAATTATAACGTAATCGTTCATGCAAGTGTTTAAAAGAGAATTAATGTAAATAGTTTATAACTTACTTATAAGTTATTTTAAACTTATTTTCACAAGTTGTTGTGAATAAGTTTTTTTTTTTTTGTTTTACGGTATTCAGAATAAGTTATGAATAAGAACTTATGCTAATTAATAACATATTTTCAACTTATTTCAACAGATTTTCTAAATTAGCTTATAAATAAGCGCTTGCCTTATTTTTCCAAAGACACCCTTATAGGTTTTAGAAACATTTGGTTGTTTAGGCTTTAGATTTTTAAAAAAGTAATGATTGTACGGTACGGTGTACATCCTGTTTCGCTTTGGAGATTTACTTTTGTCACCATACTTATTTTTTCATGCGCTTCAGGAATTTACTAAAATACCTTCATCCGCTATTACGGCCCGTTTTGTACGCATGATAGGATAGTGACAGGATATAATATAAAACAGGAGAAGGATAAAATGTGATATCAATAGGATAACAGTTATCATATCCTGTGTTTGGTGCACACAGGATAACAAACATAATAACTATTATATAATGTTTTTAATACATAGTACTTGCTCAAAATAATATGATAAAATATATAACATATTTAAATAACAAAATTACCCTTGTAAAACAATTGTTTTTTTTAAAATTATTTTGTAATACTATAAATTTTATAAATAAAAAATATAAATAAGTAATCAAATAAATTTACTTTATAATATTGTAATTTTAGTAGAATTTTGATTTTTTAGATTATGTAAATTACAAAATGATCCTTGTGAAAAAATCGCATATATATATTTAAAAGTTAATTATTTTATTATTTATATTTTGTTAAATTTCATTTTTTATATTAAAATATATTTTATAGGTAAATCGGTACATTTTTTCTTATCCTATCCTCCAGTAACCTAACTTAAATTCAGGATAAGAATTTTAACTACAGAATAGGATAAACTCTTGGATTAATTTATCATAGCTGTCTCACCAAATATTAGATTAAGACAATTATCATATCTGTCTCTCATCCTGTGCACCAAACAGATAATAGACACCCTAAAAAACACCGGACTTGTCAAGAATCGCATTGTAAAACCGTTTTCTTCTCCTTAATCGCAAATAATTGTTGAATCTTGTTGCAGGTTTTCATGAAAGCTTGGTTTAGGATTTGATTGGTGCTCATAATGTCAGATAACCGGCGAACCATTTCATTCATTTGTGTCTAAAACTGCCGGTTCCATTTTTCTACCCACAACCTGTTTGATAAAATGTCTCTTTGAGAATAAAACAGTTACACTGTTTGTTTGCATGCAGTTACAAGAGTTGTTTTCTTTCATCATTGCCACTTTTTCACCATAATTTACTGTCCTGTGCTCGCTGCGTTGCATTTTACTTTTGTGTCTAGGAATATATGTTTCTCCTATTATGCCCTATGATGAAATATAATTAATATTGTGTTCTTGTTTTGCAGCTCAAAGTTGACAAGATTATGCTCATTCAACTCTGATACATCTGAATCTGAATTATCTAGTTTGAATGATATAAATATGCAATCAAGTCAGTGTCTGATGTTTGATGATGGTTTTATTAGTTTAAGGAGCAGTGTTAGTGTTTCTAAATTGGTTGGTAATGGCTACTGCAGTTCTCTTAAAAAGATGGAGGGAAAAACCTTTATTCGATAACGATACATCAATAGTAGTCCTCAACTGGATGAAGTTGCTGACGCAAAGATACTTGTGAAAGTAAAGGTCTGAATTTTGAAAAGTTAAAATCACATATAATAATTCACCTTATTTTTAAGTTTTCACTGTTATGTAGGGGATGAAAGTGAGTTGCAGTTGCGTGTTATAATATGTGATGAAAATATGAAATTGATGCTATTTGTATGGTATGGTTTTTCTCAACATTAGATCAACATCAACCATCTATTCTGTTGTGATTGTCAATTTGTTGGTGACAGTTAGTAAGTAAGCAGTGCTTAGTTAGCCTTAACCGGTGGAATCTTTATATTTTGGTTGCGGTTTAAACTTTCTTTTTGGTGGGTTCATTTTCTGTTCACATTTTGTAGAAATTTGGTTGTAATTTTTATTTCTTTTTGGGAACATGATGAAATTTCAATTTGGGGACTTGAAAATATTGAATGCTGTTCTGAGTAATCATGGGTAGGGGAGAAGTAGATTCTCTGATATTGGTATACAAGTTGCCAAAATGTTTGCGTTCTAATTGATTTCATTTACTCTCTTTGTGTCCTTGCTTTGTTCTTGTCTTTCATTAGTGCAGTAGATCAATACTAAACACAGTAAGTTTGGGACATAAATTTCACTTTGAAAAAGTTACGGACAAATCAATTTTCCCTGTTCTATTGGTATGAGTAACAACTTGCATAATTGAAATTTCACTTGTCACTTCCTTATTCATTGAAAATTTGTTAGAGAAAAAGTTATGAAAGTTACCAGATGGTTCATCATGTTTCAAATATTTGTTCTATTGAAAACATGCATCTTTTATGGAAACCCTAACTATGCAATGGCTTCAACACTTACTGGTTAATGTACACAACTTCTGACCCATCTCAGAGATCCAAGGTTGAGCTGGTTTTCGTGAAGCAACCGGCCACAACCTGGTTTCAATAATGTGCAAAAGTTTAAGGTATCCCTCATAGTTCTCAAGACATAAAAAAGGTTCAAAATTGTGCCTTTTAGCATTTCCTTTACTTGTTCCATGTGTTTTATTGATGTATGTTCTCTTTGATGGGTTGAAGGGGTTAGATTTCGCAATATCTGAGGCAAGACGACGGTACAATATTAAGCTCATATTGAGCTCGGTGAACAACTGTGATAGTTTTGGAGGGAAGAAGCAATATGTGAACGAGGCTAGAAGCCAAGGGAAGTACCTCAGTCACATCAGATGATGATTTCTTTAGGAACTCTGTTGTGAAGGGTTTCTACACAAACCATGTCAAGGTTAGTACAAACATAGTTTTACATTTGCATGTGTTTTTTACTGTTTGTCAAATATGTTTGGTTGTATTTTTCATTTGCGAAATCAAGATTCTTATAATGGCTATTGTAGTTAATTCATCCAAGGAATACTAAACACCATGTTCAATTCTTCAACCCTCGGATACTAAACAAATTCCATCACAAATTTCCCATTTTGTAATTTATAGCCAAGGTTATAATAATTTACTAATTCTCCAATATGAATTATATAAATGTAAATAGCTAGAAACATTTCTAGTACAAATAGCAATTGAGTTTATTGTCCTCATGCACAATTTTGTTTATCTCATGCATGTCAGGATATACTAGACAGATAAAACACAGGTTCATAATAGTAAAAACATTAGCTATTTCACAAACTATGTATGCCCGGATAACCTATTTATCCCTCGTTGGAAGCTGAAGACTTGTGATTTCATTCTCTGAATATCCTATCTTGCATCTAACTGTGTAATGGATATTTCATTAGATGAGCAGAATTTGTGAGTTGCGAGTGAAGAATCTGATTCGGTAGTTAAATCCTTTTCAGTGTAAAAGCCAGGAACCTTTGGCTCTGGCAATAGTTGCTGACCATTTATCATTAGAACCACAGATGACATGTCTGGTCTATCTTCTGGTCTTTGTTGCACACATAACAAGCCCACCTGTATACTTCGTATGACTTCAAATGCTGTATATTGTTCCCGTAACACTTCATCCAATAGTTCCAGGGCTCTCTCTTCCGTCCATAATCTCCATGCCTAATAAAGTGAAAGTTAAACCAGTGATATGAAACAATTCAAATAAGACTAATTAACAAGGTCGCTATGTGATTATCTTACATATCCAAGAAGATTATTGCACTGCTCGAGGTTTGAAAATCCCCTATTCCGTTTCCCACTTACAATCTCTAGTACAATCACACCATAACTAAATACATCTGATTTCACTGAGAAATCCCCATGGACAGCATACTCTGGAGATATGTAGCCACTGAATATGTTGTGTTCAAAGTAAAATCAGTAGTACATTAAAATGCAATATCAAAAAACCATAATCATGTAGGAACTGACTTACTAAGTTCCAGCCACTCTATTTGTGTTTGCCTCGATTTGGTCCCCCAAAAAGATTCGAGCCAAGCCAAAGTCTGATATTTTCGGCTCCAAATTTACGTCTAGTAATATATTGCTAGTTTTTAGATCTCTGTGAATAATCCTCACTCTTGAGTCTTGATGAAGATAAAGAAGTCCTCGAGCAATGCTACCAATAATATTGAAACGCCTAAGCCAATCCAGTGACATCGTTTTGGTGTCATCTGGTCAATTTAACACAAATTTAGCATAGCCATTATGTCTCCATAATTTTATAAACTTTGATAAAAAATAACAAGATAGATACTAATATTTATAATAAACTGAAAAATATTTCAACCAAAAATAAAGTAGTCCAAGCTTTTGTTCGGCATGTATTCATAGATCAACATTGTTTCTTCTCCTTGAATACAACAACCAAGAAGCTTTATGAGATTACGGTGCTGAAGTTTTGCAATCAGTGCCACTTCATTTTTAAATTCTTCCAAGCCTTGTCCAGATCTTTTTGAAAGTCTTTTCACAGCTATCTCTTGTCCATCTATCAACATTCCCTAGAAAATAATATGATATGGTTAGAAAGTTTCAAATAAGGGAAGGAGAAGTCATCTCAAACATTTGTCACCTTGTATACTGGTCCAAAACCACCTTCTCCAAGTTTGTTAGTGCTTGAAAAGTTGTTAGTGGCATAAGCCAAGACCGAGAAATCGAATGTTGTCAAGTCATCATCTTCCTTCCTTAGGTTTCTTACGTAACGCTTGTTGAAATTGAAAGTATTTCTTGCAGCCCCTGATTAGTTAGAAGATAGAAACACTTGAACACAACCCTTGATTGGTTGAAAGATATGAAAAATTTGTTGCCTATATAAGATGGTAAAATATATATGTCAATTTACCTGGTTTTTTAATCATCCATATCGATCCACATGAAATTAATCCAATAATAATAATCACAACAACTGTGATTCCGACTATCTTCTTCTTGATGTTTCCATGGTTATCTACTGCGACTTGATCTGAAAGATGCATAGCATGATTAGTCTCCAACTTTATGAACAAAGCTGTTTGCAATGAAGTGTGTTTAATTTCTTTTAAGCTAATTATGGAAGGAGGTGCTTTTAACATTGAAAACAAATGCCACATAACAAATAACTTCCATTAGCCTAATCAATAAGAAACCAAATGGGGAAAGGAAACCCAAAAAGAAAAACATAAAATTTAGCCTTTAAAATAGAAAAGATAAAACTTGAGTACCTAGTTCTGAAAGAGGGGCTTTGACATAAAGATCTTGTCCCCATTTAGAGAATTCCCTCACATCAACCAGATAATTAAACCAAAGAAGACACCCAGTTCCCCCATTGCGGGTATCTAAATTAGCACAGGCTACACAGGAACAGTTTCTGAGACACAACGCCTTACATTCCTCAAGGTTCGTGCTCTTATCAAACCATGATGAAGACGTATCTGGATACTTCATGTGTGTGTACTTGAAGAACCCCTCTGTTTTGTACGTGGTACTGTTTTTGCAATTAGATCCATTCCTCGGAATACAACCGTCTTTCCAGTGAGACAGCTTCCACTGTTGAGGAATCTTGGGAACATACCCTTTCAAGCACGCACAAGTTGGAATGTTACCATCCATGGTGCATATAGAATTTTTACCACAATAGGTGTAGTCTTCGCATTCATCCTTCCCATTTGAGTACACTTGCCTTTTGCTCGATCCAACGGACCAATACAGAATCTGCTCAGCACCTGAAGGAGCCAGTTTATTTAAGGCGATAGTTGAGCTTTCATTACTCTCGTATTCATAATACACTTCTTTTTCATTGAACACAAATCTTTGCGTCGCTCCTGGAGTTGGTCCTTGAGATCCAGCGATGAACTCACCGAGCCATGGCCCTGCTCTAATATCTATATCAGACCCTTTGAATGTAATTATCTGGGGATATCCTCTAAGGTCAAGTTTCATAGCATATTCTCCCTCAGCAGGGTCATCATCACTTTTCCACGATGATGTGAATCTTTCTAGGCCAATTTCAAAGTTCCATCCAAGTTTCATTCCGGACATCAATGTATCAGAGGGATAATCAAAACTCTGCCACAAAAATTCATCAGTTTGCTGTCCATTTTTCACTACCAAATTTCCTGAATCCAGGAGCTGAGCGATAGGGTTATTCAGATTCCCGGCTTTGCTTGTTGTATTGGATGACCAAATTATAGCGCTGTTAGCAGGGCCATTGAGAAGCTGAAAAATCCCATTTGCATTGAGCTTTAACATAGCTCATGCGGATTAACAAGGATAGATTTTCTTGCCAAGGCCATTCGAGTTGAAAGTCTTGATAATAATAACCTCCATCCAAAAATGCTTACTTTGGATGGAACATCATTTAACCATAATTGTTGTAAAGCTTTCACTACATTTTCATCAATAGCCACAACAACTTCGCGAGAGTGAAGGAACTCGTAAGTCGAATTCACCGAAAAAATACCTGATTGAATAAGCTCCCATCGTCTGTTATCTGCGTCATTGCTCACATTAGTCCTGAACCATGCATCATTCTCAATACCCCCAATCTTCATAATATCACGCCACCACAAAGATTGACCTTTGACATTGCTAAGATTAGAGTGCAAAAAATTATCAGCCAAGCTCCCATATCTATGCTCTAATAGTTTGGTCCATAAGGTATTATGATCACACAAACCTCTCAACTTCCATTTACAAAGTAAAGCTTGGTTGAAATAATTTAGATTCTTTATACCCAAACCACCTTTATCTTTTGGAAGGCAAATTGTGTCCCAACTAACCCAACAAATCTTCTTAATATCAGAACATCCTCCCCAAAGAAATCTCCTTTGGATAGTAATCAATTCTTGTAACACATACACCGGTACCTTGAAAAAAGAGAAAAAATATAATGGGAGACTAGAGAGTACCGAATTAATGAGTGTAACTCTTCCGCCAAATGATAAATTTCGACCACTCCAAGTATTAAGTCTTTTCTTCATAGCTTCCACTATAGGATTCCAAGTGACATTTCTCCTTGGGTTAGCTCCAACTGGAATTCCTAGAAAACGAAAAGGGATCGATTCTACTTCACAGTGTAAAAAGGAGGACGCTGCGGACAAAAAATTATCATCAAGATTAATGCCATAGAGTTTACTTTTGTAAAAATTAACCTTCAGTCCCGATACTAATTCGAAACTTCTCAACACAGTTTTAAGCGACCACAAATTCTCCCACTTCCCTTCACCTACTAGAACGGTGTCATCTGCAAATTGAAGAGTGTGAAACTGTAAGTCATCATGAACTTTAAAACCATGATAATTGCCATTGTCAACAGCCTTCTGCATTAAGCGAGTGAGACCTTCTGCAACTATCAAGAAAAGAAAGGGAGATAACGGATCCCCTTGTCTCAGCCCTTTACCAACAACAAAATCCACCGTAGGACTACCATTTACAAGCACAGACATTGAACTAGTAAAAATACAGGCTCTCATCCACTTCAGCCACCTCTGCGCAAATCCCATTCTCCGCATCATATACTCCAAAAAATTCCAATTAACCGTATCGTACGCCCTCTCAAAATCTACCTTCAATAATAAACAGTTGTCTTTTCTTCTCTTGGCAAAATCAATCAGTTCATTCACTACCAAAACTCCATCCAGAATTTGACGATTAGGAACAAAAGCCGTTTGACAATCTGAGATCAATTTTCTTGAGTTAGACCCTCTTGTTATAAAAAAAAAAATATTACTAACAAACTATAAAAGTCTAAGGGGGGTGTATTGGATTGGGATTTCATGAGACAATTTTGGCAAAAAAAGTCTTGATGATTTTATGAGATTTTGTTGGACTATATTGATTTTGTGAGATTTTAAAGACTTTTTTACAGAGACTTTTTTACAATCAAGATTTTTAACACATGATTTGAATGGATTTTGAGAGATTTTTTTCAAAAAACTTTTTACAATCAAGATTTCATAATACTTTATATATTAAGAAACTTTTGTATATTAGGCAAATTTTAAAAGAATCAATAAATTTTAATAAAAGAAATTATATTTTTTTGGGAATCCAAATTTTTAAACAAAAAAAAAGCCTTATATTTTTTTCACGTATATGTTTCTAATCACAAATAAAAACCATTATCACCATTGATGGGAAAAGAAGCAGATGAAGGTAACGGAAAAAAAATTGCCGTAAAAAGTTGTATTGAATCAAAAGTTTGTAAAAAAGATGTAGAATTTGTTAAAATATTTTTTTGCAAAAAAACATATTTGATAGAAGAAGAAGAAGAAGAAGAAGAAGAAGAAGAAGAAGAAGAAGAAGAAGAAGAAGAAGAAGAAGAAGAAGAAGAAGAAGAAGAACTGATATAATGATGATGAAAGTAAAAAATCTTGGAGAGTTTGAAAAAGTCTCAAGTTTTTTGGTGAGATTCTTGAACAAGTGAACAAAGAAAAGAAGAAGGAGTGCAGTGATGATGAACTATGAAAAAATAAAGAAAAAAAAAATTTGATACAGTGATGATGAAAATAAAAAGTCTTGGAGATTTCAAAAAAGTCTCAAGGCTTTTGGTGAGATTGTTGAAAAAGTCTATCAAGTGTATTTTCAACTAAAAAGTCTCTCAAAATCCATTCCATAGAAGAATCCATCAAAATCGGTAGACTTTTGAATACCAGTAGACATTTTAAAAGTAGTACCAAATCTCAATTGAATACCAACGGATTTTATTGCCCTGGAAAAAAAATCATGTTTGTCTTAATTGAATACCACAAGATTTATTTAACTTTTGTAAAAGTCTTGATTGAATACCTCAAGATTTTTTTGTCATAAAAAAGTCTTTTAAAATCCCATGAAATCTCAATCCAATACACCCTCCTAAAAGTGTGTAAAAAAATGTAATTGAAGAATGAGAAATTATTATTAATAGTAGTAAACACTAATGATTATTAGTTTTACAACTGACTCAACGAATTTAAATCTTTGTCCTCTAAAATTACAAATAATTTCTTATCATTGAGCTACATCTCATTTAAGTTTTTCTTGACGCAACATCTCTTTTAATTAAGAAATATAATATTTAAATAGAAAGTAGAAATTAAATTGTTTATTCTTTAAAATGTTTTTTTGAACAAGTTATTCTTTGAAATATTGATTTGAATTGTTGATAATAAATGTATAATTCAATTTGTAGATATGAAGATGAGGAAATTGGGAAACCCACGTCCAAGTCCACCGTCCACCACAACCTAACACACACCCACGGAGTATTCCTAATCTTGGCGATCGTCCTCCACCTGGTTTTTCGACCTTAATGGTAGATGCCATGGCCCAAAAAATTTCATGTAAAGTATTTCTTCACTACCCACAAACAAATTAGAAATACATCACATGAAATTTTATGACGTGGATAGTGAAGAAATACACCACACACACACACACATATATATATATATATATATATATATATATATATATATATATATATATATATATATAGCCCAGAAAACAACTAGTCACTTTGACAAATTCTTCTTCCACATCAACCCACCGCCGTTGTAGTCTCTGGCTGCTATCGCCACCGTTTTCAGCTGCTCCATGTCATCGCTGATTTCCTTCTTTTTAAATGAACAGTCTCACAAACATCAATTAACACCATGTTTCTAAAAAACGAAATCGAGAAAACTCAATAAGATCCAAGAGCATAAAATTGAGCATAAAAGGAGCAGTGATGTTCAAAACGAGAGATGCGTGTGGTGTTGTGAGGTCCATCAACGGTGGCGCCCGGCGTTGTGGCGTTGAGAAAGAGAGACAGAGAGAAATTTGCGGCGTTGTGTATGTATTATAAATAGATTTTGTAAATATTGAGTTGGGTCTAATTATTTTCTAACTAAATATAGAAGATATAAATAATTGATACAATTTTTTTTTGGTTATTTTATATTCTAATAGTAATATTTATTTTGAAAAATATTGTACGTTGAGTTAAACTCACGGCCATGTCTATAGCTCACAACCAACATCGATATACACATTATCTCAACGGAGGAACCATTTACTCTGATACTTGAATACGTAATATCTTCAATTGGCATAATACTATATATACTAATTGATTTTATTTATTTATTATTATTATTATTTCAATTCCTCAGTCATATGACTGTCAAAACAAAAAAATATTATAACCATATGTAATTTCAATGAAAGTTCGAAGAAAAACAATAAGCACCCATGACACTATATATTAATTTTAGTAAATGGTGTCATTTTCTGAATGTAATTTCAATGAAAGTTCGAAGGAAAATAATAACCACCATAACACTATAAATCGTCTTATTGGCATATATATCATGCATATGATCATAGGTTAATTTTATTAATATAATGAAATGGCTTATATCTTCAATTCTTTTCCGTTTTCTCATTTTGTTGGTAATCTTAATTACTTTGTTCATGCAGATATCTCCGGCCAGTGCAGGTTTGTCTTAATTTACTCATACTAGCTAGTAACAAACTAAAAATATAAAAAACCATGGTTGCACAATAATTTTAAGAAAGTAATAATTGAATTTTTCTTTTTTTGGTTACAAAGTAGTAATTCAATTCGTAGATATGTATTGAAATATATTTTGAATTGATGACAAAACGTATAATTGAATTTTGCAGATATGAAGATGAGGAAATTGGGAATCATGCCAAGTCCACCTCCTCCACCAAACCTTGACCCACCACCGGCATCCGGGAATAGTCCACCTTATTAAGGTATCGTTAGGCCTGGTTTTTTTTCTTCTTATTTAGAGCTTATGCAAACAACTTATACAATTTTTATATATTATTATAAGTTTGTCAAGTTTATGATAAAATAGCTTATAAAATTATAATTTTCAATAGTGTGAACTTATAAAATAACGTAAAACTTAATTTATATTGCATAAGTTATTTGCATAAGCTCAAAAAAAGTTAGGCCAAACGGACCCTAAGATGACCCAAAACAATTTATGTTTAAGTTTATTCCCTGATCATGATCCTGGACTCCTGGTGTTATTACTTGTATAACTTTTATTTGAATTTTCTTCAATTTTAGCAACAAATATTTTTTTTCCACTCAATTCTATTATTTATTTTTAATTACTGTTATATGAAAAAGAAATAAAAGAAAGGAGTAATGTATTGATAAATACTAAAAAAAAAATTGCAGAATAAATGTTTGTCATTGATACTTAAAACGTTACGGCACAAGTATTGACCACTAATATATTAAAAATTATATAACAAATTTTTTTATTTAAACAACGAGACAATTAGTCACTATTGATAAATGTATATAAAAAAAACACGAGACAATTAGCAAGTATATTCTACCATATAAGTAGTATAAAAGATTATCGTATACACAAAAATTGATTAATAAATACCAAACTACTTAAGATTACTTATTACTGAGACTAACAAAAAATTTGAAATGGTTAATGTAGTGAGATAAGTAAATATCAAATTTTGTCAAAGAAAAAAAAAGTAAATATCAAATAATTACTAACAAAACTAAAATTGCAAAGATGTAAACCTAGAGGTGTAATTGAACTGGTTTGGATCGATTTTTTGTGAATTCAATGTCCGAACCGATGAGCTCTCGATTGATTTGGTTTGGTTTTTGGTGTTTTTTAAAAATAAAACCAAACCAAACTAATCGGTTTGCCTCATATACATATTTTCACATTTGTGACTACATCAAATCTTTACCGTACTCAATCCAATCCCAAAATTCTTTCCAATCCCAAATTTTTTTCATTTGGTTATCTTAATGTCCGTTATTCTTGTGGGAATAAAAAAGTGTAAAGTTTTTTTCTTAAAAAATAATTCAATCTAAACACAATGCACGCAAATATTAGAACAAAAAGTTTACATTATTTCAACTATCACAAAGAAAATACAATATATTACACAAACAATATTAGAGAAGATGTAATCATTTCGACATAACCAAGAGGAGTCTTTACTCTCGGATAGATCACTTATGGAGCAAGTATCACGGTTTGGATGATAAACAACCGTGCAATTTCGTCGATAAGGGTTATAACTACTTAGGACATGTCCACCATTGATGATATTGTATGAAGGATGATGAAGGTGGCTTAGATGAGCAACCATTGCATTTCTTGTTGTGACAATTGGAGCAAGAATTACATTGATTTCCATTACACTTTGCATTTTCACACTTAAAGCAAATAGTGACACAATGTTTTCCATCACACTTTGAACTTTCACATTTTGTGCATTTATCACACTTACCATGACAATTGAAGTTGTTGCACTTGATACAAGAATCGTGCAAAACAGCTTTACATGCCTCTATCATCTTTTTCTTGTCTTCTTCTTTTTTCTTGTCTTCTTCCTTTTTCTTCTCTTCTGCCGTTTTCGGCTTTTTCACCTCTTCCGCACTCAAAATGGTGACACTATTGAACTTCTTTTTCAGATGGTTGGCTAAGCAAATTATGTCTACATTATCACCGGTTACGGATACACGATCTTTATCATCTCCTTCCAATGATACCGATGTCACACCTATATTTATGTTTAGGTTTTTGGTCATGAGTCAAGATAATGAAAATATTTCTTTCATAAGTATGAAAAAAATTAAAGGCACGAGAAAATAAAAATATCTTTTTTCATTTTATTAAATTTCTAATATTTCAATTTTTTTTAATAGTTGATAATTTGGTTATTTCCTTTGATATTGTTTTGTCAGCAATCCGCTCGCTTGCTCTTAGGACTTATAGTCGGTTCTATTCTAATTTTAGGTATTTTCTTTCATTAACTACACTCAAATTTCACCAACTTCACATGAGGTTCACTTCAGTTAAATCTAGTTAAAGTTTGTAGATTACTTCCGCAAGAGGTCTATAGTGACGCATTAATTCAAGTTACTACGTGTGTGCGCGAATGTTGAAGCGTGCCCACAAACATGTATTATTAGATAAAAATTTAATTTCCTTTTATATAAGACTGAAATCACAATTGTGTCAATTCATATATATGACATAAGAGTTGATATAAATTCTCACCTTTTATAAAATAAAATAAAAAAGAGAAAGAGTGTAAGTTTATTTACAATTTAATAAACAAAAAACATGATATTTAAGGTTGACATATGATTATTACCTTTGACTTCAGCAGCCATTTTAAGGGCTTTGTTTCTGCATTTCTCGTTCTTCATTTGCAACTTTATAACTATTTTTTGCTGTATTTATCATTTTACATATAGCTTGTTAAAAAAATGATCACAAAGAAAAAATAAAAGAAAACCTCAAAATAATGATTAGCTATGTGATCTAAACATACCTTCATTCTTGCTTATAATTGAAACAACTTTATGCTCTTTGTGTTATACTCTGCCTTGGAACAAAGCAAGCAAGTACATAGTTTGATGATATATACATATACTATACATGACATTTTTTTTATGATTAGTAAATAAATAGAAATAAAATGATAAAATTAATAATATGCTGCCAAACAATTTTTGCATAATTGAGGTTGTTAGAAATTTGGAATCAACTTTCTCTACTGTCGGCTTGTCTTTTAACTATTTGTTCGTTCATATAATGAATCAAAATGTTATTACTATAGTTTTGGAATGTTTTGTTTGTTGTTCAAATGAAATAAAAAACTTAGGGTAGCCAATATAAGTACAAAAATGGAAATAGTGCTTATTCACATAGGTACAAGATTCTTTGTAATTTTTTTTTTGTGTGATGGCAATTTCGTTGATTTTCTTTTTTTGCGAAAGCAACCCGTTTGGTTCCGAAGAGATTCGAAAAAACTTTCAATTAATTGATGATTGAATGTCAAGTTTATTGTGCACGAGTGAAACACGGCTTGTATCATGCACAAGCTTGCTTTCACTATTAAATTAATATTTTATTATTGGATCAAATAAGATGTGATGAGATATATTGATCCAATCACTATAACATTTCCTAACTACTACAAAACCACTTTTGTAAAGACTCTAAAAAACCGTTGTGTAGTTCAGTAAGATGATTCTGATAAGTTTATCAAATTTGATTCTTAACATACCTCTCGCGTTAAACACATTGAGTTTGATGCACGAATATAAATAGTAGGTGGACCGATAGTGAAAACCTAATAGCAGTTGACTCAATGGATCGTGGAGGAGACTTTAATACCACTTTAAAATTGAAAGTTTGATCCAACTCAACCTTACACTTATTAAGTTGAGGATGGTCCTGAATCACTTATAAACATATATTTAGCCTATAATGAGTTTTTTGGTTACGACTTATTACTACTGCACTAAAGTGCATTGTTGCGACCGCTCTAAAGTGAAAAATAAGGTGAATTATAATGTAATCGTTCATGCAAGTGTTTAAAAGATAATTAATGTAAATAGTTTATAACTTACTTATAAGTTATTTTAAACTTATTTTCACAAGTTGTTCTGAATAAGTTTTTTTTTGTTTTACGGTATTCAGAATAAGTTATGAATAATAACTTATGCTAATTAATAACATATATTTTCAACTTATTTCAACAGATTTTCTAAATTAGCTTATAAATAAGCGCTTGCCTTATTTTTCCAAAGACACCTTTATAGGTTTTAGAAACATTTGGTTGTTTAGGCTTTAGATTTATAAAAAAGTAATGATTGTACAGTGTACATCTTGTTTCGCTTAGGAGATTTATTTTTGTCACCATACTTATTTTTTCATGCGCCTCAGGAATTTACTAAAATACCTTCATCCGCTATTTGGGTCCGTTTGGTGCCAGGATAGGATAGTGACGAGATAGAACATAAAACAGGATAAAGATAAGATATGATATCAACAAGATAACAATTATCATCAATTATCATATCCTGTGTTTGGTACACACATGATAACAAACATGATAACTATTATTTACTCAAGTTGTGATTAAAACATAGTACTTGATCAAAATAATATGATAAAATATATAACATATTTAAGTGACAAAATTACCCTTGTAAAACAATTTTTTTTAAAAAAAATTATTTTTTAATACTATCAATTTTATAAATAAAAAATATAAATAAGTAATCAAATAAATTTATATAATTTTAAATAAAAATCATAAGAAAATAATCAAGTTTAATTTTTATATGAATCATGATCAAATAAATAACTCAATGATATATACATGTTAGATAAGCTAAATAAATATGTGTTATATCTCAAACGTAAATAATAAACTATAATTGCAAAAGAATTATATTTAATTTGTTATAAAATTTAAATTAATATCCCTATTTTGTAATTTTTTTAAAATTATTTTACTTTATAATATTGTAATTTTAGTAGAATTTTGATTTTTTAGATTATGTAAATTACAAAATTACCCTTGTGAGAAAATCGCATATATATTTAAAAATTAATTATTTTATTATTAATTTACCGTAAAATTATTTTATTATTTATATTTTGTTAATTTTCATTTTTTATTTTAAAATATATTTTATAGAATAAATCGGTAATTTTTTTTTTTTTTTTGAAGAAGCCAAAATAATATATATTAACACAAACAGCCACCCCTGCACAAGACGTACCGAGGTAGACTAAATAATTACAAGAGAGTCAGAGAGATACAATCAAAATAAAATCATACAAGGCCCAAACACAACAATGGACTAGACCACCAGCTATGGTAGTTTAAAGCTAACGTGATGTTCGTCGTCTTCAACCACCTAAAAGAGAAAAGTTTGATCTTGTCCAATAAAATATGAGGTGTGCCCGTTGAGCCTTTGAACAACTGATGATTTCTCTCTGTCCATAACACCCAAACACAATCGAGCCAAACAAGCTGCAAAAAGGACCGTTGCGCTCGAGATCCACCGGATGAAGCCATAAATTGAACAAAATGATCACGCAGAGACGTGGAATCCACCAAGGAAATGCCAATCCATGCACGAACTAAATCCCAAAGCGATCCAGCAATACTACAGGAGAGAAATAAATGATGGGCCGACTCGGCCGCTCCACATCCAGAAACACAAGTGGCAACCGTAGGAGACAAAACGCCACGAGTAACCAGGTCTGCTCTCGTGGGCAACCTATCCCGCAATAAACGTCACACAAAGATGGAAACCTTCAAGGGAACCTGAGAGTGCCATATAAGGTTGTCAGCATCTTCCAAAGTAACTGACTCCTGAGACGTCAGAAGCTGATAAACTCCCCCGATCGTATAACCTGAGTCTGGATCAAGCCTCCAGTGCCACCTGTCAATAGCCTGATCCTGCAAAGAAATGTCAAGAAGTAAAGTCTGACACTCCCCCAACATCTCCTCCTCCCACGCCCACAACCGCCTCCGCCACTCCCACGCCCCCCCATCTGCCCCCCAACCTAAAGCAAACATCTCTGCGACCGAATGAGATTTGGTCACGGCCAACTCAAAAAGGCGCCCAAACCGCTCCCTCAACGAAATCCCATCCAACCATGAATCAGTCCAAAAAAGAGTATCTGAACCATCCTCCACCCTCCTCGAAACCTGCTCCCTAAACCAAGTGCCTCCTGGCTCACCAACACCCTCCCGAATACGCACTAGCTCCCTCCACCACACCGATCCTCTCTGACCGCCCGCTCGTAGACTACCTCCCTCAAGCCCATACCTAGCTACCAGCACTCTAAACCACAGTCCCTCTCTGTCCACCAGCATCCTCCAGCACCACTTACCCAACAGCGCTATGTTGAACTCACGCAACTGTCTAACCCCCAAGCCTCCATACTCCTTACGCAAACAAACAGATTTCCAACTAACCCAAGAGATTTTCCTGGAATCCTCACAACCCAAAAAAAAATTTAATGAAAAGAGATTCAATAGAGGAAATTATACCTGAGGGAGCTTTGAAGAAAGAAAGGGCGTAGACAGGTAAAGAGGTCAAGACAGATTTTAACAGAACCAGACGACCACCAAAAGACAAAAAGCGACTCTTCCACCCAGACAATCTGTTCTTTAAACGAGTCAACATCGGTTCCCAAAACACCAAACGACGCGGATCACCCCCAATCTAAAGACCCAGATAAAGGAAAGGAATCTTTCCCACTTTACAACACAGAGTAGACGCAGCTCAAATTCAGGATAAGAATTTTAACTACAGATGTAGGATCAGGATTAATTTATCATATGTTGTTGTCTCACCAAACATAGGATATAATACAATTATCATATCCTGTTTCATGTGCACCAAACGGGTCCTTACCTAATGGACACCCTAAAAAAAACACCGTACCTGTCAAGAATCGCATCGCAAATAATTGTTGAATCTTGTTGCAGGTTTTCATGAAAGCTTGGTTTAGGATTTGATTGGTGCTCATAATGTCAGATAACCGGCGAACCATTTCATTCACGTGTGTCTAAAACTGCCGGTTCCATTTTTCTACGCACAACCTGTTTGATAAAATGTCTCTTTGAGAATAAAACAGTTACACTGTTTGTTTGCAGTGCAAGAGTTGTTTTCTTTCATCATTGCCACTTTTTCACCATAATTTACTGTCTTGTGCTCGCTGCGTTGCATTTTACTTTTGTGTCTAGGAATATATGTTTCTCCTATGATACCCTATTCTATGATGAAATATAATTAATATTGTGTGCTTGTTTTGCAGCTCAACTCTGATACATCTGAATCTGAATTATTTAGTTGGTTTTATTAGTTTGATGGTTTTATTAGTTTAAGGAGCAGTGCTAGTGTTTCTAAATTGGTTGGTAATGGCTACTGCAGTTCTATTAAAAAGATGGAGGGAAAAACCTTTATTCGATAACGATACATCAATAGTAGTCCTCAACTGGATGAAGTTGCTGACGCAAAGATACTTGTGAAAGTAAAGATCTGAATTTTGAAAAGTTAAAATCACATATAATTCACCCTCTGTTGTCAATAGCGGCCGCTACAACTGCTATAGCAGCGCGACGCGACAAAATGGAGGTCACCGAGTCAGCCCAAGGCGCTACGGCCATCCAGGGTGTAGCAGCCGATATTTATGTGAAGCGGGCGCTATAGCCCGTCGCGTGTTACAGGAGTAGCAGTTTCATAGCACCGCTTTTAATTGAACAACAAAACGACGATTTTGCCCTTAATTTTTAAACGTTTTAGAGAATAATTGTGAAATTTCGTTAAACCCTAATTCTTTTTATCTTGTTGTTACACCTTTTCTCTCCATTCCCCATCGCCGTTTTGTGTTTGGAGACAAACAAAGACGCGTAAAATTTCATCGTTCTTCTTTCTCTGCTTCTCTGTTTCATTTTAATGACGCTTGAATTTATATTTGATGTTTAGAACTAAGTACATAAGTCTTTTGTTTGTTTCTTACTTTCCTTGGAATACTACTACTGTGTGTAGTAAGTATTTGGATTTGGATGATTGGTATTTTAATTATGTAAGGGACCTATGCTACTTTTATTAGTATGTGTATTTTGATGATTGATTGATAGTTTGATATTTATTATGTAATTTTTATTTTTATTGTCTGCTTCGCGTCACTTGAATAGTGCCCGCGATTCTCCTTATTACTGCGTCGCGTCAATTTTGGGTTGTCCGCGTCGCGTCAATTTTCCGCTTTGACAACATAGAATTCACCTTATTTTTAAGTTTTCACTGTTATCTAGGGGATGAAAGTGAGTTGCAGTTGCGTGTTATAATATGTGATGAAATTGATGCTATTTGTATGGTATAGTTTTTCTCAACATTAGATCAACATCAACCATCTATTCTGTTGTGATTGTCAATTTGTTGGTGACAGTTAGTAAGTAAGCAGTGCTTAGTTAGCCTTAACTGGTGGAATCTTTATATTTTGGTTGCGGTTTAAACTTTCTTTTTGGTGGGTTCATTTTCTGTTCACATTTTGTTTTGATGTACTTATCTTGTAGAAATTTGGTTGTAATTTTTATTTCTTTTTGGGAACATGATGAAATTTCAATTTGGGGACTTGAAAATATTGAATGCTGTTCTGAGTAATCATGGGTAGGGGAGAAGTAGATTCTCTGATATTGGTATACAAGTTGCCAAAATGTTTGCGTTCTAATTTATTTCATTTACTCTCTTTGTGTCCTTGCTTTGTTCTTGTCTTTCATTAGTGCAGTAGATCAATACTAAACACAGTAAGTTTGGGACATAAATTTCACTTTGAAAAAGTTACGGACACATCAATTTTCCCTGTTCTATTGGTATGAATAACAACTTGCATAATTGAAATTTCACTTGTCACTTCCTTATTCATTGAAAATTTGTAAGAGAAAAAGTTATGAAAGTTGCCAGATGGTTCATCATGTCTCAAATATTTGTTCTATTGAAAACAAGCATCTTTTATGGAAACCCTAACTATGCAATGGCTTCAACACTTACTGGTTAATGTACACAACTTCTGACCCATCTCAGAGATCCAAGGTTGAGCTGCTTTTCGTGAAGCAACCGGCCACAACCTGGTTTCAATAATGTGCAAATGTTTAAGGTATCCCTCATAGTTCTCAAGACATAAAAAAGGTTCAAAATTGTGCCTTTTAGCATTTCCTTTACTTGTTCCATGTGTTTTCTTGATGTATGTTCTCTTTGATGGGTTGAAGGGGTTAGATTTCACAATATCTGAGGCAAGACGACGGTACAATATTAAGCTCATATTGAGCTCGGTGAACAACTGTGATAGCTTTGGAGGGAAGAAGCAATATGTGAACGAGGCTAGAAGCCAAGGGAAGTACCTCAGTCACATCAGATGATGATTTCTTTAGGAACTCTGTTGTGAAGGGTTTCTACACAAACCATGTCAAGGTTAGTACAAACCTTGTTTTACATTTGCATGTGTTTTTTACTGTTTGTCAAATATGTTTGGTTGTATTTTTCATTTGCGAAATCAAGATTCTTATAATGGCTATTGTAGTTAATTCATCCAAGGGATACTAAACACCATGTTCAATTCTTCAACCCTCGGATACTAAACAAATTCCATCACAAATTTCCCATTTTGTAATTTATAGCCAAGGTTATAATAATTTACTGATTCTCCAATATGAATTATATAAATGTAAATAGCTAGAAACGTTTCTAGTACAAATAGCAATTGAGTTTATTGTCCTTATGCACAATTTTGTTTATCTCATGCATGACTGGATATACTAGACAGATAAAACACAGGTTCATAATAGTAAAAACATTAGCTATTTCACAAACTATGTATGCCCGGATAACCTATTTATCCCTCGTTGGAAGCTGAAGACTTGTGATTTCATTCTCTGAATATCCTATCTTGCATCTAACTGTGTAATGGATATTTCATTAGATGAGCAGAATTTGTGAGTTGCGAGTGAAGAATCTGATTCGGTACTTAAATCCTTTTCAGTGTAAAAGCCAGGAACCTTTGGCTCTGGCAATAGTTGCTGACCATTTAGCATTAGAACCACAGATGACATGTCTGGTCTATCTTCTGGTCTTTGTTGCACACATAACAAGCCCACCTGTATACTTCGTATGACTTCAAATGCTGTATATTGTTCACGTAACACTTCATCCAATAGTTCTAGGGCTCTCTCTTCCGTCCATAATCTCCATGCCTAATAAAGTGAAAGTTAAACCAGTGATATGAAACAATTCAAATAAGACTAATTAACAAGGTCGCTATGTGATTATCTTACATATCCAAGAAGATTATTGCACTGCTCGAGGTTTGAAAATCCCCTATTCCGTTTCCCACTTACAATCTCTAGTACAATCACACCATAACTAAATACATCTGATTTCACTGAGAAATCCCCGTGGACAGCATACTCTGGAGATATGTAGCCACTGAATATGTTGTGTTCAAAGTAAAATCAGTAGTACAATAAAATGCAATATCAAAAAACCATAATTATGTAGGAACTGACTTACTAAGTTCCAGCCACTCTATTTGTGTTTGCCTCGATTTGATCCCCCAAAAAGATTCGAGCCAAGCCAAAGTCTGATATTTTCGGCTCCAAATTTACGTCTAGTAATATATTGCTAGTTTTTAGATCTCTGTGAATAATCCTCACTCTTGAGTCTTGATGAAGATAAAGAAGTCCTCGAGCAATGCTACCAATAATATTGAAACGCCTAAGCCAATCCAGTGACATCGTTTTGGTGTCATCTGGTCAATTTAACACAAATTTAGCATAGCCATTATGTCTCCATAATTTTATAAACTTTTATAAAAAATAACAAGATAGATACTAATATTTATAATAAACTGAAAAATATTCCAACCAAAAACAAAGTAGTCCAAGCTTTTGTTCGGCATGTATTCATAGATCAACATTGTTTCTTCTCCTTGAATACAACAACCAAGAAGCTTTATGAGATTACGGTGCTGAAGTTTTGCAATCAGTGCCACTTCATTTTTAAATTCTTCCAAGCCTTGTCCAGATCTTTTTGAAAGTCTTTTCACAGCTATCTCTTGTCCATCTATCAACATTCCCTAGAAAATAATATGATATGGTTAGAAAGTTTCAAATAAGGGAAGGAGAAGTCATCTCAAACATTTGTCACCTTGTATACTGGTCCAAAACCACCTTCTCCAAGTTTGTTACTGCTTGAAAAGTTGTTAGTGGCATAAGCCAAGATCGAGAAATCAAATGTTGTCAAGTCATCATCTTCCTTCCTTAGGTTTCTTACGTAACGCTTGTTGAAATTGAAAGTATTTCTTGCAGCCCCTGATTGGTTGAAAGATATGAAAAATTTGTTGCCTATATAAGATGGTAAAATATATATGTCAATTTACCTGG
The DNA here is from genome assembly GCF_020283565.1 of Trifolium pratense. Lineage (NCBI taxonomy): Eukaryota > Viridiplantae > Streptophyta > Magnoliopsida > Fabales > Fabaceae > Trifolium > Trifolium pratense. Next base: position 4,504,268 of record NC_060063.1, read on the forward strand.
TTTTTTAATCATCCATATCGATCCACATGTAATTAATCCAATAATAATAATCACAACAACTGTGATTCCGACTATCTTCTTCTTGATGTTTCCATGGTTATCTACTGCGACTTGATCTGAAAGATGCATAGCATGATTAGTCTCCAACTTTATGAACAAAGCTGTTTGCAATGAAGTGTGTTTAATTTCTTTTAAGCTAATTATGGAAGGAGGTGCTTTTAACATTGAAAACAAATGCCACATAACAAATAACTTCCATTAGCCTAATCAATAAGAAACCAAATGGGGAAAGGCAACCCAAAAAGAAAAACATAAAATTTAGCCTTTAAAATAAAAAAGATAAAACTTGAGTACCTAGTTCTGAAAGAGGGGCTTTGACATAAAGATCTTGTCCCCATTTAGAGAATTCCCTCACATCAACCAGATAATTAAACCAAAGAAGACACCCAGTTCCCCCATTGCGGGTATCTAAATTAGCACAGGCTACACAGGAACAGTTTCTGAGACACAACGCCTTACATTCCTCAAGGTTCGTGCTCTTATCAAACCATGATGAAGACGTATCTGGATACTTCATGTGTGTGTACTTGAAGAACCCCTCTGTTTTGTACGTGGTACTGTTTTTGCAATTAGATCCATTCCTCGGAATACAACCGTCTTTCCAGTGAGACAGCTTCCACTGTTGAGGAATCTTGGGAACATACGCTTTCAAGCACGCACAAGTTGGAATGTTACCATCCATGGTGCATATAGAATTTTTACCACAATAGGCGTAGTCTTCGCATTCATCCTTCCCATTTGAGTACACTTGCCTTTTGCTCGATCCAACGGACCAATACAGAATCTGCTCAGCACCTGAAGGAGCCAGTTTATTTAAGGCGATAGTTGAGCTTTCATTACTCTGGTATTCATAATACACTTCTTTTTCATTGAACACAAATCTTTGCGTCGCTCCTGGAGTTGGTCCTTGAGATCCAGCGATGAACTCACCGAGCCATGGCCCTGCTCTAATATCTATATCAGACCCTTTTAATGTAATTATCTGGGGATATCCTCTAAGGTCAAGTTTCATAGCATATTCTCCCTCAGCAGGGTCATCATCACTTTTCCATGATGATGTGAATCTTTCTAGGCCAATTTCAAAGTTCCATCCAAGTTTCATTCCGGACATCAATGTATCAGAGGGATAATCAAAACTCTGCCACAAAAATTCATCAGTTTGCTGTCCATTTTTCACTACCAAATTTCCTGAATCCAGGAGCTGAGCGATAGGGTTATTCAGATTCCCGGCTATGCTTGTTGTATTGGATGACCAAATTATAGCGCTGTTAGCAGGGCCATTGAGAAGCTGAAAAATCCCATTTGCATTGAGCTTTAACACTCCTGAATGGTTTTGTAGAGGTGTTTCTCTATTGGCCACCCATATCACTGTTAAGGGGGTTACATTCCTGTACCATACACCCAAATATCGACTTTTTGAACTCCCGGGGCTGAAGAAACCCAATTCAGTGATCCCACCTACTGAAACTAAACTCTCACCACCACCATCCCGGATCGTTTGGTTCACTGCTAAAGTGTGTAATGAAGTGGAAGTTCTTGTCATGTGGGAGAATAATAAGAACCAAAGAAATGGCATTAAGATATTATGCACCATTGTTTTGCCCAAGCAAGAGGAAACTGATGACTAGAGAATTGAAGAGAAGAAAACTCAACAAACTGTTGTGGAAGTGGGACAGGAGTAAGGGATGAGTCTAATGTAAAGGGACATGTACAGTCTTTGATTAGTCGTATACTTGTATGCGTTGGTTTACCACACAAGTACTATCCCTCAGAGAAAAATCTAAAGGTGAACTTTTTGTGTAAACATGTAATATGTGGTACAGGACCATGGTGATCCTTAGTGGTCCAGGACCGTAGTAATACCATATGACATATTTCCTACTTCTGTGATAAAAATATCAAACTTGATAGCATTACTACCACTAATAATATTGTTTTGTTGAATTGTTCAACATCATTCTAGATTACTTGTTCAATCAAGCGATTAAATGACAAGTTGTCAATTTCAAGCGTTTATCTTGAAACATTAGAGATCAACATTTCCTTCAGGTGGAATCAGCAAGTTTACTTGTTTGACTTGGGGTCAGTTCGTTTATCTTCTTTATTTTTTTTTGAACGGCAAAATATTATTCATAATAACCGGTCTCTGCACAAGATGAATAGAGGCCGGGATAAACGGAATTACAAAATAAAGACGCCGTATATAGGCGGAACACCAAAGACAAAGCTAAAAAACGGACACCACTTAGTACACACTCCACAGTCACCAGACCACCTAGTGCACATACCACAATCACCAGACAACCAAAGAGTACCCTCAACCTAACCCAAAAAGATGCCCTAAGACTCTAACTCCCGATCTTGAATCAAAAGTGACTGGCCCATCAGAATACAAAAAGCAGCTTAATGAGCCAAACATTAATTGGGCAACGGTAGAGTGAAAACCTAGGCAGCTAAGTCCCCAGCTTGCAGTCCGCTCCAAACAGTCAACACTAATGCGAAAAAGGTCTACAAAATACAAAGAAACCTGCAAATCTCAGCAGATTTGGAAACCATCAGAGACTGAAAAACGAGTCCTGTAAATCTCAACAAATTTGTAAGCGGTCAGAGAATCCCGTATCGAGGAAAACCAGTCACACACAGCATCAACCTCCCATCGGCGGTGCCAAAACCAACACCTCCACGTCAACACCTCACCACCACAGCTTTGCAACACCTCCAACTCAGAACCGTCACAGCCACCGCCACACCACCCCATCTCTAACTGACGCAGCCATGACAATAATATTTTGCCGTTTATCTTCTTTATGAATCTGCATGCTCATAATTTCCACAGACTTGTCATTGTGCCCTTGAAGAATAATTATTTTGTTTTTAAAGGCAAATATATTATTAATAAGGTCTCTGCACAAGACGAACAGAGACCGATAAAGAGAAAATAATTTTATCTGATGTCTAAAGAAGGAAAAAAAGGCACATGAAGAATTTAAATCCTAGTGGATTAGGTCATTTAATTACCAATCCTAGAGATAGTAATGTCTGGAGAAACTTGTTAAGCTTAATTTTCATTAATTATTCTCATTTGGTAGCTGTTAGCCTAAAAATTCACCAAGTCTAAATATTTGTTCAAAGACCTTAGCATGTGGAGTATATGATTTTTTTAAAAACTTGGTATCCGGCTCTAGGACGACTAATCCAAGGGGATCAATCCCACCGCCCATTTGCGAGGGTCCTATTTAAAGGCTGAATTTTTTTTTTCTCTGTATGGACTTAGCCCACCGAAATTAGCACTAAGGGGAATCAAACCTGAGACCTTGAGAGGAGCATATTCCAAGAGCCCAAGCTAACACCACTAAACTAACCCAATATGTGGAGTATATGATTAAGCAGAGTTATTTAAAGAATTATGGAAAAAGTTATGATATTATATTAAAAATTATTATTTGGATGCCTATTGCCTATCAAGGTTAGGAGGTTGGACTAGATTTAAAGGCTTTGGGCCAATAAAACAAAGAGCTTGCAATTCAATTCTCACGAAAAGTCAGTATGCCACTTGTTTTTCCTTAAAAAATAAAAAATATGCCTCTTGTTTTAAGCATTCGTCAAATCAGTGCGAAGTATTTGTCCCGCTAAATAGCAATTCTCTATATAATAATAGTTTGTAAAAGTCTTACCTCCGTTGTCAGGAGGTTATTTGTCGAATCCAACTTCGCACGTAATGCGTTGTTGGGTTTGTTATGGTGGTTTGTGCCGATTTTCAAACACGATGCTATCAAATATGCTAGTTGTGGCTTATCATGGGTCTGATTTTCCTCCTCTTTAATTTCGAAGTTCCCATAAAGACCTTTACAATGAGAAAAGAAGAATCCTCTTTAACTTCTTCCAAATTTTCAATAAATTGAACGTAAGAAGTATAGCAAATTTGCCCATTCTCATTTGGGCAAATTAGGCACACCACGATCATAAGGAGGATGGCCTTTATCCTCACATCTTCATTTCTATTACTATCACAACAAATACTTCTCAACTCGCATAGGCTAAGTTTTTTTTTTTTTATTTATTGAAAAAATTCGATCGAAATCTTTGAAGTCTTCACTGTTAATTGGGACAAATGGTCGGCCTGTAATAGGCAAATGGGTCAAAAACAAAACGTCCTCTAATGTGACTTTATGTTTTGACCACAGACCAGAAAATAAGAAACATTTTCATTAATGTTATAAAATGACATGAAAATTTCCAACAAAGATGTTGGCAATTCCACTGGTTTATTGCGGATAAACCTTAGGAGTCTCAACAAAGAACTACCCTTATCATTATTTTCAATTATATGGGGTAGTTCTCCAAGAGGAATTGAATTGAATTGAATTGAATTGCAAGCACTTTGTTTTATACATTCGTGGGATTTGCATGAATTTGTTTGTCGTGCACATTATCATTTCTCTATTATATAACACTAATTGCATCTTTCTGTTTTAATCTTTTTTTTTTTTTTTTGTATAACATAGGATATAGAAGCAAATGTCATTACTTGGCATCTATACACTTCAGAAATGTTACTCACCACCTTCATAATCAGATCAAATATCGTACTGTAGTCGCCCCATTGTTTTTCTTCAATTATGTGGAGCATCATCGTCCACATCTTGTCGCAAAACAATTTGAGGCCCTTGATCATGTTGACTTGAATGATGTTGGAGCTGATCAGACAGAGATAAAGTTCAAACAAAATAAAATTTTATTCATTCCAGTTTTTGAGAAACTCTTGTAGCCTCTAGTATTCTATGGCTTGCTAAACCACTAGGGTTGATCTACTGTAAGGGGATTTCTCCAAGACCTTGAGGTTATTTATATTATTCAGTTTTATTTAATTCTTTTCAATTATGTTCTTGTTCTTGTTTGCTTAATTCAAGTTTCATATACATGATTGTTAGTTTTGATTGATTTATATTTCTTAAGATAATCGTGTTTAACTTAGCTTATTCGTTAATTCACGTGTTCTTAACCGTTTGCTTAATTCGGTATACCGTTTGCTTAATTCGGTATCTAACAAAAGGAATATAATTCATATAGAATCGAATACGCTTGTTAATCGTTTCTATAATCAAAAGAGAATTAAATCCGCTTAGGGACTAATAATATAATGATCGATGATAAGTCTGAAATCTCCGAGCAGTGGATTAATCTGTTTCTCACAACTGTTTCCAACCAAACTATTTTCATTATTTCTAATCATTGAAACCAAACCTAAACCCTCTTTTTACAATTCTTACTTGATTATAATATTGATAAACTGATTTTAAGAGTCCTTGTGAGACGACCAATGTTAACTCACCTTGTTACTACATTTTTATAATTTTAATTATTTTTGACCGCGTACGACAGCGATCAGAGTCCTCTGTCAAGCAGATAGAGTTTCATGCTCTCCTCAATCTTTACCTCAACAGCGGCTTTGGTGAAGCGCTCGAGGTAGGACCTCAATGATTCTGTCTCACCTTGCACGATTGCCTCGAGCGACACTTTTGTCTTTGGATGACGCCTAGAAGAGGTGAAGTGGGCTTTGAAGCGAGCACAGAGATCAGGCGATGAGTCGACGGACCCCGGGGGCAAGCTTTTGTATCAGGCCATTGCTCCTTTTTGTAGCGTGGTGGGAAATAACTTGCACTTAATAGATCCTCGTATATTCCTGTACTCGAGGAGGGCCTCCAAATTCTCGATGTGCTCTTCTAGATCTGTTGAGCCATCATAAGTATCCATTACTGGTGGTTTTTCCAATCCAGCTGGTAGTGGAAGCTCCTCAGCCGGGGATCGGCGTCGCTGTTGTCGAGGAGGAGTGTCCCTTCTTGGGGAGCATCTCCTCGGAGAATGTCTTGCTCGCCTTTCCTCGCGAGGAGGGGAGTTTCGAGGGATTGCCTCGTTTCTCCTTGGGCTCGCTCTTCTTTCAGCTCTTCTCCGAGGAGGTGGCGTTCTTGACCTTGAAAAGCTTTGACTTCTCACCGGGGTGGGAGATCACCTAGCACGACGGTGTTGAGAATGCGTCGTGACTCGCGATTCCGCAATTGCGTCGATTCGAAGGCTTTAGGATTCGAGCCTTTGGTTATGCTGCTCGAACTTTTGGTTCTGTTGCATGATCCTGTCCGACTGGCGGTTGATCGCGTTGACTAGTGCAGCCATGATGTCCTGCATAGGTGCTCCCTGAGGAAGAGTCATAGGTGCTCCAGTCGCAGGTGGCGACGTAGCCACTCGGATCTGTGGCTCCTCAGGGACGTACGGCTTGTAGTCCATGTTCTGCTGCTCTTGGCTATCTCCAGTGATGGATGCCAAATATCCGTCCAGCGGGTGATACGGCGTGTGAATGTCGTTCTCCGCCACATGCTCCGAGATTTGTTGGTTGGTGACGCTAGCCATTGGTCGTGTAGTTAGTTGTTGATGGAAGCTTTTGGTTTTTTGCTTTGGAAAAATTGGGAATCTTTGTTCCCACAGACGGCGCCACTGATCTCACCTGATTAGAATGTGCGACCTCGCCGGCGTTGCTCGTATAAGCCCCCTGTTAAAGCGGAGGTGGGTTGTGTACCTGCAGGCACTCCAACGCTGAAGTCAATAAGGGTGGAGTGAAGGTTTTCTGTGCTAGAATGTTACATACCTTGCAAATGGCATTGAGACGTGTATATACCTTGCTAGAATGTTACATACCTTGCAAATGTTACATAGCGCTGGGCCAAGGCCCTTGATGGCATTAATGGCCACCAAGTGGCTGTCGGAAGACGGTTGGAAAGCCATGATGAGCAGTTAATGCTCATCATTCCGGTGAACGGCTGTCACAACACGTCGAGCGTTGTGACCGTTGGTGCATGAGAGATCGATATTATGGGTCGTCCGCTATTTGGGCTTATGCTCGATTATCCATGGATTTTCCTCTGCTATTGGGCTTCAAGGCCCAGTCCAGAACAATTACCAACGGAAAAAAGTAGTTAGCGACTGAAATTAAAATACATGTATTTGACGCAGAACGGAAGCAATAGGTTAGCAAAACGCTAGAAACCTAAATGATAATGACAAGCCGCCAGCACAAACTTGTCAAAATTGGGTTCCGGAGTCCACCGAAGGTTGAGATGAAACTCAAATATTTTATTGAATGAAAAAATTGTCTGTTAGTCTACAACCGTTTAGCTTAAATAGGGAAAAGACAAAACCCTAATGGGTCGAAATTAACAAAGCGAAAAAATAATAATAAAATGGCTAAAATATTAAATTGATAAATAAACGCCCCTCCTACATCAGTCTCCTTCACCTCAAGAGAACTCGACCCCGAGTTCTCATCTTGATAAAGGACTTCATCTGCATGGTACTCATATATATCTGCCACATTGAAAGTGTTGGAAATGTTCATTGATGTTGGAAGGGCCACTACATAAGCATTGTCATTGATCTTGCGAGTTACTTGGAACGGTCCATATTTACGTGGCTGCAGCTTGCTATAAGTACCAACCGGAAACCTCTCCTAGCGCAGAAACACCATCACATCGTCTCCTACATGGAAAACTTTGACTCAACTGCGTTTGTCAGCAGCTGCTTTATTCTTCTTCCCAGTAGCCTCTAACTTAGCCTTGACAGCTTTTTTAACTGCTACCATTTCCTCGGCCATATTCTCAGTAGCCGCACTAACTCCCGGCGCCTTAGGCAACTTAACCAAATCAACTACATGCTTAGGAATAGAAGTATAGACCAGAGAGAATGGTGATTTCCCTGTAGCTGAATGCACAGCGTTGTTGTAAGCAAATTCAACCTGAAGTAAAACTAAATCCCACTGTTTCGGCTTGTCACCACAAACACTTCGAATCATATATTTCCCAAAGTTTTGTTGGTTACCTCAGTTTGTCCATCTGTTTGAGGATGAGCTATAAAACTCCTATTCAGCGCAGTTCCAAACAATCTCCAAAGAGTAATCCAAAAATGACTGAGAAATTTGGTGTCCCTGTCTAAAGTAATTGACTTAGGAACCTCGTGAAGACGCACAACCTCCTTGAAAAACAGTTTGGCTATGTTGTGTTGAGACAAAATCCTATTTTGATGTTTTAAAGATAACAACCCTTAATTAAATTTTAATTTGATTCTGATCATTTTGTGATCTAACAAGTGCTCTTGAGTGATTTAATTTAAGAACAGATGAAATGGATTAAATTAACCTTGAAAAGAATCAAGCATGTTTTAGACAAATCTGCCTCAAGAGAATGATCTCAGATTGGTCTCCAGACTTATGTGTTCTAAAGCATAAGCACTTATTCAAGTCAACTGGTACAAGACAAGAATGAACTTTTAAGTTGGACTTATTAAAGGATCATAACAGTGCAAATAAGTCATTTAAGGCAAGGAATTGATTTTGGTTCTTGAGCTTACTCGAATAAGCTTCTTTAAGGAATAATAACTTCACATCTTGCAACAAGGCTTTATGTTCTCCAAGAACATCATTAAAGAAGTTAATCTAGACCAATGAGAACTCAGCAACAAGTACATACAGCTTGCAATGAAGTTTCATATCTGATCCAAAGTACAAGCTTATGACATGGGTGGCTACACTCTCCCATAAAATAGTACTTATCTCACTATTCATGTGTCCTTTGAAGGACAAGTGAACAGTGGCTACTCTATGCCTTTGATGAAGAGTTTACAGCTGGTTGACAACTTGCAACAACTTGCAACAGCTATATTTTCGTTGGACCTTATCCACACCATCTCAGAGAATGGTCTCCAACGTCCTGGAGAATGATCTCCCAGTTTCTGCACTTAGGTGGCAATCTTATCCAAATGAATTCAAATTTTATTTTCCCACATGGGAAATACATTTGCAAAGGATATACACTCAGAGACAACTCATTGACAGTTGGTGCAAGAATATTTCTGACCAACAAGTACAATGTGACAGTCAGAGACCATTAGAAGAATGATCTCCTGGAGCATCTCAAAGACAAAATCACATGGGCTGTTTTGTTTCTCTCACAACGGCTAGTTCCTCACTCACAACGTATATGTGTGATGTCCAAGCAACAAAGGAGCATCTCCATCTATAAATAGCACGTTGGTTTAATTGGAAGAGCAAGAACTTGAAGCACACAAAGTAATCTAATACATTCAATCAAGCTCTCCTTTTCACTCTTACTCTAAAGCTCTTTAGAAATCTAGGATCATATATTTGTAGAGTACTTTGAGTGTATCAATTTGTAAGCTTCACATCCGATTAGGTGTATAAGCTTAGATCCAAAGAAATTATTTGAAAAACCTTAGGATTCTCTCAAGTCAATTGGGTATAATTGATTGAGGTAGAACAGCTGGTTATAGCTGGATACTTTGTGATCTTGGTTTAAGATCATAAAGGGTCTTTGATCTGGGCTTAGATCAAAGGGAAGTTTTCTGTAATCTTGGTCTAGATTATAGTGGATAATCTCACGCAAGTGGGGACTGGAGTAGCCCATACTATTAAGGGGTGAACTAGGATAAATTCTTTGTGTGATCTTCTCTTCCCTTACTCTTTTATTTGTGCAAACACTAACTCACACGAATCACTATATTGCACTTACATTCGAGGAGAACGTTCTCCAGTTAGTCTAACCATTTACTATCGTAGTGTGTTATTGTGCTTAAATTGTTTTGCAGTTAAATTTTTAAAGGGTCACAATTCAAACCCCCCTTTCTTGTGACAAACATTGTTACTTCAATTGGCATCAGAGCACTGCCTCTAAAAGCTAAGCATCTAACAAGTGCTTGAGGAAAAGATTCAGGAAGGAAGTAATGTCTAAACCTGCAAAATTCATCTCAGAAGGAGGATCATCAACTAGACCACCTCTTTTTGAAGGAAATGACTACTACTACTGGAAAGACAAAATGGAATTGTTTCTTAGGTCACAAGATATCAATATGTGGGCTGTAGTAGAAGTTGGAGACTATGCTCCACTGGTCAAAGACTCATTCACACCAAAACCACAGCTTGAGTGGACAACTCAAGAATCTGACAGGGTACTACTAAACACTAAAGCTCAATTATTTATTAAAAGTGCTTTGTGCAGGGAAGAATATGACAGGATCATGGAGTGCAAGACGGCCAAAGAAATGTGGACCACTCTTCAAACACACCATGAAGGAACCAGCCACATAAAAGAAACAAGAATTGACATAGGAGTAAGAAAGTTTGAACTGTTTGAAATGAGTAACAGTGAAACTATAGATCAAATGTATGGAAGGTTTACAGTTATCATAAATGAGCTAAATTCTCTTGGTAAAAAATATACCACTCATGAGAGAATAAGAAAGCTACTAAGATGTCTACCAGAAGAATGGAGACACATAGTAACTGCAATAACTGTAGCAAAAGATCTCAAAAAAATGGATCTGGAAGACTTCATTGGATCTTTAAAAGCTCATGAAGCAATACTTCAAGAAAAGAAACCAGCAAAGAACAAAATGATTGCTCTAGAATCACAAGTAGAAGAGAACTTAAAAAGAGAAATAAGATGTGATGAAGAGAATCATCTTCAACAAGACGATGAGGAAGAAATGGCTTTTCTCTCGAGAAGAATCCAAAAGCTAATGATGAGAAGAAATCAAATCAAAAGATCATTCCCACCAAGAAGAAATGAAGCTGACCTAAGCCAAGTAAAATGCTACGGATGCAATCAAACTGGACATTACAAAAATGAATGTCCAAATCTAAAGCAAAGAAAACCTCCCTACAACAAATCTATGATGGCTACATGGGACGATCTAGAAGAATTACCAGAAGAAGAAGAAGCAAATGTTTGCCTAATGGCCAGAACTGACTTTGATGAGGTAAGCCTTGAACCTTGTTCATCATGCTTAAAAACTGAAAAATTATTTGATAATCTTTTATACGACTCACAAATTACTGCTCAAAAATGTGATCAACTTAGAATGGAACTTACTAAAGTAATTCAAGAAAAAGATGAATATAAAACTAAAAATAAGATTTTAGAAGAAACTTTGGAAAAAGTTCAAAATGATCTAGATAAAGTATCTAAGTCAGAAGAAAGTCTTAAAATACAAAATGATTCAGTGTTAGAAAAAACTGCCAAAATTTTTGAAAATATTCCAAATACTAAACAGAATTTTTTTGAAAAAGATCAAAAACAAACAATGAATGATAAAATTTTCTTACCTAAAAAGGATCAAAAAAGAAGACTATTCTGTTCCTTTTGTCATAAACATGGACATGTAAAATATTTTTGCTTTAAGAAAAAATCTAAAAATTCTGTAAGAGATCATTCTCCGGATAGTCTACAAAACTGGTTTCAAAAGAATACATACACAAAACCATCTCATAAGAGAATGACTTTTAAAAACACTAACCATCAAGGACCCAAATCTCTATGGGTACCAAAAGTCTTACTAAACTCAAATGCAGGAATGTCTACTAGCAGTCAAGAAAAAGCCATTGTACTTGGACAGTGGCTGCTCGAGGCACATGACTGGAGACAGACACAACTTCCTTTCCCTTGAGGAAAAGGAAGGAGGAACCGTTACCTTTGGTAATAATGAAAAAGCTAGTATCAAAGGTAAAGGTATAATAGGTAAAATTAATTCTGCTAAATTAGAAAATGTTCATTATGTAGAGGGTCTAGAACATAACTTAATAAGTATTAGTCAACTATGTGATAACGGTCTTGAAGTTGTTTTTAAAACTGATTCATGTGAAATTAAACAAATATCTTCTGGAAAAACTCTTTTTAATGGATCAAGAAAAAAGAATGTATATGTCATATATCTAGATGAACTGCCTATTGAGTCATGTTTTGTATCTCTTGAAAAGGATAAATGGATTTGGCACAAAAGGGCAGGACATGTAAATATGAGGACAATTGCAAAACTTTCTCAACTTGATCTAGTAAGAGGATTACCAAAAATAAGTTTTGACAAAGATAAATTATGTGAAAGTTGTACAAAGGGAAAACAAACCAAAAGTAGCTTTAAACCTAAAGATTTTATTTCAACTAAAAAACCTCTTGAATTACTTCACATAGATTTGTTTGGACCTGTCAAAACTACTAGTCTAGGTGGTAAAAACTATGGTTTTGTTATTGTTGATGACTACTCTAGATACACATGGGTTTTGTTTTTAAAAAGTAAAGATGAATCTTTTGAATCTTTTAAAATCTTTTGTAAAAAGGTTCAAAATGAAAAAGGTTCAAATATCATTTCCATAAGAAGTGATCATGGTGGAGAATTTGAAAACTCCTATTTTGAATCATTCTTCAATGAAAATGGTATTTCTCACAACTTTTCTTGTCCAAGAACTCCTCAACAAAATGGAGTTGTTGAAAGGAAAAATAGAACCTTACAAGAAATGGCAAGAACTATGATAGATGAATCCAATGTTGAAAAATACTTTTGGGCTGAAGCTATCAACACTGCTTGCTATATCTTGAATAGAATGTCTATAAGAAAAGTTTTAAACAAAACATCGTATGAACTTTGGAAAGATAAAAAACCAAATGTTTCTTATTTTCACATTTTTGGGTGTTATTGTTACATCTTAAATATTAAAGATAATCTAGGAAAATTTGACTCTAAATCTGATAAAGGAATTTTCTTAGGATACTCTCTAACCTCTAAAGCATATAGAGTTTATAATCTAACATCAAAATCTTTAGAAGAAAGCATGCATGTAAAATTTGATGAATTTGATGATGTATCATGTGTAAGAGAAATAGATGATGAAGATGAGCAAAGCTCATCAAAAGAACAAGTTATAGAACAGGAATCACCTACACAAGAACCTCCTAGAACTTGGAAGGTTGTAAGCAATCATCCTCAAGAACAAATAATAGGTGACACTGCAGAAGGTGTAAGAACCAGAAGATCATTTCAAGTTGATGAGAACAATCTAGCTATGATCTCTCAAATTGAGCCAAAATCCATAGAAGAAGCAATCACTGATGAATCATGGATAATTGCTATGAAAGAAGAACTTTCACAATTTGAGAAGAATGAAGTTTGGAAGCTAGTACCAGATCCTTTAGACCATTCTATCATTGGAACTAGATGGGTCTTCAGAAACAAAATGGATGAAAATGGTAAGGTAATTCGCAACAAAGCAAGACTTGTTGCTCAAGGTTATAATCAACAAGAAGGTATAGACTATGATGAAACATTTGCACCAGTAGCAAGGTTAGAAGCAATAAGAATCTTACTTGCATATGCATCTCATAAATGTTTTAAACTTTTTCAAATGGACGTAAAAAGTGCTTTTTTAAATGGATTTTTAAATGAAGAGGTTTATGTCCATCAACCTCCTGGTTTTAAAGATGAGCAAAAACCTAATCATGTTTTTAAACTTACCAAAGCTCTATATGGACTCAAACAAGCACCAAGAGCATGGTATGATAGACTAAGCTCTTTTCTAATTAAAAATGGTTTTTCTAGAGGAAAAATAGATACAACACTTTTTAGAAAAACAAATGAAAATGATTTATTAATTGTACAAGTATATGTTGATGATATTATATTTGGTGCTACTAATGAAAAAATGTGCGAGGATTTTTCAAACCTTATGCAAAGTGAATTTGAGATGAGCATGATGGGAGAACTCAGATTCTTTCATGGCTTGCAAATCAAGCAACAAGATGATGGAATTTTTATTAGTCAAGAAAAATACATCAAAGATCTTCTAAAAAAATACAACATGAATGAAGCAAAGATCATGACTACTCCAATGCATCCATCAACAAATTTAGACAAAGATGAAAATGGTAAAACTGTGTCTGAGAAGGAATATAGAGGAATGATTGGATCACTTCTATATTTAACTGCAAGTAGACCAGACATTGTATTCTCAGTTGGTCTTTGTGCAAGATTTCAAACATCTCCAAGAGAATCTCATCTTACAGCAGTCAAAAGGATTTTTAGATATTTGGTGGGAACACCAGATGTTGGTCTATGGTACAAAAAGGGATCTCATTTTGACCTAAAAGCCTATTGTGATGCTGACTATGCTGGTGACAAGCTTGAAAGAAAAAACACAAGTGGTGCTTGTCAATTTCTTGGTGAAGCTCTTGTAAGTTGGTGTTGTAGGAAGCAAAACACCATAGCACTCTCAACAACTGAAGCAGAATATGTATCAGCTGCAAATTGTTGTTCACAAGTGATATGGATCAAAAACCAACTTGAGGACTTTTCTCTAAGGTACACAAATATTAAAATTCTGTGTGATAATACTAGTGCCATTAATTTATCAAAGAATCCCATTCAGCATTCTAGATCTAAACATATTGAAATTAAACATCATTTCATACGTGATCATGTTTGCAAAAAGGATATTGAATTAATATTTGTTGACACTGAATCTCAATTAGCTGATATTTTTACAAAACCTCTAGTTGAAGATCGTTTTAATTTTATTAAAGAAAATTTAAGAATTATAAAAATTCCCAGCTGAACATTGTTGAACAAAATTCCTCTTCTTGGAGAACGTCAGGAGAACATTCTTTCACTGAACAAAAAGGATCATGTCTTAAAAAATGATATAAGTTATGTCTGAAAACTCTTAAGTGTTTATTTCTCCAATTAATTATAACTTTTAAGTCTTTTACTCTTCCCATGACATTTGTCTCTCTCTCTCTGTCTCACGCCTTAACTCTCTCTCTCTCTCTCTCTCTCTCATTTTAGATTTCCTAAGTACAATTTACAACTATTCATAATTGTACTAAGCTACACCTAACCTATCTATCAAATCTTTTCCTATTCTCTAGACACTCTCTCATTAGTAGTTTATTTAATCAAAACAATCTCTACACTCTTTCATCATCACCTCTAAAATCCTTATCTCTTCTCCACTATTCATCAAACCCTCATTGTTCATCTTCCCAAAATCAATTTCGTTTCAATGGCTCGGTTGAAGAGACCTGCCAACAAGAACAAAATGGAAAGTTGTTCATCCTCTTCTCAAAAGTCAGGTACCAAATCATCCCCCTCTACCTCTTCTAAATCACTTTCAAATCGTGAAAATGAGATTGAAGTTCAATCAAATCCCTCAAATACTCCTCAAACAAACAAACCCACTCTAGAAACCACACCTGCACCACAATCACCACCACCAACAATGGTTCAAATCTCTGAAGTTTTAATTGGAGCCATTCCAATTACTTGTAAAACCGTCATTGAACCCATTCAATGTTCTCAAACCGCTGCTGAAATCAAAACCACCACTCCAAAAATCAAAACTAACCCTATCACTAAGAAGACCTCAACTTCAAACAAAACCAAAAAATCCAAATCACTTGATGTTTCAAAAGTCAGAAAATCAAGTAGATTAGCCTCAGGTGCTGGGAGAAGACCAGCAATAGATAAAACTGTGTATTCTCTCTCTGATGATGATTCAGAAAATACACACTCAGGCTCTCCAAAAGCCAAATCCGTTCCTGAAATTAAAACTTACTCAAAAAGACCTTCATCGTCCAAACATCACACCAAACCCTCAAAATCTGAATCTTCTGAAGAAGATATCATGATTAGAAAACTCAAAAAACCTGCTCCTCTTATTCATGAGGATTGTCAACAAAGTTTCCAAATTTTTTCAAAGAAAAAACCTGTTCTTCCTGGTAGAGTGTATAACTTTGATGATCTTATCAACACAGATCATGACCTAACTCAATATACCAACCCTCTTGGATGGACAAACTTGTTCAACATTAGAGAAACTCATTATCCTAATCTTATCTCAGCCTTTTACTTCAATGCTGTAATTTCCTCTGAACAAACCTACATTGCCTCTGAACTCAAAGGAGTAAAATTCAAGGTCTCTGAACAACTTCTAAGCGATCTCCTAGATGTACCCTCATCTGGTCACAAACTGTATGGAGAAAGCTGGTTCTCCATGGCAGGAGTAAACAAGGAAACATTCATGTCTGAAATCTTTGAACCAGGAACCCCTCTCAAAAATCCATCCTCTTCCAAACTTAAACTTGTGTTCAAAATGTTCCACAACATGTGTCTTCATGCCATCTTTCCTAGAAAAGGTAGCAAGGATAAAGTCACTGACAATGATATGTTGATAATGTATCATATGTTCAACAAAATTCCTCTCAACCTACCCTTTGTCATGCTCAAACATATGATTTCTGTCATTGAAAATGAATCCAGAAAAGTCACTCTTCCTTATGGTATGTTTCTAACAAGAGTCTTTAACAAGTTCAAAGTAAGCTTTGAAGGAGAAGAAGGAAAGAATTCATCTACCACATTCTCTCTAAAGAATATTGGAAGAATGAAGTTCATAGGAGATATTGAAGACCACACCATTCCTGATCCAAGCCAGAAAAGAAAAAGAGAGGAATTTGAAAAGGATAGCAATCTGAACCTTCTAGCCGAAGTCATGACAACTCAGCAGGGAGACCATCCAGAGATCATTCTCCCAGTCTCAGCTCCAACAGAACAAACCAAAGAAACTGTAAGTGAGAAAACCACTTCTGCTCAGTTCAACCCTTTTGTATCCCTAGAGTTTGATAACCTACGAAATGATTTTGGCAACCCTCAAAACCCACACACCTCTGTCTTGGATAATAGCTTTTCCACCATTAATCATGCTGCCAATACATCTATCTTCTCACCTTTATTAACCTCTCCTCAAACCTCTTTTGACACAACAGATTTTCTGAAAAATTTTATTTCAACTCCTTCAGATTTTTCAAAAATACATCAGCCTATCTAAACTGATGCTGGTCCATCTCTGCCATCCTTCCCTCAAAACTTTGCTTCTATGAACTCTTTTTGCACTAGCTATCCATCAACTGATTCTGCTGCATACCAAAACTCTGCTAATTTACCTCCTTTTGACTCTAGACCCATCAAAAAGTCAAAAGTTGAGAAAAATATGGCTAAGCTCTTTCAAGCCATCAAGATCAACAACACTCTGATGAACTACACTATCCATGAGCACCAGCTCTTTAGGACCTGGCTCATTGAAGAATTTTGCCCAGCAATGCGTATCAATCCACCTCCATCAAATCCTCCTCCACAAGTTCCAGATTTTCCAGAACTTGAAAAAGAATCCTCCTCTGATCCTACCTCTCCTGCAGATCCTCAGTAGCACTCCTTCATACCTCCCAGGCCTTTTTGCTGTTGACAAAAGGGGGAGAATGAATTCTGTAGTAATTAGGGGGAGATTGTGAAGCTGTTTAACTCTTTTGAATTAATTCTGTTTGTTTCCAATGTACTTAGAATTTGTAGATATAGTTGGAAGTTGTTTTGGTTTCAACTTCTAATTGTATGTTGTTTGAATTCTAAGAACTTAGATTATGTTTTGAATTACTATGTTTTGATCATTAATCATGTACTTGAACAATGTCATATTCTCTGATTATGAGTTTGATTAATGAATGTTATGTTTGATTCAAATTTATGTCTTTACATATTTTTACTCAATTTGCATTTGCATATTTTATAAATTGATAAAGAATGCTAAAATTGAGGGGGAGCTCTATATGATTAAATCACAAGTATTATTACTGAATATGGTTTAATCAGAATCACAATCAAAAATTAATTAAAGGTTTTGTCATCATCAAAAAGGGGGAGATTGTTGAGACAAAATCCTATTTTGATGTTTTAAAGATAACAACCCTTAATTAAATTTTAATTTGATTCTGATCATTTTGTGATCTAACAAGTGCTCTTGAGTGATTTAATTTAAGAACAGATGAAATGGATTAAATTAACCTTGAAAAGAATCAAGCATGTTTTAGACAAATCTGCCTCAAGAGAATGATCTCAGATTGGTCTCCAGACTTATGTGTTCTAAAGCATAAGCACTTATTCAAGTCAACTGGTACAAGACAAGAATGAACTTTTAATTTGGACTTATTAAAGGATCATAACAGTGCAAATAAGTCATTTAAGGCAAGGAATTGATTTTGGTTCTTGAGCTTACTCGAATAAGCTTCTTTAAGGAATAATAACTTCACATCTTGCAACAAGGCTTTATGTTCTCCAAGAACATCATTAAAGAAGTTAATCTAGACCAATGAGAACTCAGCAACAAGTACATACAGCTTGCAATGAAGTTTCATATCTGATCCAAAGTACAAGCTTATGACATGGGTGGCTACACTCTCCCATAAAATAGTACTTATCTCACTATTCATGTGTCCTTTGAAGGACAAGTGAACAGTGGCTACTCTATGCCTTTGATGAAGAGTTTACAGCTGGTTGACAACTTGCAACAACTTGCAACAGCTATATTTTCGTTGGACCTTATCCACACCATCTCAGAGAATGGTCTCCAACGTCCTGGAGAATGATCTCCCAGTTTCTGCACTTAGGTGGCAATCTTATCCAAATGAATTCAAATTTTATTTTCCCACATGGGAAATACATTTGCAAAGGATATACACTCAGAGACAACTCATTGATAGTTGGTGGAAGAATATTTCTGACCAACAAGTACAATGTGACAGTCAGAGACCATTAGAAGAATGATCTCCTGGAGCATCTCAAAGACAAAATCACATGGGCTGTTTTGTTTCTCTCACAACGGCTAGTTCCTCACTCACAACGTATATGTGTGATGTCCAAGCAACAAAGGAGCATCTCCATCTATAAATAGCACGTTGGTTTAATTGGAAGAGCAAGAACTTGAAGCACACAAAGCAATCTAATACATTCAATCAAGCTCTCCTTTTCACTCTTACTCTAAAGCTCTTTAGAAATCTAGGATCATATATTTGTAGAGTACTTTGAGTGTATCAATTTGTAAGCTTCACATCCGGTTAGGTGTATAAGCTTAGATCCAAAGAAATTATTTGAAAAACCTTAGGATTCTCTCAAGTCAATTGGGTATAATTGATTGAGGTAGAACAACTGGTTATAGCTGGATACTTTGTGATCTTGGTTTAAGATCATAAAGGGTCTTTGATCTGGGCTTAGATCAAAGGGAAGTTTTCTGTAATCTTGGTCTAGATTATAGTGGATAATCTCACGCAAGTGGGGACTGGAGTAGCCCATACTATTAAGGGGTGAACCAGGATAAATTCTTTGTGTGATCTTCTCTTCCCTTACTCTTTTATTTGTGCAAACACTAACTCACACGAATCACTATATTGCACTTACATTCGAGGAGAACGTTCTCCAGTTAGTCTAACCATTTACTATCGTAGTGTGTTATTGTGCTTAAATTGTTTTGCAGTTAAATTTTTAAAGGGTCACAATTCAAACCCCCTTTCTTGTGACAAACATTGTTACTTCATGTTGGACGCATCGGCAGTCTTCTTGCAAGCAATGAAGTGGGTCATCTTGGAGAGTCTACTACAACGAACACAAAATCTACACCTCTCTGTGTACGAGGCAAACCCAACACAAAATCCATGGCTAAATCTTGCCAAATATCATCAGGAATAGGTAAAGGCATATAAAGACCAATATTTTAAGACCGACCCTTAGAAACCTGACAAGTATAACACCTCCTGACTATAGTACCAGCGTCCCTCCTCAAGTGTGGCCAATAATATCTCTCCTCCAGACTAGCAATGGTCTTGTCTCTACCCATATGACCGCTAAGACCACCACCATGTAGTTCTCGAATTAGCTTCTCTCTTAAAGAGGAGCAAGGAATGCATAATCGATCTCCTTTAAAAAGATAGCCATCTCGAACATGAAAATCTGCACAAGGATGTTTTCCACTGCATTTGGCCCATAATTCCTTGAACTCAACATCACTTTCATACAACTCTTTCAAGCACTCAAAACCTACTATCTCCTGCGATAAGGTAATTAGCAAGGAAGCTCTCCTACTCAATGCATCTGCTACCTTGTTAAGAATTCCCGACTTATGCTGAATAATAAAAGGAAATTTTAGTAGAAAACTCACCCACCGAGCATGCATCTTGTTTATCACCTTATGGCTATGAAGAAACTTCAAAGCTTGATGGTCGGTGTATAGAATGAACTCCCTTTGAACCAAATAATGTTCCCACTGGCGTAGAGCTTTAAAGACTGCATAGAATTCCTGATCATAAGTACTCCATTTCTGGCGAGCATCGCTTAATTTTTCGCTGAAAAAGGCTATTGGTTTCTTCTCCTGAGACAACACAGCTCATATTCCCACTCCACTAGCATCACATTCAACTTGGAATATCTTATCAAAATCGGGAAGTGCTAATACCGGCGCGGTACATAGCTTCTCCTTAATTAGTGCGAAACTCTGCTCTTGCTCAAACCCCCAATTGAACTTCCCTTTCCTCAAACACTCAGTAATTGGCGCAGTGATAGTACTGAAATCTTTGATAAACCTCCTATAAAAGGTGGCTAGACCATGAAAGCTACGAACCTCTGTCACAGATTTAGGTGTAGGCCACTCCCTTATAGCACTCACCTTATCTTCATCAACCTGAATACCTTCTTCACCAACAACAAATTCGAGAAAAAGTAATTTGTTGGTGCTAAATGTACATTTTTTCAGATTAATGTACAACTGTTCTCTTGTAAAACATGCAACACTTGCCTCACATGCTACAAATGCTTTTTCTTTGTCTTATTGTATATCAGAATATCATCAAAATAAACTACCACAAAAGAACTAGTAAACAGACGCAGAACTTGATTCATCAACCGCGTGAAGGTGTTAGGGGCATTTGACAAACCAAAGGGCATCACCAACCATTCATACAATCCATCTTTGCTCTTGAAAGTTGTTTTCCATTCATCCCCAGGTCAGATTCTGATCTGATGATAGCCACTACGCAAATCTATCTTCGAGAACACCTTAGAACCGGCCAACTCGTCAAGCATGTCTTCCAAACGGGGAATTGGAAATCGATACTTGATAGTTATCTTATTGATGGCTCGGCTGTCGACACACATTCACCACTGATTTCCTTTCTTAGGGACTAAAAGGACTGGTACTGCACATGGACTCATGCTCTCACGAATAAATCCCTTCTTCAACAAATCTTCAATCTGCTCCCTTAAAATCTCATTCTCCTTGGGGCTCATACGATAGTGAGGAAGGTTTGGTAAGCTATGTTGGAACAAAATTGATTTAAAAATGTTTGCCCCTAAATCTATTAAGGTTTTGATGATAACAAAGTATTAATAAACAATTGGAAGGACTAAAAATTTAATTTAAGTGTGCAGACATTAGCTTCAGATAAGCTCTGAATGAAGCTCAGAAGATATGTATTCAGAAGTTCGCAAGCGCTCAGAAGATGTTGAACTTCAGAAGTTGCAACCTTCAGATGATGAAGTCGTCAGAACTTCTTAAGGTCTAAGCTTCATCAAACTCTGAAGATCTTCTTGAAGTTTGTAAAGATTATCTTTTGCAAGTCAACTCTTCTACCAATGAAGAAAAGGACCTTTCAAGCTTGATCAGAACAGCTACTCTCATTTTTTGTCTGTCCACTCTTGAGAACGTGGGACATCAGACTTGTTAGCTGAATAAGGAAAGTCTTCTCTGCACATGGTCAAAGTGTCTGAAACTCTTACTCAGTTTTAGAAACAACCAAACTGCATCAAGACAAGCTGCTTGAAGACAAAAGGTTATCTACTTCAACGGTCATTTCTGCAACGACTCTTTTCTGGTTATATATATATACTAGAAGAATCAGTTGTAAAATTATCAAGGATTACACACACACTCGAACAAACTCTGAATTACGAATACAAGCTCTGAACCTCTGAACTAGTGTTTTTGCACTCTTAGTCCAAATACTTTGTATTCATTGTATTTGCTCATTAAGGTTCTCTTAAGAGCAGTTGTATTCTTTCAACTATTTTATTATCTCTAGTACTTGAGAAATCTTAAGCTTGTGTGCTTAAGTGAGAAATCTTAAGCTTGTGTGCTTAAGTGAGAAGTCTTAAGCTTGTGTGCTTGAGCATTGTTGTGAAGTCTCTTGCTTGTGTGCTTGAGCATTTGTAATCTTGTGTGATTATAGTGAAATCCCTTGGAAGTGCAAGGGGACTGGACTACTCTCGTTTTGTGAGAGGAACCAGTATAAATTGCTTGTGTGCTTTCTCTCTCTCTTATCTTGTTATTATTTGTGTTACTTATCCGCTGCTAACTTAGTTAAGTTAAGAACTTGGGAAAAGTTTTAACTTGGCTAAAACACAATTCAACCCCCTCTTCTTGTGTTTTCACACCTTCAATTGGTATCTAGAGCACTGGTCTGTTACTTTCACCTAACAGTGAGACAGTAAAGATCTGGTGAGAACACTATGTCTGGAGGAGACGATAGTAGTACTAGAACAACTGGTGAGGCCAGTGATTCTGGTGGTGGTCCTAGAAATGCTTTTGGTTTTGACTACTTAAATAATGAATCACATGAACATAGTGGCAATAGAAAAGCCCCTATATTCAATGGTGATGCATCATTATTTGAATGGTGGAAGGAAAGACTGTATAGCAATATTACTGCTATTGATCATGAGTTGTGGGATTTAGTTGAGCTCGGAGTAACTTTTGAAAACTTAAATGAACATGGAAGATTGTCCATTGAGCACAGAAAGTTACTCTCACCAGCTAACTTAAAAATCTACACTAAGCATCACAGAGTAAAGGACATTGTTGTTGGTGCTATTAGACATGAAGATTATGTCAGAATAGAAAACAAGTCTACTGCTAAATCTATCTTTGACTCTATGTGTGCTACCTATGATGGTAATGAAAAGGTTCAAGAGGCAAAGGCTAGTCTCTTGATAAGGCAATATGAACTATTCACCATGCAACAAGATGAAAGCATTGAGACTATGTTTACAAGGTTTCAAATCCTTGTATCTGGTCTTAAGGCTCTTAAGAGGAGTTATTCCACCTATGACCATGTTCAGAAGATTCTGAGGAGTCTTCCTATTGCTTGGAGACCTAAGGTCACTGCAATAGAAGAAGCTCAAAATCTCAAGACTCTGAGTCTTGAGGCTCTGATAAACAATCTCAGAAGCCATGAGATGGTTCTGAATGCTGATTCAGAAGCTAAGAAGAAGTCCAAATCTGTGGCTTTACAGTCAACTAGGACTCCTTCTAAAGCTCTTAAGACTCAGCTTCTTGACATTGAAGAGGAATCTTCTGCAGATGGTCAAGAGGAGGAAATGGGTGAAGATGAGTTTGCTTTATTCACCAAGTTTCAGCAATGGAAAAGGTTTAACAAAAGAAACTTCAGAGGAAACAGCTCCAGAAATTTTGTCAGCAAAAAGGATGATCAGAAGAACTGCTTCAACTGTAAGAAGCCAGGACACTTTATTGCTGACTGTCCAGAAATGTCTACCAAAGACAAAAGCAAAAGATACAGCTCAAAGAAGCAACAATTTAAGAGCAAATTGAAAAAGAGTCTAATGGCTACTTTTGAAGAGCTATCATCTGAGGAAGAGGAATGTAACATCCCGGATTTTTATCCAAGATATTTGTTAAAAATCTTGTTTAGTTAGAAAATGTGCCGCTATTTTTCTATTCTTTTTAAAGTAAAATGGTTATAAAGATAACTGAAGTGAAATTCAGATAAATATAAACTTAATTTAAAAATGAATTATTGTTTCAAAATTTCAGCGGAAGAAAATACAACAGCGAATTATTTATTACATAAAATTTCTCAAATTTACAAAACCCAATTTCCCCCGCATGTCGCGCTTCAAGCATCACATTCAGTCAAAGCTTTCTCCTTGAGTACCTAAAATGTTGGTTGTAAGGGTCAATTTCCTTATCCATATTGAATCATACTCACCACAAGAAAATGTTACAAAATAATAACAAAACACTTCACCTTATCGAAAATATAATTATTAGTTTTAAGAAAAACCTTTGATGATTAGAGTACAAATATAAGAACCGAAACAAAAAGCAACGGTGACACATATTAACACATAACCCAAATTACATGACCATCCAAATAAAAAGAGAGCAACTATAGTTTTTGCTACGTACATTAATAATTCTTATATATATATATATATATTTTTCTTTCCTTCCTTCCAATTACATTAATTCTTTTAAGACCAGAATAATTATTTACTCTTGTTAGTTCTTCCTTCTTATATGAAGTGCAATGCTACTAAGACAACCCTATATGAAATACTAATGATCCGGATAATAAATCTCATACCAATGAGAGAACCAGCCACACAGGCTAAAAGTAAACCAGCCACACAGGCTACCTAAATATACTCTGCTATACACATCCTATATGATGCATGATACTCCACTTTCTTAGCAAGGCCGATTTCACCGAAACAACAATAAATCACTCTGATTTGTAACTACGTAATTATATATATTCCAATTCTTAATTTCAACAAGTAATTGTATAATTAGCAACTACCAAACACAATACACATGGCATGAACTGAACATTAATTTGCAAACATAAGCACATATCCATCAATTCAATTATCACAAGCTTATATGTACAACCGACACACGGAATTATTTATTTACTTTTTATAAGGCTGATTCCATTGGTTCATTTTAAGTGGCAAAAGTTCTACTATTATTTAACAACATAATCCTACGTAGCATGAGTTTATGGGGAAAAAGCCCTTACCTTAGGCGCTTTCATTCCAAGCACAATAATAGACTAAATTCGCAGCTACAATGCATACACTATATCTCACGCTCCAAAGTTTGTTTCGACGATCCGGCGGTTAACGACGACACAATCACAATTTTATGATGGCAGGTGCAAATAGAATTAGAGGAGAATGAGACTTATAACAAAACTTGATGATCACTTGAATAAGTTCCTCATACTAATAAGGACCGTAAAATGTTTCTAGGCTAGGTAAGTGTTTGTGTTGCTTCACTGACTTTGAGGAAATGAAAATATACTTGAGAGGTGGCTTAGAACATAGTATAATATTCTTGTGTGTACGTTGAGAGATGATCATAATTTTGGTCAAATAAATAATTGGGTATTAGCATGATCTGGATCGTTCAAGGCTGATACAATAAGGCACAAGATTATGGAGTAATAATGGTTATTCATGGCTTGTTATTGGCATTGAAGACAATTAAAGGGAATTATCTCCTCATTTTTATTCAGACCAAAATGTTAGGAATTAACTGAGATATGTTAGGCGCATTGAACGAAACGTGAGAGTGGGAGAGAGAGATCATCATGCGTATACATCATATAAACACAATTAATTAACATCATGACAAATAAATCATCTTCTTTTTAGTAAATAAAAATAGTTATTAATAAGGTAAGAATAAATAAATAAATTGATAGAATTACTAAAATATTGGGTCGTTACAAGGAAGAGGCAAATCTAGCCCTTATGGCTTCAACTGACTCAGATGCAGACTCAGAGGATGAATCAGAATCAGATTCAGAAGTTACAGATGAGGTATTTTCTGACTGTTCTAAATCTCAACTTATAACTGCGCTTAACAAGGTCATTGAGAAACATCTCAGAGTGTTAAGTAAACAAAAAGATTTACAAGAAAAGCTTAACATTCTGACTGAACAGGCAGGCCATTTTCAAGGTATATATCAAGAAACTCTGAACATAGTGAATGATTTTGAAAAGGGCTGTGCTGTGTGTCACAAACCTATTGATGAGAAGGAAATAGCTCTTCAACAGTTTGTGCATCTCAACCTTGGGAAGAGCAAAGCTGCAAATAGAATTTATAATGTTTTGAGACATAAAGGAGAAGGACTTGGCTATGAATATGGTAGAACATATTCAAAGCTAAAGACCTTTGCCAAAAAGGTTAGAAAATCTTGGGTTTATTACGTTGTTCCACCAAGTGAAGAGGGAAAGAATCCTGGTACTCTGGGAAATGAGGATGATGATCTGAGAAAATTAGAAGCTGACAGCTCAGAGGAACCAAGTTCCTCAGGATCTGGGAAGAAAAATTCAGAAGATAGAAGTTATTCATAACCTGAGAATAATAGTTCAGATGTTCTGAAAACTTCAAAATCTGAGACTTCAAATTCTGGAACCAAAGGAACTTCAGTACCTGAGGCAAGTCAATCTAAAGGCTCAGAAGTTTTTAAAAGAAAAAATTCAAACTCCAAACCTCAGATGCAGTACAGGACTCAGATTATTTATGATTCTAGAGTCAGTAGATATAACTAATCAGAACAAAGGATTGGTGATAAATACAAACTCTGGAGTCATAAACAATCCAAATCCTGGAATAATAACAAATCTCAAACAAAGAAAAAGTTCCAAAAAGGTTATTATTCCAAACCAAGATCTTTCTCTAACACTCAAGAACATAGTAAGAATTTGTGGACTAACAAGCGTGGACCCAGAAGATGGGTACCAAAAGCTGAAATAATGTACCATTCAGATTTACCAACTAGGAAAGGATATGTCCTACCTAGAGCATGGAAACAAGTCCTATGCAAAGGAAGAAGGGCTTATGTCCTAGACAAATGGCTGACAGGTTCTCAAGTTACCAATCAGAACTTGAGAAATGAAGAGGAAGAATACTGGGATGAGTTTATCATTAACTGTGATGAAAAATTCTACCGCAATGATTAAAGTTGTTTGTAACATCCCGGATTTTTATCCAAGATATTTCTTAAAAATATTATTTAGTTAGAAAATGTGCTACTATTTTTTTTTTCTTTGTCGAATAAATAGTTATAAAATAATTCAAATAGAATTCTTGGAAATATAAACTTAATTAATTTGAACAATAGTTTGAAAATTTCAGCGGAAGAAAATACAACCAAGAACTATTTATTACATAAAATTCACAAATTACAAAACCCAATTTTCTTCCCGTTCGTACGCGCTTCAAGCATCACATCACATTCAATCAAAGCTTTCTCCTTGAGTACCTAAAATGTTGGTTGTAAGGGTCAATTTCCTAGTCCACATTGAATCATACTCACCACAAGAAAATGTTATAAAATAATAACAAAACACTTCACCTTATCGAAAATATAATTATTAGTTTATTATAAAAACCTCTGGGTGATAAGAGTCACATATACAGACATAGGTAGCATCTTATTGTTAAACGGCAGTAATAAACAAGGCAACATAATTACACATATTACGAATTGCACGGCAAAATCAAATGAACGAGGAGAAGCAACGATCCCAGGTTTACTACGGACAATTTTACCCCTTTTTTTTTTTTTTTTTCCTTTTTACGTTGGTTCTTTTATGACTAGGATAATTATCTACTATTGTTAATTTTCTTCCTCTCTATATGCAATGCAATGCAACTAAGACAATCCTATATGAGACAATGATCCGGATAAGAAAATCTGCCACACAGACTTCTGCCACACAGGCTAAATAGTAAGTTCTGCCACACAGGCTAAAAATAAGTTCTGCCACACAGGCTCCTGCCACACAGGCTAAAAGTAAGTTCTGCCACACAGGCCCTAAAAGTAAACCAAGCCACAAAGGCTACCTATACAAACTCTGTTATACACATCCTATATGATGCATGTCTCAATAACTTTCTTCTTGAAAACCCGAACACCCTCCCAGACCACTATAACTCCCACTGCACCGATTGAAATCAATTTATTTATTTAGTTCTTGTTGATTTGCAATAGATAAAGGAAATCAATAAATATTACTAACGCATATGGAATGGAACAGACAAACATAGCATACATATATATAATCTATAATGATAAGATTAAAACAAGCATACACATACTGATGGAAATTATTTCATCAAAACAGGTTGATTCCTTATTTCTTTAAATAATATTACTTATTGTTTTATATAAATTTGTTTCCTTTGGTTCATTTTAAGCGATAAAGGTTCTACTATTATATCACAACATCGTCCTATGTAGCATGAGTGTGTGGGGAAAAAGCCCTTACCTCAAGCGCTTTTCTATTCTGACACGAAAGTCCTTGACGTTTAGAGTTATCACACATTCGAACGGTTCAAAGCTCTTCCTTTTGACGTTACACAAAATTGGAGTATAATTGGGGCGGTTGATGATAATACCTATGAGACAAAGGGACAATCTCGAAACATCGCATAGAGATGAAGTAGGTCGATGGAGAATAAAATATATGGAGTTGAGTCATATGAGGTGAGTGATGGAATATACATTGGCGTGAGCTTTCTAATAGAGAGACTTGATATCTTCCTCAATATATGTGGCAGAGCAATGAACTAATAGAATGGTCTAGATTAAATAGAATAATGGTAGTTTAAGAGAATTAAATGACTTGGTAATTTTAGGCTATGGAAAATCATTGAACAAGGGTGTCTTAAGACAAAAACGTGTGCAATTAAAACAGGAATTAAAACTTGGTCACACATTTATTTGTTAAAGCAAATAAAAGGAATGGTTGTCTTTTTAATGATGATAATGAATGAAATTTAAGCAAGAAAGGAAAACGGGATCAACATATAGTATTTGCAAGCAGGCAAAGGATAAAAGCACTTAATTATCATTAGATGATTTGTCTAGTAATCACGAGCTGAAAACGGGTTACAAGATAATTTGTACATGGTCATTGAATTATCAAAGTAGTGAATAAGCTTATGAGACTAAACCACCAGACCAAGGCTCCACGTTGTTTTTATTGGAAAGGATATGGTATAATTAGAGATAATTGGATCATGGTCAATTTTGAGTCATTTGCCAAGTCAATCTCACGTGATACTAAAATGGTTTGGCCACTCATAATTCTAAAATAATGAAACAAATTGATTTCTAACACTTTAGATAATTTTACTAAAATGGATCATAAAATAATTAACCAAAACAAGAAATAAGGGAACAAATTATATTTGATTAAATAATAAATTAATAAAATGTGTGTATAAAATATCAGGGCGTTACATTGTTTCTCATACAGCCTACCACTCAAAGAAGTATCATGAATCACTCATGGTATCTGGATAGTGGATGTTCAAGGCATATGACTGGTGACAAACAACTATTTTCTAAGTTAACTCTGAAAGAAGGAGGATCTGTTGGCTTTGGAGGTAACCAAAAAGGAAAGATAATAGGTACAGGTACAGTAGGTAATTCTTCCCTATCTATTAATGATGTTTGGTTAGTAGATGGACTCAAACATAACCTATTGAGCATAAGTCAATTTTGCGACAATGGTTATGTAGTTGTCTTTAATAAGGAATCATGTACTGTGTCTAAACAATCTGACAACTCCATTGTATTCAAAGGTTTGAGAAAGAACAATGTTTATAAAATTAATCTTTCTGATTTGAATGAACAAAAAGTGGTGTGTCTTTTGACCTTGAGTGAAGAAAAATGGATCTGGCATAAGAGGCTAGGCCATGCTAACTAGAGGTTAATCTCTAAGCTTAGCAAGCTTGACCTTGTCAGAGGTTTACCAAAAATTAAATATCACTCAAACACACTTTGTGGTTCTTGTCAAAAAGGAAAAATTACAAAATCTTCTTTTAAACCTAAAAACATTGTTTCTACCTCAAGACCATTGGAACTTCTTCACATTGATCTGTTTGGGCCAGTTAACACTGCCTCTATCAATGGAAAGAAGTATGGATTAGTAATTATTGATGATTACAGTAGATGGACTTGGGTAAAATTCCTAAGAACAAAAGATGAAGCTTATGATGAGTTTAGCATCTTCTGCAAACAAATTCAAAATGAAAAAGGCTACACTATTTTAAAAGTTAGAAGTGATCATGGTGGAGAATTTGAAAATGAACCTTTTGAAAATTTTTGTGAAAAATATGGCATCTTGCATGAATTCTCTTCTCCTAGAACTCCTCAACAAAATGGGGTTGTAGAAAGGAAGAATAAAACTCTGCAAGAAATGGCCAGAACCATGATGCATGAAACTAATGTAGCAAAGTTTTTATGGGCAGAAGCTGTAAACACAGCATGTTATGTTCAAAATAGAATCTATATCAGATCTAAGTTGAACAAAACTGCTTATGAATTGTTCAAAGAAAGAAAACCTGACATTTCTTATTTTCATCAGTTTTGATGTACTTGTTACATTTTAAACAACAAATTCCGTCTAAAGAAATTTCATGCTAGAGGTTATAAGGGTATCTTTATAGGATACTCTGAACGCTCAAAAGCATACAGACTGTATATTTCTGAAACACACACTGTGGAAGAAACTATGCATGTCAAGTTTGATGACAAAGAGCCTGACCAAGTGTCAGAGCTTGTGGAAGGTTTGTCTATATTTCAGGTATCAGAGGATCAATATTCAGATATTCCAAACTACTCAGAACATCCATTCTCTGAAGAACCTCTGAACATGACAGCGCCTACAGACTCTGAACATCAAAGGAATGAAGCAGCTGTTGAACCTGCTGTTGATGAGTCTGAAGATGATGAACCCCCTAGAAACACTTTCAAATACAAATCATCACATCCAGAGGAACTGATCTTAGGCAATAAGGATAGTCCAAGAAAGACAAGATCTCAACTGAGAAATGAGGAATCTTTAGTTGGTCTTATTTCAATGATGGAACCTTCAAAGGTTGATGAAGCTCTGAAAGATGATGCTTGGATAGTAGCAATGCAAGAAGAGCTGAATCAATTTCAAAGGAATGATGTATGGACTCTAGTGCCCAAACCTTCACACAAGAACATTATTGGAACAAAATGGGTATTCAGAAACAAGCTGAATGAACAAGGTGAAGTGGTAAGAAACAAGGCTAGATTGGTTGCACAAGGTTATAGTCAGCAAGAGGGGATTGACTATACTGAAACCTTTGCACCAGTTGCTAGACTTGAGGCTATCAGGTTACTTCTATCTTATGCTGTTAATCATGGAATAACGTTGTATCAGATGGATGTTAAAAGTGCCTTCTTAAATGGTTTTATTTCTGAAGAAGTGTATGTTAAGCAACCTCCTGGTTCTGAAGATGTCTCAAACCCAAAACATGTTTTCAGATTGAAGAAATCACTGTATGGTCTGAAACAAGCTCCAAGAGCTTGGTATGATAGACTCAGTAATTTCCTTCTTGAAAAGGGTTTTGAGAAAGGGAAGGTTGACTGCACACTCTTTAGAAAAACAACCAAAGAAGATATTTTGATCATTCAAATTTATGTTGATGATATTTTTTTTTGGTTCAACTAATGCTTCCTTGTGCAAGAATTTCTCTAAGCTAATGCAGGATGAATTTGAAATGAGCATGATGGGAGAATTGAAGTTCTTTCTTGGAATTCAAATTAATCAGAAGAAGGAAGGAACTTATGTTCATCAATCAAAATATACCAAAGAACTTTTGAAGAAGTTCAACCTAGATGATTGCAAGATAATGAACACTCCCATGCATTCAACTACCAACATGAGCAAGACAGAAGATGAAGGAAAAGTAGACCAAAAGGTCTACAGAGGTATGATTGGTTCCTTACTCTATCTGACAGCCTCTAGGCCAGATATTTTATTCAGTGTTTGCTTATGTGCAAGATTCCAGTCAGATCCAAGAGAATCTCATCTTACTGCTGTAAAGAGAATCTTTAGGTATCTGAAAGGAACAACTAATCTTGGACTTCTCTATAAGAAATCCAATGATTATGTGCTAAATGGATTTTGTGATGCTGACTATGCTGGAGATAAAATTGAAAGAAAATCGACAAGTGGCAATTGTCAATTTGTTGGTGAAAACCTTATCTCCTGGGCTAGTAAGAGACAAACTACTATAGCTTTGTCTACAGTAGAAGCATAATACATTTCAGCAGCTAAGTGTTGCACACAACTACTCTGGTTAAAATATCAGCTAGAAGATTATCAAGTAAGCAGTCACAATATTCCTTTATATTGTGATAACACTGCAGCCATTCATTTATCTAAAAATCCTATCATACACTCTAGAGCCAAACATATTGAAATTAAACACCATTTTATCAGAGATTATGTTCAGAGAGGTATAATAGATATTAAGTTTGTTGATACTGAAAATCAATGGGCTGACATATTTACT
Source organism: Trifolium pratense (assembly GCF_020283565.1). NCBI lineage: Eukaryota > Viridiplantae > Streptophyta > Magnoliopsida > Fabales > Fabaceae > Trifolium > Trifolium pratense. The sequence goes on from NC_060063.1 coordinate 4,536,174, forward strand.
AAAGCCTTACCTGTTGAAAGATTTGATTTTATAAAGAAACATCTGAACATGTTTTCAATCTCTGAATGAAAAATTTTATTTGGCAATTAAAGTGTAAGAGGTTATGTACGTCAGAACTTATGGTTCAGAACATCTGAAACACAAGCTCTGAAATACTTAAATCTGATTGAGTATTTTTAAACTCAGAGGCTCTGAACTATTTAAGTGGAAAACGTTTAGTATTCGCTGCTGAACAGTTGTCCATTAAAATAACAGTTACCAAGTAAACTTCTGCACGTGGTCTACGTGTGTCAGGTAGTGGGTGGTTAATGATGACTTTTAGTATTCAAATTTTTGTCAATAAGCGTAACTTCCCAAATTTGCCATTTTTGTGTTAACTGTACGCATTTAAATAAACTTACACAATACACTTGCACACTTTTCACTTTCACAACCTACACTTTCGTTTCTCTCTAAACCTCCAACAAAAATCTTCTTTCTCTCTCATTAGTTCCTACCCTAACCCTAAACTTCATCATGGCTGCTTCTTCTTCAACTCCAACAACCAAGATTCCTCCGTTCATGTTTCAGAATCTTCAGATCGTTGGGAACGAGATGGAATTCCCAGAATCTCAACTAACTCTACTTCTTGAGAAGATGATCGACTTCGAAAGTCTTAAGGCAAATGGATTTGATGTGAAGCCTTACTTCTCTGCTCAAGGTTGGGATAAGTACTTTGATATGTTGAATGGTCCTATCTACCCAGATCTTTTGAAGAAATTATGGATGAAAGCAAGAGTGTTTACAAGGACTGAAGCTAAGCAAGAAGAACTTGCCGCTATTGAAATGAATCCAAGCTTAAAGGGTAAAACCAGAAAAGAAATGGGTTTATTGGAGTTTACTGGTACACAGATTAGGTCAAACGTCTGTGGTATCAATCTCACTTTTTCTAAGATTCATTTCAACGCCCTTCTGGGTTTGGAAAACTCTGGGTTGGTATTAGATAAGTATGAGAAGGATACAAGATTTAGAGAAGATCTTCTGCATAGAATATGTGTGGATATGGCGCTGAAGGGAAAGGTTAAAGGTTTGACGGATGAGTGCAGAGTTTTATTCAAGATCATTTTGTCCTCTATCAGTCCAAGAGTGGGTGGCACTGATACTATCTCCTGGACTCATCGCCATCTGATATACTTTCTTCTGACTGAAAGGAAAGTAAATCTGGGAGAATACTTCTTTGAGAGGATCTGTGAAGCCATCTTCTTAAGCAAATCTCAGAGGAAAACAACTATTGTTTATCCTAGACTGCTTTCAGATCTTCTCTTTCAAGGTCGCATTGTAGGAAGTCTGAAGAAGTTCTATTCAGAACTTGTGGCTTGCAAGATTACTCCAGAAGTTCTGACTTGTAGTTTTCTGACAAAGATGCATCTGATCAACACCAAAGTGGTTCAACCTGCTCAAGAATTTTTAGTTCGTCTTGAAGATAGGTTGTATGTGGATGGCTATCCTATAATCTCTGAATTGGATGCTGAGCACATCATTCAAGATTATCTAAAGGTTCTTCAAGATGAAGGTTTTACTGTTGATAGGAGCATGATTCCAAAGGCTCCAGTGAATTTGTATAAGCCTAAGAGGAAATCCAAGAGGAAAGTTGATACTCAGGATGAACAAGTTAAATCAGATCTTCTTACTCAGAAGAAAGTTAAGGTGGAGCAAACTTTTGATGAGCAAAGAACCAAGAAGAAGCATGAAGCTGCTGCTGGTAAGGTTGCTGAAGCATCATCCAATAAGCCAATCATTCTTGATGAAGATGAGACTGAGTCTGATGAAGAAACTCTTGGTGCCAAGCTACAAAAGAAACAAGTTCCTGACTCTAAAGGTAAGACTCCTAAGTATGTCTTTAATGAAGCTGAAATTGGAATAGGTTTTACCAAACCTCTTAGAACTATCCATCCCAAACCCATCAATATTTCATCTTCTGATAACCCCCTCTCTGAACTAGAAAAACGTCTTAGCCCTGACCCCTTAAATAACCACTCTTTTACCCATGAAACTACCAAACCCACATCACCTCCCAAACCAAAATCACCTCAACCTCAACCACAAAAAGAATCATCTGACATTCCATCATCTTTGAAGGTGTGAAAACACAAGAAGGGGGGGGGGGGGGGGTTGAATTGTGTTTTAGCTAAGTTAAAACTTTTTCAAGTTCTTAACTCAACTACGTTCGCAGCGGATAAATAACACAAATAATAACAAGAGAGAGAGAGAGAGATCACACAAGCAATTTATACTGGTTCCTCTCACAAAACGAGAGTAGTCCAGTCCCCTTGCACTTCCAAGGGAGTTCACTATAATCACACAAGATTACACCTGCTCAAGCACACAAGCAAGAGACTTCTCAACAATGCTCAAGCACACAAGCTTAAGACTTCACACTTAAGCACACAAGCTTAAGTTTCTCAAGAATAATAAAGTATATGAAAATATACAAATGCTCTTAGATGAACCTAAAGAGAGCAAATACAAATAGTACAGAGTATTTGACTAAAGTGCAAAAACACTTAACAGAGGTTCAGAGCTTGTATATCACAGAGTTCAGAGTTTGTTCAGCACACGTTCAAATCTTGATAATTGTATATATGTTGTAGCTGAAGCTTCTAGTATATATACCACTAGAAAAGAGTCGTTGCAAAAGAACCGTTGGAGTTGATAAACTTTTGTCTTCAAGCAGCCTGTCTTGATGCAGTTTGGTTGTATCCAAAACTAAGAAAGAGTTTCAGGTACTTTGACTACTGCAGAGAAGACTTTCCTTATTCAGCTAACAAACCTGAAGACCCACGTTCTCAAAAGAGGACAGACAAAGCAGAGGTAGCTGAACTGATCAGACTTGAAAGGTCCTTTTCTTCATTGGTAGAAGAGTTGACTAGCAAAGGGAATCTTTACAGCTTTCAAAGAGATCTTCAGAGGTTGATGAAGCTTGTAGACAGACAAGAAGTTCTGAAGTCTTCATCCTCTGAATGTTGTATCTTCTGAAGTCCAACATCTTCTGAGCGCTTGTGAACTTCTGAATTCACATCCTCTGAACTTCACTCAGAGCTTATATGATGCTTATATCTGCGCACTTAAAATAAATTTTTAGTCCATTCAATTGTTAATTAATACTTTGTTATCATCAAAACCTTTATAGATTTAGGGGCAAACATTTTTTAAATCAATTTTGTTCCAACAATCTCCCCCTTTTTGATGATGACAAACAACAGTATTAATTGACAATTGTTGTTAAATTAACTTATCATGTTTCTCTTAGGTTTATGAGGTTTGCAAGCTCCCCCTAAGATTGATACTCCATAAAGTCTGAACTTTATGTTTTATCCATGATATTTTAATTTAGTATAAGATTAAGATGGTTTGAAATAAAACAAGTTTCATATCTTTCTTCAGAGCGAGAGGTTTGCAAGCTCTCCCCCTAAGTCTCATAAGGCTAAGTTAAAATTGCACTCTTAACTTATCCTTACTTATGAAATTTATTTTAGTTTCAACTAACTTAGTCTCCGCATTGAAATACGTAAAACAACTTAAAAGTAACAACTTTTAATTTAACGGATAAAAGCGAGATAGAAGCATAAAAGCGTGGTTTCAGTTTTGAACTTATCACTTATCAATTAATGCGTAACTACTCCCCCTTTTGTCATTATCAAAAAGTAAAAAAAAATTTATACAATCAAGACAGTCAAAGAAGAAGAGTGGTTGTTACAAAGGTGAATTAATTTCAAAAAACGAAAACCAACGCGCTCAAAGGTTTATAAAAAGGAACAAGTTAACATGCCTGCTTCACGTAAAAACAAGAATAAACAAGTGAAGCAAGAGAAGGTAGGAATAATGAAAAGATTTAGTTTACGCATCGCTGAGTATAAGAGAAAGAAGAACGAAGAGAAACGCGAAGACGATGAGAAAGATAAAGAAGACAACAAGAAACCACAAGATGCGGAGATAATAATCATCTCATCAGACTCTGAAGCTGAAGAGAATGAAGATGATGCTGACTATGTTGAGTTCTTGGCTAGCTATGTTCCAGAAGAGGAACAAGAAGAAGAAGAACAAGAGCAAAACCCAGATCCCATAGAAATTTCATCAGAGGATGCTGAGGAGAAATCTGAGATTTCCTCTGAGTATTATCCATCTGATTAGGATTAGGTTGTCTTTTTCTTTTTCTTTTCACCAATGTACTCATCATGGTTAGATCATGAATAAAAAATTTTCATTTTAAAAAGCATCTTGTGTTCTTATGTTTTTATTTATCAAGACAATAAAAATAGCACAAGCAAAACAAACAAAACAAATGACAAACCACATAATCAAGAAAAGCAAACATAGCTTAAAAAAAAATTGTTCAGAGGATAAACAGAAAATAAAAAGAAAACTTAAAACAAGTGCAGAGAATCCTAGGGTTTCTTAAGAAAGGCTAAGAGCTGGTCGAATTTGTCATTCAAAGATCCCACGTTGGAAACTAAACCATCCACCTTGGTCTCCAATGTCTCTTGAGCAGCTCTTTGACGTTCTAAACCTTCTTGCTGTTCCCTCAGGGCTTCTTGAAATATCTGCAATTGATCAGCCACAACAGGAGCTTGATCTTCAACCATAGGCACTTGTTCTTCAACCAAAGGTGCCTTGCCTTTATCAGAGGGTTCACCTTTCTCTGGGTAATCAATCATCAGGACATCATCCTGGTTCAGCACATTCAGTACATCCTCTTCTGTGGCATCCTCATTATGTAGCTCATTTGCCAACTCGGCAACTCTAGCAGCAGCTTCTTCTAACCTTTCAGACTCAGACCTCTGAGCTTCAAGACTCTGAAACAGCTTGGAGTCTATCCAGATGACTTTGAAAGCGTTCAGACGGTGTTCAACAGCAGCAATTGCTTCCAGCTTAGCAAGTTCAAATCCAGCATGATTGAACATGGTTAACCTTTTCAATTCAGCCCTAGCCAGACTTTCCCTCATGAAGCTTATCATATCCAAGTCTCTTCTTCCAATCACAGCCTTAATTTTCTCAGCAGCACCATCCAAAGCATTGCAAATCCTTGCCTTAATGCTTGAAACTTCCAAGTCCACATCAGAAGGACAAACTAGAAACCTGTCCTTAAGCAAAGATAATCTAACTAAGTCTTCATGAAACTGAGCGGATAGATTACCAAAAGGGTTGGATGATGATGGTGAAGGATTGGGAATGGTAGAGAGGTTGGGTGTTTCATTAGCAGGGTTGTCAATAATAACAACTTCTGCCTCTGAAGGCTTGGGGGCACAAGTATGAATACGCTCAGGAGAAGCATATTCAGTACTTGGATTAGGATGGGGTTCAGGGGTTGGTTCAGATGATGAGATGTCAGAAGTGGATTCAGGGTAAATATGGTCAGGAGATGGTTCAGGAGATTTGTGTGGAGAGGGTTGTTTTGTGGGAGAGGTTGGTTTAGTGACAGGAATAGGTGATTTTGGTTCAGATGATGGAATGGTAGGGGTTTCTTTTTGGGGTTGAGGTTGAGGTGATTTAGGTTTGGGAGGTGATGAAGGCTTCTGGGTGAAAGTTTGATTGTTAAGAGGGTCTGGACTAAGATGTTTTTCTAGTTCAGATAGGGGGTTATCAGAGGTTGGAATATCAGAGGTTGGTAAAACAGTTCTGAGAGGTTTGGTGTAACCTATCCCAATCTCATTTTCATTAAAGACATACTTAGTAGACTTACCTTTATCGTTAGAAACAGGAACAGGTCTTCTACGAAGTCTTTCAGCAAGTGTCTCTTCATCAGACTCAGTCTCATCTTCAGACTCAGATTCTTCAGATGAACTGTCATCCTCAACAACAATAGGCTTTTTGGAAGCTCCTTCAGCAGCCTTGTTTGTAGTTTCTTCATGCTTCCTCTTAGTCCTTTGCTCAGCCATAGATTGTTCAACTTTGACTTTCTTCTGAGCCAAAAGATCTGGCTTAGGTAGAACATCTTGAGCTTCAGCCTTTCTCTTTGGTTTCCTCTTAGGGTTATACAGATTTACAGGAGCAGGAGGAACCATACTCCTGTCAACAACGAATCCTTCTTTTCTGAGCTCTTCCAAATAGTCCTGAATGATGTGCTCAGCATCAGCTTCTGAGATAACTGGATATCCATCCACATATAGGCGATCTTCCAGACGAACTCTAAATTCTTGTTTAGGTTGAACCAGCTTGGTGTTGATTAAATGCATCTTTGTTAAGAAGCTTGCATTCAGAACTTCTGGCGAGAGCTTCTGAGTCATAAGTTCTGGATAGAACTTCTTCAGATTCTGAACAATGTGACCTTGGAACAGAAGATCTGAAAGCAATCTAGGATAAACAATGGTTGTTTTCCTCTGAGACTTGCTTTGGAAGATGGCTTCACAGATCCTCTCAAAGAAGTATTTACCCAGATTTACTTTCCTTTCAGTCAGAAGAAAGTAAATCAGATGACGATGAGGCCATGATATAGTATCAGTACCACCAACTCTTGGACTGATAGATGACAAGATAATCTTGAATAAAACCCTGCACTCATCTGTCAGACCTTTAACCTTTCCCTTCAACTTCATATCAATGCACATCCTGTGCAGAAGTTCTTCTCTGAATCTTGTATCCTTTTCGAAATCATCCAGCACCAGACCAGAGTTGTCCAAACCCAACAACGCATTGAAGTGAATTGGAGAAAAGGTAAGATTGATACCACAGATGTTAGACCTAATCTGTGTACCAGTGAACTCCAAAAGACCCATTTCCTTCCTAGTTTTTCCTTTCAGACTAGGATTTCTTTCGATTGCTGCAAGTTCTTCTTGCTTAGCTTCATACTTAGAGAAAACTCGTGCTTTCATCCAGAATTTCTTCAAAAGATCTGGATAGATAGGACCATTCAACATATCGAAGTACTTGTTCCATCCTTGAGCAGAGAAGTACGGCTTCACATCAAACCCATTTTCTTTCAAACTGTCAAAGTCGACCATCTTCTCAGGTAGTAACGATAGTTGCGATTCTGGGAATTCCATTTCATTCCCAACAATCTGAAGATGTCTAAACATAAACGGAGGAATCTTTGATGAAGAAGACGAAGCACCAGCCATTGTTGGAGATTAGGGTAAGGTTTTGAAAAACTAACGAGAGAGAAAGAAAGTTTGTTGGAGGTTTAGAGAGAATATGAAAGTGTAGGTTGTGAAAGTGAATAGTGTGCAAGTGTATTGTGTAAGTTTTATTTAAATGCACACAGTTAACACGAAAATAGCAAATTTGGGAAGTTACGCTAATTGACAGAAAGTTGAATACCAAAAATCATCATTAACCACCCACTACCTGACACACGTAGACCACGTGCAGAAATTTACTCGGTAACTGCTATTTTAATGGACAACTGTTCAGCAGTGAATACTAAACGTTTCCCACTTAAATAGTTCAGAGCCTCTGAGTTATTTAAAATTCTCTATCAGAGTTAGGTACTTCAGAGCTTGTGTTTCAGATGATCTGAATCATAAGTTCTGATATACATAACCTCTTACACTTTAATTGCCAAAAAAAATTTTTCATTCAGAGATTGAAAACATGTTCAGATGTTTCTTTATAAAATCAAATCTTTCAACAGATAAAGCTTTAGTAAATATATCAGCCCATTGATTTTCAGTATCAACAAACTTAATATCTATAATGCCTCTCTGAACATAATCTCTGATAAAATGGTGTTTAATTTCAATATGTTTGGCTCTAGAGTGTAGAATAGGATTTTTAGATAAATGAATGGCTGCAGTATTATCACAATATAAAGGAATATTGTTACTGCTTACCTGATAATCTTCTAACTGATATTTTAGCCAGAGTAGTTGTGTACAACACTTAGCTGCTGAAATGTATTCTGCTTCTGCTGTAGACAAAGCTATAGTAGTTTGTCTTTTACTAGCCCAGGAGATAAGGTTTTCACCAACAAATTGACAATTGCCACTTGTGGATTTTCTTTCAATTTTATCTCCAGCATAGTCAGCATCACAGAATCCATTTAGCACATAATCATTGGATTTCTTATAGAGAAGTCCAAGATTAGTTGTTCCTTTCAGATACCTGAAGATTCTCTTTACAGCTGTAAGATGAGATTCTCTAGGATCTGACTGGAATCTTGCACATAAGCATACACTGAATAAAATATCTGGTCTAGAGGCTGTCAGATAGAGTAAGGAACCAATCATACCTCTGTAGACCTTTTGATCTACTTTTCCTTCATCATCTGACTTGCCCATGTTGGTAGTTGGATGCATAGGAGTATTCATTATCTTGCAGTCATCTAAATTGAATTTCTTCAGAAGTTCTTTAGTGTATTTTGATTGATGAACATAAGTTCCTTCCCTCTTCTGATTGATTTGAATTCCAAGAAAGAACTTCAACTCTCCCATCATGCTCATTTCAAATTCATCCTGCATTATCTTAGAGAAATTCTTGCACAAAGCAGCATTAGTTGAACCAAAAATAATATCATCAACATAAATTTGAATGATTAAAATGTCTTCTTTGGTTGTTTTTCTAAAGAGTGTGCAATCAACCTTTCCTTTTTCAAAACCTTTTTCAAGAAGGAAATTACTGAGTTTATCATACCAAGCTCTTGGAGCTTGTTTCAGACCATACAGTGATTTCTTCAGTTTAAAAACATGTTCTGGGTTTGAGACATCTTCAAAACCAGGAGGTTGCTTAACATACACTTCTTCAGAAATGAAACCATTTAAGAAGGCACTTTTAACATCCATCTGATACAAGGTTATTCCATGATTAACAGCATAAGATAGAAGTAACCTGATTGCTTCAAGTCTAGCAACTGGTGCAAAGGTTTCAGTATAGTCAATCCCCTCTTGTTGACTATAACCTTGTGCAACCAATCTAGCCTTGTTTCTTACCACTTCACCTTGTTCATTCAGCTTGTTTCTGAATACCCATTTTGTTCCAATAATGTTCTTGTGTGAAGGCTTAGGCACTAGAGTCCACACATCATTCCTTTGAAATTGATTCAGCTCTTCTTGCATTGCTACAATCCAAGCATCATCTTTCAGAGCTTCATCAATCTTTGATGGTTCCATCATTGAGATAAGACCAACTAAAGATTCCTCATTTCTCAGTTGAGATCTTGTCTTCCTTGGACTATCCTTGTTGCCTAATATCAGTTCCTCTGGATGTGATGATTTATATTTGAAAGTATTTCTTGGAGGCTCATCATCTTCAGACTCATCAACATCAGGTTCAGCAGTTGCTTCAGTTCTTTGTTGTTCAGAGTCTGTAGGAACTGTTGTATTCAGAGGTTCTTCAGAAAATGGATGTTCTGAGTAGTTTGGAATATCTGAATATTGATCCTCTGATACCTGAAATCTAGACAAACCTTCCACAAGCTCTGACACTTGGTCAGGCTCTTTGTCATCAAATTTGACATGCATACTTTCTTCCACAGTGTGTGTTTCAGAAATATACAGTCTGTATGCTTTTGAGCGTTCAGAGTATCCTATAAAAATACCCTTATAACCTCTAGCATCAAATTTCTTTAGATGGACTTTGTTATTTAAGATGTAACACGTACATCCAAACTGATGAAAATAAGAAATATCAGGTTTTCTTCCTTTGAACAATTCATAAGCAGTTTTGTTCAACTTAGATCTGATATAGATTCTATTTTGAACATAACATGCTGTGTTTACAGCTTCTGCCCATAAAAACTTTGCTACATTTGTTTCATGCATCATGGTTCTGGCCATTTCTTGCAGAGTTCTATTCTTCCTTTCTACAACCCCATTTTGTTGAGGTGTTCTAGGAGAAGAGAATTCATGCAAAATGCCATATTTTTCACAAAAGTTTTCAAAAGGTTCATTTTCAAATTCTCCACCATGATCACTTCTAACTTTTAAAATAGTGTAGCCTTTTTCATTTTGAATTTGTTTGCAGAAGATGCTAAACTCATCATAAGCTTCATCTTTTGTTCTTAGGAATTTTACCCAAGTCCATCTACTGTAATCATCAACAATTACTAATCCATACTTCTTTCCATTGATAGAGGCAGTTTGAACTGGCCCAAAAAGATCAATGTGAAGAAGTTCCAATGGTCTTGAGGTAGAGACAATGTTCTTAGGTTTAAAAGAAGATTTTGTAATCTTTCCTTTTTGACATGAACCACAAAGTGTGTTTGAGTGATATTTGATTTTAGGTAAACCTCTGACAAGGTCAAGCTTGCTAAGCTTAGAGATTAACCTCCAGTTAGCATGGCCTAACCTCTTATGCCAGATCCATTTTTCTTCACTCAAGGTCAAAAGACACATCACTTTTTGTTCATTCAAATCAGAAAGATTAATTTTATAAACATTGTTCTTTCTCAGGCCTTTGAATATCATGGAGTTATCAGATTGTTTAGACACAGTACATGATTCCTTATTAAAGACAACTACATAACCATTGTCGCAAAATTGACTTATGCTCAATAGATTATGCTTAAGTCCATCAACTAACCAAACATCATTAATAGATAGGGAAGAATTACCTACTGTACCTGTACCTATTATCTTTCCTTTCTGATTTCCTCCAAAGCCAACAGAACCTCCTTCTTTCATGGTTAGCTTGGAAAACAGTTGTTTGTCACCAGTCATGTGCCTTGAACACCCACTATCCAGATACCATGAGTGTTTCATGATATTTCTTTGAGTGGCAGGCTGTATGAGAAACAACTTTAATCACTAAGATGGAACTCTTTATCACAGTTAATGATAAAGTCATCCCAATATTCTTCCTCTTCATTTATCAAGTTCTGATTGTTAACTTGAGAACTTGTCAGCCATTGGTCTAGGACATAAGCCCTTCTTCCTTTGCATAGGACTTGTTTCCATACTCTAGGTAGGACATATCCTTTCCTAGTTGGTAAATCTGAATGATACATAATTTCAGCTTTTGGTACCCATCTTCTGGGTCCACGCTTGTTAGTCCACAAATGTTTACTGTGTTGTTGAGTGTGAGAGAAAGATTTTGGTTTGGAATAATAACTCTTTTGAAAATGTTTCTTAGTTTGAGTTCTGTTATTATTCCAGGACTTGGATTGTTTATGCTTCCAGAGTTTGTATTTATCACCAGTCCATTGATTTGACTGGTTATATTTACTGACTCTAGAGTCATAAATAACCTTAGTCCTATGTTGCCTCTGAGGTTTGAGGTTTGACTTTCTTTTAAGAATTTCTGAGCCTTTAGGTTGACTTTTCTCATGAACTAGAATTCCTCTGGTTCCAGAAGTTGAAGCCTCAGATTTTGAAACTTTCAGAACATCTGAACTAATACTGTCAAGTTCTGAATAGCTTTTATCTTCTGAGCTTTTCTTCCCAGATCCTGAGGAACTTGGTTCCTCTGAGTTGTCATTTCCCAAATCTCTCAGATTATTGTCCTCATCTTCCAGAGTACCAAATTTCTTTCCTTCTTCACTCTGAGGTACAACATAGTAAACCCAAGATTTTCCAACCTTTTTGGGATAGGTCTTTAGCTTTGAATATGTTCTACCATATTCATAGCCAAGTCCTTCTCCTCTATGTCTTAAAACATTATAAATTCTATTAGCAGCTTTGCTCTTCCCAAGGTTGAGATGCACAAACTGTTGAAGAGCTATTTCCTGCTCATCAATAGGTTTGTGACAAACAGCACAACCCTTTTCAAAGTCATTTACTCTATTCAGAGTTTCTTGATACAGACCTTGAAAATGTTCTGCTTGTTCAGTCAGAGTGTTAAGCTTTTCTTGTAAAACTTTTTGTTTACTTAGCACTCTGAGATGTTTCTCAATGACCTTGTTGAGTGCAGTTATAAGTTGAGATTTAGAGCAGTCAGAAAATACCTCATCAGTTACTTCAGAATCTGATTCTGATTCTGATTCATCGTCTGAGTCTGCATCTGAGTCAGCTGAAGCCATCAGGGCTAGATTTGCCTCTTCTTCTTCCTCAACTTCTTCCTCAGATGATAGCTCTTCAAAAGTAGCCATCAGACTCTTTTTCAATTTGCTCTTGAATTGTTGCTTCTTTGAGCTGTATCTTTTGCTTTTGTCTTTAGCAGACATTTCTGGACAATCAGCAATAAAGTGTCCTGGCTTCTTACAGTTGAAGCAGTTCTTCTGATCATCCTTTTTGCTGACAAAATTTCTGGAGCTGTTACCTCCTCTGAAATTTCTTTTGTTAAATCTGTTCCATTGCTGAAACTTGGTGAATAAAGCAAACTCATCCTCATTCATCTCATCCTCTTGACCATCAGCAGAAGATTCTTCTTCAATATCAAGAAGCTGAGTCTTAAGAGCCTTAGAAGTAGTCTTAGTTGACTGTAAAGCCACTGACTTAGACTTCTTCTTAGTTTCTGAGTCAGCATCCAGAACCATCTCATGGCTTCTGAGATTGCTTATCAGAGCTTCAAGACTCAGAGTCTTGAGATTTTGAGCTTCCTCTATTGCAGTGACCTTAGGTCTCCAAGCAATAGGAAGACTTCTCAGAATCTTCTGAACATGGTCATAGGTTGAATAACTTCTCTTAAGAGCTTTAAGACCAGATACAAGGATTTGAAACCTTGTAAACATAGTCTCAATGTTTTCATCTTGTTGCATAGTGAAAAGTTCATATTGTCTTATCAAAAGACTAGCTTTAGCCTCTTGAACCTTTTCATTACCATCATAGGTAGCACACATAGAATCAAAGATAGATTTAGCAGTAGATTTGTTCTCTATTCTGACATAATCCTCATGTCTAATAGCACCAACAACAATGTCCTTTACTCTATGATGCTTAGTGTAGATTTTTAAGTTAGCTGGTGTGAGTAACTTTCTATGCTCAATGGACAACCTTCCATGTTCATTTAAGTTTTCAAAAGTTACTCCCAACTCAACCAAATCCCACAACTCATGATCAATAGCAGTAATATTGCTATACAATCTCTCTTTCCACCACTCAAATAATGATGCATCACCATTGAATATAGGGGCTTTTCTGTTGCCACTATGTTCATGTGATTCATTACTCAAGTAGTCAAAACCAAAAGCATTTCTAGGACCACCACCAGCTCCACTGGCCTCTTCACCGGTTGTTCTAGTGCTACTATCGTCTCCTCCAGACATAGTGCTTTCACAAGATCTTTACTGTCTCACTGTTAAGTGAAAGTAACAGACCAGGTGCTCTGATGCCAATTGAAGGTGTGAAAACACAAGAAGGGGGGGGGGGGGGTTGAATTGTGTTTTAGCTAAGTTAAAACTTTTTCAAGTTCTTAACTCAACTACGTTCGCAGCGGATAAATAACACAAATAATAACAAGAGAGAGAGAGAGAGATCACACAAGCAATTTATACTGGTTCCTCTCACAAAACGAGAGTAGTCCAGTCCCCTTGCACTTCCAAGGGAGTTCACTATAATCACACAAGATTACACCTGCTCAAGCACACAAGCAAGAGACTTCTCAACAATGCTCAAGCACACAAGCTTAAGACTTCACACTTAAGCACACAAGCTTAAGTTTCTCAAGAATAATAAAGTATATGAAAATATACAAATGCTCTTAGATGAACCTAAAGAGAGCAAATACAAATAGTACAGAGTATTTGACTAAAGTGCAAAAACACTTAACAGAGGTTCAGAGCTTGTATATCACAGAGTTCAGAGTTTGTTCAGCACACGTTCAAATCTTGATAATTGTATATATGTTGTAGCTGAAGCTTCTAGTATATATACCACTAGAAAAGAGTCGTTGCAAAAGAACCGTTGGAGTTGATAAACTTTTGTCTTCAAGCAGCCTGTCTTGATGCAGTTTGGTTGTATCCAAAACTAAGAAAGAGTTTCAGGTACTTTGACTACTGCAGAGAAGACTTTCCTTATTCAGCTAACAAACCTGAAGACCCACGTTCTCAAAAGAGGACAGACAAAGCAGAGGTAGCTGAACTGATCAGACTTGAAAGGTCCTTTTCTTCATTGGTAGAAGAGTTGACTAGCAAAGGGAATCTTTACAGCTTTCAAAGAGATCTTCAGAGGTTGATGAAGCTTGTAGACAGACAAGAAGTTCTGAAGTCTTCATCCTCTGAATGTTGTATCTTCTGAAGTCCAACATCTTCTGAGCGCTTGTGAACTTCTGAATTCACATCCTCTGAACTTCACTCAGAGCTTATATGATGCTTATATCTGCGCACTTAAAATAAATTTTTAGTCCATTCAATTGTTAATTAATACTTTGTTATCATCAAAACCTTTATAGATTTAGGGGCAAACATTTTTTAAATCAATTTTGTTCCAACAATCTTAACCTCAACCAGATATTCCTTCTACTGAACCACACTCTCCCAGTAAATCTCCTAAACCAACCTCTGCACCTGAACTATCTGAACAACTTCTTGAACTTAACCCTGACTCAGGTCCTGAACATGTTTCCCCTGAACGTGTTCACACTTGTGCTCCAAGACCTTCAGAGGCAGATGTTGTTATCATTGACAACCCTGCTCCTGAATCACCAAAACACTCTACCATTCCCTATATCTCACCCTCACCCTCTGACCTATTTGGTAACCTCTCCAATCAGCTTTATGATGATCTACTTAGGTTGTCAAATATTAAGAACAGGTTATTGGTGTGTCCCTCTGATGTGGATGTTGAAGTATCTTTGCTCAAGGCCAAAATCTGTAATGCTCTGGATGCAGTTGGTGAGGATATAAAGTCTGTTATTGGTAAACGGGATATCGAGGTTGTTCATCTGATGAAGGAAGGTTTAGCACGGGCTAGTTTGAAGAGGTTGACCATGTACAGTCATGGGGAAAATGAGCGTGCTAAGTTTGCTGCTGTGTCTGCTGCTGTGTTGCGTCTGAATGCTTTCAAGGACTGCTGGGTAGATTCCAAATTGTTTAAGAGTCTAGAAGCTCAGAGAATAGAAACTGAACGTCTGGCTCAAGCTGCTGAGAGGCTTGCTCAAGAAGCTGCTGTTCTGAACCAAGAGGATGCTCCAGAAGCTGATGTTCTCATGATTGATTATCAAAAGGATGGTGAACCTTCCTCTGATAAAGGCAAAGCTCCGATGGATACAGATCAGCTGAGGGCTCTTCAGGAAGCATTGAGGCAACAACAGGAAGCTCTTGAGAGGCAAAGATCAGATCATCAGAATCTAGATTCCAAGGTGGACAAGCTAGATTCTAAAGTGGACTTCTTGAACGACAAATTTGACATTCTCTTAGCCTTTCTTCAGAAACCCTAGGATTCTCAGCACATTTATGTTATTTTATTTATGTTTTTATTTATCTTCTGAACAATTTTTCTGTTTCTTTGGATTTTAACTTGGATATTTGGTTCGTTATTTTTTTATTTTGCGTGGTTTATCTTTATTCATTTTTTTTAGACAAGAAAATAAGAACACAAGCAGCATTTAAAAGAAAATTTTTATTAATGAGCTGAATATGCTGAGTACATTGGTAAAAAGAAAAGACAACCTAATCCTCTTCAGATTGATCCTCAGAAGAAATCTCAGATTTCTCTTCAGCATCATCTGATGATATTTCTATAGGCTCTGGGTTATGCTCTTCTTCTTCGTCTTGTTCTTCTTCTGGAACATAGCCAGCCAAGAATTCAGCATAGTCAGCGTCAATCTCCTCTTCCTCAGACTCAGAATCTGACGAAAGAATGATGATTTTGAAGTGGAAGAAATAGTCACAAGAAAGGGGGGTTTGAATTGTGACCCTTTTTTAAAAATTAATCCTGCATTCTACAAAATTGATCTCAAGTGTATACTTGGATAAATGTTAGTGAATTATAGAACAGCTTGGTCTGAGAACGTTCTTTACTATAAAATAGATTGTTCCGAGAACGTTCTCTACTGCGTGAGAATTCAAATTAAATATAATGAAGTGCTTTGTGTGATGTGTGTTTACAGTAAATAAAAGAGAATAAGGAAGAGAAACAACACACAAACAATTATCCTGGTTCACCCCCTAATAGTATGGGCTACTCCAGTCCTCACGCTCCTGTGAGATTATCCACTATGAGATACTACCGATCTCAAATTACACTTCTTCCTTGATCTAGTCCAAGATCATAATCTTCCAAGCTTCACTCGCTTGATCTACCTAAGTCCTCCAGACTTTATAAGGTGTCACTCAATCAATAGTTACGTATTGACTTGAGCCAATCTTTTACAAATGATGATGGTTTGGATCTTCAAGCTTTTACAAAAACTCAAACAATTGAGAAGCTTGTTACAATGGAAAAAACTCTCAGTTCACTCAAATGATATACTGATCCTAGTATTGAGATTACAATGTTTGGAGTGAGAGAGATTTAAATAAAGAGACAAAGATGTAACCACTTAAAAATGGGTTATGTTGAAAAATGGTCTCTTGAGTTATTTGCTTTTAGAAACTCAAAGGTTAGTTTGAGAAGCAAATAAAAACACTCTAAACTCAGAAGTATGATGAGAATGTAGATCTTGAGTGTGAGTGATAAAAGAAGAGTTTTATGACTTGTAGACAAAAACAAGTGATTGATGATTTGTAGCTTCAACTCTTGCTCTTCAATG
The DNA here is from genome assembly GCF_020283565.1 of Trifolium pratense. Taxonomy (NCBI): domain Eukaryota; kingdom Viridiplantae; phylum Streptophyta; class Magnoliopsida; order Fabales; family Fabaceae; genus Trifolium; species Trifolium pratense. The sequence continues at coordinate 4,552,710 of NC_060063.1, forward strand.
TTGCCAAAGCCTTCCTTTTATAGTTGAACCTTGAGTCTTCAGTTCCTTGGTCCCAAATGAAGTTTTCCAACGGCTAGTTGCTTCAAAATAGACAGCTCATGCTGAATTGTCGAGTGGATAAGCTCAAACTGATCTTTCTCAGAACGTTCTCCCTGCTATTCTTCATGTTTTCAAATAAAAGGGCCATAATGACAGCTTGCAATGGGCTGTAGATAGTTGTTCTTTGCTTCCTCACCAAGTATATCTGTTATAGACTATTTAGGCACGTTTTGGACAGCTGTAGATGAGCTTGCAACTTCAAAAGCAAAGGACAGTCATTCTCAGCATCGTTCTCAGAGTGTTCTCCAGACTGGGTAATATATGACTTTGTTCTTTTGAAGCAGATTTGATGCATGACAGAAACCAGCTGTAATATGTAGAGGAAGCAGCTGTATTGTCCTTCTTTGGAACTGTTCATGATGTCCTTTACAAGTACTTTCATTCTTGATTAAAAATTAATCTCTTTGGAGAATGTTCATTTAATAATGAAATTGAAAGTACATGACAACTATGAGTTGAAGATGTGTTGTCCCATTCTCATTGGTCTATGTAAACTTTGTCTAAACACACTTGAGACACCTGATGAGATCTTGCCTTGAGAATTTATCATGTTGCCCATGCTTGATCCTTAATTATGGCCAAAGGGGAAAGTCACTTTTCTCCCAAATATTCCTTGCCTTAATTGATCATAAACTGTTGTGATCTTGTGAGTTAAAACCAAGATAAAAGTGCTTCTTTGTCTTGAACAGAGTTGACTTAAAGAAATAAGTACTTTTGCTATGAAGCTCGTTCTTGGAGAGAATGAAGCATAAACTGTAGAATGTTCTCAGAGCATTCTTGAACCAGCATTCAAGATTTTCTTCAAGGAGTGAGACACGTGATCTTGATCAATTAACTTGAAATCTTGCTGCTGCAAAACTTCCCACAATTCCTCTTTGATGTTTTGCACACATGGTTGCTTGCTCATTGATGACCTTTAAGATTCTTTAGTGGAGGCATGAGAGTACTCATCATTGAGAATGATTAAAACTTTTATTCCTTGTGCATAAGCTCCTTTGAAAAACTCATGGACCATCATTCTCAAACGTTGTCATCTTGAGAAGCTTTAGTAAAATGATACTTTGAGTAGGTTTTGAAGATCCTCAATGAATGCATCATTCCCATTAATATTAATTGTAGTAGTAAATCCTCAAAGCATATAACTCAAAAACTCATTGTAACCCTTGTCACATAAAATCAATATATTCTTGAGTAGCTTGTGATGCAGGTTTTTCCATCCTGATTCTTCAACTATGATCCTCAAATTCTTCCTTGATTATTCAATACTTGTTGTGATCCTTGAGTGATGAGGAAGACAATTATCCATGAAACTCACTTTCTTGTTTGATCCTTCGATGAATCTTTTTATGATTCAAAACAACAGTCTTTAAAAATCTTCTTGAAGCTTGTGATACTACTGTTGTAATTATCTGATGATACTCCAATTCTTTCATTGTTTGAGTATATAAATGCACTTGTTGACGTGAGTAGCCTCTAGCTCGTCCACTTGATAATATCTATCTTTCAACAAAAACTCAAGTGCAAACATCAGTAGATCACCATTCATAAAACTTAACATTTATTCCATAAGGTTTGTTGTCATTAAAATACTAAAATGGATTTTGCCTCAACAGATTTCAGCTTCTTGTGGCTTCTTATCTTCTTCTTTATCTCGTTCCTCCCTTTCGCGTTCTTCTTCTTTCTTCCTGCGAACCTCAGCGATACGAGCACTAAACCTTTTCATTCTTCTTGATTTTTGTTATATCTTGCCTATATTTTGTTGTGAAGAATGTTTGTCAACAAAGTTCTCTTTTTATAGCCTTTTTGGCGCTTTGGTTTTCGTTTTTGAAATAAATTCACCTTTGTAACAACCAATTTCTATCTTTGACTATCTTGGTTTCCTAACTTTTTGCTTTTTGATAATGACAAAAGGGGGAGTATTTACACATTAATTGATAAGTTGATAAGTTTCAAAAAGCTGAAACCACTTTTGTTTGTTAAGTTTGAAGGTGTGAAAACACAAGAAGGGGGGGTTGAATTGTGTTTTAGTCAAGTTTAAAACTTTTTCAAGTTCTTAACTTAACTACAACAGCAACGGATAAATAACACAATAAAACAAGTTAAGAGAGAGAGAGAGAGATCACACAGGCAATTTATACTGGTTCCTCTCACAAAACGAGAGTAGTCCAGTCCCCTTGCACTTCCAAGGGATTTCACTATAATCACACAAGATTACACCTGCTCAAGCACACAAGCAAGAGACTTCTCAATAATGCTCAAGCACACAAGCTTAAGACTTCACACTTAAGTGAAGGTGTGAAAACACAAGAAGGGGGGGGTTGAATTGTGTTTTAGCTAAGTTAAAACTTTTTCAAGTTCTTAACTCAACTACGTTAGCAGCGGAAAAGTAACACAATAAATAACAAGTTAAGGAGATAGAGAGAGAGAGATCACACAAGCAATTTATACTGGTTCCTCTCACAAAACGAGAGTAGTCCAGTCCCCTTGCACTTCCAAGGGAGTTCACTATAATCACACAAGATTACACCTGCTCAAGCACACAAGCAAGAGACTTCACAACTATGCTCAAGCACACAAGCTTAAGACTTCACACTTAAACACACAAGTTTAAGTCTCACACTTAAGCACACAAGCTTAAGTTACACACGTAACAATAAAGTATATAAAAATATACAAGTGCTCTTAGATGAACCTAAAGAGAGCAAATACAAATAGTACAGAGTATTTGGCTAAAGTGCAAAAACACTTGAGAAAGGTTCAGAGCTTGTATATCACAGAGTTCAGAGTTTGTTTGTTCAGCGCACGTTCAATTCTTGATAATAAAATTTATTGCAGCTGATCCTTCTAGTATATATACCACTAGAAAAGAGTCGTTGCAAAAAGGAGCCGTTGGAGTTGATAACCTTTTGTCTTCAAGCAATCTGTCTTGATGCAGTTTGGTTGTATCCAAAACTAAGAAAGAGTTTCAGTTACTTTGACTACTGCAGAGTGGACTTTCCTTATTCAGCTAACAAAACTGAAGACCCACGTTCTCAAGATAGGACAGACAAAACAGAGATAGCTGAACTGATCAGGCTTGAAAAGTCCTTTTCTCCATTGGTAGAAGAGTTGACTAGCAAAGGGAATCTTCACAACTTTCAAAGAGATCTTCAGAGTTTGATGAAGCTTGTAGACAGACAGGAACTTCTGAAGTCTTCATCCTCTGAACGTTGTAACCTCTGAAGTCCAACATCTTCTGAGCGCTTGTGAACTTCTGAATTCACATCCTCTGAACTCCACTCAGGACTTAAATGATGCTTATATCTGCACACTTAAAGTAAATTTTTAGTCCTTCCAATTGTTTATTAATACTTTGTTATCATCAAAACCTTTACAGATTTAGGGGCAAACATTTTTAAATCAATTTTGTTCCAACAATCTCCCCCTTTTTGATGATGACAAACATAAGTATTAATTGACAATTGTTGTTAAATTAACTTATCATGTTTCTCTTAGGTTTATGAGGTTTGCAAGCTCCCCCTAAGATTGATACTCCATAAAGTCTGAACTTTATGTTTTATCCATGATATTTTAATTTAGTATAAGATTAAGATGTTTTGAAATAAAACAAATTTCATATCTTTCTTCAGAGTGAGAGGTTTGCAAGCTCTCCCCCTAAGTCTCATAAGGCTAAGTTAAAATTGCACTCTTAACTTATCCTTACTTATGAAATTTATTTCAGTTTCAACTAACTTAGTCTCCTCCTTGAAATACGTAAAACAACTTAAAAGTAACAACTTTTAATATAATAGATAAAAGCGAGATAAAAGGCGTGGTTTCAGTTTTGGAACTTATCAATTAATGCGTAACTACTCCCCCTTTTGTCATTATCAAAAAGTAAAACAAAGTTATAAAACCAAGACAGTCAAAGAAGAAAGAGTGGTTGTTACAAAGGTGAATTAATTTCAAAAAACAAAAAACCAACACGCTCAAGGGTTTATAAAACGGAACAAGTTAACATGCCTGCTTCACATAAAAACAAGAAGAAACAAGTGAAGCAAGAGAAAGTAGGAATAATGAAAAGATTCAGTTTACGCATCGCAGAGTTTAAGAGAAAGAAGAACGAAGAGAAACGCGAAGACGAAGAGAAAGATAAAAAAGACAACAAGAAACCACAAGATGCTGAGATAATAATCATCTCATCAGACTCTGAAGCTGAAGAGAATGAAGATGATGCTGACTATGTGGAGTTCTTGGCTAGCTATGTTCCAGAAGAGGAACAAGAAGAAGAAGAACAAGAGCAAAACCCAGATCCCATTGAAATATCATCAGAGGATGCTGAGGAGAAATCAGAGATTTCTTCTGAGTTTTATCCATCTGATTAGGATTAGGTTGTCCTTTTCTTTTTCTTCTTACCAATGTACTCTACATTATCAGATCATTAATAAAATTTTCGTTTTTTTTTTTTTTTTAAAAGCATCTTGTGTTCTTGTGTTCTTATTTATCAAGAAAATATAGATATCAAGTGGACAAAAAAGTAATCAATCAAAACATAAACACAATCTTGAAATAGATAAACCAGAAAAAGTGTTCAGAAGGTAAACAAGGAAATAAACATGACAAAATAAGCAAGCAAAACATAAAAAATATGAAGAAAAATGTGCATAGAATCCTAGGGTTTCTTAAGAAAGGCTAAGAGTTGGTCAAATTTATCATTCAAAGATCCCACATTGGAAACTAAACCATCCACCTTGGTTTCCAATGTCTCTTGAGCAGCTCTTTGACGTTCTAGACCTTCTTGCTGTTCCCTCAGGGCTTCTTGAAATATCTGCAACTGTTCTGCCATAGCAGGAGCTTGATCTTCAATCACAGGTTCTGGTTCTTCAATCAAAGGTGCCTTGCCTTTATCAGAGGGTTCACCTTCCTCTGGATAGTCTATCATCAGCACATCCTCTTGATTCTGAGAAGCAAGCACATCTTCTTGGTGCACCTCATTTGCCAACTGGGCAACTCTTGCAGCAGCTTCTTCTAACCTTTCAGACTCAGATCTCTGAGCTTCAAGACTCTGAAAAAGCTTGGAGTCTATCCAGATGACTCCAGACTCTGAACTCTTGAAAGCATTCAGACGGTGTTCAACTGCAGCAATTTCTTCCAGCTTAGCAAGTTCAAATCCATCATGATGAAACATGGTTAACCTTTTCAAATCAGCCCTAGCCAGACTTTTCTTTAAGAGGTCTATCACATTCAAATCTCTTCTTCCAACTACAGCCTTAACCTTTGCAGCAGCAACATCCAAAGTATTGCAAATCCTTGCCTTAATGCTTGATACTTCGAGATCCACATCAGAAGGACAAACTAAGAACCTGTCCTTTATTGTAGATAATCTAAGCAAGTCTTCATGAAATTGAGTGGATAGATTTCTAAAAATGTTGGATAATGATGGTGAAGGATTGGGAATGGTAGAGAGATTAGGTATTTCAGGAGTAGGGTTGTCAATAGTCACAACTTCTACCTCTGAAGGCTTGGGAGCACAAGTGTGAATACGCTCAGGAGAAGCATGTTCAGTACTTGGGTTAGGATGGGGTTCAGGGGTTGGTTCAGATGATGAGATGTCAGAAGTGGATTCAGGGTGAACATGTTCAGGAGATGGTTCAGGAGATTTATGGTCAGGAGTTGGTTTAGGAGCAATTTGTTCAGGGGTTGGTTCAGGAGCAATTTGTTCAGGGGTTGGTTCAGGAGGTGGAGAGGATTGTTTTGTGGAAGAGGTTGGTTTAGTGACAGGAATATCTGGTTGAGGTTCAGATTGTGGAATGTCAGGTTGAGGTTCAGGTTGAGGTGATGTAGATTTTGGAGGTGAGCTAGGTTTGTGTTGAGTTTCATGAGAAAAAGGGTGATTATTAAGAGGGTCAGGGCTCAAATGTTTTTCCAGTTCAGATAGGGGGTTATCAGAGGTTGGATTATCAGAGGTTGGTAAGATAGTTTTGAGAGGTTTGGTGTAACCTAATCCAATCTCATTTTCATTAAAAACATACTTAGAAGACTTACCTTTATCTTTAGAAATAGGAGCAGGTCTTTTCCTCAAACGAGCAGCAATAGTCTCCTCATCAGATTCAGTTTCATCTTCAGAGTCAGATTCCTCAGATGAACTGTCAACTTCAACAACCATAGGCTTTTTGGAAGCTCCTTCAGCAGCCTTGGTTGCAGTTTCTTCATGCTTCCTCTTAGTTCTTTGCTCAGCCATAGATTGCTCAACCTTAACCTTCTTCTGAGCCAAAAGATCTGGTTTGTCTTGTTCAGCTTTCCTCTTTGGCTTCCTCTTAGGGTTATACATGTTTACAGGAGCTGGAGGAACCATACTTCTATCAACAACCAAACCTTCTTTTCTAAGCACTTCTAAGTAGTCCTGAATCACATGCTCAGCATCAGCTTCAGATATAATTGGGTAGCCTTCTACATACATACGATCTTCAGGTCTAACTCTAAATTCTTGTTTAGGTTGAACCAGCTTGGTGTTGATTAAGTGCATCTTTGTTAAGAAGCTTGCATTCAGAACTTCTGGTAAGAGCTTCTGAGCCATAAGTTCTGGATAGAACTTCTTCAGATTCTGAACAATGTGACCTTGGTACAGAAGATCTGAAAGCAATCTAGGATAAACAATAGTTGTTTTTCTCTGAGACTTGCTTTGGAAGATGGCTTCACAGATCCTCTCAAAAAAGTATTTACCCAGATTTACTTTCCTTTCAGTCAGAAGAAAGTAAATCAGATGACGATGAGGCCACGAGATAGTATCAGTACCACCAACTCTTGGACTGATAGTTGACAAGATAATCTTGAATAAGACCCTGCACTCATCTGTCAGACCTTTAACCTTTCCCTTCAACTTCATATCAATGCACATCCTGTGCAGAAGTTCTTCTCTGAATCTTGTATCTTTTTCAAAATCATCCAGCACCAAACCAGAGTTGTCCAGACCCAACAACGCATTGAAGTGTATTGAAGAAAAAGTAAGATTGATACCACAGATGTTAGACCTAATCTGTGTACCAGTGAACTCCAAAAGACCCATCTCCTTCCTAGTTTTTCCTTTCAGACTAGGATTTCTTTCGATTGCGGCAAGTTCCTCTTGCTTAGCTTCATACTTAGAGAAAACTCGCGCTTTCATCCAGAATTTCTTCAAAAGATCTGGATAGATAGGGCCATTCAACATGTCGAAATACTTGTTCCATCCTTGAGCAGAGAAGTACGGTTTCACATCATACCCATTTTCTTTCAAACTGTCAAAGTCGACCATCTTCTCAGGTAGTAACGTTAGTTGCGATTCTGGGAATTCCATTTCATTTCCAACAACCTGAAGATGTCTAAACATGAACGGTGGAATCTTTGATGAAGACGAAGACGAAGCACCAGCCATTGTTGGAGATTAGGGTAAGGTTTGGAAGATTAACGAGAGAGAAAGAAATTGTGTTGGAGGTTTAGAGAGAATATGAAAGTGTAGGTTGTGAAAGTGAATAGTGTGCAAGTGTATTGTGTAAGTTTATTTAAATGAGTACAGTTAACACGAAAATAGCAAATTTGGGAAGTTACGCTAATTGACAAAAAGTTGAATACCAAAAATCATCATTAACCACCCACTACCTGACACACGTAGACCACGTGCAGAAAATTTACTCGGTAACTGCTATTTTAATGGACAACTGTTCAGCAGTGAATACTGAACGTTTCCCACTAAAATAATTCAGAGCCTCTGAGTTATTTAAAATTCTCTATCAGAGTCAAGTACTTCAGAGCTTGTGTTTCAGATGTTCTGAATCATAAGTTCTGATATACATAACCTCTTACACTTTAATTGCCAAAAACAATTTTTCATTCAGAGATTGAAAACATGTTCAGATGTTTCTTTATAAAATCAAATCTTTCAACAGATAAGGCTTTAGTAAATATGTCAGCCCATTGATTTTCAGTATCAACAAACTTAATATCTATAATGCCTCTCTGAACATAATCTCTGATAAAATGGTGTTTAATTTCAATATGTTTGGCTCTAGAGTGTAGGATAGGATTTTTAGATAAATGAATGGCTGCAGTATTATCACAATATAAAGGAATATTGTTACTGCTTACCTGGTAATCTTCTAACTGATATTTTAACCAGAGTAGTTGTGTGCAACACTTAGCTGCTGAAATGTATTCTGCTTCTGCTGTAGACAAAGCTATAGTAGTTTGTCTCTTACTAGCCCAGGAGATAAGGTTTTCACCAACAAATTGACAATTGCCACTTGTGGATTTTCTTTCAATTTTATCTCCAGCATAGTCAGCATCACAGAATCCATTTAGCACATAATCATTGGATTTCTTATAGAGAAGTCCAAGATTAGTTGTTCCTTTCAGATACCTAAAGATTCTCTTTACAGCAGTAAGATGAGATTCTCTGGGATCTGACTGGAATCTTGCACATAAGCAAACACTGAATAGAATATCTGGTCTAGAGGCTGTCAGATAGAGTAAGGAACCAATCATACCTCTGTAGATCTTTTGATCTACCTTTCCTTCATCATCTGACTTGCCCATGTTGGTAGTTGGATGCATAGGAGTATTCATTATCTTGCAGTCATCTAGATTGAATTTCTTCAGAAGTTCTTTAGTGTATTTTGATTGATGAACATAAGTTCCTTCCTTCTTCTGATTGATTTGAATTCCAAGAAAGAACTTCAACTCTCCCATCATGCTCATTTCAAATTCATCCTGCATTATCTTAGAAAAATTCTTGCACAAAGCAGCATTAGTTGAACCAAAAATAATATCATCAACATAAATTTGAATAATTAAAATGTCTTCTTTGGTTGTTTTTCTAAAGAGTGTGCAGTCAACCTTTCCTTTTTCAAAACCTTTTTCAAGAAGGAAATTACTGAGTCTATCATACCAAGCTCTGGGAGCTTGTTTCAGACCATACAGTGATTTCTTCAGTTTGAAAACATGTTCTGGGTTTGAGATATCTTCAAAACCAGGAGGTTGCTTAACATACACTTCTTCAGAAATAAAACCATTTAAGAAGGCACTTTTAACATCCATCTGATATAAGGTTATTCCATGATTAACAGCATAAGATAGAAGTAACCTGATTGCTTCAAGTCTAGCAACTGGTGCAAAGGTTTCAGTATAGTCAATCCCCTCTTGTTGACTATAACCTTGTGCAACCAATCTAGCCTTGTTCCTTACCACTTCACCTTGTTCATTCAGCTTGTTTCTGAATACCCATTTTGTTCCAATAATGTTCTTGTGTGAAGGTTTAGGCACTAGAGTCCATACATCATTCCTTTGGAATTGATTCAGCTCTTCTTGCATTGCTACAATCCAAGCATCATCCTTCAGAGCTTCATCAATCTTTGAAGGTTCCATCATTGAGATAAGACCAACTAATGATTCCTCATTTCTCAGTTGAGATCTTGTCTTTCTTGGACTATCCTTGTTGCCTAAGATCAGTTCCTCTGGATGTGATGACTTGTATTTGAACGTATTTCTTGGGGGCTCATCATCTTCAGACTCATCAACATCAGGTTCAGCAGATGCTTCTGTTCTTGGTTGTTCAGAGTCTGTAGGAACTATTGTGTTCAGAGGTACTTCAGAGAATGGATGTTCTGAGTAGTTTGGAATATCTGAATATTGATCCTCTGATACCTGAAATCTAGATAAACCTTCCACAAGCTCTGACACTTGGTCAGGCTCTTTGTCATCAAATTTGACATGCATAGTTTCTTCCACAGTATGTGTTTCAGAAATATACAGTCTGTATGCTTTTGAGCGTTCAGAGTATCCTATAAAGATACCCTTATAACCTCTAGCATCAAATTTCTTTAGATGGACTTTGTTGTTTAAGATGTAACATGTACATCCAAACTGATGAAAATAAGAAATATCAGGTTTTCTTCCTTTGAACAATTCATAAGCAGTTTTGTTCAACTTAGATCTGATATAGATTCTATTTTGAACATAACATGCTGTGTTTACAGCTTCTGCCCATAAAAACTTTGCTACATTTGTTTCATGCATCATGGTTCTGGCCATTTCTTGCAGAGTTCTATTCTTCCTTTCTACAACCCCATTTTGTTGAGGAGTTCTAGGAGAAGAGAATTCATGCAAAATGCCATATTTTTCACAAAAGTTTTCAAAAGGTTCATTTTCAAATTCTCCACCATGATCACTTCTAACTTTTAAAATAGTGTAGCCTTTTTCATTTTGAATTTGTTTGCAGAAGATGCTAAACTCATCATAAGCTTCATCTTTTGTTCTAAGGAATTTTACCCAAGTCCATCTACTGTAGTCATCAACAATCACTAATCCATACTTCTTTCCATTGATAGAGGCAGTTTGAACTGGCCCAAAGAGATCAATGTGAAGAAGTTCCAATGGTCTTGAGGTAGAGACAATGTTCTTAGGTTTGAAAGAAGATTTTGTAATCTTTCCTTTTTGACATGAACCACAAAGTGTGTTTGAGTGATATTTGATTTTAGGTAAACCTCTGACAAGGTCAAGCTTACTAAGCTTAGAGATTAACCTCCAGTTAGCATGGCCTAACCTCTTATGCCAGATCCATTTTTCTTCACTCAAGGTCAAAAGACACATCACTTTTTGTTCATTCAAATCAGAAAGATTAATTTTATAAACATTGTTCTTTCTCAGACCTTTGAATATCATGGAGTTATCAGATTGTTTAGACACAGTACATGATTCCTTATTAAAGACAACTACATAACCATTGTCGCAAAATTGACTTATGCTCAATAGATTATGCTTAAGTCCATCAACTAACCAAACATCATTAATAGATAGGGAGGAATTACCTACTGTACCTGTACCTATTATCTTTCCTTTCTGATTTCCTCCAAAACCAACAGAACCTCCTTCTTTCATAGTCAGCTTAGAAAATAGTTGTTTATCACCAGTCATGTGCCTTGAACACCCACTATCCAGATACCATGAATGATTCATGATACTTCTTTGAGTGACAGGCTGTATGAGAAACAACTTTAATCACTACGGTGGAACTCTTTATCACAGTTAATGATAAGGTCATCCCAATATTCTTCCTCTTCATTTATCAAGTTCTGATTGTTCACTTGAGAACTTGTCAGCCATTGGTCAAGGACATAAGCCCTTCTTCCTTTGCATAGGACTTGTTTCCATACTTTAGGTAGGACATATCCTTTCCTAGTTGGTAAATCTGAATGATACATGATTTCAGCTTTTGGTACCCATCTTCTGGGTCCACGCTTGTTAGTCCAAACATGCTTATTATGTTGTCTAGTGTTAGAGAAAGACCTTGGTTTGGAATAATAACCTTTTTGAAATCTTTTCTTTGTTTGAAATCTGTTATTGTTCCAAGATTTGGATTGTTTATGATCCCAGGGTTTGTATCTATTATCAATCCCATTTTCTGATTGATTATATCTACTGACTCTAGAATCATAAATAGTCTGAGTCTTGTACTTCATCTGAGATTTAGAATTTTTCCTTTTAAAAACTTCTGATGTTTTAGGTTGACTTGCTTCAGGTACTGAAGTTCCTTTGAATCCAGAATTTGAAGTCTCAGATGTTGAAGCTTTCAGAACTTCTGAACTGATGTTCTCAGGTTCTGAACAACTTCTATCTTCTGAACTTTCCTTTCCAGATCCTGAGGGACTAGGTTCCTCTGAGCTATCAGCTTCTAAATCACTCAGATCATCATTGTCATTTTCACAAATGCCAGGATTCTTTCCCTCTTCACTTGTTGGAACAACATAATAAACCCAAGATTTTCCAACCTTTTTGGCAAAGGTCTTCAGCTTTGAATATGTTCTACCATATTCATAGCCAAGTCCTTCTCCTCTATGTCTCAAGACATTATAAATTCTATTAGCAGCTTTGCTCTTCCCAAGGTTGAGATGCACAAACTGTTGAAGAGCTATTTCCTGCTCATCAATAGGTTTGTGACAAACAGCACAACCCTTTTCAAAGTCATCTACTCTATTCAGAGTTTCTTGATATAGACCTTGAAAATGTTCTGCTTGCTCAGTCAGAGTGTTAAGCTTTTCTTGTAAAACTTTTTGTTTACTTAACACTCTGAGATGTTTCTCAATGACCTTGTTAAGTGCAATTATAAGTTGAGATTTAGAGCAGTCAGAAAATACCTCATCAGTTACTTCTGAATCTGATTCTGATTCATCATCTGAGTCTACATCTGAGTCAGCTGAAGCCATCAGGGCTAGATTTGCCTCTTCTTCTTCCTCAACTTCTTCCTCAGATGATAGCTCTTCAAAAGTAGCCATCAGACTCTTTTTCAATTTGCTCTTGAATTGTTGCTTCTTTGAGCTGTATCTTTTGCTTTTGTCTTTAGCAGACATTTCTGGACAATCAGCAATAAAGTGTCCTGGCTTCTTACAGTTGAAGCAGTTCTTCTGATCATCCTTTTTGCTGACAAAATTTCTGGAGCTGTTACCTCCTCTGAAATTTCTTTTGTTAAATCTGTTCCATTGCTGAAACTTGGTGAATAAAGCAAACTCATCCTCATTCATCTCATCCTCTTGACCATCAGCAGAAGATTCTTCTTCAATATCAAGAAGCTGAGTCTTAAGAGCCTTAGAAGTAGTCTTAGTTGACTGTAAAGCCACTGACTTAGACTTCTTCTTAGTTTCTGAGTCAGCATCCAGAACCATCTCATGGCTTCTGAGATTACTTATCAGAGCTTCAAGACTCAGAGTCTTGAGATTTTGAGCTTCCTCTATTGCAGTGACCTTAGGTCTCCAAGCAATAGGAAGACTTCTCAGAATCTTCTGAACATGGTCATAGGTTGAATAACTTCTCTTAAGAGCTTTAAGACCAGATACAAGGATTTGAAACCTTGTAAACATAGTCTCAATGTTTTCATCTTGTTGCATAGTGAAAAGTTCATATTGCCTTATCAAAAGACTAGCTTTAGCCTCTTGAACCTTTTCATTACCATCATAGGTAGCACACATAGAATCAAAGATAGATTTAGCAGTAGACTTGTTCTCTATTCTGACATAATCCTCATGTCTAATAGCACCAACAACAATGTCCTTTACTCTATGATGTTTTGTGTAGATTTTTAGGTTAGCTGGTGTGAGTAACTTTCTATTCTCCATGGACAACCTACCATGTTCATTCAAGTTTTCAAAAGTTACTCCCAACTCAACCAAATCCCACAACTCATGATCAATAGCAGTAATATTGCTGTACAGTCTCTCTTTCCACCACTCAAATAATGAAGCATCACCATTGAATATAGGGGCTTTTCTATTGCCACTATGTTCATGTGATTCATTACTTAAGTAGTCATAACCAAAGGCATTTCTAGGACCACCACCAGCACCACTGGCCTCACCTTCACCAGTAGTTCTAGTACTACTATCATCTCCTCCAGACATAGTGTTCTCACAAGATCTTTACTGTCTCACTGTTAAGTGAAAGTAACAGACCAGGCGCTCTGATGCCAATTGAAGGTGTGAAAACACAAGAAGGGGGGGGTTGAATTGTGTTTTAGCTAAGTTAAAACTTTTTCAAGTTCTTAACTCAACTACGTTAGCAGCGGAAAAGTAACACAATAAATAACAAGTTAAGGAGATAGAGAGAGAGAGATCACACAAGCAATTTATACTGGTTCCTCTCACAAAACGAGAGTAGTCCAGTCCCCTTGCACTTCCAAGGGAGTTCACTATAATCACACAAGATTACACCTGCTCAAGCACACAAGCAAGAGACTTCACAACTATGCTCAAGCACACAAGCTTAAGACTTCACACTTAAACACACAAGTTTAAGTCTCACACTTAAGCACACAAGCTTAAGTTACACACGTAACAATAAAGTATATAAAAATATACAAGTGCTCTTAGATGAACCTAAAGAGAGCAAATACAAATAGTACAGAGTATTTGGCTAAAGTGCAAAAACACTTGAGAAAGGTTCAGAGCTTGTATATCACAGAGTTCAGAGTTTGTTTGTTCAGCGCACGTTCAATTCTTGATAATAAAATTTATTGCAGCTGATCCTTCTAGTATATATACCACTAGAAAAGAGTCGTTGCAAAAAGGAGCCGTTGGAGTTGATAACCTTTTGTCTTCAAGCAATCTGTCTTGATGCAGTTTGGTTGTATCCAAAACTAAGAAAGAGTTTCAGTTACTTTGACTACTGCAGAGTGGACTTTCCTTATTCAGCTAACAAAACTGAAGACCCACGTTCTCAAGATAGGACAGACAAAACAGAGATAGCTGAACTGATCAGGCTTGAAAAGTCCTTTTCTCCATTGGTAGAAGAGTTGACTAGCAAAGGGAATCTTCACAACTTTCAAAGAGATCTTCAGAGTTTGATGAAGCTTGTAGACAGACAGGAACTTCTGAAGTCTTCATCCTCTGAACGTTGTAACCTCTGAAGTCCAACATCTTCTGAGCGCTTGTGAACTTCTGAATTCACATCCTCTGAACTCCACTCAGGACTTAAATGATGCTTATATCTGCACACTTAAAGTAAATTTTTAGTCCTTCCAATTGTTTATTAATACTTTGTTATCATCAAAACCTTTACAGATTTAGGGGCAAACATTTTTAAATCAATTTTGTTCCAACATTAAGCACACAAGCTTAAGTTTCCTCAAGTAATAGAAAAGTATATGAAGATATACAAATGCTCTTAGAAGAACCTAAAGATAGCAAATACAAAGAGTACAGAGTATTTGACTAAAGTGCAAAAACACTTGATAAGAGGTTCAGAGCTTGTATAAACAGAATTCAGAGTTTGTTCAGCGCACGTTCAATCCTTAATAATTGTTATATTTAATGCAGCTTATCCTTCTAGTATATATACCACCAGAAAAGAGTCGTTGCAAAAAGAGCCGTTGGAGTTGATAATCTTTTGTCTTCAAGCAGTCTGTCTTGATGCAGTTTGTTTGTGTCTAAACTGAGTAAGGGTTTCAGATACTTTGACTACTGCAGAGTAGACTTTCCTTATTCAGCTAACAAGTCTGAAGACCCACGTTCTCAAGTGAGGACAGACAAAACGAGAGTAGCTGACTGATCAGGCTTGAAAGGTCCTTTTCTTCATTGGTAGAAGAGTTGACTTGCAAAGGGAATCTTTACAGCTTTCAAAAAGATCTTCAGATGTTGATGAAGCTTTAGTCACTCAAGAAGTTCTGAAGACTTCATCATCTGAAGGTTGTAACTTCTGAAGTCCAACATCTTCTGAGCGCTTGTGAACTTCTGAATTCACATCCTCTGAGCTTCACTCAGAGCTTATCTGATGCTTATATCTGCGCACTTAAAATAAATTTTTAGTCCTTCCAATTGTTTATTAATACTTTGTTATCATCAAAACCTTTATAGATTTAGGGGCTAACATTTTTAAATCAATTTTGTTCCAACAATCTCCCCCTTTTTGATGATGACAAACATAAGTATTAATTGACAATTGTTGTTAAATTAACTTATCATGTTTCTCTTAGGTTTATGAGGTTTGCAAGCTCCCCCTAAGATTGATACTCCTTAAAGCCAAAGCTTTAAGTTTTATCCATGATATTTTAATTTAGTATAAGATTAAGATAATTTGAAATAAAACAAATTTCATATCTTTCTTCAGAGTGAGAGGTTTGCAAGCTCTCCCCCTAAGTCTCATAAGGCTACGTTAAAATTGCACTTTTAACTTATCCTTACTTATGAAATTTATTTCAGTTTCAACAAACTTAGTCTCCGCATTGAAATACGTAAAACAACTTAAAAGTGACAACTTATAACTTAACGGATAAAAGCGAGATAAAAGTGTGGTTTCAGTTTTGGAAACTTATCACTTATCAATTAATGCGTAACTACTCCCCCTTTTGTCATTATCAAAAAGTAAAAAAAATTTATATAACCAAGACAGTCAAAGAAAAAATCCAAAATAAGACTTTGTTCAGACAAACTAAGGAAAATATAAATATCAAGTTCAGAAAATAACAGGAAAACAAAACAACTTAAAAACTACAGTGCATAGAATCCTAGGGTTTCTTAAGGAAGGCTAAGAGTTGGTCGAATTTGTCATTTAACGATCCCACATTGGAAACTAGACCATCCACCTTGGTTTCCAATGTCTCTTGAGCAGCTCGTTGCCTTTCCAACCCTTCCTGTTGTTCCCTCAGAGCTTGTTGTAGATGTAGCAACTGTTCTTCAACTTGAGGAGCCTGTCCTTGATCAGAGGAGGGTTCACCTTCCTCTTGATAATCAATCATAAGGACATCATCTTGATTCTGAACAGCCAGAACATCATCTTCTGGGACATCCTCTGGTTGTAGCTCATAGGCCAACTGGGCAACTCTTGCAGCAGCTTCTTCTAATCTTTCATTCTCAGTCCTCTGAGCTTCAAGACTCTGAAATAACTTGGAATCAATCCAGCAGACCTTGAAAGCATTTAAACGTTGTTCAGTAGCAGCAAGGGCTTCAAGCTTAGCACGCTCAGATTCTTCATGATTGAAGGACGTTAACCTTTTCAACTCAGCCCTAGCCAAACTGACCTTCATGAAGCTTAAAACATCCAGATCTCTTCTTCCAACGACAGCCTTAATCTCTTCAGCAGCATCATCCAAAGCATTGCAAATCCTTGCCTTAATGCTTGACACTTCTAGGTCCACATCAGAAGGACATACTAAAAACCTGTCCTTTAGCAGAGATAATCTAACCAAGTCATCATGAAACTGAGTGGATAGATTACTAAAAGGGTTAGATAATGAGGGTGAAGGATTGGGAATGGTAGAGAGGTTTGGTGTTTCAGTAGCAGGGTTGTCAATAATAACAACTTCTGCCTCTGAAGGCTTGGGGGCACAAGTATGAATACGCTCAGGAGAAGCATATTCAGCACTTGGTTGAGGTTGAGGTTCAGGAATTGGTTCAGAAGTTGGTTCAGGGTTTGATTGTTCAGCAGGTTTAATTGGAGATGGTTGTTTTGTGGTTGAAACTTGTTCAGGGTTAGGAATAAGGGATTCAGGTTCAGATGGTGAGATGATAGGTGTTTCTTTTTGGGGTTGAGGTTGAGGTGATTTAGGTTTAAGGGGTGATGAAGGTTTCTGGGTGAAGGTTTGATTATTTAGAGGGTCTGGACTAAGATGTTTCTCTAGTTCAGACAAAGAGTTGTCAGAGGTTGGAATATTAGAGGTTGAAAGTACAGTTCTGAGTGGTTTGGTGTAACCTATTCCAATCTCAGTTTCATTAAAGATGTACTTAGAAGACTTACCTTTACCTTTAGGAACAGGAACAGGTCTTCTACGAAGTCTTTCAGCCAGTGTCTCTTCATCAGACTCAGTCTCATCTTCAGATTCAGACTCTTCAGATGAACTGTCAACTTCAACAACTATAGGCTCTTTGGAAGCTCCTTCAGCAGCCTTGGTTGCAATTTCTTCATGCTTCTTCTTTGTTCTCTACTCAGCCAAAGATTTTTCCACCTTAACCCTCTTCTGAGCCAAAAGATCTGGCTTAGGTTGATCAGCTTGAGGTTCAGCCTTTCTCTTTTGTCTCCTAGAAGGGTTATACAAATTTGCAGGAGCAGGAGGAATCATACTCCTATCAACAATGAATCCTTCTTTTCTGAGCACCTCTAAATAATCCTGAATGACATGCTCAGCATCAGCTTCTGATATTACAGGGTAACCTTCCACATACAGACGATCTTCAAGTTTAGCAGATAGCTCTTGTGAAGGTGCAACAGGCTTAGATGCAATAAGACGCATCTTAGTGAGGAAGCTGGCATTCAGAATCTCTGGTGAAAACTTCTTCTGAACTAGTTCTGGGTGGAACTTCTTCAGATTCTGAACCACATGACCTTGATATAGAAGGTCTGACAACAATCTAGGATAAACTATAGTAGTTTTCCTCTGAGATTTACTTGCAAAAATGGCTTCACAAATCCTTTCAAAGAAATAATCTCCAAGATTTACCTTCTTCCTTGTCAGAAGGAAATACAATAAATGACGGTGCGTCCAGGAGATTGTATCAGTCCCTCCAACTCTTGGACTGATAGCAGCTAAGATGATTTTGAAGAGAACTCTACATTCATCAGTCAATCCTTTTACTTTCCCTTTCAAGGAGAAGTCTGTGCAGATGAGATGCAGAAGATCATCTCTGTATCTTGTATCCTTTTCAAAAACATCTAACTCTATCCCAGAGTTAGGCAGACCAAGCAGAGCATTAAAATGAATGGGCGAGAAACCCATATTCATTCCACAGATGTTAGACCTAATCTGTACACCTGTATATTCCAGCAGACCCATTTCCTTCCTAGTTTTACCCTTCAGACTAGGATCCCTCTCTATTGCAGCAAGCTCTTCCTTCTTAGCTTCATGCTTATCAAACACCTTTGCTTTCATCCAGAATTTCTTCAGCAAATCTGGATAGATAGGACCATTAAGCATATCGAAGTACTTGTCCCAACCTTGAGTGATAAAGTACGGCTTAACGTCGAAACCATTAGCTTTCAAGCTGTCGAAATCTACTATCTTTTCTGACAGAAACGTGAGTTCAGATTCTGGAAATTCCATCTCGTTCCCAACAATCTGAAGGTTCTTGAACATAAATGGTGGAATCTTAGTTGACGAAGAAGACGAAGGTCCGGCCATTGTTGGAGATTAGGGTAGGGTTTGGAAACTAACGAGAGAGAAAGAAAGTTTGTTGGAGGTTTAGAGAGAAAATGAAAGTGTAGGTTGTGAGAGTGAATAGTGTGCAAGTGTATTGTGTAAGTTTATTTAAATGAATACAGTTAACACAAGAATGGCAAATTTGGGAAGTTACGCTAATTGACAAAAAAAATGAATACAAAAGGTCATCATTAACCACCCACTACCTGACACACGTAGACCACGTGCAGAAAATTACTCGGTAACTGCTATTTTAATGGACAACTGTTCAGTATCAAATACCAAACGTTTTCCATTTAAATAGTTCAGAGCCTCTGAGTTTTTAAAATATTCTATCAGAGTTAAGTACTTCAGAGCTTGTGTTTCAGATGATCTGAATCATAAGTTCTGATATACATAACCTCTTACACTTTAATAGCCAAAAAAAATTTTTTATTCAGAGATTGAAAACATGTTTAGATGTTTCTTTATAAAATCAAATCTTTCAACAGGTAAGGCTTTAGTAAATATGTCAGCCCATTGATTTTCAGTATCAACAAACTTAATATCTATAATGCCTCTCTGAACATAATCTCTGATAAAATGATGTTTGATTTCAATATGTTTGGCTCTAGAGTGAAGGATAGGATTTTTAGATAAATGAATGGCTGCAGTATTATCACAATATAAAGGAATATTGTTACTGCTTACCTGATAATCTTCTAACTGATATTTTAACCAGAGTAGTTGTGTACAACACTTAGCTGCTGAAATGTATTCTGCTTCTGCTGTAGACAAAGCTATAGTAGTTTGTCTCTTACTAGCCCAGGAGATAAGGTTTTCACCAACAAATTGACAATTGCCACTTGTGGATTTTCTTTCAATTTTATCTCCAGCATAGTCAGCATCACAGAATCCATTTAGCGCATAATCATTGGATTTCTTATAGAGAAGTCCAAGATTAGTTGTTCCTTTCAGATACCTAAAGATTCTCTTTACAGCAGTAAGATGAGATTCTCTAGGATCTGATTGGAATCTTGCACATAAGCATACACTGAATAAAATATCTGGTCTAGAGGCTGTCAGATAGAGTAAGGAACCGATCATACCTCTGTAGACCTTTTGATCTACTTTTCCTTCATCATCTGACTTGCTCATGTTGGTAGTTGAATGCATAGGAGTGTTCATTATCTTGCAGTCATCTAGGTTGAATTTCTTCAGAAGTTCCTTGGTATATTTTGATTGATGAACATAAGTTCCTTCCTTCTTCTGATTGATTTGAATTCCAAGAAAGAACTTCAATTCTCCCATCATGCTCATTTCAAATTCATCCTGCATTATCTTAGAAAAATTCTTGCACAAGGAAGCATTAGTTGAACCAAAGATAATATCATCAACATAAATTTGAATGATTAAAATGTCTTCTTTGGTTGTTTTTCTAAAGAGTGTGCAGTCAACCTTTCCTTTCTCAAAACCCTTTTCAAGAAGGAAATTACTGAGTCTATCATACCAAGCTCTTGGAGCTTGTTTCAGACCATACAGTGATTTCTTCAATTTAAAAACATGTTCTGGATTTGAGACATCTTCAAAACCAGGAGGTTGCTTAACATACACTTCTTCAGAAATAAAACCATTTAAGAAGGCACTCTTAACTTCCATTTGATACAAAGTTATTCCATGATTAACAGCATAAGATAGAAGTAACCTGATTGCTTCAAGTCTAGCAACTGGTGCAAAGGTTTCAGTATAGTCAATCCCCTCTTGTTGACTATAACCTTGTGCAACCAATCTAGCCTTGTTTCTTACCACTTCACCTTGTTCATTCAGCTTGTTTCTGAATACCCATTTTGTTCCAATAATGTTCTTGTGTGAAGGTTTGGGCACTAGAGTCCATACATCATTCCTTTGAAATTGATTCAGCTCTTCTTGCATTGCTACAATCCAAGCATCATCTTTCAGAGCTTCATCAATCTTTGAAGGTTCCATCATTGAGATAAGACCAACTAAAGATTCCTCATTTCTCAGTTGAGATCTTGTCTTCCTTGGACTATCCTTGTTGCCTAATATCAGTTCCTCTGGATGTGATGATTTGTATTTGAAGGTATTTCTTGGGGGCTCATCATCTTCAGACTCATCAACATCAGGTTCAGCAGTTGCTTCAGTTCTTTGTTGTTCAGAGTCTGTAGGAACTGTTATGTTCAGAGGTTCTTCAGAGAATGGATGTTCTGAGTAGTTTGGAATATCTGAATATTAATCCTCTGATACCTGAAATCTAGACAAACCTTCCACAAGCTCTGACACTTGGTCAGGCTCTTTGTCATCAAATTTGACATGCATAGTTTCTTCCACAGTGTGTGTTTCAGAAATATACAGTCTGTATGCTTTTGAGCGTTCAGAGTATCCTATAAAGATACCCTTATAACCTCTAGCATCAAATTTCTTTAGATGGACTTTGTTGTTTAAGATATAACATGTACATCCAAACTGATGAAAATAAGAAATGTCAGGCTTTCTTCCTTTGAACAATTCATAAGCAGTTTTGTTCAATTTAGATCTGATATAGATTCTATTTTGAACATAACATGCTGTGTTTACAGCTTCTGCCCATAAAAATTTTGCTACATTAGTTTCATGCATCATGGTTCTGGCCATTTCTTGCAGAGTTCTATTCTTCCTTTCTACAACCCCATTTTGTTGAGGAGTTCTAGGAGAAGAGAATTCATGCAAGATGCCATATTTTTCACAAAAGTTTTCAAAAGGTTCATTTTCAAATTCTCCACCATGATCACTTCTAACTTTTAAAATAGTGTAGCCTTTTTCATTTTGAATTTGTTTGCAGAAGATGCTAAACTCATCATAAGCTTCATCTTTTGTTCTTAAGAATTTTACCCAAGTCCATCTACTGTAATCATCAACAATTACTAATCCATACTTATTTCCATTGATAGAGGCAGTGTGAACTGGCCCAAAAAGATCAATGTGAAGAAGTTCCAATGGTCTTGAAGTAGAAACAATGTTTTTAGGTTTAAAAGATGATTTTGTAATTTTTCCTTTTTGACAAGAACCACAAAGTGTGTTTGAGTGATATTTGATTTTTGGTAAACCTCTGACAAGGTCAAGCTTACTAAGCTTAGAGATTAACCTCCAGTTAGCATGGCCTAACCTCTTATGCCAGATCCATTTTTCTTCACTCAAGGTCAAAAGACACAACACTTTTTGTTCATTCAAATCAGAAAGATTAATTTTATAAACATTGTTCTTTCTCAGACCTTTGAATATAATGGAGTTATCAGATTGTTTAGATACAGTACATGATTCCTTATTAAAGACAACTACATAACCATTGTCGCAAAATTGACTTATGCTCAATAAGTTATGTTTGAGTCCATCTACTAACCAAACATCATTAATAGATAGGGAAGAATTACCTACTGTACCTGTACCTATTATCTTTCCTTTTTGATTGCCTCCAAAGCCAACAGATCCTCCTTCTTTCATAGTCAGCTTAGAAAATAGTTGTTTGTCACCAGTCATATGCCTTGAACATCCACTATCCAGATACCATGAGTGTTTCATGATACTTCTTTGAGTGGCAGGCTGTATGAGAAACAACTTTAATCATTGCGATAGAACTCTTCATCAAGGTTAATGATAAAGTCATCCCAGTATTCTTCCTCTTCATTTATCAAGTTCTGATTGTTAACTTGAGAACTTGTCAGCCATTTGTCTAGGACATAAGCCCTTCTTCCTTTGCATAGAACTTGTTTCCATACTCTAGGTAGGACATATCCTTTCCTAGTTGGTAAATCTGAATGATACATTATTTCAGCTTTTGGTACCCATCTTCTGGGTCCACGCTTGTTAGTCCATAAATGCTTACTATGTTGTCTAGTGTTAGAGAAAGATCTTGGTTTGGAATAATGACCTTTTTGAAACCTTTTCTTTTGAAATCTGTTATTATTCCAGGATTTGGATTGTTTATGATTCCAGGGTTTGTATTTATCACCAATCCCATGTTCTGATTGATTATATCTACTGACTCTAGAATCATAAATAATCTGAGTCCTGTACTTCATCTGAGATTTAGAATTTTTTCTTTTAAAAACTTCTGATCTTTTAGATTGACTAGCTTCAGGTACTGAAGTTCCTTTGGATCCAGAATTTGAAGTCTCAGCTGTTGAAGCTTTCAGAACTTCTGAACTGATGTTCTCAGGTTCTGAACAACTTCTATCTTCTGAACTTCTTTCTCCAGATCCTGAGGAACTGGGTTCCTCTGAGCTGTCAGCTTCTAAATCACTCAGATCATCATTGTCATTTTCAACAATACCAGGATTCTTTCCCTCTTCACTTTGTGGAACAACATAATAAACCCAAGATTTTCCAACCTTTTTGGCAAAGGTCTTTAGCTTTGAATATGTTCTACCATATTCATAGCCAAGTCATTCTCCTCTATGTCTCAAAACATTATAAATTCTATTAGCAGCTTTGCTCTTCCCAAGGTTGAGATGCACAAACTGTTGAAGAGCTATTTCCTGCTCATCAATAGGTTTGTGACAAACAGCACAACCCTTTTCAAAGTCATTTACTCTATTCAGAGTTTCTTGATATAGACCTTGAAAGCGTTCTGCTTGTTCAGTCAGAGTGTTAAGTTTTTCTTGAAAAACTTTTTGTTTACTTAATACTCTGAGATGTTTCTCAATGACCTTGTTAAGTGCAGTTATAAGTTGAGATTTAGAACAGTCAGAAAATACCTCATCTGTTACTTCTGAATCTGATTCTGATTCTGATTCATCCTCTGAGTCTGCATCTGAGTCAGCTGAAGCCATCAGGGCTAGATTTGCCTCTTCTTCTTCCTCAACTTCTTCCTCAGATGATAGCTCTTCAAAAGTAGCCATCAGACTCTTTTTCAATTTGCTCTTAAATTGTTGCTTCTTTGAGCTGTATCTTTTGCTTTTGTCTTTAGCAGACATTTCTGGACAATCAGCAATAAAGTGTCCTGGCTTCTTACAGTTGAAGCAGTTCTTCTGATCATCCTTTTTGCTGACAAAATTTCTGGAGCTGTTACCTCTGAAATTTCTTTTGTTAAATCTGTTCCATTGCTGAAACTTGGTGAATAAAGCAAACTAATCTTCACCCATTTCCTCCTCTTGACCATCTGCAGAAGATTCCTCTTCAATGTCAAGAAGCTGAGTCTTAAGAGCTTTAGAAGGAGTCCTAGTTGACTGTAAAGCCACAGACTTGGACTTCTTCTTAGCTTCTGAATCAGTATTCAGAACCATCTCATGGCTTCTGAGATTGCTTATCAGAGCCTCAAGACTCAGAGTCTTGAGATTTTGAGCTTCCTCTATTGCAGTGACCTTAGGTCTCCAAGCAATAGGAAGACTTCTCAGAATCTTCTGAACATGGTCATAGGTGGAATAACTTCTCTTAAGAGCTTTAAGACCAGATACAAGGATTTGAAACCTTGTAAACATAGTCTCAATGTTTTCATCTTGTTGCATAGTGAATAGTTCATATTGCCTTATCAAGAGACTAGCCTTAGCCTCTTAAACCTTTTCATTACCATCATAGGTAGCACACATAGAGTCAAAGATAGATTTAGCAGTAGACTTGTTCTCTATTCTGACATAATCCTCATGTCTAATAGCACCAACAACAATGTCCTTTACTCTATGATGCTTAGTGTAGGTTTTTAAGTTAGCTGGTGTGAGTAACTTTCTATGCTCAATGGACAATCTTCCATGTTCATTTAAGTTTTCAAAAGTTACTCCCAGCTCAACCAAATCCCACAACTCATGATCAATAGCAGTAATATTGCTATACAGTCTTTCCTTCCACCACTCAAATAAAGATGCATCACCATTGAATATAGGGGCTTTTCTATTGCCACTATGTTCATGTGATTCATTACTTAAGTAGTCAAAACCAAAAGCATTTCTAGGACCACCACCAGCACCACTGGCCTCACCGGCTTCACCGGTTGTTCTAGTACTACTATCGTCTCCTCCAGACATAGTGTTCTCACAAGATCTTTACTGTCTCACTGTTAAGTGAAAGTAACAGACCAAGCTCTAGATACCAATTGAAGGTGTGAAAACACAAGAAGGGGGGGTTGAATTGTGTTTTAGTCAAGTTTAAAACTTTTTCAAGTTCTTAACTTAACTACAACAGCAGCGGATAAATAACACAATAAAACAAGTTAAGAGAGAGAGAGAGAGATCACACAGGCAATTTATACTGGTTCCTCTCACAAAACGAGAGTAGTCCAGTCCCCTTGCACTTCCAAGGGATTTCACTATAATCACACAAGATTACACCTGCTCAAGCACACAAGCAAGAGACTTCTCAATAATGCTCAAGCACACAAGCTTAAGACTTCACACTTAAGCACACAAGCTTAAGTTTCCTCAAGTAATAGAAAAGTATATGAAGATATACAAATGCTCTTAGAAGAACCTAAAGATAGCAAATACAAAGAGTACAGAGTATTTGACTAAAGTGCAAAAACACTTGATAAGAGGTTCAGAGCTTGTATAAACAGAATTCAGAGTTTGTTCAGCGCACGTTCAATCCTTAATAATTGTTATATTTAATGCAGCTTATCCTTCTAGTATATATACCACCAGAAAAGAGTCGTTGCAAAAAGAGCCGTTGGAGTTGATAATCTTTTGTCTTCAAGCAGTCTGTCTTGATGCAGTTTGTTTGTGTCTAAACTGAGTAAGGGTTTCAGATACTTTGACTACTGCAGAGTAGACTTTCCTTATTCAGCTAACAAGTCTGAAGACCCACGTTCTCAAGTGAGGACAGACAAAACGAGAGTAGCTGACTGATCAGGCTTGAAAGGTCCTTTTCTTCATTGGTA
Organism: Trifolium pratense; assembly: GCF_020283565.1. Taxonomy (NCBI): domain Eukaryota; kingdom Viridiplantae; phylum Streptophyta; class Magnoliopsida; order Fabales; family Fabaceae; genus Trifolium; species Trifolium pratense. The sequence continues at coordinate 4,578,275 of NC_060063.1, forward strand.
GAAGAGTTGACTAGCAAAGGGAATCTTTACAGCTTTCAAAAAGATCTTCAGATGTTGATGAAGCTTTAGTCACTCAAGAAGTTCTGAAGACTTCATCATCTGAAGGTTGTAACTTCTGAAGTCCAACATCTTCTGAGCGCTTGTGAACTTCTGAATTCACATCCTCTGAGCTTCACTCAGAGCTTATCTGATGCTTATATCTGCGCACTTAAAATAAATTTTTAGTCCTTCCAATTGTTTATTAATACTTTGTTATCATCAAAACCTTTATAGATTTAGGGGCAAACATTTTTTAAATCAATTTTGTTCCAACAAAGTTATTAAAAGTTGTTTTTTAGTTGTTTTACGTATTTCAATGCGGAGACTAAGTACTTTGAAACTGAAATAAATTTCATAAGTAAGGATAAGTTAAAAGTGCAATTTTAACTTAGCCTTATGAGACTTAGGGGGAGAGCTTGCAAACCTCTCGCTCTGAAGAAAGATATGAAATTTGTTTTACTCTAAACTACTTAAGTCTTATACTAAATTAAAATATCATGGATAAAACTTAAAGCTTAGGCTTTATGGAGTATCAATCTTAGGGGGAGCTTGCAAACCTCATAAACCTAAGAGAAACATGATAAGTTAATTTAACAACAATTGTCAATTAATACTTATGTTTGTCATCATCAAAAAGGGGGAGATTGTTGGAACAAAATTGATTTAAAAATGGTTGCCCCTAAATCTATTAAGGTTTTGATGATAAAGTATTAATAAACAATTGGAAGGACTAAAAATTTAATTTAAGTGTGCAGACATTAGCTTCAGATAAGCTCTGAATGAAGCTCAGAAGATATGTATTCAGAAGTTCGCAAGCGCTCAGAAGATGTTGAACTTCAGAAGTTGCAACCTTCAGATGATGAAGTCGTCAGAACTTCTTAAGGTCTAAGCTTCATCAAACTCTGAAGATCTTCTTGAAGTTTGTAAAGATTCTCTTTTGCAAGTCAACTCTTCTACCAATGAAGAAAAGGACCTTTCAAGCTTGATCAGAACAGCTACTCTCATTTTTTTTCTGTCCACTCTTGAGAACGTGGGACATCAAACTTGTTAGCTGAATAAGGAAAGTCTTCTCTGCAGATGGTCAAAGTGTCTGAAACTCTTACTCAGTTTTAGAAACAACCAAACTGCATCAAGACAAGCTGCTTGAAGACAAAAGGTTATTTACTTCAACGGTCATTTCTGCAACGACTCTTTTCTGGTTATATATATATACTAGAAGAATCAGTTGTAAAATTATCAAGGATTACACACGCGCTCGAACAAACTCTGAATTACGAATACAAGCTTTGAACCTCTGAACTAGTGTTTTTGCACTCTTAGTCCAAATACTTTGTATTCATTGTATTTGCTCATTAAGGTTCTCTTAAGAGCAGTTGTATTCTTTCAACTATTTTATTATCTCTAGTACTTGAGAAATCTTAAGCTTGTGTGCTTAAGTGAGAAATCTTAAGCTTGTGTGCTTAAGTGAGAAGTCTTAAGCTTGTGTGCTTGAGCATTGTTGTGAAGTCTCTTGCTTGTGTGCTTGAGCATCTGTAATCTTGTGTGATTATAGTGAAATCCCTTGGAAGTGCAAGGGGACTGGACTACTCTCGTTTTGTGAGAGGAACCAGTATAAATTGCTTGTGTGCTTTCCCTCTCTCTTATCTTGTTATTATTTGTGTTACTTATCCGCTGCTAACTTAGTTAAGTTAAGAACTTGGGAAAAGTTTTAACTTGGCTAAAACACAATTCAACCCCCCCCCCCCCCCCCCCCCCCCCTTCTTGTGTTTTCACACCTTCAAGCTAGACCCTGGAATGAGGTCAATTTGATGTTGAATATCTCGCATGGGAGGAAATTTATTTGGTAATTCCTCTGCGGTCAACTCCTGGAAATCCTCTAAGATCTCTAGCACTTCTCGTGGAATCGTTTCCTCTTTTACAACATTCATCAACCCTTTTATCACCACTGGACAGAAACATTCAGTTTCTTTAACAGCCTCATCAAGCTCCTTTTCACTTTGCGTCTGTTGGAACAAAATTGATTTAAAAATGTTGCCCCTAAATCTATTAAGGTTTTGATGATAACAAAGTATTAATAAACAATTGGAAGGACTAAAAATTTAATTTAATTGTGCAGATATTAGCTTCAGATAAACTCTGAATGAAGCTCAGAAGATATGTATTCAGAAGTTCACAAGCGCTCAGAAGATGTTGAACTTCAGAAGTTACAACCTTCAGATGATGAAGTCGTCAGAACTTCTTAAGGTCTAAGCTTCATCAAACTCTGAAGATCTTCTTGAAGTCTGTGAAGATTCTCTTTTGCAAGTCAACTCTTCTACCAATGAAGAAAAGGACCTTTCAAGCTTGATCAGAACAGCTACTCTCATTTTGTCTGTCCACTCTTGAGAACGTGGGACATCAGACTTGTTAGCTGAATAAGGAAAGTCTTCTCTGCACATGGTCAAAGTGTCTGAAACTCTTACTCAGTTTTAGAAACAACCAAACTGCATCAAGACAAGCTGCGTGAAGACAAAAGGTTATCTACTTCAACGGTCTTCTTTTATGCAAGGACTCTTTTTCTGGTTATATATATACTAGAAGGATCAGTTGTATAACATATCAATTAATCAAGAATATACACGCGCTCGAACAAAATCTGAATTACGAATACAAGCTCTGAACCTCTGAACTAGTGTTTTTGCACTCTTAGTCCAAATACTCTGTATTCATTGTATTTGCTCTTTAAGGTTCTCTTAAGAGCAGTTGTATTCTTTCAACTATTTTATTATCTCTGGTACTTGAGAAAACTTAAGCTTGTGTGCTTAAGTGAGAAGTCTTAAGCTTGTGTGCTTGAGCATTGTTGTGAAGTCTCTTGCTTGTGTGCTTGAGCATTTGTAATCTTGTGTGATTATAGTGAAATCCCTTGGAAGTGCAAGGGGACTGGACTACTCTCGTTTTGTGAGAGGAACCAGTATAAATTGCTTGTGTGCTTTCTCTCTCTCTTATCTTGTTATTATTTGTGTTACTTATCCGCTGCTAACTTAGTTAAGTTAAGAACTTGGGAAAAGTTTTAACTTGGCTAAAACACAATTCAACCCCCCCTTCTTGTGTTTTCACACCTTCAGCGTCATCACCAAGAAACTAGACTTCTTTCCATCTGGATTGTTTTCAAAGTGCAAAACAGGAGCCATAGCAATTTTATGTGTGCCCCATGTAAACATCATCACGTTATCCCGTCCTCGATAAATGATATCATTATCAAACTGCCAAGGTCTACCAAGTAAAATATGACAAACATCCATATCAAGAACATCACAAAGTACCTCTTCTCTATAATGTTTTCCAATGGAGATAGGAACTCTGCAGGCTAGTGTTACCTGTTGAAATACAAAAGTAAGTATGTTTTTATCGTCTCCACAGGGACTGATGCGATATCGATGCCGTTCAACAATTAATATAATTTCAAGTAAAGGATTTCAAAGATGGTTGATTACGAAAGTTGCGAATACATGAAAGTAGTAAAGATGATTAATTTAACAGAGAGATTAAATTGCTGGGATTAGATTTCAATCACTCATTCATACATATTCCCCTAATCAGTTACACAGGTTCTAGTCATCTATCAATATTATCACGTATCGCTCGTCGAACGTTTCCGTGTCCAGATAACGTCGAGATATCTATTGCATCTATTAACATCCGATGTCTCGGGTCGTCAATCAATACAATAGCATTAAGATTCGATACTCTAAGTGAATATTAAACCTAAATCTATTCCTAGAATTTAGAGTTCGATAGATATTATCCTAGTTCTTAGATTCAAAAGGTATATGTCTATAACAATTCAAATCAAAGATTAAAACAATGAAAACAAAGATAACATCAATATTGAGAGATAACTAAAACCATATATAAAACCATGATTAATAGAAACACATACTAATAGAGTAATTTACACCTAATCCCAACAAAAGAGAGAATTAGTTATACATAATAACCTTACAATACATAGCTAGAAAAGATGGAAAGATGATAAAGATAATTCCTCTGCTCTTCTTGGTAGCTCTCAATCTCCTCTGCCTTCACCCTCTCTCGTGAAGTTTTGTGTGTTGTTATAAGAGTGAATCAATTGCCTTTTCAAGGAATGGCTTCACATGCCTTTTATAGGCTTTTAATGCTAAGCAAATTGCACAAGGCGGTGCTTACACTATGATGATATCCTTCATGGCTAAATTAGCTTTTATAATTAAGAATAAAAACACTGCTGCAACTCTTTTTGACCAATAGAAAATCTTCTTATCACTTTAAACAAGAGGACAATTGTGCCTCTTCATAATTTTGGTCCAATGACAATTTTTCTTAGTCTCCAATAGGTCTCATTGCTTCTATTTTTCCATTAAGCTCATAAAACCTACAAAAATGTGTTGGAATTAGGTAGAAATAACATAAATGACTAATTTGTTAATTAAAACTAATATTTACAATTAGTTGGTTTTTTTATATGAAATTACTTTTAAAACAAGTCAATAAGTGCCCAAAATATATATGTAAAATTACCACTTTTTGGCACTTATCAACTCTCCCCAACTTAGAACTTTGTTTGTCCTCAAACAAAAGTCCAAAATAAACTCTCAAAATATGGTTCAAACCTCATCCGTGCATGATTCAATCAAGATTTATGATCAATCAAAAACTTTGGATTTCAATCATTTCAAGTTTGCTTGATTCAATGTATTGCAAGTTCAAAATCAAACCTTCATAATCATCAAAAAATCAAAGCATGAATGTGAAATAGTTTCAAGATTCAAGTAAGATTTCAAACTTTCCAAATCAACAAGACAATCAACTAGAATCACAATTCTCACAAGTGTTTCAACTCAAGGGTGTAGTGTTTCTCTCAATCCAAGCAATGTGTTCACAACAAATCAATTCAAACATACATCTCAACAAAATCACAAGACATATTATCAATCATGGATCACTAAGGTCTTTCTTAAGCTTGTAATGGGGCTAGGCTACAAGAAATCATTGTTTTTCTTTGGATTCAAAATGCCTTAAGGATAAGAGAGCATAAACTTTGAGTATCTTCATAACATTACATAAGTTATTCATCCTCTTTCACTTTCCCCATTCTTTACTTTTGGTGATTCTTTTGACACAATTTCTATTCATTTCCTTTTCTTTTGAAACACATTTTCTTTGATTTTCATTTGTGTGTCAAATGACTTACAATGTTTTTCTTTTTCAATCACCATCTTCAACAACTCATATTTTTCAACTACTTTTTTTTTTTTTTTTCAAACAAATAACCTCTTTCTCCCCAACTTGTTTTCAACCCTACTTAAACTCAATGCTCAATCATCCTAAGACAAGGGTCAATTCATTGTTTTTCTTTATTGTGGTTCAAGAGTTCAAAACAAACAAATTTTCAAATTTTTTTGGCTTAAGGGGGTAGCAAAGGATCACACTAACTCACAAGGTAGGTTATTTTGGCTTAAGTAGTTACCACTCAAAAAGAAACAAGGCCTTGATCATATCCATGACTTCAAACACATCAAGTAATAGCAAGATTCAGTTAAAATCAACAGAGTTAAACACAATTGTCGGCTCTCAAATATATAAACAATGGAAAGTTCACACAATCTCACCCGGCTAGGTCTACGTGATTCATAATCAATTAATCAAGTTAAGAAGGAATGAATGAAATCAAATTGAATAAAGCTACTTGGTTCAAATTCATCCTATCATTCAAAGATAATCACAAAATTTTGACCTCAAACAATGCAAGTTGAAAAAATTATTCTAATCATGCATTTGAATTTGATTAATCACAAACCTAAACTTTTCAATCCATATGCACATGATATTCAAAAATCAAAATTTTGAACCATTTTTTCAATCAACCATCAACATGTTGTTCAGACCACAAGAGAAATATAAATTAAGATAAAGCATAAATTTAACCGAAAGCTATTTAAAATAAACTTCACAGAGTTTTGGAGAGCTTTCTCGGTCTATCTTTCTCTTGTCAGTTGTCTGGCTCTTCTTCACTTCGTTGTCCCGTCTCCTGGTCTCCATTTCCAACAGCTCCACTGCTACCAACATCATGTTGTCTCACCTCCTCCGGGTAAAATGGCCTTTTCACAGGCCATGCCATTTGTGCAATACATTCCTCCTTGGTGCCATATATCTGATCATCCCTGAAGTTACAAAACATACGAGCAAGCTATCCATCTTACATCACAATCAGATTTATCCCAACCAGAGACAAACCACTCTCTTAATCAAATGCTATATCACTCCTTCACAAATATGAGACACCGGCATACCAGACATAAAATGCAAAATGATAGTCTAGTAAACCAACACACCAGAGCTAAGGCCAGATACCAAACATGAAAAATCAGCCTATCAAATAACAAGGTTAAAAAAAACAAGGCTCATTCACTCCTTCAAAGGCTTGAACCACCAGCAAACAATGCTAATGTTTTGTCAATAATCAACTTTAGACTCCATAAGGTTCTAGCCAACAATCAACATGTCAATATCAAGTCACAATTCTAACTACTCAAAGTAAGCAATTTAAAAGTCAAAATTCATGTGACAAAGTGAGATACATGTTATGAAAATCAATAAGCAAATGGGAGAGAAACAAGTGCTTAACTTGATCAATTGATGTCTTTTTGAAAAAATAATAAGCACATAGTTCAAAAGGGCAAACAAAGACACACAACAATCAAGTTTCTAATTAAGGTGATCACCAAGTCCATCAGGTTTTTCATTGAATTTGTTATTACCAATGTTTCCTCCATACTCAACTTTAAACTCACAAATTGTCCTGCAAAAAATGTTAAGTCCCAAAAAAAACTTTTTGCAGCTTAAACTTAAGGGACTTTGTTCTTCAATCTATTAATCCACACAAAATTTCTTCCATTATCTCTGACCTCTCGCCCTCACATCCTAAAATAGAAAACCCTAAAGAGTAGATTTCAATCCCCTTTTCAAAAAATTAACAAAGTAATCAAAAGGGTTTAAGCAAATCAAATTAATTTCAACCTTAAACAATGATAGTTCAGCGAAAAACCAGAACAGCTCCTAATCAACCCAATTCATCAAATTCAATTCAAAAGTAACTAGACTGAAAAAAATGTTTCAAAAGTTTTTTTTTTTTTTTTAAACCATAACAATCATTCCTTTACTAGTTACCAACAACACTTTAACAAAGGTGGCGTTTTCTTAATAAGTAAAGAAGAACATATACATATATACTTGAAATTCATGAAAAATTAAGAACAGATTTGTACCTTCTTCTCAATTTAAGATGCACAGAACTGAAAGGAATAAAATCAAAAGGCCCTTTGCTCAATTGAAACCTGAGGATGTGAGTGAAATGTAGTTTTGCACAAAATTTTGATTTGTAAGAGAGAAGAACCAAGAGAGAAAAAGTTTTGATTTTAGGGTTTAGAAGTGATAGTGGTAGTGAGAAAATGCAGAGAGAGAATAGTCTCAGAAGTGGTAGTGGTTGGTGGAAACTTGTAGTAATGAAAATGAAAACGTGTGCAGTGCTTTTTTTTTAACAGAAAACACAGAGCTAGTGAATTCGCTTAGCGAGGGAAAAGTGGCTCAGCGAATTTGACAGGGAAAGCAGGAAAATTAAAATTTCACACCAGAGGTTCAGTTTTAGCTTACTAGCAACCTTTCAAAACATGCTTAAATATACTAAAATGATAAATTGCAGGAATTAAATAGTAAAGATAGAAAATTGGGTTGCCTCCCAATAAGCGCTTGGTTAACGTCGGTAGCTCGACGCCTGAGATGTTAGGGTGGCCAAAATGAAACGGACAACACATCATCCGTCTTTTTCCTTCGGTTTGGGAGGAACTCCATGAACTTTAGATATAGATGTTGCGGAGTCCATATCCTCCCCAATTCTTTTTTGTTGAACAAGGCACAAATTTCGTCTATTACCCGATCAATCAACGCCTGGTTCTCCATCTCCCTCTTTTGTTCACATGATTCTTCCTTGCTAAATAATCCTTCATTTTCCTCCGCAACCATCATCACTTGTTCCTTATCAACAGTGTTAGCTTCCTCCGTACATGGCAATTCTTGAGGAAGTTCAACTTCATGCGGTGTATCTATTTCTTTCACTATTTTCTTTACACCACATCCTTCGAACATTCTTTCCTCATTTAGAATATTATCTTTCTCGTCAGGAGTGGTTTGTGTGTTGGTTTGAAATGTTCCTCCTTGGTTATTGTTATTGGCTAACTGTTTAGCCAACTGAACAAGCTGATTTTCCAAATTTTTGGCCCGTGCAAGACTGTTTTTCAGATATTGTTGGTGTTGGTCTTGCCACTGTTGGTTTTGTTGCTGCTGCATTTCCATGAATTTAATCATGGTCTCCTCCAATCTAGCCTCTGAAGTTTGTCCATAATTATAAGGAGGAAACTGTTGATATGATTCATACTCACCCGGAGTATAGAAGTTGTAATAACCACGATCAGTCATGGTTTAACTTTTAATGGGGAATCTGAAAAAGGATTTAACAAACAAGAAAAACAATTTTCTTTGTCTAGCAAAGAAGGATTAGTACAAGAAAAACTATACAATATAAACAAATATACACGAATACTTAAAAGAATATAAATTGTTGAAATGCTCCAATATCTAAACGCCAGTCCCCGGCAACGGCGCCATTTTGTTGAAATACAAAAGTAAGTATGTTTTTATCGTCTCCACAGGGACTGATGCGATATCGATGCCGTTCAACAATTAATATAATTTCAAGTAAAGGATTTCAAAGATGGTTGATTACGAAAGTTGCGAATACATGAAAGTAGTAAAGATGATTAATTTAACAGAGAGATTAAATTGCTGGGATTAGATTTCAATCACTCATTCATACATATTCCCCTAATCAGTTACACAGGTTCTAGTCATCTATCAATATTATCACGTATCGCTCGTCGAACGTTTCCGTGTCCAGATAACGTCGAGATATCTATTGCATCTATTAACATCCGATGTCTCGGGTCGTCAATCAATACAATAGCATTAAGATTCGATACTCTAAGTGAATATTAAACCTAAATCTATTCCTAGAATTTAGAGTTCGATAGATATTATCCTAGTTCTTAGATTCAAAAGGTATATGTCTATAACAATTCAAATCAAAGATTAAAACAATGAAAACAAAGATAACATCAATATTGAGAGATAACTAAAACCATATATAAAACCATAATTAATAGAAACACATACTAATAGAGTAATTTACACTTAATCCCAACAAAAGAGAGAATTAGTTATACATAATAACCTTACAATACATAGCTAGAAAAGATGGAAAGATGATAAAGATAATTCCTCTGCTCTTCTTGGTAGCTCTCAATCTCCTCTGCCTTCACCCTCTCTCGTGAAGTTTTGTGTGTTGTTATAAGAGTGAATCAATTGCCTTTTCAAGGAATGGCTTCACATGCCTTTTATAGGCTTTTAATGCTAAGCAAATTGCACAAGGCGGTGCTTACACTATGATGATATCCTTCATGGCTAAATTAGCTTTTATAATTAAGAATAAAAACACTGCTGCAACTCTTTTTGACCAATAGAAAATCTTCTTATCACTTTAAACAAGAGGACAATTGTGCCTCTTCATAATTTTGGTCCAATGACAATTTTTCTTAGTCTCCAATAGGTCTCATTGCTTCTATTTTTCCATTAAGCGCATAAAACCTACAAAAATGTGTTGGAATTAGGTAGAAATAACATAAATGACTAATTTGTTAATTAAAACTAATATTTACAATTAGTTGGTTTTTTTTATATGAAATTACTTTTAAAACAAGTCAATAAGTGCCCAAAATATATATGTAAAATTACCACTTTTTGGCACTTATCATTACCCGAACTTGGGAGCCCTTGCTTACCCAACCAAGGGTGTATGGCTTCTCATGGGGTTTTGTGGACAACTTCAAATAATCTACCAATTTTTGCGACACCAGATTCTCTGTGCTGTCATTTTCCACAATCATATTACACACCTTTTTTTTATAGAACAATGTGTTTTGAACAAATTATTGCGCTGCCCTTCTTCTTTAGATGCTAGTAACATCCGCTGCAACACAAAACTCACCCTTTCATCAGATTCTTCTTCAGCAAACTCTACCTCTGCATATTCATCATCATAAGGTTGTTCTCTCTCATCATCATCATCTCGTTCTTCCACTACAGCTGCAACTCTCCTTGATGGACAGACATTGGATCGATGACCTTTCCCATTACATTTAAAACAAGTATCAATAGTGGGTTTGGCATATGGATTGTTTTGTTTTTGGGTTGGGGCCTTGCCATGTGGTGCACTGCTAGAACTGCCAATTGCCTTATTACCAGGAGTAGAATCCCTGGCTGCTGCACTCTTCTCTTTGTCACCTGATGATTCAGTATTGTTTTGGGGAGAATACTTTCTGAAAGAGGAGAAATTTCTGGGGGATTTCTCCATCAATTCGTCCTTCAAAGCTAGGTTGGACGCTTCAGCAACGGTCCAAATGGTTTGCAAACCCATCTTCTCCTGCAAGGATCCTTTCAATCCACTGATATAACGAGCCACTTTCTGATTTTCTGATTCACCCAATTCATTACGTTCAGAAAAACGCAGAAATTCAGCGGTATATTCTGTCACTGATCGCTTGCCCTGAACACATTCAATATACATCTTATACATAATTTAAAGCATTACGTACAAGGGAGTTTGATAGAGTGAATTACACGATTACAATTGATCAAAAGTCACATGAATGCTTCCTCCATAACTCTCACCTAAGAACTCTCAATCTTGATGCTTAATGTGTCATGCTTCTCTTGCACATCATCATCCTCTTGCTTGATTCTTGCATCATCTCCTTGTTCTTTAGCTAAGAAAGTCGAGAGAGTTACGAGATCGCGCCAAAATATGAGTCTGAGATCCAAAAAGTCGAACCCCTGCACTGGAAGCTCTGTTTCCTTTTATAATTTTATGAACCTGCGCCATGCGCAGGCCCTCGCGCCCTGGCGCAAAGAGGCAATTACAATGTTTGTGTTTCAAATTCAAAATACGTAAAATTGGCAACTGTCATAAAAACTTAATTTGAGTTTGGCACAAATTTATGTTTTCACGTTAAATTCATTGATTTGTTGCCTTAAATGATTTCAAATTGTTGACTTATTTACCATTGCCAAGACATGATGATTTAACAAATATAGAATCATTTGATCTACTTTAATATGAAAATGAATTTTAATATGAGAATTAATTGTCAAAATCACATGAGAAGAGAATCGTTTTCATGATGCCATGTGTACATCAGACCTTGTAAAATAGGTCTCAAATAATATATTAATAGAGAGTACTATTTTAAGTGATATAATCAAATTAATACGTATAGAAGTACCAAAACAAAATAAAAATATTTTTCAGCCTCATATCAATTTTGATATATATGGTATAACATCTCATCTTTTTATCGGATCTTGTATCTGCAATATACAATAAAAACAATTTTAGTATTTTAGATAATATTCATAAATAAATCCATATAGTATTCAATTGTCATAAAAATATGTATAAAAATTAGTACAAATAAGCCATGAAATATAGGCAAAAGAAAATGCTCATATACAATCACACAAAAGAGGTGAAGAAAAAAATAGAGTAACTCGAGATCATGTAGCTGAAACAAAAATAAAAATATATTGGATTTTAATGACTAATGCATATAATAGTTTAATTCACGCTAAACTTTTATCAATTACCCTATTATAGATCTTCCGTTGCATGTTTTTTGGTTACACATTTCGTTGTCATGTCGGTCGTTGATCAATTTTAACCTGAAACTTTGAAAATTCTAATAAAAGATCAAATAAACAAACAAACTCAAAAGAAAGAGAGAAAAAACAAAAAATTAACACACAAAAAATCAATATAGATAGAATTAATAAGCATGAAGAAAAAATGAAATATTTTGTGACAAATGTTTACAATTAGAAGCTATATTTATAGCAAAATAAGGTTAAGAGAGACATGATGGAAACAACACAATAAAAAAAATCAACTATTCAATGTTTAATTGATCGTGATTTGTGGGTCATCAGATATAAATGGTAAGGGAAAATGCTAAAGCTAATAAACTAATAAATGCATTACTTCATTCGTAATGAATTTGAAATATTTCTTTTATTCCTTTTATTTCTTTTATAATATAATAATATACATGGTTTTTCTTGACCGAAAAAAAAAAAGATACATGTTTTTTTTTTGGTGAAATATTGTACATGGTTTTAACATTGCACTTAATATTGCTAAAGAAAAATATTCCTTTGTTTTTTGGTAAGTGCAAAAATAAAAAATAAGCGTAAAAAAAAGTTTTACTAATGCAGTAATGCTATATAATTTTTATTTCCCCATATACATAAAATAATACAAAATAATTTCGTTGATTTATATAAATATTTATAAACAAATTAATGTTTTTTTTACAAAAAATTTCATTTTTTTTAGTTGACTAATTGTTACGTATTGATGATATGAGAGAAGATTGGAAAAATGAATTTTTTTTTTCTACCCCAACAATTTTCACTCTACCCCAACATATTTTTCAAAATTCCCATTTTACCCTTATCAAATTTCAGCATATTTTAATATTTTTTATTTTATCGTTTTATAACTTTTTTGGTAGACTATTCCGGTAAGTTTTTATCTTTTTCGGTATGTTAATTTTACCGGAACACTTTTCAAAGTGATCCGGTTTGTAAAAACTATGAACGTGTGTTCCGGTATTTTAAACTGTTCCGGTAGGTAACAACACAGCTTCCTGGTTTCCTTCAACAAAAAACGTTATTCTTGCGCCAACGATGATATTGGTCAGATTAGGATGAAGATTGTTAGGAATTTATTTCTTTAAATTCTATGAATTGAACAATCAATTGAAGAAATTATAGAGTAGTCCAACAAGAATAGGAAGAAGAGGTGATAAGATAAGTGACGAATTTCAACCTCCATCAAATTGCTTATAGGATCAATGAATTGGGCAAAGTGAAACTTTAGATTCAGAGCTTCAGATACTAGTATTGGCTCGTGTTTTTTCTAATTGAATTTCCAACCAAGCAATGAAAAGTGAAAACCAACAAATAAAGAAGAAAGTAGGTAAAGTGAAACTTCAGATTCAGGTACTAGTAGTATTGGGCCGGTGTGTGTGCTTGAAGTGGATCCTTCAAAGATCTCGGTGAAGCGGTGAAAACTGTAGAAGGCAAAATTTCCAATTTATTTGAAAATCAAAGAGCGACAAATGGGAAGCACAAAAGCTGCTTTATACGCGTTTCGTCGGTATAGCCGAGAAAAAGCATACCGATACACTTTGAGAAGTCTGCCGGTTTGAAATAGTTACCGGTACTCTTTTTTTCAAGTTGATCGGTATGAATATTCATACCGGCAAACTTGGAAAAAGAGTACCACACTTTTTCAAAGTTAATCGGTATAAAATTTTTCACATACTCTCTCTTTTTCCTCTAACTCACATGGCACACTTTTTTTTGAGTACGGTAGATTTTTTTTTTACAGTGTTATCTTATATATATATATATGAGGGCATATTTGTCATTTCAATTCAATATGTTGGGGTAGAGTGAAAATTGTTGGGGTAGAAAAAAAAAATTCTGGAAAAATGCTTTAATTGTAGTTGACCAATATAATAATATTCATAATAATATTGCTAAAAGAGTGATTGCGTTCTTTGAATTCCTTTGAATTGTAGTATCCTTGAATAAAATGTCTTTTAATGCATCAGATTTGAATTTGAATTGAGGAGAATGATATTGAATTATTAGGACAATTGATGTTTTTAATGAGTAAATGCAATAATGATATTGATGGCCAAATGAAAGAGTGAAAAAAGTTGCTGAGAGGCCAATATTTTGAAGAAAGAGAAAGGTAAATAGGTCTGGCTTTTTACATATTATAGATTATAGATTATAGATAGATATTTTAAAATTTAATTAATGTTAGCTAATTTCTTTGATGTACCTTTGAATGGAATGGCACAGCCTCAAAGTCAATGAAACGTGATTTTGCATATTAAATTGAATGAGGACCAATACATGGACAAAAACGTAGGATGGAGAATTTTCAAAGCTTACCCAAACACGGCAAGGACGAATTATAAGCCAACCAATATGAGAATTTACAACCAATTTAATATATTTAGAAGACCCAAAATATATTTAACTCTATATAATATGGTATTTGTGTGTAAAAAAAAATGGTATTTGTGTGAAAATATATAGTCTTCAGGAGCTTAATTCAGTTGGTAAGGACATCATATATATTATGTAGGAGCCGAGATTCGAACTCTAGACACTTCACTTATTCAGCTTTAAAGTAAAATTTATAGCTACTAAACAATTAGGAAAAAAAATGTTATTAGTAGTTCCCGCCATATGCATCTTGTACGTGTATTGCCCACATCTTTGGTTCTTAACTCAAGGGTCATGCTAAACAGTGTCTCAGGTACTTGTTAAGCATACTAAAAAAAGAAATTAAAGATAAACTTAATGCTAGAAAAATGACTTTTTTATATTTTTAAAGTATTAAATGCACAAGTTTCAAGATAAAGCTTACATATTAATATGTTAAACGAATGCTCAGACACTATTTAGCATTTTTCTTAACTGTTTAGCGATTCCTTACTCCTCTCCTCTTGATGCAATTTGTTCTATAGTTTCCGCGTTACACGATATAATGGAATTTCCAAACTCGATATTTTATTGGACGAACTAGGGTTTTATTAATTTGGGTTCCATTTAGATTATCTAATTTCATACTCAAAATGGGGATTCAATATGCATAAATTTGATTTTTTTTTGTTAGGTAGCCTAGTGGCTAGAGTTCGAATCTTAGCTCCTGCAAATATAGTGTGATGTTCCAACCAACTAAACTAAGCTCACGGGACCGATATACATAAATTTAAACATTTGAATTTGTACACTTTAGTAGTATGTGATAAGAGAAAAATAATTCAAAGTAAAATATTGTTGTTTTATTTTTATGATGTGAAAGCCATAATTGTCCAAATTAAAAGTTATTTTGGCATTTCGTATAAATTATTAATATTATGTTATGTTGTGTGAACTTTGAGGTGAAACTTGTTAGGAGACAAACGAATATAGTTGTTCATACTTGGGCCAGTTTTCATAGTTTTGAAAGTATTCCTTTTTGTATTGAATATTTATTGATTGGTGAAATGAATTAAGTTTTTTTTTGTTAAAAAAATAATTTATATGATAATTAATTTTATATTTGTGAAAAAGAACTTATGAGTAATTTTATAAAATTTAAGTCGTTAATCTACTTAGGTTGAACCGTTTGAGAGAATTTGAATTTAATTTACTTACATCCCTATTGAACTCCATATATTTTATTTTTCTTACACATACCATTTATAAAAAATAAATTTATAAATTACATATAATTTCTCATTCTCTTACATAAATAACTATATTTCTTAATTGACGTAGGAGAGTAAAAGTTTTTTTTGTTCATTTTTTTTCTCAAATCTTTGATAATGTTTTCTAGGAGACATCCCTTTAATTAGTAAAATTTGTAGTTAGTTTTGAAGATCTATTTAATTATGTGTGAATTTAAGTTAAAAATAAAATGAGTTGTTAACCGTAAATTTCAAAAGTAAAAGATATATACGACCAAAATTACTTTAGAGTTTTCTCTTTGATTTTTTTACTTTCAGAGTTTTGTTTATAAGTCTAGTAGCTAGATTCATACATATATCTTAACTGTGTAGATAGAATTAGAGAGATTCTATTTCAAATTCAAGCGCCTATATATCAATGTTTCACCGATTATCATCAATTGAATTGTACTTTACGATTTATGTATAGATAGAGATATAAAATTAGGTTCTCTTTGGTAAAAGAAATAGCAAATAATTGATGTTCTGGACTGGGATTAGAAGCTCAGATATTGAAGGACCACGAGCAACGGCTTTCGAGCAAGCCCTAACACAAGGACGCTCGGCAGCGTATTCAATCCGCCAACAGCCACAACGCCAACATGTATTGTAACGGCCTTTACCGGAATGATGAGCATTAATTGATCATTATGGCTCTCCAGTCGTTTTTCGGCAGCCACTTGATGGTCATTAATGCCATCAAGGGCCTTAGCCTAGCGCTGGGGGCTATATATACGAAACCAATTGCAATTTCTCAGGGTACATATTATCTTTTTGAAAAAGGGGTACGTATTATCTAGCTAAGAAAACCTCACTCCACACTTAAACTGACTTGAGCGTCGGAGTGCCTGCAGGTACATAATCCCCTCCGTTTCAACAGGGGCCTTCGAGAACAAATGCCGGCGCGGTCGCACATTTCTGATCAGGTATGATCAATTGATATGATAGTTTATAGCGGATGAACTTACAACGGATAGCTTATAAGCTAGCTTTTAACTTATAACGAATAAACTAGCTGATTGAATTTGTAGTATTTAGTAACATTATCGGTAGAACTAGCTTATAAGTATGAAATGACGTACATAGAAAAGATATTTTTAATGAATATTTAATTTTTTCATGTAAGATGATAGGGGTAAAATTGGAAGGAAAAATAATAAGCTATAAGTTCATAACCTACTTGAAGAATAAGTTATAAGCTAGTAAAATAAGCTTTAAGCTCTTTTCTAAAAATTGTTACCAAGCATAGCTTTTAGCTTATAAAATATAAACTACCTTACTTTTCTTCCCAAACAAAGTCTTAACGTTAGTAATTGTTGTCATTTTCTCTTATGAAATTTCGATGAAAGTTGGAAGGAAATTACATTAAGCACCATTCATTACACTATAAATTGTCTTTAGCTAGACCGGAATATATCATATGTTAATTTCAATTTCAATATCAATATCAATATCGTGGGATGGCTTATATCTTCAACATATCTTCAATTTCTTTGCGCTTTCTCATTTTGTTGATAATCGTCTTTACTTTATTTATGCAGTTGATTCCAGCTATTAATGCAGGTTTGTCTTTGTCCAAATTGAAATTAACAAAAAGCATGCGTATCCTAATGTTTAGAAATTAATAGGATTTAATTAATCTTCAAACATGTACTATTTCGAATTGTTAATCGATACATATGTTTAATTTTATTTTTTTACCATGCAGCGCATACATACATACATATATATATATATATATATATATATATATATATATATATAAATACATGAACCGTTAATTTTGATGTGTCACAATAGCATATCAAATGATTTTGAATTTGTCTGAAAGTTTTACATAAATGATCTATAGGATATAAACTTTCAATCCAACGATGAATTTTATAAAATTTATATCGGTGAAAACTTTATTGAGAGGTGTAACATTTGATGTCATACTATATATATATATATATATATATATCACACATGAATTGAATAAAATAATTAAATATTTTTTTTACCATGTTTAATTGAATTTGTAGATATGAATATGAAGATGAGGAAGTTGGGAAACTTGCCAAGTCCACCTCCTGCACCAAAGGTTGACCGATCTGCAGTTCCAGGCAACGGTGAGACCCACCCATAAAAATAGAAAATTACTAATGTGCCCATGGTACCTTAATAAAATTACACATTTATATTATAAATTTTTGTTTGCGCAATAAATTAAGGAGTTGAATAAGTAGCCGAGTGGCAACTGGCAAATGGCATGCTTGTGATTCAAAGGGGGCCGAGTATCAACTTTTTTTTTTTTAACCAAATAAATGTATTGCATTTCATTAATTATCAAAAGTTCAATACATGAAGGAATAATCTCAAATTTATGAAAATTAGTCCAAGAATTGGCCGCTCTAGCTAAAGTGTGAGCAACCGAATTCACTTGTCTCCTAATAAACTTAACTTCAAAGTTCACACATGATAACATAACAAGAATAATTTCATTAACGATTGAAAGAAACTCTGAGTTGTCTCGCCGTTTGGTACGAATAGCATCGACCAACACTTGAGAGTCACTTTCAAATTGGACGCTTTCAAAACCTCTACTCTTAGCTTCATTCATAGTTTGCAATAATGTCCATGCTTCACCCTCCTCTGTTGATAAAGTCAGTTGCCGCCACTGCGTAATTCCAGTCATAAACTCACCAGAATTATTACGAAAACACAAGCACCCATCGCGGTCCTACTTGCACCGACAAAAATGTTGCATCTACATTGCACTTTAACCATCCTATATGAGGCTTTTCCCATCGATTGGTGCTGACAAGCAGAACATCATGATCATCGTTACTTCGCAACTTATGGACTGCAAACCACTCGTTCCAATGATCAAATGCAGCCCGACCAATTTGGTTTGGACTTCTAACATTATCATTCCAAATTTTATCATTCCGGTTATGCCATATACTCCATAACAGCGTAGCCACTCTACCTATAGTAGCGTAATCCTCATTCCGACACAAGGCAAACACTTTATCTGCCACACTACCTTGCTGACAAGCTGCGGAACCCAAGACAGATGACAGTCCAGCTGCTTGCCAACTGGATTGAGCAGAAACGCAGGTGAAAAAAGTGTGTACATCATCTTCTACCTCATCTTCACATAATGGGGAATAAACATCACAATCAACATAACGTTCTAATAACCGACGCCTCGTTGGAATACATCCCCTACATAGTCGCCAAAGAAGATGCTTCATCAACAAGTTTGGTAATCTTCTTCTTACTGCGAGCTGAAGCTGACATGTGAAAAAATCGAGTATTCAAGTCACCTTCTTAAAGCCAATGCATCTTGGCTCGCTGCTTCCAGTACCCTTCCTCCTGAACTAGTAAAGTAGCATGCCTATCAGAGCATTCCTGAAACCTCCTATTCTCTGCGTCCCCCTGATTATCCCTCAACGCCTCCATCTCACAGACACATTCTTCAATCTCCTGTTTAAACTTCACTCTTTTCCTTTTGCCCCACTTTTGTAACTTGTTAGCACAACGAGCAACACGATCAACTATCGCAATATTGTCATTCGCACCCCAGCCATCAATCACCGTCTCTTCCAAATCAGGTTCCTTCAGCCATTTATTCTCAAACCGAAAAAAACCATTGAAACAGACTGTTATAGTAGGAGGGCATTGAAGTAAAATTGGACTATGATCCGAATGTGAGGCCAAAAGGTTAGATAGTCTTACGTCAGGAAAAAGATGCAGCCAACTCGTACTAGCCGTAACTCTATCCAACCGCTCTTCAATAACATGAGGTGTACCTCGACTTTTGATCCAAGTAAATGTGTGTCCTGCAAGAGGAATATCGATTAAATTACAGTCATTGATCGCTTGTCTGAATCCCATACACAACCAATTGGGATGTGGGAGAGTATCAACTTTAGCAAGCACCAAAAGGGAATTTGAACATGTGACCTTTTCAGGAGCAAAATAGCAAATCAAACCATTCAAAAGAATAATGTTTTTCATAGTTTTTTGTTTTTACGATGTTGACAATGAAGATCGAACCTATAAACTCATGTATACTACCCAAATCTCTCATTACTAGATCAACCTTAGTGGCTTTTTTCATAGCTATATACCTATAAATTACACATTCGAAAAATTGAATGTATCAATATACACGTGATCCTTAAATTAATATTTTTTTTTAAAATGATAGACTAAGAAATATCTTTCAAAAAAATACTTATTTACCTATTAACTTAAAATCTAATATAAACATGAATTCAAAAGCTTCTTTTGTGTGTGAATAAAACACAATTTTTTTTAGGAAAAAATACAATGCATGGTGCACACAGGATAAACAATCATGATAACTATTATATCATGTTTTTAATACATACTTGCTCATAATAATATGATACGATTATTTAAATGACAAAATTACCTTTGTAAATCAATTGTTAATTTTTAAAAATTATTTTGTAATACTTTGAATTTTTTAAATAAATAATATAAATAAGTAATCAAATAACTTTATATAGTTTTAAATAAAAAACATGAGAAAATAATAAAGTTTAATGTTTTATATGAATCATGATCAAATAAATAACCCAATGATATATACATATAGATGAGCTAAATAAATATATGATATATCTCATACGTAAATAATAAAAATACCATTGCAAAATAATTATATTTAATTTCTTATAAAATTTAAATTAATATCCATATTTTATGATTTTTTAATAATTAGTTTACTTTAAAATATTGTAATTTTAGTATAATTTTGATTTTTTTAGATTATGTAAATTACAAAATTACCCTTGTGAGAAAATCAAGTGTATATTTAAAAATTAATTATTTTATTATTAATTTACTATAAAATTATTTTATTATTTATATTTTATTAATTTTCATTTTTTTATTTTAAAATATATTTTATAGAATAAATCAGTAAAAAAAAAAATTATCTTATCCTGCTGGTAACCCAGCTCAAATTCAGGATAAAAATTTTAACTAGAGAGACAGGATAGGATAAGTTACAGGATTAACTTATCATATCCTGTTGTGTCACCAAACACTGGACTGAAACAGGATATGATACAGTTATACTATCATGTCTCTTATCATGTGCTCCAAACGGGCCCTAAGTTCTTTAACTTAAATAAAATAGATTGAAAAAGGGAAGGTCTGATGATGAAAGTACAAAAGCAAGTATTTTCGTTATATCGTATCCACAGGGACTAGTGTGATATCAAACGTTGATTTGCAATTTCCATGATTTTAAGTGCGGGTTTTTGTAAGATTTGTTTTGAAAACATAAAAGTGCGATTGGTTAAAAGGATTTTTAAACTTTCGGATAACAAAAAGTTGTCGGAACTAGATTCATTATCTCGTTAGCATGTATCAATCAACCTCACTATATATATTTCATTTACCAATCATTATTATCACATATCACACATCGAACGTATCCGTGTCCGGATTACGCCGTGAAATCTATTATATCTATCAACGTTCGATGTCTCGAATCATTAATCGACATAATAGCATTAAGATCTGATATTTGACGTGATTATTAAACTCGACATCTATGTCTAAACATTGAAGTTTAATAAGTGATTATCTTTTACTCTTGATTCAAACAATATATGTCTATGTCGTTCAAATCTTTTAGAAATAGACGATTAAAACAAGATAACACTTATAATGATTGATAAAGAAAACATATATATTAAGATTGAATTGACTACATGATCACAAAATAACTACATCTAATCCCAACAACAAAGGAATTTAGCTAGACATGATAAAAGTAAACTTACAAGAACAATGATGAAAAGGGATGAAGAACATCTCTTGATTTCTCAAGTACAATGATGAATCCACCTTCAAGAACTCTAAAAACTAATGTTACTTCTGTTTCTGAACTATTACAAAACTCTATATCTAAGAGAATGGCTTCTGAGCTCTATTTATAGATTTTCAGGACAGTGGAGTTCGCTAAGCGAAATGACGTTCGCTGAGCGAACTAGTTACTTAAGCAAGGGGTTTCTTGACACGTAGCAAAAAGCTTAACTCATCACTTTGTTCGCCGAAGCTCGCTATGTCTCGCTATCAGACCATTCCTCCCGGGTTGTGCTCGCCATCTCTCGCTATCTTTCGCTGAGCGAATGTTTATTTTGTTGTCCTGCTCGCTGAATCTCGCTGAAGCTCGCCATGGACCCTTAACCCACTGGTTTTGTTCGCTGCAGCTCGCTATGGTTTCGCTGAGCGAAGGCTTCAAAATCCTGCTTTTCTAGCCATTCCTAACAAAATGCCTTGGGATCAATTCCTCTTTGATTTAATGTTATATTTACACCAAAAGGGGTTTTAATCAAGATTTCTTCATAAATGTATTGGTAAGTGCCCATAATTCATGATACATTTTAACTAAAATTTGGCACTTATCAAATCTCCCCAACTTAGGACTTTGTTTGTCCTCAAACAATAGGTAATATTTCAAAAATACAAGCTCAAAAATTTTAAATCTCAGGAAAGGTTTGTAATCAATCAAAGTTTTTGAAATTTCTTTTCCTAAGCATGAGTAAAACAATGCCTACTCAAGACTATTCCTTAAAACATTCAAAAGAACAAAGCATGATCATGAATTGATTGCTATGTCTAAGCAAAATTCTCAACATCTTTATCAAACAATCAAGACTCAAGTGTTATCAAAAATTTCTCACCAATATATCACTCAAGGGTAAGTGTTTCACTCAATCCAAACAATGTGTATGCAACAATTCAATTCAAACATTCATCAGAGCAATGTCACAAAACATGTCGTCAATCGTGATTCACTAAGGACTTTATTAAGCTTGTAACGGGGCTGGGCTACAAAAAAATCATTGTTTTTCTTTGGATTTCAAAAGGCCTCAAGGATAAGAGAGCAATAACAAAACTTACAGAACTTCAAATTCATCTAAAATTTCGCATTCATTTACTCCCTTTCTTTCCTTTCTCCCCTATTTCATTGGTGATTCTTTTCTTTCTTTACAATGACACTTTCTTCACAAAATTTTTTCTTTTTCTTTCTTTTTTCTTTTCATTTGTGTCAATCTTTTATTTTTCAACATTTTTTTTTATTTTCAATCACCCAATCCACTACTTTTCCAAATCATTTTTGTAACATCTGTAACCTACTTCTCCCCAACTTGAATCTTAACATGACCCTAATTGAAATACAATTGCTCTCCTATCCTAAGACAAGGGTAGAGTAGTTGTTTTTCCATTCTTTCGGTTTCAGGGTTTATAAAACAAACAATTTTCAAAATTTTAAGGCTCAACAGGGGACACAAAAGATCACTATCTCACAAGGTAGGTTAAGTTTGGCCAAGTAGTTATCACTCAAAGAAGAAACAGGGCCTTGATCATATCCACAATATCAAACACATTAGTGACAGCAAGATTAAGTTAAAATCAAATGAGCATACATCATTGCTGGCTCTCAAAAATTTATGTAAACAATGGAAAGTTCACACATTCTCACCCGGCTAGGTTGATAACACAAGCTTCAATCATGTTCAACAAAAAACATTGAAAATCATCTTAGAACAATCAACACAATTCAAAACCATGTTAGGTTCCTAAGCTTATTTCAAGGACTAATCAAGAAGTTTAGACATAAAGTTCTACAAAACATTATTACCATGCTTGATCATTGATTTACCACAAACCTAACTTCAGATTTTTCCTAATCATGTGAGCTTGTTTGCAAAAAGCTATTCACAATATTCACACTACTTAAAAACTTGTCACCAAATATCAAACATTAACATTTAAAACATTAAAAGACATTGTCATAAAACATTGTCAAGTACCACACCACATGTTCAAAATACAAAAGCTTAACACAACCACATAAAACATGAATTAAACTTGTTCCCAACAAAACAACTAAATAAACCAACTAGTAAAAGAAATAAATGACTGAAAGCTTGTAAATTTTCACTCATTTTTGTGAGCTTTCAGTCATCATCTGAATCTGCTTCTTCTTCATCTTCTCCCGCCATGCTTGCATCACCCTCACCACCATCATCTTCTTCATCATCATCCTCCATACCAGCTTCCTCATTGTCACCAGCATCAGCATCTGGTGCCATCCCTCCTCCAATGAAAGTAGGCCTGACCTCAGGCCAATGAACATAGGATTGAAAATCCTCAGGGTTCATTACTGGCTGGCCTGTATGCGTCCGATAGATGGATTCATGAACAGCTGTCATTGCCCGAAAACCTGCATCATTCTGATCATATAAATGAGTAAAGAAATTATAAAAATTTTGATCAGAGAATCCGGAGGTGGCTGGTTGAGTAGGTGGCTAAGGTGGTGGTGGTGGTGGTTGTCGTGCCCTTCTCCTCTTTGGCTTACAGTAGCGGTCAACATAGTCATCATTGATGGTGGGAATTTCCTCATTCCCAATCTGAGGAAGATGCAATCTGTTGGCCGAGCACAATCCCATAATGAGACATGGGAAACCTAAAGGACTCTTGCTCTTTACCTTGCTAGACTTAAGTGCCCTATCCGAGTGACCACTTAGAACAATTTCTTTCATCCATCTAGAGATTATTCCCGCCACATCTATTTCCAAATCCTCATTTATGTAATGGATGAGGCCCAGGATGTTCATGGTGGCATCTGAAGGGTGGGAATTAGGTTGGATGTTGTACAAAACCAGGTTAAACAGCAGCACAGTGAAGGTTTTCATATCCTCTCGCATTGCCCTCAAAGGTGTTTGGGTTGCATTAAAGACAAAATCAGTGTTTGGTCTAAGTAGCTTACTCCTCATGGACTGAGCATCCCAAGTTCCTCGATTCCGTTGTTTTTGGAATGCACACAGTGTTTCATTGTGTGGCAATGTGAAAGGGTTTCCAAGGTAAGCATTGATGGCATCGCGGTCGAATCGGATGGTTCGACCACGAACCATGGTGGTGTAGGGGAAAGGTCCATCACCTTCTGGGAGAGCATTAGCATAAAACTCTCTTACAATGACCGGGTTGTAGGTGGTTGGTGGGTGCACAATTTTTTCCCAACCCCGGAGTTGCACAATTCTTGCAAACTTCTCATAATCTCCATGCTCAAAGATGTCAAAGATCCTCTCACTCAAAATTTTTCTCTTTTCTAATGCCCTAAACCGATCAAATTGTTCTTGCCCTTTGAATCGGTTCATGTCCAACTCTTCGGTTTGGTGGAAAAAACTTGCGATGGTTTTCTACTTCTTACCAGCTGAAGGCTTCTTTGGTGCCATTTCAAAATTGGGTTGCCTCCCAACAAGCGCTTGTTTAATGTCGTTAGCTTGACATTCTTCTCGGATCTTCATGGTTCGGAAAGTGGAATTTTTGTGGTGACTCGATCAAATTCGCCACCAAAATACAGTTTCAACCTTTGACCATTCACAGTCCATGTTTCATTTGTTGTTGGATCTTCTAACACGACTGCACCATAAGGCTTCACCTCATGTACTTTGAACGGACCGGACCATTTTGATTTCAACTTTCCCGGAAATAGTTTCAACCTTGAATTGAAAAGTAAAACCATTTGACCCGGCCTGAAATTTTTGTTCACGAGCCGCTTATCATGGTAGCTCTTCACCTTTTCTTTATACAGCTTTGATGATTCATATGCTTGGTGCCGCAATTCTTCCAACTGTTGCATCTGAATTTTTCTTTTCTCTCCGGATTGGTTCTCATCAAAGTTCAGAAATTTTAAAGCCCAATAGGCTTTATGCTCGAGTTCCACCGGAAGATGACATGACTTACCATATACCATCTGAAAAGGTGTTAGGCCTATCGGTGATTTGAAAGCTGTCCGATATGCCCATAGTGCTTCATCTAGCTTCATCGACCAATCTTTTCTTGAAGCGGACACTGTTTTCTCAAGAATCTTCTTTATTTCTCGGTTTGAGACTTCAGCTTGTCCGTTGGTCTGTGGATGGTATGGTGATGCAACTTTGTGCCTGACTCCATAATGCTCAAGTGCTTTTGCTAATTGTGAATTGCAAAAATGCGAGCCTCCATCACTAATGAGCACACGGGGAGTTCCAAAGCGAGTGAAAATATTTTTCTTTAAGAATTTGATCACCGTTTTACCATCGGCTTTTGGTGATGCAACTGCTTCTACCCACTTTGACACATAATCAACTGCTACCAAGATATATTCATTTGAAAACGATGAAGGAAATGGCCCGACAAAGTCAATGCCCCAACAATCAAAAACTTCAACAACAAAGATATTCTGTAGCGGCATCTCATTACGCTTTGAAATTCCGCCGGTTCTTTGACAACTGTCACACTTTTGAACATATTCATAAGTATCTTTGAACAATGTAGGCCAAAAGAAACCTGACTGCAAAACTTTTGCAGCAGTTCTTTCTCCATTATAGTGACCTCCATATGGTGAATTATGGCAATGCCACATGATGCTTATGGCCTCCTCCCTGGTTACACATCTCCTCAACAAATTGTCAGCTCCGATCTTGAATAAATAAGGATCATCCCAAACAAACTGATTAGACTCACGTAAAAACCTTTTTTTCTGGTGCCAACTTAAATCATCCGGTATTAATCCGGATGCTTTATAATTGGCCATATCAGCAAACCACAGCCTCTCTTGCACCATAAGTAGCTTTTCATCAGGAAATTCTTCAAGGACTTCACGTTCATGTTTCGTCACCTCAATATTCACAAGTCTAGACAAGTGATCAGCTACCAAGTTCTCCGTTCCCTTTTTATCTTTTATTTCAAGATCAAACTCTTGTAGTAAGAGCATCCACCGAATAAGCCTCGGCTTGGAATCGGACTTTGTAATCAAGTACTTGATAGCTGCATGGTCTGTATACACAACAATCTTCGAACCAATCAAATAAGAACGAAATTTTTCAAGAGCATACACTATTGCAAGTAATTCTTTTTCAGTTGTTGCATAATTAATTTGAGCTTCATTCAAGACTTTACTTGTGTAACATCCCGGATTTTTATCCAAGATATTAGTTAGAAATTTGCTTAGTTTGAAAACGTGCGGCTACTTTTTTTTTTAAATAAAATAATTCTAAAGATAATTGAAATAGAATTCATAGAAATATAAACTTAATTAATTTGAACAATAGTTTGAAAATTTCAGCGGAAGAAAATACAACAAAGAACTATTTATTACATAAAATTCACAAATTACAAAACCCATTTTTTTTTTCCCGTTCGTACGCGCTTCAAGCATCACATCACATTCAATCAAAGCTTTCTCCTTGAGTACCTAAAATGTTGGTTGTAAGGGTCAATTTCCTTATCCATATTGAATCATACTCACCACAAGAAAAATGCCATAAAACAATAACAAAACTCTTCACCAATCAAAAGATTTTCAAAAAATATAATTAATTTATTTATTATTCAAAACTTTTTTTGTCAAATGATTCGCGATGCAATGCAATGTGACCTCAAATAGTACATGCTATGCGAGACACATGATCCGGATAATACATATCATACCAATGGGGAAAATCTGCCACACAGGCTCCTGCCACACAGGCTAAAAATATAAGTTCTGCCACACAGGCTAAAAAAAAAAAGTTCTGCCACACAGGCTAAAAGTAAGTTCTGCCACACAGGCTAAAAATAAGTTCTGCCACACAGGCTAAAAGTAAGTTCTGCCACACAGGCTAAAAGTAAGTTCTGCCACACAGGCCCTAAAACATGCCACACAGGCTCTAAATGAACTCTCTTATATACACATTCTATATGATGCATGTCTCGATAATAGATCATTTTTCTTCAAAATCAACCTGACGTGTTACCGACCGAAACAAGTAAGGACGAACAAATAAATTTATCAATACATATACCAAACAAATTACAAGTAAAGCTAATAATATATTTCACAACCATAACAGCATATATAAACAAATTCATGAAGGTATAACACCGTATAATTACACACATATAAGTAACATTTTTCTTTTAATTAATCAAAAATACTTTTTATTAGTTTCTTTCGATAGACAAAGGTTCTACTACCATCTCACAACACAGTTCCTATGTAGCATGAATGTATGGGGAAAAAGCCCTTACCTTATAGGCGCTTTACTTCCTAATTGAAGAAACTCTAAAGCCCACGAAACGATGCTCACGAAATCAAAGCTTGACGATCACTTGAAATTATGAGAGAAGAAATTTATAGAACTTGGAATAATTGGTGGAAAATGTGCGTGGTAGTCTTTTAGTTGGAATGAAAACTAAAATTAATAGGAATGGCTAAACTGACTATATACGACCAAATTGATGAAATAGGAGTTTGGTTTCATAGACTTGGTTATCTACCGTTGCATATATATTGCCTTGTCAATGATGTAACTAAAAACGCATGGCATAACATTGAAACCAATAATAATAGGTTAAAGGTAATTATGGTATGAATATAATGGTTGATGATTAATAGGTTAATTATATGGTATTAAGACAATTGAATTGGAATGAATGGGAAATAATGCACCCGATCAAAATGGTGAAGAAGAAATATTTATTTCACCTCTATCAGTAACTTGGTTGGCAAATAGGAGGCTATATTAAGAAAATACTATAGACTTTATGGTTAATGAAATCATGGAGTATTTTTGGCTAACTATCATACTATTCACGTGATAACTATTAAGGATGAACCAAATATGGCATTTTTTGGCTAACTAGTCAAATTTGGTTTGGTCACTCTTAATTCTAAAATAATAAAACAATTGATTTAAAACACTTTAAATAATTTTACTAAAATGGATCATAAAATAATTAACCAAACAAGAAATAAGGGAACAAATTATATTTGATTAAATAATAAATTAATAAAATGTGTGTATAAAATATCGGGGCGTTACATTATTACCCCCTTAAAAGAGTTTCGTCCTCGAAACTAGAAAATATAT
The DNA here is from genome assembly GCF_020283565.1 of Trifolium pratense. NCBI lineage: Eukaryota > Viridiplantae > Streptophyta > Magnoliopsida > Fabales > Fabaceae > Trifolium > Trifolium pratense. The sequence goes on from NC_060063.1 coordinate 4,606,716, forward strand.
AAAAAGATAAGTTAGATAGAGTTCTCTCGTTAAATAAAATCATAGTGTAAGAAAATCACTTTCCAAAATAGAAATTAAAATGTTTTAACTTGTAAATAGAATAAAATATTTATCTAAAAATAAAGTTTTTGGGTCTTACATTCTACCCACCAAAAATTTCGTTTCGTCCCCGAAACTAGGCAATAGAAAATTTTGAAGTATAATTTTCGAAAACTCTTTATGTAAAGTACTTCTTTAAATAAATTTTGACAAGATAAGAATGTTTGAGAATAAGGTGAGACATAAAATATATTGAACGTCGTATTTCTGCTGCGCACTCTGATCTAAATAAAAGCCAATAACATAAGTAGCAAGAAAATTGCAAAGATAAAAATAATTTTTTAATTTTTTGCAGCTTTAAGAAAAACCTCTAATCTCTAATTCAAAATATGTAAAAGCATTTTTCTGAAAATCATATTACTTCATAGGTATTCCCTAAGAATTTACTTATCTTAAAATCATCGTAAAAAATAATTCTTCACAACAAAAGACCACAAAATTATTCAAAAATATTTCACTCATAAAAATACCATATAACATATATTCGTCCTAAAAAAATTCATTCCTTTCAATTAAAAGAGTATAGACTTCTCAATAGAAAATTCATAAAAGCAAACATAGCTTCTAACAATCACAAAATCATTTCCTTTAACAAGAAAATCATACAATCATCTTATGAGAAACACACCGAAAAATATCAATAATAACAAAGTCATACATAAATCACGCGACAATCAAAACATGAGTCGTAAAAATAAAGCATCGCTCCCACCCCAAAAATATTTGTCCGAGAATTATTGCTCTGATACCAACTATAACATCCCGGATTTTTATCCAAGATATTAGTTAGAAATTTGCTTAGTTTGAAAACGTGCGGCTACTTTTTTTTTTAAATAAAATAATTCTAAAGATAATTGAAATAGAATTCATAGAAATATAAACTTAATTAATTTGAACAATAGTTTGAAAATTTCAGCGGAAGAAAATACAACAAAGAACTATTTATTACATAAAATTCACAAATTACAAAACCCATTTTTTTTTTCCCGTTCGTACGCGCTTCAAGCATCACATCACATTCAATCAAAGCTTTCTCCTTGAGTACCTAAAATGTTGGTTGTAAGGGTCAATTTCCTTATCCATATTGAATCATACTCACCACAAGAAAAATGCCATAAAACAATAACAAAACTCTTCACCAATCAAAAGATTTTCAAAAAATATAATTAATTTATTTATTATTCAAAACTTTTTTTGTCAAATGATTCGCGATGCAATGCAATGTGACCTCAAATAGTACATGCTATGCGAGACACATGATCCGGATAATACATCCCATACCAATGGGGAAAATCTGCCACACAGGCTAAAAATATAAGTTCTGCCACACAGGCTAAAAAAAATAAGTTCTGCCACACAGGCTAAAAGTAAGTTCTGCCACACAGGCTAAAAATAAGTTCTGCCACACAGGCTAAAAGTAAGTTCTGCCACACAGGCTAAAAGTAAGTTCTGCCACACAGGCTAAAAGTAAGTTCTGCCACACAGGCCCTAAAACATGCCACACAGGCTCTAAATGAACTCTCTTATATACACATTCTATATGATGCATGTCTCGATAATAGATCATTTTTCTTCAAAATCAACCTGACGTGTTACCGACCGAAACAAGTAAGGACGAACAAATAAATTTATCAATACATATACCAAACAAATTACAAGTAAAGCTAATAATATATTTCACAACCATAACAGCATATATAAACAAATTCATGAAGGTATAACACCGTATAATTACACACATATAAGTAACATTTTTCTTTTAATTAATCAAAAATACTTTTTATTAGTTTCTTTCGATAGACAAAGGTTCTACTACCATCTCACAACACAGTTCCTATGTAGCATGAATGTATGGGGAAAAAGCCCTTACCTTATAGGCGCTTTACTTCCTAATTGAAGAAACTCTAAAGCCCACGAAACGATGCTCACGAAATCAAAGCTTGACGATCACTTGAAATTATGAGAGAAGAAATTTATAGAACTTGGAATAATTGGTGGAAAATGTGCGTGGTAGTCTTTTAGTTGGAATGAAAACTAAAATTAATAGGAATGGCTAAACTGACTATATACGACCAAATTGATGAAATAGGAGTTTGGTTTCATAGACTTGGTTATCTACCGTTGCATATATATTGCCTTGTCAATGATGTAACTAAAAACGCATGGCATAACATTGAAACCAATAATAATAGGTTAAAGGTAACTATGGTATGAATATAATGGTTGATGATTAATAGGTTAATTATATGGTATTAAGACAATTGAATTGGAATGAATGGGAAATAATGCACCCGATCAAAATGGTGAAGAAGAAATATTTATTTCACCTCTATCAGTAACTTGGTTGGCAAATAGGAGGCTATATTAAGAAAATACTATAGACTTTATGGTTAATGAAATCATGGAGTATTTTTGGCTAACTATCATACTATTCACGTGATAACTATTAAGGATGAACCAAATATGGCATTTTTTGGCTAACTAGTCAAATTTGGTTTGGTCACTCTTAATTCTAAAATAATAAAACAATTGATTTAAAACACTTTAAATAATTTTACTAAAATGGATCATAAAATAATTAACCAAACAAGAAATAAGGGAACAAATTATATTTGATTAAATAATAAATTAATAAAATGTGTGTATAAAATATCGGGGCGTTACAACTTGCATAGTGTATATCATGAAAAACTTTGTTCTTCCTTTGTCCGAGAACTGCACCAACCGCATAATCACTAGCATCACACATAAGTTCAAAATCAAGTTTCCAATCTGGTGCTATGATTATGGGTGCAGTTATCAGTTTTTCTTTCAAAATTTGAAATGCAGATAAACAATCATCATTAATATTAAAACACTTATCTTTGTTAAGCAGGTTGCTTAACGGCTTTGCAATTTTGGAGAAGTCTTTGATGAACCGCCTGTAGAAACCGGCGTGACCGAGAAAACTTCGAATTCCTTTGATATTGATTGGAGGTGGAAGCTTCTCAATGACTTCTACCTTTGCTTTATCAACTTCGATGCCTTTGGAAGAGATTTTGTGACCTAATACAATGCCTTCGGTCACCATGAAATGACACTTCTCCCAATTAAGCACCAAATTTGTTTCAACACACCGCTTCAGTACGGTGTCCAAGTTCTTCAAACACAGCTCATAAGACGGACCAAAAACTGAGAAATCATCCATGAAAACTTCAATACAATTTTCTATCAAATCTGAAAAGATGGCTTGCATACATCGCTGAAATGTTGCAGGAGCGTTGCACAAGCCAAAAGGCATTCTTCTGTATGCAAAAACACCAAATGGACATGTGAAGGCTGTTTTTTCATGATCTTCGGGATTGACTGAAATCTGATTATATCCCGAATAACCATCCAAAAAGCAATAGAATTCTTGACCTGACAACCTTTCTAACATTTGATCCATGAATGGCAATGGAAAATGATCTTTTCTGGTAGCTTTGTTGAGCCTCCGATAGTCTATACACATTCCCCAACCTGTGACTGTTCTTGACGGTATCAACTCATTCTTGTCATTTGTGATTACCGTCATTCCACCTTTCTTCGGGACCACCTGGACCGGACTCACCCAAGCACTGTCAGAAATAGGGTAAATCATGCCAGCTTCAAGCAACTTCACTACCTCCTTTCGCACCACCTCTTTCATTGTTGGATTTAATCGACGTTGAGGTTGAGCAACAGGTTTGTAATCATCTTCCATCATAATATTATGCATACAATAAGATGGGCTAATACCTTTGAGATCGTATAAAGACCACCCGATTGCTTCTTTGTTTTCTTTCAGAATTTGAATCAAGCTCTTTTCTTCATCAGCTGACAATGAGTTGCTAATGATCACCGGCTTCTTTTCTTCTTCTTCAAGGAATGCATACTTGAGATGAGATGGTAATGTTTTCAACTCAAGCTTCACTTCACTCAGTTTTTCATCTTTCTTAAGTTCCTTAATCTCTGCTTCTAAAGGAGTTGCTTCTTTTAAAGCATCCAGTTGCTTTAGAAAACTTTCAACCTCTTCTTCTTTTTCAGGATCAAGTGTTGAAAAACTTTCAGTTAGGGCTTGTTCAAGTGATGAAGGTTGATGTGCCTGCTTTCTCACATCTAAGATGGCTTCATCAGTAGCATCTAACTTAAAACATATATCCTTCTCATTTGGATGCTTAATAGCTTCCCACAGATTGAAGCTAACTTCCTCATCTTGTACTCGAACTTTCATCACCCCGTCATCAATATCTATCATCATACGAGCTGTCTTCATAAAAGGCCTTCCAAGAATCAACGGAACATCGTCATCCTCTTCAATATCCATCACCACAAAGTCAATCGGAAACATGAACTTATCAACCTTTACAAGAACATCTTCCGCCATTCCCGAAGGACGTGTGATTGACTTGTCAGCTAGCTGTAGTGTCATTCTTGTTCGGGTAACATCAAGACCACCAATCTGTTTTATTACTGATAACGGAATGAGGTTAATGCTTGACCCTAGATCAATGAGAGCTTTTCCAACATCTACATTACCAATGGTGACTGGTAACGTAACTCTTCCGGGATCTTTTTCTTTTGTCGGAAGAGTGCGTTGGATGATAGCACTGCAGCTTGCATCTAACTGGATAACTTCATCATCATCATACTTTCTCTTTTTTGTAAGAATCTCTTTCATGAACTTCGCATATGTCGGCATCTGTTATAAGGCCTCGACAAATGGAATGTTGATTTGTAACCTTTTGAATATGTCGAGAAACCTTGCATATTGCCTTTCCTTGTCTTTCTTTGATGGAGCATGTGGATATGGTAGGTGTTGAACATGAGGAGTTTTCTGAATGCTTTTCTCTTCTCTTGCCTTTTGATTCTTTTTCTTCTTCTCACTACTCACTTCTCCCTCAAGCTCTTCTTCTTCTTTTTCATTTTTTTCATTTTCAACTAAGTCTCCCTCTTTATTTTCTTCAACTCCATTCTCATTTTCTTCTACTCCCTCTTTTTCTTTTCTTCTTAACACCTCCCCTTCAGTTCTCAAGTTGTCACCAATTCCCTTGCCTACTTCCTTACCACTTCGAGTTGTAATTGACTTACATTGCTCTTTTGGATTTGGTTCGGTGTTGGCTGCAAAAGTACCTCCTTGATTTTTATTGTTGGACATTTCCCTTGCTATTTGACCAATCTGAGTCTCCAAGTTTCTTAACACCGCGTCATTCCCTCGTTGGTATGTCTGCATTTGTTGGTGTTGTTGTTGGTTTTGCTTTGTTTGCATCTCCATGAACGATTTCAATGTCTCTTCTAAGTTTGTTTGTTGTGATTGTTGTGGAGGTGGATGACTGTAACTTTCATACTGTCTTTGCCTATTTGATGAACCAACATCTTGTCTCCAACCTTGGCCATAGTTTGAATTGGTACCTCTTTGATAGCCAGCATTTTGGTACTGACCTTGCCTTTGTTGAGCTCCCATGAAATTCACTTCCTCATTAGACGGAGGACAATGACCTGTTGGATGGTCTCCGGTACACAATTCACACGCTGCAACCTGTTTAGCTTTAGTTGACACTTCTTGAAGAGTCATCAACCTTGACATTTGTTTGGATAACTCCTCCACCGTGTTGGTAAGAAGCTTATTTTGAGCCAATACAGCATCTGATGGATCAAGTTCAAGAATCCCAGGCTTTCTTTGAGTTTTGCTGCGTTCACCTTGTCGATCACTAAGTGACATTTTTTCAATGATAGTCGTAGCATCTGCAGCACTTAATGATAAAAGAGAACCACCTGCTGTTGCATCTAAAAGGAGCTTTGAATCCTGCAAAAGACCATTTCTAAAAATATGAATTTGGGTTAGTTCATCAAATCCATGATTAGGGCATTTACGCAGCATTGCTTTGTATCGATCCCATGCTTCACATAGAGTCTCATTGGAGCCTTGAGAAAACACCGCGATTGATGTCTTTGACTCCATGAATTTATGATGTGGAAAGAACCGATCAAGAAACTTCTCTTCCAAGGTATTCCAATTTGTCATAACTTGAGCTGGTAAATCAAGGTACCAATCTTTGGCCTTTCCTATCAATGAATGTGGAAACATTCTCATGAACACCGCTTCCTCCTCCGCTTCAGGAGCACCAAGTGAACCGGCAATTTAATAGAATTTGACCAAATGGTTGTACGGATCTTCATGTGACAAACCTGTAAAAGGGTTAGCATATAACAATTGCAAGAGTCCGGTTTTCATCTCCGTTTGTCTTGCACCTCTGGGAGGCCTTGTAAGATGAGCAAGTCTCCGTGGACTGTTGTGACATGGCCTTATACCGGCACCTTCGTTACGTGGCGGATCGTCAGCCATCTCTTCGGCAATTGAGGATGTTGAAGAAATAGAAGTTGAAGTTCCTTCTTGCAGCTTCTTTTGTTTGGCTAGTTGTTTTCTTTTCTTTCTATGACTATTGTTTCTCCTTGCTGTTCTTTCGATTTCTGGATCGAAAAGTAAATTTTCTGCAGAAATCTTTCCTCGCATAAACAACTTAACCAGACAAGTTAGCGTGCACAAAGGATAATAAATAATAACTAAAAAGTACAAAATTGCTTAAAACGACAGAAATCATAATCAAACTTATCAATATCAAACGCCAGTCCCCGGCAACGGCGCCATTTGATGAAAGTACAAAAGCAAGTATTTTCGTTATATCGTATCTACAGGGACTAGTGTGATATCAAACGTTGATTTGCAATTTCCATGATTTTAAGTGCGGGTTTTTGTAAGATTTGTTTTGAAAACATAAAAGTGCGATTGGTTAAAAGGATTTTTAAACTTTCGGATAACAAAAAGTTGTCGGAACTAGATTCATTATCTCGTTAGCATGTATCAATCAACCTCACTATATATATTTCATTTACCAATCATTATTATCACATATCACACATCGAACGTATCCGTGTCAGGATTACGCCGTGAAATCTATTATATCTATCAACGTTCGATGTCTCGAATCATTAATCGACATAATAGCATTAAGATCTGATATTTGACGTGATTATTAAACTCGACATCTATGTCTAAACATTGAAGTTTAATAAGTGATTATCTTTTACTCTTGATTCAAACAATATATGTCTATGTCGTTCAAATCTTTTAGAAATAGACGATTAAAACAAGATAACACTTATAATGATTGATAAAGAATACATATATATTAAGATTGAATTGACTACATGATCACAAAATAACTACATCTAATCCCAACAACAAAGGAATTTAGCTAGACATGATAAAAGTAAACTTACAAGAACAATGATGAAAAGGGATGAAGAACATCTCTTGATTTCTCAAGTACAATGATGAATCCACCTTCAAGAACTCTAAAAACTAATGTTACTTCTGTTTCTGAACTATTACAAAACTCTATATCTAAGAGAATGGCTTCTGAGCTCTATTTATAGATTTTCAGGACAGTGGAGTTCGCTAAGCGAAATGACGTTCGCTGAGCGAACTAGTTACTTAAGCAAGGGGTTTCTTGACACGTAGCAAAAAGCTTGACTCATCACTTTGTTCGCCGAAGCTCGCTATGTCTCGCTATCAGACCATTCCTCCCGGGTTGTGCTCGCCATCTCTCGCTATCTTTCGCTGAGCGAATGTTTATTTTGTTGTCCTGCTCGCTGAATCTCGCTGAAGCTCGCCATGGACCCTTAACCCACTAGTTTTGTTCGCTGCAGCTCGCTATGGTTTCGCTGAGCGAAGGCTTCAAAATCCTGCTTTTCTAGCCATTCCTAACAAAATGCCTTGGGATCAATTCCTCTTTGATTTAATGTTATATTTACACCAAAAGGGGTTTTAATCAAGATTTCTTCATAAATGTATTGGTAAGTGCCCATAATTCATGATACATTTTAACTAAAATTGGGCACTTATCATCTGACGTATGATTTTCTCTTCCCGGATGGTTCGAGGCCTTGACGTATGACTCGTGTCTCGGATTGTTCTCATTCCCAAACATTAAAAAACACTAAATAACAAGAATGAAAAAGGTAGGGTCTGACGCATGACATTCTCTCCCCGGATGATTCGAGGCCCTGACGTATGACTCGTGTCTCGGATTTTTCTCATTCTCAAACATCAAAACACTTAAAAAATAACCCCCTTAATCTTTTCTTTTGATTTCTTTAAATAAAATTAAAACGACTCAAGATAAATAGAATAAAAAAGAGAGGCCCTGACGTATGACTCGTCTCTCGGATTGTCCTCATTCACGAACATTTTCACAAAACTCCTAAAATCCACTCAACACACTCAAACCTTTTCTCTGCTCTTGCGCGCAGTAAAAGTAAAACTCTTTTCACAAAACAGGTGACGTTTTTGTCTGTTCTCCATAACAGAAACAACGCTTAAGCCTCCACAGTGCGAGCATACAAGCAGCGTTTAAATACGAGAATGCGACATTCTTCGTAATTACAAACCATTCTTAAGCCTCCGAAGTGCGAGCATAGAAGCAGCGTTTAAATACGAGAATGTGACTTAGACGCCATTCGTCTAAAAGCAACCAACCCACAAACATTTTTTACCCTGAACTACGAAGCCTTGAGTTTCCCATTGCACCTGGGAATACGTAGGAGCAGGATTCAACATCTTGTCAGGCATAATCATAAAAAACAAACTTTTTCCCCATATCGATGAAGTAAGAAACAAACATTTAAGCAAACATAGAAAACACATTAAATCAAACAAACAACTTCCCTCTAAAAGGTTCTCGTTGAGTACAACGGATGTGAGGGGTGCTAATACCTTCCCCTCGCATAACCAACTCCTGAATCCATCTCATGGTTCTCGGACCATTTTCTCTCAAGGTTTTCTCGATATTTTCCTTTCCCTTTTTGGGATAAATAAAATTCGGTGGCGAAACTATTTTTTTTCCGAGTGTTTACACTCGAGCTTTTTTCGCGCCGCGACAGGAATCACATCTGAACGACAAGACAAAAATGAGGAGCCTACTACCAAAAATCCGTCGTTCACATTCAGTCCGTAAAGCTTACTCTTTGTGAAATTAATTTTCAGACCCGACACCAATTCAAAGCCTCTCAGTACCGTTTCAATGGTCCACAAATTTTCCCAAGAGCCCTCTCTCATCAGAATCGTATCATCAGCTAATTGAAGGATTTGAACTTGTAAAGTTTCATTAACTTTGTATCCATGAAATTTGCCAATCTCGACTGCCCTTCTGACCATACCTGTTAGTCCTTCAGCTACAATTAAAAACAAAAAGGGTGATAGGGGATATCGCCTTGTCGTGAGACTTTACAAACTTTGAAATCCTCTGTTGGACTCCCATTGACTAGAACCGACAGAACTTTCAAAAATACATGCTCGTATCCACTTTAACCAACCTTCCGCAAATCCCATTTTTCTCATCATACGCTCTAAGAAACAGCAGGTGACAGTATCATAAGCTCTCTCGAAGCCGATTGATATTTAGAGATTAATTTTTCCAGTACTCTTTTTAATCTAGAGGCCAAAAGTTTAGAGAGAATTTTGTAAAATCATCCGATCAAACAAATGGGTAATCGAAGAGGTCCTGCGGATGGTACTTTTTAGGAACAAGTGTCAAGAAAGAGGCTGTCAGAGCTTTAGGTAGAACATCATAATCATGAAATTCTGCTAGAAAGGCCATCACATCTTATTTCAAATTAAATTCATCCGGTCCCAGACTTTATTTCTGTCAGAACTCCAAATAACTTCCCTGACTTCTTCGGCAAAAGGTTCCGACAACAAAGCATTATCCTCATTAGTAAGCATATTAAAATCAATACCTTGTAAGAATGGCCTACTATCCTACTCCTCTGTAAAGTTCCTTGCGAAATGGTCCTTCACTTCTTTTTTAATATTGTCCACCCCTTGAATCCACTCTTCTTCCTTTTTCAAAGCTGTCAATTGATTTCTTCATCTTCTGCCTTTAATACTAGCATGAAAGAACCGAGTGTTGGAGTCTCCCGGTTGAATCCATTTTTCTTTCTAATTTAAACTTTTTACCAGATATTTTTAGTAATTACAGTTTGTACTATTATTCATCAAGAGCATTGATATATATGGAGGAGAGAAGATTAGAAGAGAAGAGAAGAGAAGTGAAGAGTGAAAGAATATAATTTGTCTTATTTACTAAGAGTCCACTTTACATGATGCATGCATAAGATCTATTTATTGATAAATATAATGGGCCAATAACATGGACCAATAATTTATATGGACATCCACTAATATTCATAACAAAAATATATTTTTTTTAAAATTATATTTTTTTCTTGCTTAAAATTAAAGATGATTAAATTGTTAGTTTTTTTTTTTATTAACATTTTTATGCTCTAAATGTAATATATCAATTGTTATAAAAATAAATATAGCCTGTCAATTCACACCATAAAAATCAATATTCTACGCACCAATACAGTCTGGTGCATCGCACGGGTACACAGACTAGTTATTTGGAAGAAATTAATATTAAGCGGATGATCAATTTCAAGTAGTACATGTGAGACATTTACAAAAATGGGTAAATGATCATTTACCCCCTGCAAAATAAGTGAATTTTCGTTTACGTGCAGATTTTTTTTCTGGTTACCCCCCTGCAAAACATAGATTCCCTCATTTTGCCCCCTGGGTGTACAGCAGGACATGTGATTGTGCACATATGCTGACGTGGCTTGTACACGTGGAAAAAAATCATTTATATTTTTTTTAAATTCCAGGTCAGATAATATATTTATTTTTTTCCTAAAATAAAAAAAAACGAATTTTTTTATTTTGCACCAAAAATAAAGATTTACTCCAAGATTTTAAAGATTTATTTTCAAATCTTTTTTAATTAAAAAAAATAGAATCTTTATTTTTTAAAAACAAAACTTTACTTTTTTCTGCATAATTTAGTGTTGCTGATATAGTGCAAGCTAAAGTTGCCGCATAATTTAATATCACATAAGAATTGAAGCTTCAAGAGAATAACTTCATTAAGAAATTAAGTTTGCTGCAGATATAGTGCAAAATAGCACATAAGAATTTCATAATAATATCATTACATGATTCCAAAAAGTAAATCTTGGAGTAAATCATTATTTTTTGTGCAAAATAAAAAAAATTCGTTTTTTATTTTATTTTAGGGAGAAAAATTATTTTTTTTAAAAAAAAATAATATATTATTTGACGTGGAATTTTAAAAAAAAATATAAATGATTTTTTTTCACGTGTACAAGTCACGTCAACATATTTGCACAGTCACATGTCCTGCTGTACACCCGGGGGAAAAATGAGGGAATCTATGTTTTGCAGGGGGGTAAACAGAAAAAAAATATGAACAGGGGGTAAACGAAAATTCGCTAATTATGCAGGGGGTAAATGATCATTTACCCTACAAAAATTAAGGAAATATGTTTTTAATATTTTGTTTAAAAACTAGAATAAAATGATTTTTACAAATTTATCCTTTTGTTTATAATGGATTTGAATAAATAGAATTGATATTTTATTCAATACTTAGGGTCTTTTTGGATTAACTTATTGTTGAGCTTATGCAAACAGTTTATGCAATATAAATTAGGTTTTATACTATTTTATAAGTTCACACTAGTGAAAATTGTATTTTTTATAAGTTATTTTATCATAAACTATCTTGACAAACTTATAATATATAAAAATTGCATAAGCTGTTTGCATAAACTCGAAAAGAAGCTAATCCAAACAGGTCCATAGTGGGAGTAGGATTGCTAATTTGGGAATTGCTAATTTTTAGTGGGAGTATGTTAGCAACCCACATATATATATTTGGGGATTGTTAATTTACTCCCACCTAAAAACATGTGGGAGTAAGTTAGCACGCCAACTCCCACATGCTTTTGACCAAAAAACCAAATTACTATTATTTAAACTAATCTTAAATAGAAGGGTAGTACTGTAACTTTCATTTAATTAATTAAATTAAAAACCGGAAACCTCTTTTGGACCAAAATACACTTTCATAGGTATCTATTGTGAGTGAAATTTTAATTCATATATGAATTCCCTTAATGTTTCAATTATAATTTTAATTCATATATGAATTCCCTTAATAGCTTTTCCCTAATATTCAAACTACCCTTCTATTTAGAAAGAGAATTAATTAAGAACTACCGCAGGAAAAAGAAATTACAGAAACCATTTTAGTTAGTACCTATGAGACATTTACCAGAATGAAGGAAACATGTTTCATTTGTTTTGTTTTTAAAATAGAATAAAATGCAAGTTACAAATTTATCCTTTTGTTTAAAACATGTTTGTTTTAATAAATAGAATTGAGTTTTTAGTAAATACATAGTGGGAGTAGGCTTGCTAAGTTACTCCCACATGTTTTATATAAATAGTGGGAGTAAATTATTTATATATATATATATATATATATATATATATATATAACACTCATTCATTTTTATGAAGGTGTGTATTAGCATGGTTCACCCTTTTGAATTGGACAAAAACACCCTTGTTTAAAATTAAAAAGATATAAATTTGGGGGTAAATATGTAATTGTGTTGTTTCTTCTTAATCCTCCATCTTGCTCTTACGACACAGTTAGCTTAAAACTACCAAGATTGTCATATTTTTTATTTTAAAATGAAATCATGTTCCTGTAATTCATGTTTGTCAATTTAAAATGAAAAGCTAAATTAAGAATTAAATTAGTAATTTGTTCTTCCTAACTCGTTTTTTTTACTCGCCGAGTCTCTCTCGTTTGATTAGCGTCATCAAGAAGATGGAGAGAAGTGGGAGGAGTCGATAACAAAATTAACATTTGTGTGTGTGATCCTTGTGGAGTTTGATTATTTTAGCTTTTAATTTTATTTTTATAATAAAACATACTATAATATTTTGAACCCTTATTTTATAAATAAAATTAAAATGAACAAAATACAATATCATTAATGAATTGTGATAAATAATATATTACGATGAAAAAATATAAATCTATATATATTACTCTTACTATATATTACTCAAAAGCACGAAGTCAACAAAAAAACCATTTATCCAATCCAATTTATTTTCACTTTTGATGGGTAAGAATTCTTTCACTAGTGTGTGGGAACTCTTTGAAAAAAAGATACTTTTGAGTTAAAAGAAATTACCCTAACATAAGATTATATGACGTGTCCAAAAACTTTAGGTTGAAAAAGTAGGCACATACATTAATTTGGATATGTACATGGGGCTTGAGGATTTCTTGTTTGAATTCTTCTTATAAGTAATTAAGTAAATTTGTACATTACTTGAGCAATCATGCATGCCTTAAAGCGGTAAATAAATTCAATTATTTCACATGTGTTTCCCATGTGATATTGCTGATGAAATAGAGATAAACTACTTGGGGTTCACGAGAATGACCAAGTTAATGGTGAATGATTTCGTCAAGTCTTTCACCGTACATAAGTTAGGAAATACTGCTATAATAAGTAATTTTTTTATAAAATTATTTGTTGGATTGAAAGTTTATATCGTATAGATCATTCATAAATATTTATAAAAAAAAATTGTAAATCATTTGATATGTTATTAAGACCCATCAAAATTAACGGTTTATGGATTTTTATTGAATACCGTTAATCTTGATGAGCCTCAATAACATATCAAATGATTTTCAAAAAAATATAAAAAATTTATGGATGATCTATATATATGATATAAACTTTTAATTCAACGATAGATTTTATCAAATTTTTTAGTCGTTATACTAATATCGAAGATTTGTGTACCATGAAAGACTTTAGACAAAGCCTCATATTGTTAAATTTTTGGCTTTGGGTGAGAATTGAATTTATCACTTCTTTATCACTCTACTAGTTAACTCATTCATAGTCATTAAGTCATTCTTATAACTTTAAGACCAAAATTTCGATGCTCCAATATTTAGTTGAGCATTGGTATTTTGTAGACAAAATTTAATATCGAGTATATTAGTATTACTATATATCGCGAGAGTTGCATCTGACGAAACCAACACAAAGTCGCACAAATATGTGATGTGATGCTATACACATATATAGATTTTGTTGTTCTTCTTTAATCAGTAAAAAAATCCATGAATCCAACACATGTTGCACACTTACACTAAACCGAGTCACACATGCCACTTTAAAGAATCTCTCAAAGTCATCCTTGCAACATGTTCCTCATGTTTTTCATTTTTTTAATAGATTGTTCTTATTTTTATTTGAGTAATATACTTATTTTAGTATCTAAATGTGTGAGACTCTATTAGTATTACACTATTACGCTCTCTAAATGTATAAAATATATAATACATTTCAAGTGCCTCTTTTTTTTATATTTTAAAAAAAAAAATATTATAGACTAAATTAACTACTAAAAAATAAATTTGTGAACCAAAATAATTAAAAAAAGTCATATTTAATGATCAAAATTAGTTAAAGACACTTAAAAATATATTTATAATTTGATGTATATAAATATATATATATATATATATATTTTGACAAAAACAAACTTATAGTATTTCATTAATTAAAAAAGGTTCAATACAAGAAGGTAGTAATTCAAATAGGTAGCGACTAGACCAAGAAACGGTCACCCTAACAAGCGTATGAGCAACCATATTCGCTCGTCGCTTGGTAAAACTCACCTCAAAGTTTGAATGTAAAGACAACAATTGCTTAATTTTACAAATTAAAATACTAAAGTCAGAAAGCCCAGCATGTGAACGCATATTGCATCCGCTACATTCTTAGAATCTGTTTCAAATATGACATTAGTGAGACCCCGACGCTCCGATCATAGATTCAAACAAGGCAAGAGCTTCCCCTTCAATTATGGAACATTTCCCTTTAATCCATGATGTACCGGCTAACACAAATTGACCCAAGTAATCTCTAACACACCATCCCGCGCTTGTAACACCTTGCTCGATGTGAATACCCGCATCAACCATGCACTTGAGCCATCCAAATTCTGGTTTTTTCCACCGTGTATTCTGCTGATGTACTTGCGGTCTGCTGCTGTTCCTGTCGCGAATTTACTGAACCGCGTCCTGTTGAATATTGCCTTGAAATAATGTAAAAATCAGAAAATCATGTTTTGGTAGTTTCTGCCTGCTCACGCCCAGGCGTGGGAGCTGGCGCCCAGGCGTGAAAAACTGGGCTGAACTCTGCCTGCTCACGCTCAGGCGTGGGAGGCTGCGCCTAGGCGTGGGAGGCTGCGCCCAGGCGTAGTGTCTGCGAGCCTATATATATGTTATGCGTATTCTGACTTTTTTAAGGTGATTTTAGGGTTTCTAAAGCCAACAAAAGACTAGGGTTTATTAGAGAACTTCTCTTGGGCATACTCTAGGGTTGGGGATTGATTCATCACCTTGTAAACACTTATTGATTGAATCTCTTGGTCACGGGGAGAGATTCGGGAAAAGGGTAGAATTTAGGATCAAGACTAAATTCTTGCAACTCTTGTATTGAATCTTTGTAATCAAGTTTTTCATTGATAGTGGAACGGAGAGTCTCTCTCCCCCAGACTAGGTTGTTATAACCGAACTGGGTAAACAATATCTCGTGTTCTTTACGTTTTCGCGGTTTATCTTTTGTTATTGTTATTATTGTCATTCTCGCTTGTTGATTGCTTTAATCCATTTGCTCCACACACATCAAGGTATTGATGTGATTCAATCCGAATTCACAACAATTGGCGCCCACCGTGGGGCAAGGATCAAAGGATTAAGGTATCATGGGTTCTGAGTGGGAAATTGAGAAGTTCACCGGGAGTAACGACTTCGGGTTGTGGAAGGTGAAGGTTAGGGCAATTTTATTAACTCAACAAAAGTGTGATGAAGCTTATGAGGAAGGCTTTGAGAGTGCGGGAGCACTCATAGTCACAAGCTGGGAACGATAGATGATTGTTCGTCCTGGAGAGGCGGTGGAATAATACTCAACATCAGCCTGGAGAGGCGGTGATAAGAATACTCAGGCTCAGCCTGGAGAGGCGGTGGTAATAATACTCATCATCAGCCTGGAGAGGCGGTGGTAATAATACTCAACATCAGCCTGGAGAGGCGGTGGAATAATACTCGGGATTATGTTTGAAACAACAACTTTATTATTGTGAAAATGCGGATGTGCTAGTGTGGTGAAGTTGGGAATCAATGGAGTTGAAGTCATAGATTTTGGATGCTCCGATCACATGTGTTTTGAGGAAGGAGTACTTTGAAGCCCTAGAGCTAGTTGAAGGTGGAGTTTGTTCATCTTGGAGACGGGAAAGCTTATAAGGTTCAAGGTATGGTTGAATTTCTTTCACACAATGCGAGGTATTGTTCTTGAACTTTGTTACTAGTTGTGATTCTCATGGTGTGGATAAGTTGTGAAACTTCGGTTGGTTGTTAGTGACATTGGTTGGTTTTAGTTGTACTAGTGAAATGAAGTTTACTAGGTGGTGGAACTAAACCGGGAAGTGTTGGAGACTAACAATGACTTGATGTGTGTTTCGGAGTAGTTGAAAAGTGTTACGTTACAAGGTGGAGGACATAGTGGATATACCGGTTTGAGGCTTTGGTGGAGGAAACTCGGTTTGAGGTGGAGGTACATCAAAGTGGTATGGCTATGGAGACCTTGTGTGGAAGCAACGGTGATCAAGCTTGGTAACTTGTTAGACCGCGGGAGGTAGTTGGACACAAGGAGAGTTTGAGGTTGCAGCTTGTGAAACCACCTAAAAATTCCAAGGTTGGTTGGAGGCAAGCAAATCTTCAAGAGTACGGAAAGATACAATCCGGGGTTTGAAGATGGTACGGTGTAGCTTGTGGGTTGTCCTAAAAATCCAAGGGCAATTGGAGGCAAGCATTTTTCGGGAGTACGGAGAGGTAGACTCCGGGGGCCGAATAGGGTGGTGTAAACTTGGAGAGAGCAGCACGATGGTTGATGAGAAGTCGGCATCACCATTGATTTAAAGGCAAGGTGGAGAATTGTTGAATATTGCCTTGAAATAATGTAAAAATCAGAAAATCATGTTTTGGTAGTTTCTGCCTGCTCACGCCCAGGCGTGGGAGCTGGAGCCCAGGCGTGAAAAACTGGGCTGAACTCTGCCTGCTCACGCCCAGGCGTGGGAGGCTGCGCCCAGGCGTAGTGTCTGCGGGCCTATATATATATGTTATGCGTTTTCTGATTTTTTTTAAGGTGATTTTAGGGTTTCTAAAGCCAACAAAAGACTAGGGTTTATTAGAGAACTTCTCTTGGGCATACTCTAGGGTTGGGGATTGATTCATCACCTTGTAAACACTTATTGATTGAATCTCTTGGTCACGGGGAGAGATTCGGGAAAAGGGTAGAATTTAGGATCAAGGCTAAATTCTTGCAACTCTTGTATTGAATCTTTGTAATCAAGTTTTTCATTGATAGTGGAACGGAGAGTCTCTCTCCCCCAGACTAGGTTGTTATAACCGAACTGGGTAAACAATATCTCGTGTTCTTTACGTTTTCGCGGTTTATCTTTTGTTATTGTTATTATTGTCATTCTCGCTTGTTGATTGCTTTAATCCATTTGCTCCACACACATCAAGGTATTGGTGTGATTCAATCCGAATTCACAACACGTCCCATTCGTTCCACGAATGCATCACTTTACCGCATTGTTGTTGCCCCGAATCTTTCACATTATTCCAAACCCAATTGTTTCTATATATTATTCCACACTACCCACACTAGCATAGCCAATTTGATGTATATATTTAAAAATTAATTATATTGACAACGCATCACTACCGAACAATTTAAGATTATTTTTTTTGGCTTAATTAGTAAAATGGTCCCTTAAAGACATTTTTTGTTTCAGATTGGTCCCTTAAAGAAAAAAATGTTCAAATAGGTCCCTTAAAGAAAAAAAAAGTCCGAATAGGTCCCTTAAAGACATCTCCGTTAATCAGTTTGGTCCCTAAAAAGAGGTCTAAATAGGACCAAACTGATTAACGGAGATGTCTTTAAGGGACCTATTCGGACTTTTTTTTCTTTAAGGGACCTATTTGGACCTTTTTTTCTTTAAGGGATCAATCTGAAACCAAAAATGTCTTTAAGCGACCATTTTACTAATTAAGCCTTTTTTTTTTGGTATTATTAATTAAGCTGTTACTAAGTGACTATGAGTCTATGACCATATGTTCTCATGTTAGTATAACATGACGTGCAACCAATTCGTTATATTATCACGAAAATTTCATTTGCTTAATTTTACATCCTGAGAAATGTTATCTAGACATACCTTTTGAGACAAAAATACAACATCTACAGATAATTTTGTCATTTCATATCCTATTCTCTTCTGCCATCATTATTTCTTCTCTACCAACTTGTACTTTTTATCAAGGAAATGACATAATTATCCCTAAATGTTGTATTTTTGTCTTAAAAATGTGTCTAAACAACATTTCTCTTAAAATGTCGTATTTTTGTCAGCCAAAATGTGTTTATATAACATGCCTTTTTTCTTTAATATCATATATTTTATATTAATTTATTTTAAAATGAATTAAATTTTAAATAATTTTGTCTACATAATATCGATATATGATGAAACTCTAAAAGTATCTAAACATTTACCTAATTCTAATTAGTTTCAACACAATGATACAAATCTGCCATGTACAATTCAATGCCTAAAAAAGACTCATTTTGTCGAGACTGTATTTAAGGAAAACTTATCACCAAATTAGCATCCTCTTTGTCTTACAAACAACTTGTCAACATGTGTTTGAGATTGATCATAAAAAATCACTTATAGTCAATATGAGAAAACATAAGCAATTTTTTTTCCTTTTGGTATGTGAATGAGATAAAACACTGGATATTTTCATTATTATTGACGGTTTTTCATAAGTGAAAGAAATTAGTTTGATGGTTAAGATTAAAATTTTGGTTTCTCAATGTTCTATTTTTTGCCTTCTAAAATTAATGTATATTGTTAACATGTATTTGACTCTTAATAACAATAGAAAACGCTTACTTGTTATTTGACGTGCAATGGTTTGGTTAATTTGAAAGGCAAGAAATGATTTGATTTTCTCTTCAAAGATTTCTTCTCCTATTGAAGAGAGTCTCTTGAAGTTAGATCCTAGCTAAAAAAGGAAGGAACTTTGTCTTTTTAATGAGTGGGTAGATTAATGAGATGATGTTTATATTCATTTCCAATAAAAATTTATTATTTATTATTATTTTTAAAATGTGGTTACAACTGACTCATTAAATTCAATATTTACTATTATGGGATGGGATGATATAATTAATTTTTATCTTTCAAGAGATAAATATAGTTGTACCCAAACAAAATAAAGAGATCAATATTGTAGTACAATTTAATCACACAACTTAAAAATTGCAATCAACTTGTAATTTATAGGGACTGTCACGAATGAGCACTCATGTGGACCACATTGTTGTTTATATATCATTTGCATGCATATTCCTCTCTTAAATAATACAAGCCTACACTTCCTAAACTTAACTCACTCATCACTCTTTTCTTTCACTTTCTCAAAATTATTATTTCACCTTCTACAACAATGGGAGAAGTTCATGAACTACAACTTCACAAAATGGAGGGTATGTCACTCAAACTTTCATCTTCAATTTTCAAAAATACAAAGAACTTTTAATTATGTTATGAAATTGTATGTCTCATAAAATCAATTAATTGTTGCTTATCTTACTTTTGCTACACTTTTTTTATAATTTTTGTTACCATCAATACCATGAAACATATCATCTATGTTGATATATAGTTATACATGAGTTGTAAAAGAGGTAACCTACATTGTTGCATATATACTAAATAATCATTGTATGTTTAAGAAAATATAATGGCGTGTTTGGTTCGAGAAAATGTTTATTATTTTTATTTTTAAATGTAAAAATGTCTCTTATGGTAAAAAAATTTGTGTTAATTAAAATAATTTAAGACTAAAAAATAAATAAATGTTTTCTAAAACCGAACATGCCAAAATATTTTTGCTAAAAATTAAAGTACATTTTAATATAACAACATACCTTTGTTGATGTATTGACCAATTTGTATGAATTTTGTAGATGCAATTGAAGCCAAAGAGACATTTTCATTGGAAAAAAATAGCTTAGAAGATCAAATCATGAAAGAATCAAGTATAATCAACAAGAAAAAGATTAACTATTTCAAGGTAGCCATTTATGTTACACTTGTGCTAGTAGGCCAATCTTGTGCAACACTTTTAGGAAGATTGTACTATGAAAAAGGAGGAAAGAGTAAATGGATGGCAACATTTGCTCAACTAGCTGGTTTTCCAATTCTACTACCTTATTACTTTTTCATCTCATCAACAAAAAAAATCACCACAAAAAATAAAAATAATAACATCATTGATCCAAATTATCAACCATCCATTTTCATGCTGGCTTTTGTCTATGTCTCAATTGGCTTAATTGTTGCATTAAATTGTTACTTATTTTCAATTGGGCTATTGTACCTCCCTATCTCTACTTTCACCCTAATTTGCTCATCCCAATTAGGTTTCAATGCTTTATTTGCCTACTTCCTAAACTCACTTAAGGTCACACCTTACATAATCAACTCCATAGTCCTTCTAACAATTTCTTCCTCCCTCCTTTTGTTCCAAAGTGATTCATCAAATTCCACACATGTTTCCAAGAAAATGTATTTGATTGGATTCATATGCACTCTATGCTCATCCGCCGGGTGTGGATTAGTTCTTTCGCTTACGCAACTAGGTTTCAAGAAAGTAGTGAAAAAAGAAAATTTTAAAGCTATTATGGATATGATAATATATCCATCAATAGTAGCTACTTGTGCTACACTACTAGGACTTTTTGCAAGTGGAGAGTGGAATGATATAAAGAAAGAAATGGAAGAATATGAAATTGGAAAAGCTTCCTATGTGCTTGTTCTTACATTCATAGCCATATCTTGGAAAGTCTTTAATCTTGGTTGTGTTGGACTTATTTTTGAGGTTTCTTCACTTTTCTCCATGGCTATAAGTGTTTTAGGACTTCCTATTGTTCCTATATTGGCTGTGGTATTCTTCAAAGAAAAAATGAATGGGATTAAGGTCATATCTATGGTCCTAGCTATTTGGGGATTTATATCATATGTTTATCAGCAGTACCTTGATGAGAGTGAGAACAAAAAAGAAAATAGAAACACTAGTAATGTTACTAAAGGTTCTTCAACTTTAGAAGAATGTAATATAAGGGGTTGATTTATATGGTAACATTTAATATGTAAATAAATTAGGATGGTTTGGTTCAATTTATATTGTTGTCAACCAACTTAATGTTGTTGTTAGTGATTGTAAGTTTCATTATATGCCTCTAGTGACTATGGTATTTAAAAAAGTTTGAGAGTAGTTGTTTTGAAGATTTTTATTTTTATTATATGCCTAGTGATTATGGTATTTAAAAAAGTTTGAGTGTATTTTTTTTTTTTTGGTACATAGTGAGTGTAATTTTTATTATATGCCTCTAGTAACGACTATGGTATTTAAAAAAGTTATGAGAGTAAATGTTTTGATGATTTTTATTTTTATTTTTTAAAATGCAGCATATAAAATGAAAAATAAAATATGTTGACATGTTTTCTATAATTATCATTTTTGTTCATTTTTAAATTCTATTTTATTTTAAACATGAGGAAATTATACATGTTGGAAACAAGAAAAGCAGAGTATATATACAACGAACGAAATAATTTGATACGATGAGTCTAGGGTTTCAAATTGCAACCCGCATCCAGAATTGCAGCCCCCGTACAGAGTCGTCCTAAGAGTTTGAGTGCCATGAGGAAGTGATAATTCCTTCAATAATGATTTGCAAATCAATTGCAAAGCTATATATATATTGACGGTAATGTGATCACAACCTGTGAAACACCGACACATAGCCCATCAAGAGAAGACTCGTCAACAAGAGCCAACAACAGATAACATTAGGCTTAACTACACATTTGGTCGCTTGCAATTATTTTAGATTTCAATTTGGTCCCTTACGTTTAAAAAGTATCAATTTGGTCCCTTACGTTTATTTTAGGTTTCAAGTTAGTCATTTCCGTTAGTTTTGTCACTAACACCGTTTGAATAGTACATGCGTCAGTGTGTCCAAGTGCCACGTGTCTGTCCACATAAGCATATTGGCTGCCACATGTGACAAAATTGACGGAAAGAACAAAATTGGCTGCCACATGTGACAAAATTGCATTTTTCCTTTGGATTTGGACAAAAAAATCCGCAGCTATTTCCCGTAGATTTTCTCAAGGATTTTGTTTCCCACCTAATAGTTTCGTAGGTAATTATTTCTTGCAGTTTTTGATATCTCATAAAACTTTCCCGCGGAATATGCTAACGAAAATGAGAAAAAATCCGCAACAATCTTCCCTGCAAAATATCCGCAGGTAATTCTCCTATAAATGTCGTAGGCAACTTCCTAGGAAGCTCGTCTCCGTAGATAAATCAACAGAAAATTTTATCTCTCTGCAAATAAATCCACTGAAGATGTATCTTTTTTTTTTTTTTGCAATAATCATGTTTCTTATGTACAAATCAATTTTTTCTGCGGGTAAATCCGTAGGAAACTTGTGGGCATAATATAAGAGACTGAACCCCATGGAAATTTTTACATGTATTAGTTTTGGAGAGTTTTTGTTGTTGTCCCCTGTATTTTTCGCGCGCCCTTGTTTTTTTCGTTTTTATTCGTCCGCTACTTAAATAATGGATGAGTAAAAATTTAAAAAAATTGAGATAAAAACACTATCCGCAACTTAAGTACCGAACAATTTTGATAAACTTTTATCATAGATTTGACACCATGGGCTGAACCAAGAATGCCTCAAGTGATGCAGGTGAATCCTACCAATCACACAACCCTCTCTCTCTCTCGTGTTCAATGCAATGCGACATTCAAATTAAATTTAAAACATTCCCATAAAATGGCATGGTTAGGAATTGGGATCTCGCAATTTATGTGAGTTTCATTGGTACTTGTCATTTTGTTTACAAACAAAAAAGTAACTATTATATTTATTATTTAAATTTTATTCATAATTTATTTTTTTGAACGAAATAAACTTAATGTATTTCATTAATCACCAAAAGTTCAATACATGAATGAACAATTTTAAATCTATGGAAACTAGTCTAGGAATTGACTGCCCAAGTTAGTGTATAAGCAACCAAATTCATTTGTCTCCCAAATACATAATTTATTTAAAGAGCTAAAAAACAGTGTTGAGGTGCATAACTCAGAAGAAGTGTCAAAATGAAAATGCAATAATTGTAAAAAAGGAAAGAAAAAAAAATTTAAAGAAAAAAAAAATTATTTTTTTTAAGGAAAAAATTATATATATTTATTCTAAAAATTAATATATTTGGTGCCTTATACCGCATGAAATTGGATTCTCTCCAATTTTTTCTCTCATGTTATTCCTCATTTTCTTTATCCATTGTAAATTATAAAAAGCTAAAAAAATATTTAAGAAGAGATAGAAGAAAAGTAAATCAATGGTTAAGATTACAACCACATGACTAACATAACAGAAGAAATTGAGGCGTAGAACACGTAGTCCATATAAAAAATCTGCATCAATCAATTTTTAATATAGTTTGAATTTGAATGAATAGATCAACTATTTGTCCACCATAAAAAAAAAAAATAGACTATTTGCCCACCATAAACGTCACCTTTCATTTTCTATATGAAATTTCATTGAAAGTTCCAAAGAAATTCCTTTTCTTATGTTGACAATCGAAAGATATTTCATATATGAACACTGTATATAAATCGTATTCCCTAGACAAGCATATATAATAGTTAATTTCAATATAGTGGGATGGCTTATATCTTCAACATATCTAATTCAATCTCTTTGCATTTTCTCATTTTGTTGATAGTAACCTTTACTTTGGTTATGAAGTTGGCTCCAGGTTAGTGCAGGTTTGTCTGAATTTTTTATTTTTTTTCCAAATTAGGTTTGTCTTTGTTCGACCTTTACATGAACAAACTATAAAGCATACATAATGGAAGTAGTAATTAATTTTCTAAAACTTTAAATATATTTTGAATTGTTGATAATATTTTGTAGATATGACGATGAGAAAATTGGGAGACAGGCCAACTACACCTCCGCCACCACAGCTTAACAGAAGCCCAGGCCCAGCCCAAATATAAAGTCAATACTGGCTTTAAGCTCTCAATTTGTTAAGATTTTTAAAGCCTAAATTTAGGGCAAAAATATATATAAATAAGATTGTGGATGCATTTGTTTAAACACATAAAAAAAATATTTTTGAAAAAATTTAGAGATTTTTCTAAAAAAAAAAAAACCTACTTTATGTTTATTTACTATCATAAAATTCATTTTTTAAAAAATTGATGTTGGTCTTGCGTATGTGATCTATTTTGGTGATATCAAGCTGGAAGGGTAAAAGTAGTAATCTTAGAATGAATCTCTCTGATGTCTATGATACCTTATATATAAGAGTGCGATGGAAGTAGCGGAGGAGCTTCATTCCCCACGTTCGCTAAACTCATTCCAATTATCCAAACCATATTCTCCAAGGAGGCATTCTTCCATAGACACATGATTTAGGCACACACTCACAATTCAAAATAATTAAAATAAAAATAAAATAGTCGCATCAATTAATATTACTTTAATTATTTTATCTTTTTTTTTTTTTTGCTTATGTGAGTGTGCTTAAGAAAAATTTGTTTATTTCTCTTCTCCAAGTGCTTTTCTGCAGCTAGTAGCTACATTTAAGCTATATCCTTGCCGTGACGTATCCGAGTAGAACTTGCCAACAAGAGGGGAAAGGATTATACAAAGTTACAGACTCTGTAATGAATCGGATCCGTCTGATTATAATCCAACAACTGAGATCGTTTTTGATGAAAAGACACAGTTTTAATCACAGTCGCCTGCTTTTAGATTGATGGTTGAGATTAAAAACAGTGTGAAACTGCGTGTAAATATTACTGCAGTGAATCCAAGTCCCAACAAGAGTGTTCATTGGCGATTGGGTCATGTTTAGATTTAGCTGCCTCTCATTGTACAGACCAAGCTAGAACGAACATGACTAGGGGTCTGTTTGGATTAGCTTATTTTTGAACTTATACAAACAACTTATGCAATTTTTATGTATTATTATTAGTTTGTCAAGGTAGTGTTATTAACATGTTACTATGTGTACCAAAAAAATATTAAAATAAACAAACTTTAGTTTTCAAAATATATAGCATTAGTTGGTTTTTATTGAATAACATAGGTTAATTTCAATATTGTGAGAAATGGCGTATATCTTCAACTCATCTTCAAATTCTTTGCATTTTTTCATTTTGATGATAATAGCTTTTACTTTGTTTATGCAAGATTAGGGGAGCATTAATATCAGATGAGCATGTTATGTTATGCAGTTATCTAAAAAATTGTTGGTGGCTGACTCATTTTTCCAATGACCGTTTAAAGAAAATAAGCAGATTCAAGGAAAGAAAAGAAGATTTAATGAATAATTATGAAGGATTTTTTATTTTATTTTATATAAACATAATATTTTAATGCAAATCATATATTTTATCATGTCATATAATTAAATTAGATATAGTTGGATGATTTGACGGTATATATAATTAATAATATTAAATAACATAGTAAAATTATTTTACCCTATCGGTGTTCTAACAAATTCACAATTCACAATTTATTTATGTCACATATATGACCCGTGCGTTCGCACGGGCAAGATGTATAGTACTTTATAAGTGATAGTAACCATCAACCTAATATCTTAAAATTTTGCGTATGTAGTATCACACAAACTTATATAGTTGTCAAATTGTCCAATGTGTTAATCCCCAGACCCCTCATTCATGACCCAACAGAGGGGAAGGGAACGGTAACGTTTTTTAAATTATACTGTAAACACAATAAAATATTTTCTTAAAATAATTTAAGTGTGATTAAAATATTATACGGTCATTTATCATATTCATCTTTCAATTGTTTTAAAATATTAACCGAATACATCAAATAATAAAAAACCTCAAAAATTAGTTTTTATAACAAAGCCTCATAATTTAGATAATACATAGGAGATACATTTATTTTCTCACATTATTCCTAACTAGGGGAATGGATTGTCTCCAGCGACAATCACACCGGAGAGAATAAAGTGCACATCTTTGCCTTTCATTTTATTTTATTTTTAATATATAATGTAATAGTATAAAAATGAAGGGTTGAGATTTCACGGGAGAGAAATTTTCACCGGAAACAATCTCCTCCCCTAACTAGTGGTGTTTTGTTGACCAAAACATCCTGTAACATGCCCTCCGTCATGTAACATACTCGGCAGATAAAAAAGTACATTTATTCTCTCACATGTAATCTTAATTAGTGGTGTTTTGTTGACCAAAACATTATGTAACATGCCCTCCATCATGTACAATATTTGAATTATGTTCCCATTATTATTTTTTATTTCACTCAATTCCCATTACCATTTTTCCCTTTAAAGACAAAATTTGCCGTTCCATATATGACACTATAAATTGTCTTAGCTAGACTATAGCATATATCATAGTTTAATTAATTTAAATACTGTAAAAGATGGCTTATATCTTCAACTTATCTTCAATTTCTTTGCATATTCTCATTTTGATGATAATAGCCTTTACTTTGTTTATGCACTTGCCTCCAGTTATTAGTGCAGGTTTGTCTTTGTCAACAATGAAATTAACAAACTACTAAAAATTTACAAAAGCATGCATGAATAACATTTTTATTTTTTTTTGAAATGGATGGCATATAATATTTATTTTTATTTTAAAAGCGGCAAGCTAGCATGCATAACATTAATGTTTAGAAAGTAAATAAATTTGCTTAATTTTGAAATATGCATGTATTTTGAATTGTTGATTGATACATATGTATTTTTTTTTTCCGAATGGAAAATAAATTATGTATGATTCAATTTTGTAGACATGAATGACATTGATACATATATCAATTTGTAGATACGAAGATGAGGAAGTTGGGAAACTCTCCAAGTCCACTTCCTCCACCGATGTTTGCCAACGGCGAACAGCCACATCCTAATGCACTCTCTTAATTAGGTTTGGGTCAGTAGTAGCAGGGTACTAGTGTCAATTTAGTAGCTGAGTGCTTAGTTACAACCTTGGTATGGGTTGAACTGGTCGGTCTAGAACACTGGTGTAGAGTTATTGTGTAATATATGTTGGCTTTGAGTAATTTTGTGGGTGTGGTTTGTAACTTTGTTTGATTAACCATTTTGGTGTATCTTTTCTATTTAGCTCAAGTTATTTTATTTTTTATTTTTTAAAATCTAGCTTAAGTTGTTGCTTAAGTGGTGATTTTTTTTTAATGGCAAATATAATTATATATACTAGTGGGTCAGATAGGCGCGTTCCGCGTCTGCCTGTGTCTAACTTATGTCCAAAAAATTATGTTATAGTGAGTTTGTTTTGCTGCTTAAAAAAAATATGCCTTATATTATGGTGAGTTTATTAATATAAAAATTTTGTTGCTACTAAAAAAATCAAAGGTAATATTGTTATTATGAAAAGTCGCGCGACACCAAAACTTTTCTATCCTCTCTTTATATAGGTATAGATATAAAGGAGAGTAAGGATACACAAACTAGTCCACAAAATTTATGTTTCATTAAATAATACTAATTTTACTATCAAAATCAACACAACTAATAATTTTATCTTAAAAACTGCTTAAAATCTAAATATGACACTTTTTATAAGGCGAAGGTGGTATTTTTTTTTATTAACTATCTAGTAATTTATTGTACAAAA
Organism: Trifolium pratense; assembly: GCF_020283565.1. Lineage (NCBI taxonomy): Eukaryota > Viridiplantae > Streptophyta > Magnoliopsida > Fabales > Fabaceae > Trifolium > Trifolium pratense. The sequence continues at coordinate 4,634,664 of NC_060063.1, forward strand.
AAAAATTATCTAGTATAATTCCAACTATGAGGGTATCATGGTAATCTAGAAGTCATTTGTTTTCTAAAAGTCATTTGTTTTCTTCCACTTGCTCACAATACGGAGACTTATTAATTACATTGTACTCCCATCTCTATTAGTCGACTCTGAACCAGTAAACAATTTCGCAGCACCCGCCATAAGAAAAACTTGACTTGTTGTGATACCTTCAAGTAATTATTCTTCACTTATTTTATTTTTTTGTTATAATTATTTTTACTGTCTTTGGCTAATATGAACAAGTGCATCATGTCTTTCATGATGTACAAGTTAACAATATCGTTATAACGAATATAAATTTTACAAAATCGACTGTTGGATTGAAAGTTTATTTCATATCAATCATCCATGTCAAATTTTAAAGAAATTGAAAATCATATCATATGTCATTGAAATCCATCAAAATTAACGGTATTTAATAAAAACTCATAAACCGTTAATTTTGATGAGTCTCATTGACTGTTGAAGTTAGTAGATGTTTATTTAATTTTTCAATTATGTTATAATAAGTCCTGTTAATTGGGAAGCAAGGTTGTTTTATTTTCCCTATTAACTGGGAGTAGTGGCTGTGTAGGCAGACTAAGTCTTTTGAATTATTCCTTATTTGTAGGCATGTTTAGTTAGTGTTGCAGTTTAGATTACTATGTGGCAGAACTGATGTAAGGCTTTATAAAGCCAATTCCTTTTCATTCAATAATATCAAAAACATTTTCCTTCAAATTATTTTGCTTTTCTTAATAATTAACATGGTATCAGAGCTTCGAAAGGGGCCTGGTTAACTGAAGCGGCAGTCTTCAAAGAACATTAGCAATGACATCTGAAGGGAGCAGTAATGGATTTGTGCAACCAGCAATTCCAAAGTTTGATGGTCACTATGATCATTGGAGCATGTTGATGGAGAATTTTTTGAGATCAAAGGAATATTGGGGATTGATTGAAGAAGGAATTCCTGAAGTAAGAGATGAAGCAGCCTTGAATGAGGCACAGTTAAAGGCAAGAAATGACATGAAGCTAAAGGATCTAAAGGCGAAGAATTACTTGTATCAAGCAATTGATCGAGTTGTTCTAGAGACTATTCTCAAGAAAGACACCGCCAAAGACATATGGGACTCCTTAAAGAAGAAGTATCAAGGCACGATTCGAGTCAAGCGGGCTCAATTACAAGCTCTTCGTAAAGAGTTTGAAATTCTGAACATGAAAACCGGAGAATCTGTGAATGAGTATTTTGCAAGGACGACAATTGCAAACCGAATGAGAACTCATGGAGAGAAGATGGAAGACGTTACGATCATAGAGAAAATTCTACGCTCTATGACCTCTAAATTTGACTATGTCGTATGTTCAATAGAAGAGTCTAATGACATTGATACTATGTCAGTAGATGAGTTGCAAAGTTCACTGTTAGTGCATGAGCAACTCATGTCAAATCACATTGAGGAAGAGCAAGTTCTCAAAGTGACTCATGCTGGAAATTCCTATGGAAGAAGCAGAGGCCGAGGAAGCTTTAGAGGAAGAGGAAGGGGTCGTGGTCGTGGCATAAGAGAAGGAAATTTTGACAAGTCATCCTTTGAATGTTATAATTGTCACAAAACTGGCCACTTTCAATGGGAATGTCCTTATAAAGCAGAACGAACAGCAAACTTTGTTGAAGCAGACGAGGAAGAAATATTATTGATGGCTTACATGGAGAATAAGCAAGCTGAAAATGGGGAGATATGGTATCTTGATTCTGGATGCAGCAATCACATGACAGGTAATAAAAATTTGTTTTGTGATTTAAATGAAAGTTTTCGACAAAACGTCAAGCTTGGCAATGACTTATGGGAAAAGGAAGTGTTAAAGTGCAAATGAATAAGAAAATGCAAATTGTGGATGATGTATATTATGTGCCAGAACTCAAAAGCAATTTGATCAGTCTAGGACAATTGCAAGAAACAGGTTGTGCTATTATAATCCAGAAGGGATCTTGTCAAATCCATGATCCAAAAGAGGGACTAATTGTTGCTGTCAAAATGTCTGGAAATCGGATGTTTCAACTAAAAAACGAAACATTTGAAGACCACACTTGTCTCAAAGTATCTGTTTCCAATCCTTCATGGTTGTGGCACTACAGGTTTGGACATTTAAACTTCAATGGACTCAGAGCTTTGCAGCAAAAAGAAATGGTGAAAGGGCTTCCACAAATTGAAACTCCATCTCATGTATGTGAAGAATGTGTGATTGCAAAGCAACATAGAAAATCATTTCCTCGAGAAAGTAATTGGAGAGCTAGTCATGTCCTTCAACTAGTGCATTCAGACATATGTGGTCCAATGAATCCAACTTCCAACAGCGACAAAAGGTACTTCATAACTTTTGCCGATGACTTTAGTAGAAAAACATGGGTATACTTTCTAAAAGAAAAATCTGAAGCAATTGAAATGTTTAGGAAATTTAAAGCACGAGTTGAGAAGGAGACAAAACAGCATATTCAATGTCTTCGAATAGATCGTGGGGGAGAATACACATCTAGTGAGTTTGTGAATGTGTGTGAATGTAATGGAATCAAGAGGCAGCTGACTGCAGCATACACACCACATCAAAATGATGTGTCAGAGAGGAAAAACAGAACCATTATGAATATGGTGAGAAGTTTACTAGCAAATAAAAATGTGTCGAAGACGTTTTGGCCGGAAGCGGTTAATTGGAGTGTTCAAGTTCTCAATCGATGTCCAACATTTTCTGCGAAGAATATGACACCGGAAGAAGCTTGGTCCGGTCACAAACCAGCTGTTGATCATTTCAGAATATTTGGTTGTGTTGCTTATGTGCATGTTCCTGATCCAAAGAGAAAGAAACTTGATGATAAGGGAGAGAAATGTGTACTGCTTGGTGTTAGTGAAGAATCTAAGGCTTACCGTCTTTACAATCCTCTAACTAAGAAAGTTTGTATTTCTAAAGATGTGGTGTTTGATGAAATCAGTAGCTGGAATTGGGAAAACAATGACAAAGGAAAATCATTGCCTCTTGAACCTGAGGATAATATAAATGTAGAAGTAGAAAAGGATACAGACAATGATTGTGAAGAATTAAATGAATTTGGATCTGATCATGGAAGTGAGGGCGCTGAAACTTTACAACAAAATATGCAACGTCCAAGGAGAAGGCCTGATTGGATGGATGATTACACAAGCGGTGAAGAGCTCTCAGATGAAGACACATTGGCTCACTTTGCCTTATTTGCTGGATGTGACCCCATTTCATTTGATGAGGCAATTAAAAGTTCAAGATGGAGAAAGGCTATGGATGCAGAGATTGAAGCAATTGAAAGAAATAACACATGGGAATTAGTGGAACTGCTAGAAGGAGAAAAAACTGTGGGAGTAAAATGGATTTACAAAACAAAGGTGAATGAAAAAGGAGAAATTGACAAGTTCAAGGCTCGTTTAGTAGCAAAAGGGTACACTCAAAAGTACGGAGTTGATTATTCTGAAGTATTTGCACCGGTGGCAAGGCATGACACGATAAGAATGGTTATCTCACTAGCTTCTTGTTGGATATAAATTTGGTATTTATCAATTAAATATAATTGGTGGGTCCAATATTTATTTGGAGGTGATATTGTCAAAATAAAACTTTCAAAGTTGGCGTCGAGAGACAACTAGGTCGAAGCCAAAGAGCGCTTCGAGGGATATGGATAACGCGTCCAGTTTTGGTTTTGCCAGAAGGCTATCGAAAGCGCGAAATCGAACCGATAGAGAGTTGGGCCAAGCCCAAAGAAGAAACAACGAGCGGCCCAAGAGGCATTGGCGCGCGCTGAAGGAATGGAAGATGAAAGTGGAGAAACGTGGTCGACGTGGCAGATCGAGGAGCGTCCAGATGATCAAGAAACAGTTACCACTTTGTAGTAGTATTTATAGTAGTTTTTCATTCAGAACAAAGGTCACAAAATTTTATACAAACACTCTCTCTAAAATTCTAAGTACTCAGCGATCGAACGAACGGAATTCAGAGGAGAAATGTATGTTTTGTGAACCATCTTTATTTGTAATTGCTTTTCATTCAATGCAATTTGCTTTCCAGTAATTTTCTTTAAGTTTAATTTCAAATACTTGCTCGAGAAACTGCTACTTCGAGGCGATTCGAATTAGTTTCTCTTGTATGTTTTAAAAACGTTTTAATTCCTAAGTGTTTGTTTCCTTGTTAAAACGAACATTCAAACAGTTTTCTCAAAACGAATAAACACAAAATTGTCCTGAGATTTACTAGTTGATCTCGCGAGTTTAAATACTTAAACTAGCGGTTGTTTACCAAATTTTCACGTAAACAAATTGGCACGCCCAGTGGGACTGGTTTTGTGTTTATTAAAGTTGTGTTTTTTTTATGTTGTGGAATAAAAACTTGTTACTTGCATATAACTGATGATAAGTTAGGTTATGGTTAAAACTACTCAGAGATCTAATCCTAGTAAAACTCCAAATTCTAGTGCGATGAGTAGCGAAGCAAGTTCGAGTGGTGGAGTCGATCCACCTCCACAAAGTTTGGTAACATCTGAGTTGGTGAATGTTCCAATATTCTCCAGTCCAACCATTTCGACTGTGCATGATGTTATTCCAACTTTGCCAGTACCAACTATGGCAATTCCGTCCGTGACTGCTGGTTTTGGACGTTCGAAACCACCATCAGGTCAGGGTTTTATGTATGGGCCTCCCCCTACACTTGGCTTAGGGATGCCAAGTTTCGAATCTGAAAGGTATACCTCATCAAGGGTAACTCCCACACCCTTAACGACTGCGTCTGTGTTGTCTTTGAGGCAGCAAATGGATGAGAGCAACCATGAAATGGTTAATCTCTTAACACAACAAATTGGTACTGTGTTTAATCCATTAATTCAGAATACCAACGAGAGTTATCAAATGTTGGCATTTCAAATGAGTCGAATTGCAGATTTTTTTGGGACACCCCCACCACCTCCTAGAGTAAATCCTATTACTCCACAAGTAATATTACCTGCAATGTCTTCGACTCCAGTGCAGCAAAGGCCGACTTATGTGGCCAATGAAACAGTTCCTAACCCAACACCTACGCCAGTTGTACAAGAGGAAACCTATTATCTTCACGAGGTTAATCAAATACCTCAAGTAGTAAATCAAAACCCTCCTATTGTCAACCCAAATCCACAAGTGGTACATCAGAACCCCCCAGTGGTAATGGTTAGGAGGAACCAGGATCCTGACGAGGTAGTACGGGAGGTGCAGAACAATAACTTGCTTGGCCAACACAATTTGGCTAACATGGTCGAAACGATTTTGGCCCAAAACGGCCTAAACACGGGTTGTCGAAGGCTAAATTTTGTCTCTGCCTTCACTGAATACGTGCTGCAAACAGAGTTACCAAGAGGTTGGAAAGTCCCAAAATACACTAAGTTTGCTGGGGACACTAATGAGTCAACCGTAGAACATATTGCTAGGTATTTAGCTGAATCTGGGAATTTGGCGAATAATGAAAATTTGCGAATGAAGTATTTTCCTAATTCGCTTACCAAGAATGCATTTACTTGGTTTACAACTTTACCTCCCAATTCGATTCATAGTTGGGCCCAATTGGAAAGGACTTTCCATGAGCAATTTTATATGGGCCAAACTAAGATAAGTCTGAAAGAGTTAGCCAGTGTAAAAAGAAAAAACCAAGAGTCAATTGATGACTATCTAAATAGGTTTCGTTTGCTGAAGTCCAGGTGCTTTACTCAAGTGCCTGAACACGAGCTAGTGGAAATGGCTGCTGGTGGGTTAGATTATTCAATTCGAAAGAAGTTGGATACCCAATACCTTCGAGACATGTCACAGTTGGCTGACAGGGTGAGACAAATCGAAAGGTTAAAAGCTGAAAAAGTTAGAAATTCTAAGTTTCAGAAAAAGAAAGAAATAGGTTTTGTTGATTCCTATGATAATGAAATTGATTATGAAATTAGTGATGAGTACTTAGATTTCGATGATAGTGATATTAATGTGGCTGAATTAAAGCCTGGGCCTCCTTATACTTGCAAATTGTTGAGGCCGTCGAATGGAAAAAATCCAATCGAACCAAAAAATGATAAGTTTGTTACGAAGACTTATACTTTTGACATTACTAAATGTGATGAAATTTTTGATTTATTGGTGACTGACGGCCAAATTATTGTGCCAAAAGATATGAAAATACCACCAATAGAACAAAGAAAGAAAAGAGGTTATTGTAAGTTTCATAACTATTTGGGACATAAAACTTATCAATGTGTTGTTTTCAGGGATTTGGTGCAAAAAGCGCTGAATGAAGGAAGGCTGAAGTATGCTGATAAGGCAAAGCCTCCAGTGAAGGTAGATTCAGACCCCTTGCCACCTGCTGACGCTACCTATGTCGAAGTCTATGACTGCAACATGGTTGAAGTGATAGATGCTGCTGCTCCGATCAAGGCTGTGCCTGAGGAGGAGTATGAAAAGAGGGTACGTGAGGTGTACCCCAATGCTGAGGAAGAATTGGTGGACTTCCTAAATAGGTGCAAGCTGAAGAATGCTGAAGTGATGCTTTGCCCTAGATGCAGTGCTGTGTGCGACAAAGAGGCTACTGCAGGCCTTCAAAATGTTGTACCTTATGCTGAAAACAAGAGAAAATGGCCAAAATCTAGGCCAAATCAAAAAGCTTGGCCTTACAAAGGGGCCAATTGGGGAAAACCTATTACCAAAGGCCTTTCGATCCAGCAAAGGCTAGGCCCCCAAAACACTTTCAAACCATCTGGGAGAGCACCTGTTAACCAATGGGTGAGTGGACAGTACGTCACTTTTAATCGAAGGATGATGGAAAATGGAAGCTCTAGCAATGTTAACGTGAACATTGTAGCTGAACCCAAGGGTTCAAAAGTGGTAGCTGGAAAGGAAACAGTGAATGCTGCCACTGAAGTCAACAAATACTCTTATAGGAATAACTATAAGGGAAAAAATCCTATGACTCGCACTCAGTGGCGAAGGTTTCAGAGGAAACAAAAGTTGACAGCAAAAGAGGTTGAGGCTGGGGGCAAGGTTGTTGCAACCCAGAAGGCTGAAAAGGGTGAAATGGCCAAGAGGCCAGTAAAGGAGAGGCTTTCCATAATATTGGAAGAGCCAATAGCTAAAAATGCCCAAGGAGGGGCAGAAGATGAGGATGACATGGAGGATGATGATCTCCTGGATGAGGGGTCTGATTTCGACGTCATGGTCAATGTGGTGTCTATTCTGCCACTAGAATATGATGTGCCTACTGAAGTCAATGAGTTGGAAGAAGACTTCGAGGCCCTTAATTTGGCTGATCATAAGCCAATGTGTTACTATGTTATGCAAAATGGTTGTGTCGAAGAGCAAAAAGCTGTCTTCGAAAAGCCAGACCTGGGAATGCAGAACCACTTGAAGGCTTTGTTCATTAGGGCAAAAGTCAATAATGTGGGAATCAACAAAGTCTTAGTGGATGGAGGAGCTGTGGTGAATATCATGCCTCACTTTATGTTGAGAAAATTAGGTCTCTATGACACAGACCTTCATTCCCACAACGTGGTGCTGGCCAACTACGAAGGAAAAACTGGCCATTCCCTGGGGGCAGTGCAATTGGAAGTATGTGTTGGTAGCACAGTTCGAAAGACCTTGTTTATGGTCATAGCTGCCAAACCTAATTACAATCTGTTATTAGGCAGAGAATGGATACATGGTGTTGGAGCTGTTCCCTCAACCATGCACCAAAGATTAATCATCTGGAGAGAAGATGGTTTAGTCGAGAATGTGGAAGCAGATCAAAGTGCATATGTTTCAGAGACAGGCACTGTGACTTTACAGAACTTTGACAAAAACCTGGCTTTGATTGCTCCTTGTGGTGAGCAAGATGCTGCCTTCGATCCAAATGAAGTGGTGTCAAAAAATGTATACCACTCAGTTAAGTTGCATCCAACCCATGGCTTTTGTTGGGAAAGGGAAGACATAGAGAAACCCTTGTGTGAGGATGCATACCCACCAGTGTCTGGATGGGTCAACCATGATGAGTTTGATGATTGAGTCCCCAGCATGGGATCGGATTACGGCTTACGCAGCCGAAAATAGAATCAAAATGGCTCTTGAGGCCATTAATGTTCAGGAAGATATGGCTGTCGAGGCCAATGGTGACTTAAGAGACGAACTGGCCTTGGAGGCTAGTGAGGTAAATGACGGAAAAAAGCAAAGGTTGGATTGTATCTATGATGATGAGCCTTTGGGTTTTGAGAAAGATCCACATAATTCGATTCAAAGAATGCAAGCCCAAGATCCTTTGCAGGAAGTTGATATTGGAGATGGCTCTGTTAAAAGGCCAACTTATATTAGTGCCAATATAGACCCAACCCTAAAAGAAAGAATGGTCGAGTTGCTTAAGAAATACAGAGACTGCTTTGCATGGGATTATAACGAAATGCCTAGGCTAAGCAGAAATCTTGTGGAGCATAGGCTACCCCTTCGACCAGATAAGAAGCCTGTAAAGCAGCTTCCAAGGAGGTTGGCACCAGAAATCATGACAAAGATCAAAGCAGAAATTGAAAGGTTGCTCAAATGCAAGTTCATTCGAACAACCAGGTATGTGGAATGGTTAGCTAATATTGTTCCTGTTATTAAGAAAAATGGATCGCTTAGGGTTTGCATAGACTTTAGAGATTTGAATAATGCTACACCTAAGGATGAATATTCCATGCCTGTAGCCGAAATGCTAGTTGACTCAGCAGCAGGGCATGAATATTTGAGTATGTTAGATGGCTATTCAGGTTATAATCAAATCTTTATTGACGAAGATGATGTGCCAAAAACCGCATTTCGTTGCCCTGGTGCTTTAGGTACCTATGAGTGGGTGGTGATGCCTTTTGGATTGAAAAATGCTGGAGCAACGTACCAAAGAGCCATGAACTTAATTTTTCATGATTTTATCGAAATATTTATGCAGGTTTATATTGATGATATTGTTGTGAAATCCTCCTCCCAGGATGAACATATCGAACATCTTAAAAAATCGTTCGAAAGAATGAGAAAATGTGGATTAAAGATGAATCCACTAAAATGTGCTTTTTGTGTACATGCAGGAGATTTCCTTGGCTTTGTTGTGCATAAAAAGGGCATAGAAATTAACCAAAATAAGACAAAGGCTATCATGGAGACAAAACCTCCAGGAACGAAGAAACAGCTTCAATCTTTGCTAGGAAAGATCAATTTCTTGAGAAGGTTTATATCAAACCTAAGTGGCAAAGCTCAACCTTTTTCTCCACTGCTGAGGCTCAAGAAAGGTGATGTATTTGAATGGGGAACGGAACAACAAAAGGCATTTGATGATATCAAGGCATACTTGTCGAAGCCTCCAACTTTAATGCCTCCTATTCGAAACAAAGCAATGAAGTTGTACATCGCAGCATCAGATTCGACTATTGGAAGCATGCTCGCACAAGAGGATGGAAATGGCGTAGAAAAGGCTATTTACTATCTAAGTAGAATCTTGAATGATGCCGAGACTCGATATAGTCCAATTGAAAATCTTTGTCTATGTTTGTATTTCTCTTGTACCAAACTTAAGCAATATATCAAACCAGTTCATGTTTATGTTTATTCTCATTTTGACATCATTAAGCATATGTTATTAAAACCAATCTTGCATAGTCGAATTGGGAAGTGGGCTTTAGCTTTAACTGAATATTCATTGACTTACCAACCCCTGAGGGCTGTAAAAGGTCAAATAGTGGCTGACTTTCTTGTTGATCACTCAGTGGCTGAGATTCCAATAACATATGTAGAACTTGAACCTTGGATACTATACTTTGATGGCTCAAAGCACAAACTTGGTACAGGAATTGGAATCGTAATCATTTCTCCTTTAAAGATTCCAACAAAGTTTAAGTATAAGATTAATGGAACATGCTCTAATAATGAAGCCGAGTACGAGGCTTTAATTGCAGGTCTAAAGATTCTTTTAGACTTGGGGGCAAAACATGTGAAAATCAGAGGAGATTCTGAGTTAGTAATAAAACAATTGGCAAAGGAATACAAATGCATTCAAGAACATTTGATGAAATACTTTGTCATTGCCTTCTCGTTACTAAAACGATTTGATTCGTGTGACATTCAACACGTGCCTCGGATCGAAAACCAAGAAGCAAATGACTTAGCCCAAATTGCTTCTGGTTATAAGGTAACAGGGAAAAAATTAGATGAGATAGTTGAAATTAAAGAAAAACTAATCTCATGTGAGGTAATACCCCACCAGCTGGGGGCAAATGAACCAAGTGTCGAAATGGAGTTAGAAAGGGCAGATGCACACTTTGACGAAGTGATGACTGAGGTCTTTGTGATTGACAATTTGGCTGACAATGATTGGAGACAACCCATTGTTAAATACATAGAAAATCCAACAGGTACAGCCGATAGGAAGGTTAAGTATAGAGCCTTGAATTACACAATCATGGGAAATGAGCTATTTAAGAAGACTCCTGAAGGAGTTTTGTTGAAGTGCCTCAATGAAAATGAGGCGTATGTAGCGATTTCAAATGCCCATAGTGGGGCCTGTGGCGCCCATCAAGCAGGCCACAAAATGAAATGGCTTTTGTTTCGACAAGGTTTGTATTGGCCTTCTATGCTTAAGGATTGTATAGAATATGCGAAAGGCTGTCAAGAGTGTCAAAAACACGCAGGGATACAACACGTCCCTGCCAGTGAGTTGCATTCGATTATCAAACCTTGGCCTTTTAGAGGCTGGGCTTTAGATTTAATTGGTGAGATTAGGCCTGCGTCATCCAAGAACCAACGTTATATACTAGTTGGGATCGATTATTTTACCAAATGGATAGAGGCCGTTGCCCTAACAAACGTGGATCAGGAAACAGTGATCAATTTTATCCAAGACCATATTATTTATAGGTTTGGGCTTCCTGAGACGATCACTACAGACCAAGGAACAGTGTTTGTTGGTCGAAAGATGCAAGATTTTGCTGAACAATCAGGTTTTAAACTAATGACCTCGACACCTTATTATGCTCAAGCAAATGGCCAAGTTGAAGCAGCCAACAAGGTTATAATTAGTTTAATTAAGAAACACGTTGCTCAAAAGCCAAAGAATTGGCATAAGACCTTAGACCAAGTCCTATGGGCATGTAGGAATTCTCCTAAAGAGTCAACAGGTTCGACACCTTTTCGACTAACATATGGTCACGATGCTGTGTTACCTGTTGAAATAATGATGCAGTCAATTCGAGTGCAGAGGCAATGGGAATTACCTCCTGATCACTATGGGAACATAATGTTAGATGAATTAACAGACGTGGATGAGGAGAGGTTGCAGGCGTTAAATGCTTTAATTCGACAAAAGAAACGAATTGCTAGAGCATATAATAAAAGGGTTAAATCCAAACTCTTTGACGTAGGAGATTTAGTTTGGAAAGTTATCCTTCCCATGGACAGACGAGATCGAGTCTTTGGAAAGTGGTCACCCAATTGGGAAGGTCCATTTAAGATTTCTCAAGTTTTGTCAAATGGAGCTTACGAGATTGAAGAGTTAACTCCTGAGAAACGTTCAGTCAACATGAATGGCAAATATTTAAAGAAATACAAGCCAATGTTGCAAGAAATAAGCATAAAAAATGAATAACGCAAGAATAGAATTTGCAAAAATGGTAAAAAGAAATGCCAAGAATCAATTCTTATTTCATACAAAATCAACAATACAACCAATCATTCAAGAATGTTCAAGAAAGTACAAGAGTTGGTTGAATGTTGAAGGGTAACCACTTAAGGTTTACCCTAGGCTCGAGCTCCTTCATCCTTTGAATCAGAATTGGAAAGTTCTGAGATCTGAGAGTCTTCATCCTCAGAAGAAGGAGTCGGAGTTCCTGGGTATTCTTCGTCAGGCTCTAGGGTGCTGAGGAACTCGAGGTAATCTTCATCTTCATCGTCTGAACTAGAGCTTGAGGAATCAGAAGAGAGAATGATGGTTTCTACTACCTTGGCTGGTGCCGGCCTAGGGCGAAGGATTCTAGTGCGTGGAGGTTTGGAAGCTGGAACCTTGATTCGTCCCCTTCCAAGAGGACGTGGCGTGCTTGAGCCCGGAGTAGAGGAAGGAGAACTTTTCTTGTTATCCATTCTTTGCTGAGGGGTGTTGATGCGTTGTTTGTGCAAAGTGATGAACAAAAGAGTTGCAAGGCGTGGGTATTTATAGAAGGATTAATACGCGTTAATGGCTAGGCAGTTACAACTAACCATGGTCAGTTTGCATAGGGAAATGCCATGGCATTAATGCCCAAAGCCGTGTAGTTAATTATGTTGACTGCTTTGGAAACATGTTCGCTTCACTCCTTACAAAATGCCATTAATAAGGCTTGGGATAATGACCCAAAAGAAGGAAAGCAAGCAACAATAAAGGAATAAAATACTCAGCCAATATATGAACATGCAGCATTAAAAAGCCAAAAAAGGGCGTACATTCAAAAGGCATGTACGAAATTGTTTGACAATTGCTAGTGTTAAAAGATTTACAATTACGACATCCAAAAGAGAATAAAAAACTTAAGACTAAAAGGAAAATTTATAAAGTCAAGGTTGTTGCTGGGATGTTGAAGGAGGCTTTCGATTGGCCGCTTGGAATTGGTAATACTGAGTTCGAATGGACACCAGTTTACGTTGTAGCATTTCTTTATCACTAGCAAGGTGTTCAACCCGCTTCTGGACAGCTAGACCATCACTGTAGTGTTGGATGCCTTCACGTGCTAGCTCATCAAGCTTGACCTTTTGTGCTTCGATAGCTACTGCAGCTAGCTTTTCCATCTTGGCCTCTTCCTGTCGAACCTTTTCCTTTAGCGCTTCGATTTCAGATTGCCATCGAGCAATATTGTTCTCACAAGCAACAAGTTGCTCAAAAGCTTCATCAGAGGCAGCTTTGATAGTTGTGACCTCTGCATTGCAATTGTTAGCTTGCTCGAAATGGTGTTGCTGGGTTGCAAGCAGAGATGTCAGAAGACTGCTAGTCCTGGTTAGGAGCTGAGATTGACTAACGAACTGTTCTAAAAAGGTTTCAGCCTGAGTCACTAGAAGGAACATTGCTTCGTCAGTCCTTGGGTTCTGCAGCTTGCGAAAAAGGGCTTTGATGTTGTAATATATAAAGGAGTCACGTTCAAGTAGGCCCAGCATATCCCCATTAAGAATTTCTCGCCTGAACCTGACTTCATGCTCAAACTGTTCTTGCTCAAGTACATCTTCCTTACCCTCTGTGTCCTCAACAGCGGAGCTAGAGGTGCCATGGCTTGATAAAAGCTTGTTAAGCGCATCTACTGGAGTTAAATCTTTTAACTCTTTGGCAAGTTCAGCTGGCAGGACAACAGTAGGAAGTGGCTTCGACACGGAAGTTCCATCTTCACCAAGTGAATCACCAATATAGGAGTTTCCATCATCAGAGTCGAAAGTGTCAGCACTGGGTGAACTAGACTCATGGTTTGACCCACTTGGTTGTGGTTGATTGGTAGTGGAGTGTTCCCCATTAACTGTTGGCCTTGGTTCAGTGTTAGCAGCAGGGTCAGCTTGGAAGTTGGTTGGAGGATCATTATCGGTCAATACTTGGGCAGGGTTTGTCAAAGGGTTCTGTTGCGGTAGACCTTGATCAAGCTGGTCTGCGCCAGTGTTAGGCTTAAGGGTGTCATCTTCGAAAGCGCGGTGAGGCGAGCCAGGCGCCTTGGGCGGTGAAGAGGTTTCAGTAAGAATGGCCGTTTCGACAGGCTGAGGAGATGGGATTTTTTCTGCAACATCTTCAGGATGCGCATCACTTGGTCCTTCGACCACCCCCTCAGCCGCTTTGCTAGGAGCAGGCTCATCTTGAGGAATAACTTGAGCAGAGTTTTGTGGCTGAAACAAATGAAACCATGAAAGGATGAGCAACACAGTCAAGAGCTGAAGAAGTAACAAGAAGTAAGAATGGCCTACTTGGGCTTGAGGGGTAGCAGAAGCTTCAGGCTGTGAAGTTGTTTCTTTTGCAGCAGCAGAAGCCTCGACAACAGTAGCTGCAGCAGGAGACTTTTTCTGCTTCTTTTTCTTCTTCTTCTTCTTCTCCGATTGCTCTAAAGGAGGGTCCTCAAGTGATGCCAGAGTATCAGGTTGTGCCTCAATCTCAGAGGACTTGCGCTCAGGAGTACCTTCTTGGTTGGCTTGGTGTTCTCTCTTCTTCTTCTTCTTTTTCTTTTTCTCATCAGTAATGGGTTCAGCATTATGAGGGAGATCTTGAGTGGTGGCAACGTTAGTCTGCTCAAGGATGGTCGAGAGAACAGGAATATCCTACAGGCCACAGTTCAGTAAGTTCGCATTTAAGACAAAAGAAGGAGAAGTCTTTAGCTAAATGGATACCTTATCTGGAGCACTCGAACAAGTGGCTGGAATAGGCCTTTGTTTCTTCGAAACAGAAGGGGTTTCAGTTGAATGAGGCCTTTTGCGTGAAGCAATCTGGAAAGGGCATATCAAAGTTAATATGGAAATCTTACAAAAGTGTGAGAAGCCACAAAAAGGCAAAGGCTTACCTTTAGTTCAACTTTAGGTGGTGGAGGAAGAGGTTTGTTAGAATTGCTGGAACCTGCCTTCGACTTACTCCCTGCATTGGAGAAGTGCGCATAAGAGAAAAGCACGCAAGGTAAAAAATTATGCAAGTAAAAGTAGAACTAAAAGAATACCTCTGGCGTTCAGTTTCGACTTAATCTTGTTCAAAATAGATGAGTCGAACCCATTAGAGATAGCAGTAAGCAAGGCAGTTTTGTCAACCAGGCGTCCTTCATAGTGTCGAGACCACCAGGTAAAGAATTCCCTAGTGCAGGCATGTGAGGGAGCGAAGTCGAATGGGGTAAGCTCATAAGAAGGCTGATTGAAGTGGTTCAAGAACGAATGAAACTGTGGTTCTGTCATGCCATGCTTGCCTAAACAAACCTCCCTCTCTTCCAAGTATATGCTCTTAGGGAGTATTTGAGTGAAGCCAAATTGGCGAGACACCAGGTTTGGAAAGTAGCCAACTAACCCAAAATCTCCAGAAGTCAAACCAATTCGACAAGACAAGACTGTAGGCATCAAATAAGCATTCCAAATGCTGTTGGTTACCATCTCAAATTCTGGTGGAGAAGGAAATCTGTGAGTAAACCAAGGAGGGCCAAGTGGCCTATCCACAAAAGGAGCAAAGCTAGGCTTGAACTTCTTCAGGCTGAGAAAAGCATTAAAATACTGTTGGAAAGCCACATCATAACCAAGGCCTCTTTCCCTAGGAACCATCCTTGCCAGCCTTGTACCTTCGATTTGGCGCGTTCTTGATTCCTCATAGTATGGCTCAGGCAGGAAAAGGTCAAGTTCAGCATGAAAAGTGGCAGTTAGCCATAATTGCAGCAACCAGAAGGGGCCAACACCTAAAAAGGTAGATCCATCGCCCGTTCTCTTAAGGTGTTCACAAGCATCCCTCATGGATTCATAAAGACATCCAAGAACAAGTCGAGCGAAGTTGAATCGCTGACATTCATGTAGTTGAATAGCCATAGGGATGAATTTCTTGGCTACTTGGAGAGATTGGGTGCAGAAGACATACTGCGATAGCCATAAGGTTAAGAAAGCAACGTGTTCTTCGTCACTCACTTCATCACTAGTCTTTCGATTTTCCACGATGTATTTGGAGTAAGACTTGTTTCGAAAATCAAATTTGATGGTGTCGGAAGCTTTGCAAGGATCATAAGTGTCGCCAAGAGGTGATAGGCCAGTAATGGCAGCAACATCTAGCAGAGTAGGAGTCATCATGCCGCATTCGAAGTGGAAAGTGTTGGTGGAAGACTCAAAGAAGTGTAAAGCAGCAATAATCATCTCTTGCTGGTATTTAAGGCCTGTCCGAGAAAGTTGAATAAGGTCATAAATACCACAGGCTTGCCAAATATCAGCTTTATCACGTTGTATCCTGTCTAACCAGCCAAGGTATTGGTCATTCAAAGAAGGAGCCGATCGAAACACTCTGTTAGGCGCCTTGATATAGCTAAAATTATAGGGTTCACTAACGAAAACCCTAGGAGCACAAGGTTTGTAAACAGGAAAAATAGACAGAACCTTGGAATTCCGACTTTTATCACTTGGTTTGGGTCCCCCAAACGCATGCACAAGGTTATCAACAGAATAAGGAAAGATTAATTGATTTTCCCAAAACTTTTGCAAGTCCAGACGCAACGATGGTTCTGGAACCACATCCGTATCGTAAGAAGAAAGAGTGGCGGCGGTCCACTTACCGGCGTAAGGAAGGATTTTTCCAACATCTGAACCTGACGCCATTGATGAAGGTGTAAAGATGGTGTAAAAGAACGGTGATTAGGGTTAAATTTGGGAATTACAAGTTGTTTGAGACAGTTGAGGGAAATCCGAGTGAAAAGAAAGTTGATGACTTGGTGATAAACAGAATGGTGAGAATAGGAAGTCTTTTGGAAGCAAGAATTCAAGAAAGAATCGCGGAAGATGAAGAAGAAGATGAACAGTTGACAGAGCGAAAATTGGAGAAAACGCAATAAAGGGAGGATCTAGCTATTTATAGAGGCACGCGGTCCGTTGAAAATAACAAATTTTTCAACTTCCTTTTTGACAAGTGTCCAAACCCCTTGACAGGTGGAAAGAAAAAACAAGTTTTGGAGCCAATCCAAAGTTTTGAATGGCAGCCTAAACGATAGGAGAGATAAATGGAAAAGAAAGATATTCATTAATACTTTCAAAAACGCCACTTCCTCTTTCGATAGACACAGTCGAAAATGGCATTTTTGGGGGGCAATCTGTTGGATATAAATTTGGTATTTATCAATTAAATATAATTGGTGGGTCCAATATTTATTTGGAGGTGATATTGTCAAAATAAAACTTTCAAAGTTGGCGTCGAGAGACAACTAGGTCGAAGCCAAAGAGCGCTTCGAGGGATATGGATAACGCGTCCAGTTTTGGTTTTGCCAGAAGGCTATCGAAAGCGCGAAATCGAACCGATAGAGAGTTGGGCCAAGCCCAAAGAAGAAACAACGAGCGGCCCAAGAGGCATTGGCGCGCGCTGAAGGAATGGAAGATGAAAGTGGAGAAACGTGGTCGACGTTGCAGATCGAGGAGCGTCCAGATGATCAAGAAACAGTTACCACTTTATAGTAGTATTTATAGTAGTTTTTCATTCAGAACAAAGGTCACAAAATTTTATACAAACACTCTCTCTAAAATTCTAAGTACTCAGCGATCGAACGAACGGAATTCAGAGGAGAAATGTATGTTTTGTGAACCATCTTTATTTGTAATTGCTTTTCATTCAATGCAATTTGCTTTCCAGTAATTTTCTTTAAGTTTAATTTCAAATACTTGCTCGAGAAACTGCTACTTCGAGGCGATTCGAATTAGTTTCTCTTGTATGTTTTAAAAACGTTTTAATTCCTAAGTGTTTGTTTCCTTGTTAAAACGAACATTCAAACAGTTTTCTCAAAACGAATAAACACAAAATTGTCCTGAGATTTACTAGTTGATCTCGCGAGTTTAAATACTTAAACTAGCGGTTGTTTACCAAATTTTCACGTAAACACTTCTCTAAATAAGTTGACTATTTATCAACTTGATGTCAAGTCTGCATTTTTACATGGAGAACTTGTGGAGCAGGTTTTCGTGGAACAACCTCCAGGGTATTTAAAGAAGGGAAGCAAACACATGGTTTATAAGTTGAAAAGAGCTCTTTATGGATTGAAACAAGCTCCACGAGCTTGGTATAGTCGAATAGACACGTATTTCACCCAGGCTGGTTTTCACAAATGTCCTTATGAGCATACACTCTACATCAAAACTGGAGAGAAAGGTAATATTTTAATTGTGTGCTTATATGTGGATGATTTGATATTCACTGGAAATGATGAACGCTTATTTAGCGAGTTTAAACAATCCATGATGAATGAGTTTGAGATGACTGATTTGGGAGAGATGAAGTACTTTCTTGGCATAGAGGTGACTCAATCTGCACGTGGCATCTTTATTAGTCAAAAGAAATTTGCTCAAGAGGTATTAGAAAGATTTAAAATGGATGATTGCAATCCAGTTCAAATCCCTATAGTTCCTGGAACAAAACTTACTCGAGACGTCGAAGGAATGAAGATTGACAGCACCTACTATAAGCAGATGGTTGGAAGTCTTATGTATATGACAGCAACTCGACCAGATTTAATGTATGCTGTCAGCCTCATTAGTAGGTTTATGGAATCACCAACTGAACTCCATCATCAAGCAGTAAAAAAAATATTACGCTACTTGAAAGGTACTGTTAGCTATGGTTTGTTCTATAAGAAGAGTGAACGAAATGAATTGGTTGGTTTTAGTGACAGTGATTATGCCGGGGATTTGGATGATCGCAAAAGTACATCCGGGTATGTGTTTCTCTTAAGTGGAGCTGCAGTCTCATGGTCCTCAAAGAAACAACCTGTTGTCACTTTATCCACCATTGAAGCAGAATTTATAGCTGCCGCATCATGTGCCTGTCAAGGTATTTGGCTTAGAAGAATTTTGGAAGAGGTGAAGTATGCACAGCAAGGTCCAACTATGTTGTTTTGTGATAATAATTCAACAATTAAGTTGTCAAAAAATGCAGTCCTACACGGAAGAAGCAAACACATTGACGTGAGGTTTCATTTTCTTCGCGATCTCACTAAAGAAGGACTTGTGGAGCTTAGCTACTGCAAAAGTGATGAGCAAATTGCAGACATACTAACAAAACCTTTGAAAGCTGATTCTTTTATGAAGTTGAGGGCATTACTTGGCATGTGTTCCAAAGAGGAAATAAACTAATTGCTTATGATCATTCAGTTTAAGGGAGAGTGTTGAAGTTAGTAGATGTTTATTTAATTTTTCAATTATGTTATAATAAGTCCTGTTAATTGGGAAGCAAGGTTGTTTTATTTTCCCTATTAACTGGGAGTAGTGGCTGTGTAGGCAAACTAAGTCTTTTGAATTATTCCTTATTTGTAGGCATGTTTAGTTAGTGTTGCAGTTTAGATTACTATGTGGCAGAACTGATGTAAGGCTTTATAAAGCCAATTCCTTTTCATTCAATAATAACAGAAACATTTTCCTTCAAATTATTTTGCTTTTCTTAATAATTAACATCGACATATCATATGATTTTCAATTTCTTTAAAATTTGACATGGATGATTTATATGATATAAACTATCAATCCAATGGTGGATTTTATAAAATTCGTATTCGTTATAACGATACCATGAACTTGTGCACCATAAAAGACATGATGCACTTGTGGATGTTAGAATTGGCCTATTTTCACTTATGATATAGAAAATGATTGAATGAATGTGAAACAATCTTCATTCATACTTATCTTCAAATTGGAAATTGGATTGAAGAAATTTCCCCATGTTGATTCCCACGTCTGATATGACCGTGGGTCTCTGAATTATTCAAATTAATGATTCAAATAAGGTTTAGTTTGTGTAAAAAAAACCTCGTAGGTCTCTTCACTCTATTAATAATAATCGGTATTTAACAATAGGAATTAATATGTTCTATATGAAATTTCATCGAAAGTTCGAAAGAAAGAAATATCTTTTTTCTTATTTTGACAATCGAAAGAAATATCTTATATAAACTCTATAAATTGTATTCCCTTAACTAGCATACCATAGGTTAATTTTTTTTTTTGTTTACAATGAATTGAGAATCGAACCTAGGACCTACAACATACTACCCAAATCTTTCACCACTAGACTAAACCTAGTGGCTTAGGTTAATTTCAATATATAGTGGGATGACTTATATCTACAATGCATAATGAAAGTAGTAATTAAATTTGTTTAAACTTCAAATATATTTTGAATTGTTGATAGGAAGATGAGAAAACTGCCACATATGCCTCCGTCACCAAAGCTTAACGAAAGCCCAGGAAAAATTTGAGTTTGAAGGACAAAATATGTCTCTGAAAGGTTAAAATTTATATTATTTGAGTTTTAGAAAAAACTTATATATAATGAAAATCTTTTTTTCTAGAATTTTGAAATGTTTTAAAAAAATTTAAGATTTCATATCTAAAATTTAAACTTTCTATAAATTCGAAAAAATTATAAATAAAAACGATTTATATTCAATAAAATGATATTTTTGAGAAAATTTGAGGTAGAAGAGTAAAAAGTGGGGTATAAGGAAGATTTTTCTTCTCCAGCTTAAGAGTGTAAGCCATGAGCCAACATGGTCCACAAAATATCATGTGAAGTTTGTTCCACGGATCACTACATCATGAGTCTCATAATATTCTATACTTTCTTTTTTTTGTTGACATAACATAATATTGTATACTTTCTTTTTTTTTTGTTGACATAACATAATATTATGATTTGTAATTTTAAATTAGAGTAATCTCTTTCTTTTTTTTTGTACGAGTATTATTCAAATTTTTAAAAAACAAAACAAAATTAACATATTTGTGGTACTACTAGTCTTTAAACCCGTGCTGTCGCACGGATGTATTTTATATTTTTTTTGAAACCATTTTGTTTTTTTTTACTAACATTGTCTTTAAATGCTAACTATTCATGTGACCCAATAAATAAACTCAACCCACCAATCGTTAGTTGGTTCAGTGATGATTGACGCTGAACTTGATAGGGAGAACCACGGTTCGATCCCCCGCAACTGCGATCGGAAAAGGGCTGAAACCACTTAATGCCAGAACTGACCACCGAACCAGATTAAACTGGTGGTGAAAGGAAAGAAAAACCCAACCCCATCATACATGATAATTCAGCAACAATACATAGAAATGATTACTCTTGCTTAGCATGCCAATACATTATAAATACAACCATGAGAAACTGACACTAGTGCAAAAAACACTTATTAAATCGGTTCTGGAAGGCTTTTTAAATCGGTTCCGGGACCGATTTAAATTCCGTCGATTTAGTAAGTTTTCCATTTTTAAATCGGGTTTCGAACCGATTTAAAAGATTTTATTAAATCGGGTTGCCCGATTTCTAAGCGTTTATTAAATCAGTTTGCCCGATTTAAAAAATGTTAAAAAAGTCATGGAAGTTTTTGTATCTATTTGATCTGATTTAAAATCCAAAACTAAATCGGCTCAATCGATTTAAAAACCTTATTTTAAATCAGTTCGTATCTCACCCGATTTAAAATCTATTAATTTTCTTTTATATATTTTTTCTTTTGCTATTGTTTCTCGAGTATTAATCCAAAATCATCCATTAATAGCATAAAGTTACAAAATTATACTTCTACACTAAAATCATACTATAATAATAGAGTACCATATACCTAATAGCATAAATTATACTTATATACACTAAAATCATTCCATACACACTAAAATCTTTCCATACACACTAAAATCATTCCATAATAGTAGAGTTAATATCATATACCTAGAATCATAAATTATAAACATAAAGTTACAAATTTATACTTGTACACTAAGATTATACTTGTAACCTCGATTCCTTATATTTGTATGCTTAACTTTGTCTTCTCCTTTAATAGTTACCTTATAAGTTGGTTTCGGGAGACCATTTCTTAAAGTCGCTGGGTTGATGAATCAATCCTCTCCATATTTCCACAGGGATGTTCTCAGACCTTTTAATTCTGAAAAGAAAAAAAAAAGAAGATAAACTCAGCTCAACATATAAGCATAATAAAATGGACAACTTTGAGAAAATAAAGCCTAGAATCACAAAGCTGTCAAGGAATTGCATATGCTGATGGTCATTTTGAATTCCTTTTATATACAAAAGTTAATATGAACAATCACACCCATTTTTTTTAAATTGTATATTTACATAGGAGAACATAAATAGCATTGATGTATTAAATTACTTGTAAGTGAATGCAGGACAAATCATTCTCTCCTTCAGACTTCAAAATCTCAAAGACCATCATGTATCATTCTACAATTTCTACCTAATGTCTCTAGAATTAAATAGTGTAATATTCTTTTAGACTGACCGGGAGATTTTGTCGTTTTGAGGTCAGCAATAAGCAGAAGATGTTTTATCTACAATTGGCAGCAAACCAAATCAATAATACTCGATTGAAATAATCAACACATCCACACTTTTCAATACAACATTCAGTATTATTTAAACCCATACATAGAAAAATTCCAAAATAATCAGTGTAAGGAATAGTTACTAGTCATCTTTTTTTTTTTTTTTCCGAATCAGCAAACTATATTAGATAATTATTCTATGAGTACAAGAACTCACTAGATAAAAAGTTACAACTTGCATAATATTGCAGGGAAGAGAAACTCAAGGCCACTAACAAAATATCAGCAAAAGAATAGAAACTAAATCCACCATAAGCCAACAAACTTACTGCCTCCTCACTAACAAAAGGCACCGCCCCACTACACAATATTGAAAACTCTCAAAAACATAATCACACGCAGGTCTCAAAAACATTTAGTTACTAGTCGTCTTCACCTCATTCTAGAAGGACTACGATTAACATAACATGATCAAGCTTTCACAACCCCTGCCACCCCAATGAAAACCTGGTTCAAAATGCAAGAAATTATAGACAAATATTAGAAGAATTGAATGTTCATACCTGGAAAGATTCAACATTGAAATTTTACCACTAAGGCACTTTGTCACAATAATCTGCCTCATTTTTTCTACAAATTCTGAAGTTGTTAGGAATAATATTACTTTGATCGAAATCAACTGGTGTCTTTACACCATTGCAATGTAAACTCATCTATTTCATTCGTGTGCCACGTCTACACCTCTTTTTTGTAGGCTGAATATCATTCTCACTTAATGAAGGAGCTGATGGATCGTCATCCATGTGTCTGCATTAAAAGATATATAATAATCATTTCCCTAGTTTGTTGTGGATGGCCAGTTCAAATAATCAAGGGAAAAGGAAAATGTTTCAAAAGACCAAAGTACATTATTATTTTCTAATGGCAAATAAAATTTATAAACACTACACTAATCACCTGGATTCAATTATAAGATTACAAAACAATATATAGCAGGAATACACCACCAATGTATATCACACTAAAAGGCACATATCTAAAAGAATTCAACAAGCTCAACCAATATCCTAGAACAAAAGCACCACCACACAAGAAACAAACTACACAAAACAAAAACCAACTATGTGGCTTCCCTCAAATCCCTCAAAACAAAAACATAGCATGGCCAAAACCTGAGAGTTCCACAACAATGGAAAAAACAAAAACAAAAACAAAGAAAGAAAGTAAAGGTATTGAAAAGATTTGTTTCAAATTTACCTTTTACGGTGAATTGTTTTTTCTTCACAAGTTTAAATGCAGCGGAAACGATTCTACTTATTGACACTATACCTAAAATAGATTACAAAACAAATGATAAAACAAATTAAAGCTTAGAAAACACAATATCACACAACACAGACAATTTAATTGAGATAAATAAAAGTTGGGAGCTACATACTGAAGAAAGAGAGATACCTACAGCGACTGACTGAATGCGAAGATGACGACGGCTGCGGCGAAGAGACCCTTGAAAACTCTGAACGCACAAAGTAGCAAAACAAAAGGGTACCTTAGAATGAAGAAATCTGAATCTGGAAATTGGAAATGGAAACAACGGCGAAGAATGAGAAAAAGACCAAAATCAAAATGGAATTTGAACAAACCTTAGATCTGAAACTGAAGCGGCGGTGGAGAATCTGAAATTGAAGCGGTGGTGGAGAAAGGGTTTCGCAAAGAGAGAGAGAGAGAGAGAGGGAATGGAAATGTGAACCTGTAAGCGGCAGTGGAGAAAGGGTTTCACAGAGAGAGAGGTTTACGGTTCTTCGTCGTCGCAGAGACAAAGTCACTGTGGAGAACGTTTAGGGTTTTCAGTGTATTGAAACTTGAGAGTGTTTTTGTATTTAATTTAATTATTATAAAATTCTTTTTAAATCAGGTTAACCGATTTAATTGTAATTCTCTTACAAATTCCCCTTCCGTGTCCACAATTTTCATGTTGTTAAATCAGGTGGATGACATCTGATTTAAAAAGTATGATTTAGTAAGTGTTTTTTCCACTAGTGTGAATATTTTATTCAAATTTTCTGAAAAACTTCATGTTACACAACATCGACGTCTTTGTTTTCTCATTATCATGTGATAATAATTTGAAACATAAGCTAATTAATGTCTTCATAAAATGAATAATAATTACAAAATTAACTCATTATATAAATATAAAATTAACTCATTATATTAGCAGTTATTAAGCAAATAATTACAATACAAATTCCAAAATAGCAAATTTCAAATTCATTCTTCTAGTGTCCAGTAAATACTTCTGGTATACATTATACATACTCGGATTACTTTCTTGCATTTGCTTGTGCTTTTCCTGTAACCTCAAGTATATTTAATCTGCAAAATCTACTTAATTCCAACTCAACCATGGTTTTTCTTATAAATATGATGAATGCATAAGTTAAATGATCATAAAAGACATTATTCTCAAAGGCCATACTTAACATGGTTACACAAAGGCTGCAACCGGTGCTCTTCATTTAAACACTCTCCTAATATAGAAACTGCAACAGTAACATCAGCGTCAATGCTTACAATGAAATGATTGGGGAACATTACAAAGAAAATATAGTTGCTTCAAGTATTTTTGCTATCAATAAATAAGATAAATTCATCTATTCTATTTTCATTTTCAAAATTTAACTATCAATGTAACATAATTATTTGGTACCAAGATGGGATCTCTCGCCTTATCACTCTCAACTCAAGGCACATCGAACTTTCGCAAGTTCCGGCCCGAGAAAATGGATAAGGCCTTATGAGATACAACCAACACTACTAAATAGTCCAGACCTACATCAGTGACAACCAAAGCTAGAGAGATGAAACCTGTTAATAAAAACAGAAAACAACCATGCTATAGTATGTGATCACAAGATCTGATAAGTAGAAAATAAGTGCCACCTGCATAACAAACACATAAACCAGTCCCCGAAAAGATGAATCTGAGAATAATGAGGAATAGCACCAAACACTCTGATGCATGACCAGAACGAAAAACCAAGGGAAACAAACTTATAAGGTTTTAAATACAACCTAGACAGGACCTCCGATCCGCCAACCATTGTTTTAACGAAAAGTCACATTCATAACCACAAGATAACCACAACATTGTACATATATTTGAATAGAAAGGGAAAAAAATTATGTCTCAGACCAACTTAAAACCACAATATTATATTCTAAGCTCTTTTGAGTAGAAAAATAATAGTATTAAAGTATGCTATAACCCAAACATGTACACATAAGAAAAGACAACAGTGTAGCTGTTTATTAAAAGTTTGCATTCTCATAACAAAATTGCTTCTTGGAATATGTATTCTAAATGATCTCTTGATTATTAAAAAGGGTGTACCTGGTCATCAAATTTCTGTCTCCTTCGCTAAAATATGCATTTACAGCTTCGTTAAAACTGCCACCATGCTCCTGACATAAAAAAAAGTTTACAAATGAAAAGGAGATATATAAGCAACCTCCAACACCACTTAAGAGAACATGCTCTAGAGTTGAGATCCTCTCCATTTTCTATCATTTCCATTTTTTCCATTACCAAAGTTTTTAAATATTTTTTGGTGTATAAAAAGTATTTGGACCCACTTAATATCATATTTTTACATTTATATTCCCAAAACTATATAATAATGGAGGAAATGGAAAGAATGAGAAATGGAGAGTATCCTAACTCCATGCTCTATACACGTTTTATAAGAAAATAAACAATATCAGTGTAGAGTAGTTAGAAGCTAATTATCATAAGAGTGACAAATTATTTGTCTATAACTTGTATCACAAGCAGCAAGAGTGATATCCCAAGCGATTATCTGAAATAAGTATATTAATTAGATGGAACAGATACCCATGTATGCTCGGTCATACTGAATGCAAAATCTTTCAAAGCTTATATTTAAGTTGTCGAACAATATCTAAATTACTACTTATCCTTATTATGATGTCTAACCTAATGTGAAAGCCTATAGACTCACCATGTTATTGGACTATCAAACTTTGTTCAGATTTCAGATTGGATGCACAACTTAACAATAATGAAATAAAACACCAAATTGTCCTAACAAGAAAAATTCACACTGATATTGAACATAATTGACAGCAAAGTAAGTTTCAAAACAAACCAAAACTGCAGTCTAATAATCACACCAAACATCTGAAATTGAACTATGAAATAAATGGCCAACACATATACAACATGCCCAAAGAACTATAATAAGGAAAAGAAATCATACCTCTTATATACACTATCATCAATGCACCATGAGCCTATATTTTTTGCAAACTTTCTCAATCTTCTTCAAACACAAACCTGCAATACCAATCTGTTAGCTGAAGTCTAGAAATAGAGTTGGATTATAAGATAAAACAACCTGTCGCTTTCTGCAACATAACATGTACACATGAAAATTGAAGATTCAGTACATCAAATCCTAATTCAAACATGTTAAAAAAGTTCTAATTCAAACAAATTGATGAGAATCCACAAAAAAAAATTATCAAACACATGGTGGGCATGTACAAAATTGAAATAGATGAGTAATTAAATTATAAGACAACAAAGAAACTAAGAAGAAGAAGAACAACAACAACAATGCAAGAAATAGCATACACGAGAAGAAATTGGAAGCGATGACAAATTTACGGTCCTCTTACCTTCCATCCTCAACCCAAATTTATAGATGATGAAACTGTTTATGAAGGGAAAATTGGAGCACCAGATAAAGCATACACGACGACAAGAGCATATCTGAGGAAGGTGTATTATAGAAACACAAAGGCATCCAAGTTCTGCGGG
The DNA here is from genome assembly GCF_020283565.1 of Trifolium pratense. Taxonomy (NCBI): domain Eukaryota; kingdom Viridiplantae; phylum Streptophyta; class Magnoliopsida; order Fabales; family Fabaceae; genus Trifolium; species Trifolium pratense. The sequence goes on from NC_060063.1 coordinate 4,661,583, forward strand.
TCTTGTAAAACCAAGGAACGAAAAAAAAAAAAAAATCAAAACGGATCGACTTGGCACGAATGATTACAACCTACAGTGCCCAAATCTCGTTATCTATGTGTCAAGTGTATAGATATCACCCATAAATCCTGATACATCATTCCCAATTTTGTGGAAAAAGAGACATAAATCAAGATGAAGCTACTATGAATAAGAAAGAAAAACTACATAAATGAAAAATAGAATGAAATAGGAAACAAATTAATCATCCCTCACCAGTTCTTTCTCTATTGTTCACAAAGCCACTGTGAAACTCCCCCAATACATTCTTGCTGCCTTTTAGTTCAAACCTGCAAGCCAAACAACCTGTTGTCGAGCTAATAAACAAATTAGTGATAAATAATCCCAAATAGAAACCCTCATCACAAAACTAAATTTGTCAAATTTTTTTCAATTAAGAAAATCAATAAAGAAGTTAAAGCAAAAATTAGGGATTACAAATACAAATGAAGAAAAATAGGTATTAAAGAAAAGAAAGAAAGTTAAGGGAAAAGAATCATTGACGAAAAATTTGTTGGTGAACCATCCTGTCAAAGCCAAACTATAATTTGTTGGTCCAAATTTCTCCATCCTTAATTTATAGACAACTGGATACCAAGAAATTCAATCGGGGAAAATTATACTACAGATTTCAAAATTCAAAACCAAAGAAACTTTGTTTAGCCAGGAAAATAAGACACCATATATAACCTACTACACCAGATGAAAACAATCAAGAACAACCTAGCTCTGTCTAGGAGGGAAAATAAGAAGAGCACATATCACCCACAACAGATGAATCCACACCAGTTGAATATAACATAAATTAATCAGTATAAACCACGAATACGTGCATGATATCAAAATAAGAACTTAAAACTGAGAAGCTACAATCAAAACTACATTTTACCTTGGACAAGAACCATCTCAACTCAATAGAACCAGATTCATTTGGATTGAGAAAAGCAGGAACCTTCCACAACCGAAAAATCCTGGCCTTAATCCGAACCCTTTCTTTGCCAGGAACGAGATCAGCGATATCATCAAACGCAGAAGACACCAAACCTTTCTCCTATGCGCCATCACCAGCTAGAGGAGTGACACAACCGTGGCTGAATAAATATGAACAATTATGCCCAATTTATAGAACCCTAAAAATTTCAAATTAGGGAATTTCAATTGGGAGGGAAAATCTCACCACTAGTTAACCCCCACACGAGAAAAACCCACAAAGAATCAGGTAACACCCACATGATATGAAACCGAGGCAAAAATCTGTACCGCAAAGCTATAAACAGGACCAGATTCAAAGAAGAAAAAAAAAAAAAAAAACCTATCTCGCAGAAGGAAACGTGGAGAAGAAGAGTTAATACTGTTACACACAGTACCACAAAAGGACAAAAACAAGACACGACAGATGAAAAAAAAAACGCCAGCTAATTAAAGAAATTTTATTAATTAATTAATTAAATTAAATTAATTAGAATGAAAACATGATTAACTGGATCAACCAGGGAAATGAACAGTGCTAAAATCTCGGTTACGCTTTGTTAGGTGTATAGATTAATTTGAAAACAACACGTCATTCAATGCCTAAAATTTCTTTCACAATTAGAATAAAGTTGAAAAGCAAATACATATTATCTAAAACAAAAGTGAAAGGTAAGAGATCTCAATTGAAATAAAGGTCTCTAAAACTAAATTTAGGCGTCGGATTTTACAAATAATAAAAACTATATGAGAGTCAATCCCAAAAAAAAAAAAAAAAACTATATGAGAGTTGTAGTTTTAGAGATCAAAAGTAAGTATTTGAGTTTATTGTATCCACATGACTCGTGTAATGATAAAATCTCTCAACAATTAATATCGTTTTAATTATAGAAAACTGGTTTGATTGTACTTGAAATCGATAGAAGCATTCATTAAATAGGAAACAATATCATAGAGTTTATATTATTGAGATTAGGGCGGATTCTACTGTGAAATAGCTTGTTAAGTATTTCACGGTGCACAAGTAAATTTTTACCATTGGATATTGAGAGTGCACCATATCTATCATATATTTCTACAGCATATTTTTTCTCACTTTTGCAATATTTTTCATTTTAAAAATAAACCTTAACAAATCCATTATCTCATCGTCGGAGTCAGACACTGTTACCAGCCGCCGTAATGCGACCCCCAACGACACCAACTACCGTCGCCGGCCGACCCCCACAACAACTCCTCCTGAACCTCCCCTTCATCATCTTCTCTTCACTTGCAACCTTCACAAGGTGAGGATTATCAATACCACCACCCAATGTTCACAGTCAGATCTTGCAAAATTCCTTTCATCCATTTTTTACTATGATAGTGTTTATTTTATTATTAATCTTAATCATTTCAATTTGATTTTTCCTCATTTCTAATTCCAACAATATTACCATAAAACAATCTTTACAATGATATAAAAAAAAAACTCTAATAAGCAAGAAAAATGGAGAAAAGATGAAAATAAGTAAATGAAATATTTTATGGAGAGTGAAATTTATGTGCTTTGGCCAACCACTTATGTTCTGGGGTTTGATGTTGAGGTTGAGTTTTTGTTCTAACAGTGAAGGTGGAAAGACGAAGGTGTGGAAGAGAGAGGAGAAACATGTGCATTAGGGGGGGGGGGGAGATATGGTGTGGAGAGCATGCTATTAATTTATTTTGATCTAAGGGTAGTAAAAGGTCTTTCATGATACAAGACTTGGGCAACTTGTGCAGGTTAGAAAAAGCCTGAGATTAGATTTTGTTAACTATTCTTCTAAAATATTATTTGATCGATTAAATACCCGTAGTGTTTCAATTATATTTTCACCTATCAATCACCATACATCTCCATGTCTGCTAGATAATGGGAGATCTATCATACCCATTTACTTTCGAGGACTCGCCCCGTTAATCAATGTGATAGCATTAAGCCTGATGTCTCGCACCTAGCATCGACAAACGAAATTATGTCTAGCACTTTCTAAATCAAAAGTTTAGTTTCATAGTTTAACATCGTAAAAGATAACATTAATAACGAAAAAAATCATAGATATAACGGAAAAAAAAACTTATATATAATCATTCAAATCAAGTTTTGACATCTGATTCATAATAACTAAACATAATTACAACAATAGAGAGAATCAATTATACATGATAACCTTATAATATATAATTGAACGAGAAGATATTGATTATTGAAGTTGATTATATCAAAGTGTGTCGTTGTACACCTACGAACAAGTGAGGGACATGGCAGCTATTACGCCATAAAAACATCTTTTCATTTATGCACAAAGTACACGTCAATGCGCACTAGCTACTATGAAGAACAATGATCAATCCCAAAGTCTCTCATTTACACAACGATCTCCTACCACAGCGGAAAGCTCGTCAATACGGATAAGATACCCATTTACAAAGACTGTGTTTCTCCTCATTGAAATCTGCCTCGTTGAAGATTTTTCAAATGCTGATGATCATTTTCTCCATTCCAGCTTTACGATATTTAAATCCTTATTATATTACACAATAAGGACTTGGGGACGAACTGTTTCGGACTAGCCAAAGGCCCAAACATACAAGAATCCCATTTGATCCAAAGTCCATCAGCATCTCAGAATCTCTACTAGGGCGCCATATCATCCTCAATGGAGCCTCACACACATCAAGATAATGACCTCTCTACTGATCCATCATATATGTATGTTGCGCTATCCCTAGAAGATAAATGACACCCATCAAGAGATATTTGTGACTCATGTCACTCACACAGAGGGACCCACAAACGGTTACACACGTCTCTCCCTTATACACGCACATATATATGGAGGTACGTTCATTCTACTGAATTCATTCACACTCATATTGAGTTGTTACTAACTTGAGCGTTGGAGTACTAATATTTTTGCAGGTATCATTCCTTTGTACTAAAAGTTGGATTACTTAGATCGTTGATACCACCAGATCCACCAGCTGAACCTTCTTTCTAAATGTGCGGTTCAGTTAATACCAACAACAAAAAATTACCAAAGTTTTTTTTTTTTACTAAAAGTAAATATTCATTCATTCAAATTGAAACATACATAGATCATTACAAATTCGATTGCTAAAAACCGAAAAAGGTGAATCTACAAACAATCTTGTAGCATCTAGATTAATAGCATACAATGGTATCATGAAAGTGCCTACAAATATGACAAAATAAATGTAACCGAAATCTTCATACTCCCGGATCTACAACGTTGATGTCCAAGTCTTCATCAGATCTGTAATGAGTTGAGGAGGATATGTCAATTTGAATCAACGCACTACAAGAATACATGAATTTATTGGTGGATTTAATTTACACTTATTGGCGGTTTTAGCCCCAGTAAGTTATTCGCGGCCTAAACCGCCAATAAGTGAGAAAAACCCTCACAAAATTAAAAAAAATAATTTTTTTAAATGGACATATAACTTAGTGGCGGCTTAAGCCACCAGTAATTTAGTGGCGGCCTAAGCCGCCTGTAACAAGCCTAAAAAAATGGACATGCTTTAGAAAGTGACGGCTTTAGCCGCCAATAACATGCCTAGAATTTAGTGGCGGCTTTGGCTGCCGATAAATGTTAGAAAATTAAAAAAAAAAAATACAAACAGAACAAAGCGTACGTCTTCACTCTTCAATCTCTCTATTCTCTATTCATTCATGTTTCTTTCCTCATCTTTCTCCATTCTTTCTCCCTTCATGATCAAAGTCTCTACAAAATCAAACAACACAAATATCTCCTTCAAAATCAAACAACATAAACATCACAAACAACACAACATTAAAATCAAACCCACAAACATAGAAACATCTTCTTCAAAATAAACAACATGAAATTAAAATCAAACCCCAAAAACACATAAACATAGAATCAAATCAAACCCAGAAACATCTCATTCAAATCGATTCTACATTGGTGCTTCTCAATCTGTTCATACTCTTCTGCAACCTAGATTCAAATTCTACAAACCATGTTTGTGTTGCTAACCCAATTCAATTTTTGTGTTCTTCAACTTCAACTCAATTTTTTGTAAAATATGGGTTACTGAGTTTGCTTAAATATGATTTTTGTAAGAAGAGAAGATCAAAGAATTTGGGATTGAGGGGTGACAATGGAGATTTGAGGTTGCTAGTTTTGTGAGGAAAAAAATTGGGTTTTCGTAATCCGAAAAATGAGTAGATCTGATCAATTTTTTTTTTTAATTACTATAGTAGTTTGTGGCGGTCTGAGCCGCCAGTAAGTTACAGCAGCTTTTATAGAAGTTGTGGCGGTTCAGGCCGCCAGTAAATGTCGTCCTTTTGGTTTCTGGCGGTTTTGGCCGCCACTAAATTTACCAACGAGCTATTTAGTGGCGGATTTTGGCCGCCAGTTGGCCGTCAATAAATAAGCATTTTATGGCGGTTTTAGGTACTTTGAGAGGGTTTTAAGCTGCCAGTAAATGCCTGTTTTCTTTTAGTGACATAACACGGTACCAAAACGAAAAACCGACAAACGCCCCACAAGACGACGATAAACCCAACGCCGCACAGGACGACTACAAACACAACGCCGCACAAGACGACTACAAACACAACGCCACACAAGACGACCACAAACAGAAAATCACGAAAAAAAATTAAATAGATGTGAAAATCACTTATTTGAATAACAAAGAAAGGAAAAAGCAATTTAGAGATGTGATTGTGGATCAAAAATTGACCCTAAAACCACCCATCTTTTGGTGGATGAAGAAGAAGAGAAACTAGAGTTTTTTGAAAAATAGGGCGGCTGCTCCTTGGTGAGGTATGAAATCAGTGTTTTAAAAATTGAACCAGACCAGCCGGTCGAACCTGGAACCGGAGGTCAACTGGTCCGGTCTGGTAGTTGGATCGGCCATGTTAACCAACCGGACTGAACCGGTCAAATCCAATTTAATACATATAATTATTTTTTGGGTTAAATATGTTTTTAGTCCCTATAGTTTCACAGAATTTTCGTTTTAGTCTCTGAAGTTTGTTTTCACACTTTTTAGTCCCTGAAATTTCTCCACTCAAGGTTTTTAGTCTCTACTTTTCATTCAATTCGTGCATATCATTCGAAATTTTAAATTTTTTTCTGCGGTCATGTTTAGTACATTATATAAATCTCTGTTCCAAAAGTTTAATTTTTTTTAACAAGAGATGAATTAAATATGAATTTTTTAGTTTTTTGCACATAAAAATTCATAATTAAATAATTCATCTTATGTTAAAAAAAATCTAAATTTTTATCGAAGATGTTCTTATAATATTATAAACATGAATATAAAAGATTATTCAAAAATGTGAAAGTATACAATAGTTTGATTAAAAGTAGGGACTAAAAACCTTGAGTGAAGAAACTTCAGGGACTAAAAAGTGTGAAAACAAACTTCAGGGACAAAAACGAAAATTTTGTGAAACTATAGGGAAAAAAACATATTTAACCCATTATTTTTTAAAATTAGACTTTGTTATTCCGTTTATATTTTTATTAGGTGTCATAAAATTTTTTAGAGACGGAGTCTTCCGGTTCGATCGATTTAATAAATATATAATTTTATTATAGAGACCGGTTCATTCAACCGGTTTGATCCAGTTTAGTCATGCAGTTCGACCAGTGACCCGCTGATTCGACCAATGAACTAGTGACTCAACACTCTCACCGGTTCGATGTCTGGTCCGATTTTTAAAACATTGTATGAAATCGTTTACTTTGGTAATAAAAAACCAAAGTTAAAATGTGAGAGTTGGATGGATATTTTGAATAATATAAAGGCTAATTTATTAATCATATATAGTAAGTTCATATCCTCTAAATGTTGACCTCACTAAGATTGTGTTGTGACCCTACCATTTTCTTCATCATTCTCTCTTTCCTTATTAAAATTAGCTGAAATGTTAATTCCCTAATTAGTATGTGTCTAATACTTGTCATTTGTCAAAATGGGCTTAAACTCTTTAAGATTTCATTCCCATAATCTTCATACTATTCACATCTCTTTCCGTAATTCGTTTTGTGTTCTTTCCATACTTTGCACATGCATATATTCTATTATATACTATAATATATTATCCTTGAAAAGTTTATTCTGAATCCCACTTCAAATTTACATCCCAATTCACAAGTCTACCAATGATAAACTTTTTTTGTTTTTTTTTCAAAGATACCATTCATAATTCCAAAACCCATCAAAAGACATAAAGATATTTGCATCAATAATTTTTATGCTGTTTGGTTAAATTTTATTGATTCCTCTCACTCTTTTTCAAGAGTGATCTATATATTGGCCAACCAAGTTGGGTATGTGGTACCCAAAAAAAATGTGCAATAAATAATTTAGAACTGACTACACACAAGAAAGAATAGTCTTAAGCCCAAAAAGGGAAAGTCCAAAAGGTTGTAAATATATATAATCTTTAACCAATGGCAGACCAAGAATGTCCACATTATGTGGCAGCTTCAATAGTGTATATATGACTATTCACATTCAATCAATGGAGTGACCCTATTGAGGCCTAATGTGGAATGGTGGTAAGGTATGGGGTACTGACAGGTGTTAGAGATTCGACCCCAAAAAAAAGTGTTAGAGATAAATTAAGTCTTTATCTTACTTTATTCACCACTAAATTCTTAGCAATGCTCATCTTTTATTTTCTTTACACAATTCCATATAATTTTTTTTTTACACTCTTTCTTAGACTAGTTACAATGGTGTTGAATCCATTGTGTTGAATCTCCAAAGAAGTGTTGAAACCATTGCAAGGCCATGTTGAATCTGAACTGGCGGAGAGATGATGAAACTATTAAACACAGTTGAAACCTGCTTGGAACGCCACATGGCGCGTTTTAATTTGGCCTGCCTGGCGCGTGTTGCACACGCGCGGACACTGCGACTGTGGAAGCTGGTCACGCGGAGAGAGAAGCTTCTTTGGATAAAAGGAAGCCACGTGGCTGCTGCTGATTGGTCCGGTGGATTTTTATGATTTTTATCCTTTGAACTCAATTATCTCATTGCAAATTAATTTTTTATTTTTTTACCAAAATTCGTGATTTTTTTTCTCTACAAATAGAGGCTTGGTTCATTTCATTTGGACACAGAAAAAAAAACCAAATTTTTCACTATCTTAATCTATTATTATCTTTCTAATTAGTCTTTCTTTTGAAGTTTTAATCTTTTTTTAGTGAAATGGATCCCAACAATTCTTCTAATTATCCCAACAATTCTCAAAATCCCAACAATTCTCAAAATCTCAACAATTATCAAAACTCCAACAATTATCAAAACCCCAACAATTATCAAAATCCCAACAATTATCAAAATTCAAATCAATTTTTCAACCAACATCCTCAAAATAGGATATATCACCTTTTTAATCGCGGTCGATGAGTACATCAAAATAGGAGGTACTACTGCATTAGAGTGCTTACGTAGATTTTGTAAAGGAATCATACGATTGTATGAGCAAGTGTATCTCAGAGCACCAACCCAAGATGACATGCAAAAAATACTACATGTAAGTGAACTACGGGGGCTCCCAGGGATGATTGGGAGTATTGACTGCATGCACTGGGAGTGGAAAAATTGTCCTAAAGCATGGGAAGGTCAATTTACTAGGGGGGATAAGGGAACCACCACAGTTATTCTTGAAGCAGTTGCATCTCATGATCTATGGATCTGGCATGCCTTTTTTGGATGTCCGGGAACGTTGAACGACATAAACGTTCTAGACCGTTCACCTGTTTTTGATGACGTGGAACAGGGAAAGACTCCAAGTGTGAATTTCTATGTGAATCAACGTCCCTATGATATGACATACTATCTAGCCGATGGTATCTACCCTTCTTATCCAACTTTCGTCAAATCTATTAGACTTCCTCAAAGTGAACCCGATAAGTTATTTGCAAAATATCAGGAGGGATGTCGGAAGGACATCGAACGTGCATTTGGAGTGCTTCAAGCTCGATTTAAAATCATCCGTGAACCAGCTCGCTTGTGGGACATAGCCGATCTGAGTATCATCATGAGGTCTTGCATCATATTACATAATATGATTGTTGAGGATGAACGAGATTCATATGCTCAACGTTGGACCGATTTTGAGCAGTCTGAGGAAAGTGGATCTAGTGCACCGCGACCATATTCAACCGAGGTATTACCCGCTTTTGCAAATCATGTGCGTGCTAGATCTGAGTTCCGTGATCAAAAAGCTCATCACGAATTGCAAGCAGATCTAGTGAAGCACATATGGACAAAATTTGGAATGTTTCAGGATTAAAGATGATTTGTTTCGTATTTGTGTGTTGTTTCGTATTTTAAGTTAATTTGCATCGTATTAATTACGTAACTTGTGTGTTGTATTGCATTTTAAGTTAATTTGTATCGTACTAATTACGTTATTTGTGTGATGTATTGCATTTTAAATTAAGAAAATAAAAAAAATATTTAAATAAATTTTGTTAAGTGTATTATTTTAATTTAATTTTAATCGATAATTATAATGTTATTTAATCATAAAAACAAAAATTAAAATTTAAATAAGAATATGAAATAGAAAGTGGTGGGGTAGAGAAAGTGGTGGGGTATGGTGTTGAATAGAAAAACCATTGGAGAGGGTAAAAGTTGAATGTGTGTTGAATGATTAGGTGGAAGAAAGAGAAAATGATGTGGAGTGAAAAAGTGGGTGTTGAATGTGTTTTGGTGTTGAAACCATTGTGGGTAGTCTTATTAAGCGTCCAGTTTAGAATATTTATGAGTAGTCTATATATTTTACTTCAACGGATAAAAATATTAAAATTGTTCATATCAAACCCTAGTTACATATATTGTGGTAAGTGGTGGAGTTAGTTCGAAAAATTAGGGTGGGCCGCTACAAATATAAATCGAATATATAAAAAAATTACTAAGAAAAAGACATATCATATTGAGTGTGTGTCTAATATGTGGATATCTAAAAAATAGTCAAAAGGTGGACCATTACCATTTTTAATAAATAAATTTTAAAAATATATTATGAAATATATTTTATGTCAATTCATGTGTAAACTTAAAACTTTTTTAATTATTTCTTGTATTTATTTTTTTTGGCAGTCCAAAAAAAAATAAATACAAGAAATAATTAAAAAGTATTAAGTTTACACATGATTTAAATTTCTTGTATTTATGTTTATAATATTATATGAATCTCTCCAACAAAAATTTAAATTTTTTTAACAAAAGATTGATCAAACATGAATTTTTATACACAAACTCTTAAATAAAAATTTGAGTACTTTTTTCTCCAAAAAAATATACTTGAATACTTCGACAAAATAAATTACACATTTTAAAACATCTATAAATTATTAAACAATAAAACATTAGAAGGGATGACGGTTTGAGTACTTTACAAGTAAAAGGAACTATAAACCTAATATCTTAAGATTTGTGGTAAAGATATGGTGTTCAACTCACTTGTTTAGTTACTCTAAGTCCAATATGAATAGAGGGATGACAGTTAATTATTTTTTATTTTTAAAATTTAATAAAGTATTAATTTCATTTTTCTTTTCATCAATATACATATTTTTATTATATTTTAATTTTTTTTTAATATTTCATTGATTATATGTTTTACCAATCCACAGCGATTAGGGTTTTGACCTCTAATATAAACATTCAAAGATATCTCATACTTTAGACTCTTTAAACCGTTATAAAATTAGTCTTTGAGTCAACAAAAAATGGTATATAGAGTCAAATGATCTCTCAAATTGACAACTCTAAAAATTGCACTCAAAATTTTTCTCTACGAAAGAGTTATGCCATCAAATCTCTCAATACTATATCATCATTTGAAAATTATGAGTAAATAAAATTTATTTTCATAAAATTAATACACTCATTGATTTCTTATAATATATACATTTAATCTCTTCTGTATTAAAAAAAAAAAATCTCTTCAATCTTAAATATAAGAGAAGGTCGATATAAAATAATTAATTCTTATTGAAGAAGTGAGAAATTTGAAATGAAACTGGAACTTCGATCCTTCAATTTAGGGCAGGAGAAAATAACATAATTAAAATAGAGTTTGTGTATTTTGTGAGATATGAAAACATCCATTTACTTATAGTGGCTTGGTAAGAGGATAAGAAATGTGTGTTGATCGAGTGCTGTTTTTAAATTTCTTCTCCATGTTTCCGGGCATGCATGTTACATTGACAATTCATTATCCTTGACCGATTGGCAAGCACCATGTCATGTTGTCACGCATGAGCATGATTGGTAAATATTCACCTTCTCCAATTTAGATTACTTTTTAAATTACTAAGAAACTTTCAATTAAGACATGTTTATTGTTCTTCGTATAAATTAAACTTTGTCTTTGAAATAAAAAAACTAGTGATTGGAAACTAATTTCAAATTTAGTTTAATTTTTATATACTAATGGAGTATATGGTCTAGGAGGGGGTGGTTAGGGAGTGTGTTATGAGGAAGGGGACGGGTTGGAGACGTTCTTCTGGACTGATATCTGGATAGATGGAACTCTCTTGAGTGTGAAGTTTCGGCGCTTATTAGTGCCAAACTTTACTTCACGATTTTTTCTTGTAGGCTCAGTCCCCAGACAAGTGTTAATGGCAGCCTGATCCTGATAAAGGTTATTCAGTTCGGGGAGCTTCAGCTATTGACTTCTCATCTGTTTGATCATTTGGACACCACATCAGATCTTATTTGGCACAGACAGATTCACTTGAAGGTGTCTAACCACTTGGGTCATGCTTCCAACATCAAGAATCATCTGTTGTAGGGATTATTGAGCGGTCCAGAATTTCAAGGAGATTAAACTCTCACACAAAGAGATCTCTTCTCCACATCAAGTCCCAAACCTATTGATCTTCAACCCAACTACCCATCTCCCACACCGTACTATTACTCTGGGCTGAAACTTGAAAGAGTCTTTGGAACTGAGTCCTTAGCGAGGCTCCCACCAGCCAAGGATCAAACCAGAAGGAAGTCATGCGACCTTTACCAATTTTTTTAGTCACCCACTCTGAAAACTGATCCGAGATAGCATCCTCTGGATCATCTAGTAAAGACACGTTCCTCTACGAACAAGCGACCCTCCTGAAATCCTTAAGTCTCCCTCCAAGATGAAGGTAGGGAAATAAAGAGCCATATCTCGCCAAAATTATATCTCTCTAAAGACCCGCTCCTCCGAAAATAAGTCTCAATTTCCATTTACCAAGCAACCTAGATTCATGGATATCGAAGATCTAACTATGAAAAAAAAAAAGTGTAAAATACTAAGTAGTTGTGTAACATTCAAGCACATGTAAAATGCCTTTGTGGAGGAAGCAATGTCCCCAAGCACGTGTCAGGCACACTTTACCAGAATTTATGCGTTCTCATCTGCATGAGGGAAGATTAGAAAATATTTTAAATTTTATATGTTTAGTTTAATTTTTATGTAAAGGAGAGAAGAAAATTTCTTTTAGACAATTTTTTTTCTATCCAAATTGAGAGAATTTGAAAGGAAGAGGAAAGAAGGTGAGTGATCAACATTTTACTTGCATGCATTGACAAAATTACTCTCAATTTTATGTTAAAATTCAAAATTATCCTAATTAAAAGATTAGATTATATCTTTTTTTTTTCTTGAGTCTCTTCATCCTATTTTTTCTTTAGCCTACATATAACGTTCCAAACTATAAAAATAAGTCATGATTCAATGAGACGAAGTTATGACTTATTTTTGAGCTTATGCAAAATAGCTTATGCAAATAAATAAGTTTTTCTGTATTATTATTATAAGTTTTTTAAGATAGTTTATGAAAAACAGCTTATAAAAATACAATTTTTGTTAGTGAAAACTAATGAATTAATATGAAAATTTATTTATTTGCATAAACTATTTTCATAAGATCAAAAATAAGTCAAATTCAAACGGACCCAAAATACTAAGAAGTGCTTTAGAAATTTAGGCCCTGTTTCGATTAGCTTATCTTTTAGCTTAAACAAAATAGCTTATATAAATAAATATTTTTTTTGTTAGTGAGAATTTATAAATTAACTTAAAAGTTTATTTATTGCATAAGCTGTTTTATATAAGTTTAAAAATAAGTCAATTCAAACATTTCCTTACTATCAAAAGAAAAAGTGCTCTAGATATTTTTTAAAAAAAGAAAAAAAAAAGACGATTTTTACATAGAAAATAATGTATTAATTACTTTAACAAATATTTGATTTGTATTTTAAAATGAAATTTTTTATGATTTTTTATTATAAAAGATATCTTTTTATGATATTTGTTAGCGTAACATTTTAAGGTGAACTTTATTTTATCTGCGTTAATTTTCTGGTTCTCAAGAAAAGGGAGTCACAATACTCGAAAGTTCATACGTTAGGTAATTATAATCTAACCAATAATTATTTGTACCATAAATCAAACTCAAATTCTCCTAAATGATTCGTCCAGAAGAAACTCATTAACCACTTAAACACAATATTTAAATTTTAAGGTGAACTTTGATGTTCGAATGAGTACAACTCCCCGTTGGCAAAAGTTAATATCCATAAGTCCAAATTTATGCATGGTGCATAAACCATTTCCAACCATTAGATGGGTCTTACACATGTAATAATCCTAGCCACTCTTCTTCAACCTTTCTTCAACCTTTTCTCTCGCGCGTTCGCTCACTCCGTTCTCTCCCATGAGGCATCTATTTTTGAAAATAACATAAGGTATCTCTCTAAAATCGAACGACGATCAAAACGGTATAAGGTTCGTCGTCTCCCGTTGAGAAACAAGAGAGAACGAACCGGGTCGGTAAACCGGGTCGCGTGACCCGCGAATTGCAGAAATGGGTGAAGATGGAGATGAACAGTGCGCGTCATCTACGCCCAGTAGCAGCTGAGGCGCGTGGAGGCGCGTGTGGCTCCTATGAAATCCGTTTTTTAAATTTTATTTTATATAAAAATAATACATAATTTTCTTGAAATTTGGGTATCTCTTTGGAAATTTTTGGACACCTGTAACTATTTTTAATTATTTAAATGAGGAAGAAATGTTATTAAAAATATTAATATTTCTTGAAAAATTCGCAGAATTTTATACAAAATTATTTGAATATTTTGAGACCCTTTGAGGCCAGCCACTCTCTCTGGTTGTATGTTTTCCTCGAGAATATAAATTTTTGTTACAACAGTGAAACCATAAGTATGAATTTTCGTTACAATTATTCTGGAAACCATTATGCTGGTTAAATGATTTCAGAGAGTTAAAAAGTGAAACCATTTGTATTATAAAATGGTTTTATGTGTTTATTGAAATCAATATTGTGTTTTTATGGTTTTAAAAATCCTGGAAACCATTATGCTGATTAAATGGTTTCAGAGAGTTAAAAAGTGAAACCATTTGTATTATAAAATGGTTTTATGTGTTTATTGAAATCAATATTGTGTTTTTATGGTTTTAAAAATTCTGGAAACCATTATGCTGATTAAATGGTTTCAGAGAGTTAAAAAGTGAAATCATTTGTATTATAAAATGGTTTTATGTGTTTATTGAAATCAATATTGTGTTTTTATGGTTTTAAAAATCCTGGAAACCATTATGCTGATTAAATGGTTTCAGAGAGTTAAAAAGTGAAACCATTTGTATTATAAAATGGTTTTATGTGTTTATTGAAATCAATATTGTGTTTTTATGGTTTTAAAAATCCTGGAAACCATTATGCTGATTAAATGGTTTCAGAGAGTTAAAAAGTGAAACCATTATTTTTGTTAAATGGTTTCATATGGGCATTAGTGTCAAGATGTTATACACTGAAACCATTGTTATTAAGTAAAACATCACATAACCATTTTACAAAACCATGCTACATAAAGCAAAAAATCTTATAAAGCAATTAGGGTTAGTTTAGTTGAAAAAAATTTGGATAGTATGCATGAGATATTGGATTTGATCATTTTTTTATTGTAAAGAAAAATCGATATATATATATATATATATATATATATATATATATATATATATATATATATATATATATATATATATATATATATATATATATATAATTAATGTATGAGATTTTATTTATATTGTGATTATGATTGATAAAACTTAAAATTAAATTGTATGTTTGACAAGTATGCTTTATATATAC
Source organism: Trifolium pratense (assembly GCF_020283565.1). Classification (NCBI taxonomy): domain Eukaryota; kingdom Viridiplantae; phylum Streptophyta; class Magnoliopsida; order Fabales; family Fabaceae; genus Trifolium; species Trifolium pratense. The sequence goes on from NC_060063.1 coordinate 4,676,795, forward strand.
ATGAACCATTCGTTATTATGATGGGCTTTGAGGGTATGACGAAAATTAATTAAAAATGGATTTTTATAATATATACTTCAAAGGAACAAAAGCTATTATTTAATTGGAAACGGGGGGCGCGCTAGAAAATTAGGGGGGGTGTGCTAGAAGTTTGGAGGAGGGTAAAAAATTGGGGACGCGCTAGAAATCTACGGGAGGAAAAAAAATTGGGGGCTCACAAGAAATCTAGGGAAAAAAAGAAAAAAAAAACCGGGGGTGCGCTAGGCAAATGGGGGGCGCGCAAGTAATGGGGTAGTATATGGGGGGCGCGCGAGTAATGGATTGCCTAATTTTGGGCTTGGGCTGACTTTTGGTTGACTTTTGGTGTAGAAAGCAAATATGGTGGGTGTAGGAATCAAGTTTATGCATGGTGCATAAGTTTGGGCTTATGCACCATAACCACACCCCTCCCCGTTGGTATCACTTATGATAGTATTCTTTTCATAAATACTCTATATGTCGTTTATTAGTTATTATAGGAACATTAAACAAAAATATTAGATAATAGAAAAATTTGTTGCAATAATAAATTTATCTGCAATATGTATTAATTTAATTATTTATTCATATAATTGTTAAAAAGAGGCATTTTTGAAAGAAAAAAAATTAAACTTTGTAGAAAGTTTTATATTTAGTGACGCGACAAAAAATTATTTGTAAATCTAGAGTTTTATAACTACGGATGGAGAGAGCTCCAAAAACATCAGATGGAAAAGAGCTCCGGAAACATCAACCAGCTAATGATTGAGAACTAATAGAATGTTGAGATACCATATCTTTCTCGATTATGAATGAGATATAATACCTTCATCTAAATTCTTAAGATTGTGTTTGGATAAGTAATTAAAAATTTCAGAGCAATTGATGAATTTTCTTCATTCCTAAAATATTTTGTTTGGATACAATAATTAAATTATTTATACTTAAAATTTTAATATAGTTAGGGATTAAATTGCAAAGTTTGAAAATTTATAGGGACTCATTTGCAATATTTAAGAATTTAAAGGGAGTTAGGTATCGTTTGACTTTAGTTTGACATGTTATTGTGTGGTCCATTTGAATCACCTATAATAATTCTATTTTTCTTGTAGGGTAACCTTTGATGAACAACTTATTGATTGAATTAAATTTTCTCTGAAATGGTTTCTTAGTAAAAATCATTATCACACCTGCTCTCTTTATGAGTGAGAGGTGAAACCTATTCGGTGTTGAAGTCGGTAGATAGTTGTGGAGTTGTATACATATAGTTCCTAGAGTGGCATTTGCATTGGTTGGCAGGTTTCCTATTCCCGATCACCCTTTTGGTCTCAACTTTTCAATGGTTTTAAAAACGCTCTTCCAAACATGTGTTGCGAAGCTACAATTGAAAATGAAAAGAAATTTGATTTTTGGCAGCGTCTTTTTTTGTTACAAGTCGTTGGCAAAAACTACATTTCTACAAGAAATATAGTTTTGCCAATAATTTGTAACAAAAACAGACGCTACTAAAAATCAAATTTTGTTTCAGAATTAAAAGAAGTAATTTTTGTATAAAAAAAATCATATCATTATTATGACAATAGTTTGACTTGTATTTTAAAGACGAAATTTTCTATCGTATATTTCTTAAACAATATTCTTATGACACTTGTTAACATAATACTTTAAAATAATATATGTTATCAACTATAAGATTATGAAGCAACAAATCTCTTAACAATTTAGTCTACGAATTGATCCTGAGGAGGAATCCGTTGTCTCCAGGAGTAAGTCTCCATTGACTTACTCTGCTTAATAACTCAATATCGGCATTATATTTCTTCAATCTAACCGTTGAATTCAAAGATCTCATTGAGTAGATCAACACAAATTTTTATAAAAATTCAAAAAATGTAGTTATGTATTCAGACTATTGAAATTCAACGGTTTTTTTAAAAGTTTGTCATACGTTCAATTGAAGTTATCAGAAAAAGTATCAAACGATTTTGAATTTTTATAAAAATTTATGGAGTTGATCTACTCAATGAGATCTTTGAATTCAACGGTTAGATTGAAGAAATATAATGTCAATATCAAGTTAATAAGCGGAGTAAGTCAATGTAAACATACTCCTGAAGTTAACGGATCACTCCTCATTAATCCTTAATCATTGTACCCCTTATATAAATTTCAATTACTGCCAAAGATTAATATCTGTTGTAATTGTGCGTGGAGATATTTTGGTTTGTCCACTCAAAGCAATCATTGTGGCACCTAATTAGTTCTTCCTTTTCTTAAGAACTTATTCAGCCTATCTTTTCACATTCTTGGATATAATATTACTTCCATAGGGTCAGCACAGGACACTACATATGCAGAATTCGGAATCCAATTATACGTGTGATTACATCCAAGAATAATAATTGTAATAATCATTTTGTTTGATAATTTTTAAAGGTTAGATTTTATATTTTGTTTGATAATTTTTAAAGATTAGATTTTATATTTATAACCAATGTGATATTTATCATATTCAATCTAACATTTAATTGTTTCAAATCACATTTGTTAAGAGTGTCACATTTGATTTTTTCAAATCACAAATGTTTTTTAGTTGTTAGTAAATTGTTAGAGGAGAGGAAGAAATGTTAATAGTCATGGATCGAACTTTAGATCTCCTTCTCAAACTTCTTCAACGTCACAACCTTTTACCACTGAACTACACCATCGAGGACAAGAATACTCCAAATTTATTTTCTCAAGCTATAGTCCTTTTCCTAATTCCCTCTATACCTTCCTTCCTTCTATGTTTTCTTTTCTTCAACTCTTACACCTCCCCAACCTTCATATCTTCACAATATATGGACACAAACACACAAAATAAAATGAAGACATGGAGAGAAAACACTTCTATAGGCTAGAGCTAGCAATACCCTCAATTTTTACCAATCCTTTTGGCCTACTAGCTTGTTGATTGTGACTTCCCAACCATGCAAGAGTACATATCATCATCAATATCAATATATCATCATCCACAACGTTTCAATATTTGTGTGGTTAGGTTTCTTTTAAGAGCCATATATATACCTCTAAATAGAGTATTATTAATTGACACAAACTAGCCATTGGTCCAAGTCTATGAATAAAAATAAAAATATACATACACATGAGATAAAGACATTTATTATAACTTTACATATTCAACAATTTTAATAAACAAATAGACAACTTCACTTGCTTAAGGTCCCTACATAAAATGTCATTCTAAACAGGGTCATCCGGGTCCTGTTATGTTTTTTAGTACTTGGTTGTGGCTATTTCGCAATTGTCGCCTTCGTGATGGTGTCTCTGTCGTTGTCTGGAGTGAGCTGAGACTTGTTTGTCTAGGCTCTCATTTTACCATTGTCCCATCAGCCTTTTGTCTTACTTCCAAGCTGTTTTTTGGATTCTGATGGGTTGATCGATTTTGATTCGAGATCAGGAATTAGTGGCAACTTTATGGACCAAGTTGGTGTCTTCTTTGGTGGCCTGAAAGTTGAGGGATGCCTTTCTGATTATGGGATTAGGAAGAGGACCTCGATTAAGTGGTATTTGTTTTGGTGTTTATTTTTTGTATTCCGCATATATATGGCGCCTCTGTTATGTAGTTTCTTTTTTACCGTTCTATGTTCGTCTTGCGCGGAGAGTTGGTTAATAATATATTTGCCGTTAAAAAAAAATGAAAAACTTTTAAGTAGAACTATTAAAAATAAAAAATTCAAATTTTTTTTGTTTACAATAAGCTGGGAATCGAACTCAAGACCTATAACATACTACTTAAATCCCTCACAACTAAACCAAACCTAGTGGTTTAAAAAAAATTCAAAATTTTGAACGTACAACTTTTAAGATTATCTTACCATTTTATTTCTTTAATCATTGCCTCGAAAATAAAAATGGTTTGCATTTCGAAAAATTGAGGGGCCTACAAATTCTACTCATGGTAAGTGAATAAGATAGAAGTAAATCACAACAACTTGATCTTTATATATGGAATTTGGATTGCTAGGTTAGAGGGAAAAATTGTATGAAATTTGATGATCTCACCACAAGATTTACAGCGATCCCATTGCACATGGGTGCATATCATATCAATAACTACTACTGATGCATAAATATGTGATATGGACCCTGTAGTACACTACAACCACTAACATTGTACAATTTGAATAGGTCACAACATTAGTGCCTTAAAAATAAGATCAAGTACTAAGAATTTGAGGGTTTTTTTTTTTTTTTTGTCACAAATTTGAGAGTATAGATGGTCAAATCATTTTGCATATATGGTGGATTAACAACAATTGGTTTCCCCATAGATGGTCAAAAAATGCCACCTTGAGTATATTTGATAGTTCGGATTTCTCTATTTTTTATAATATCTATTTTTTATTATTAAAGTTTTTAAATATTTTAAAATGTATAAAAGAAACTTTGACTCATTTAATATCACATTTTAGTGCTTATATTTTTAAAATTATATTATAATAAAATAAACAAAAATAATAGAAAATAGAGAAGATTAAATGATAACTCACAATAGAACTTCAACAAATAAGAACTGAGTGGTTAATTTGAAATATAGAGAGGAAAAAAATTGAAAGGAAAAAAAAAAGAATGAAAATGCAAATAATCAAGATATTTACTTGAAATTTTATCAAAGAAAAATGCTGAATTATACGAAAACGAAACACACGACAATAAGAGATGGTGATTTCCGCCCATCCCCATTTGATATATTCCCATTTTTAAATATTATTTATTTAATTATAAACCAATGATTAATAGCCACGTTTGTATTCTTGTTTCTCGTGTTGCTTGCTATTCGTAATGAATAGCATTGTTCTTTATCAAATTATGAATGCATTTACATATATACACTCAAATATTTGTTTTAGGACCACAATGAGTGACAAAGTTCTCCTTCAACAAATATAAAATACAACAATAAAAAATATAGAATATAAAAATATATTAAAACTCATGCCAAAATATTAGAAATAGAGTCAAAATTATACAAACAATACTTAAAATATTTATTTATAATTTCATCTAATTATGAATGTATTTACATAGGAGTACATACCCTCAAATACTTCTTTTTTTCTTTTTTTTCAAATACTTGTGTCTGACCAATTGGCATGCATGGTTTTACATGGAGTACGTGTGATATGATGGGTTAGGAAGTTACCCAGCCAGTGTACTTTATGAGTATCTTTTCTCTCGTGAAAAGCAGTTACAAATTTTTTTATATGAGTACACACATGGAAAAAAAAGAGGCATTGAATTAATTAGCACTATATTTTCTCTTGTGGAATATATATTTTCATGAGTACCCTTTTTCACTTTTTTCACCCATTGTTAGTGTCAACTATACCCTTCCTTCCCCTTTCATTTTTTCTCCTATAAATAGGTTCTCTTGGTTTGTTACAAACACACAACAAACACTTCAAAACACCAAATACACAAACTCTATTATCTTCTTGATCAATTTTCTATTATAATTTTTTTTGCATGTAACTGATGATCTCGGTGCATGTTAATACTCTTAACTTAGCAAAAAAAAATATATATATTTTGTATAAAAATAGTATATGATTAATATTGGAGAAAATTAAGAGGGAGAGGCTAAGGTTGTTGACAGAAGATAGAGAGCACTAAGGATGTTATGCATAAATATACATGGAGATGAAGGAGCTTATGATCAATTGCATTTCATTTCCTTTGTGCTCTCTATACTTCTGTCATCCACTCTAAATTAGTCTCCATTTTCTCATTCTTAATTAACTCCAAATCATCATATATTATATCTTTCATTTCTCTATTTTTGAATTTTTAATTATACAATAATTTTTCTTGAATGGCAAAGATGTATATTATATTAAAATAAAGGATTATAGTTAGGTTACTTGATCATCATAAATATGTTTGCACACACAAATATAGATATATGAATGTTTATAATTCTTTTTTTCTTTTTGTTGATAAATCTAGTTTAATTTTCCTCTCAAGTTTAATTTGCTGCAACTTTATCATAGTTTATGTAATCTTCTCATTGATATTTACATTTTGAAGGGTACTCTAGCTCTCAAGTGCCATAAAGGTTATGGTGTATGAAAAAATAAAGGATCATGCTAACAAGTGCCCTAAGGGTTTTGTTTAAGAAGTCAAAAGAAGTAACTTTTCTATAATTAAAAAATTGTGTGCTTGTTATTGTTTTTTATTTTATGAGCAAAACATGCAAAGTTTATTTTTTATTTTTTTTTATTTTCTTGGTAGAGAACATGAAAAGTTTATTGATTGAAACAATTGTACCAAAGTCTAGATTTGTTATTTATTGTTGTTTGAAATTTTCCTTTTGCAGTTTGACATGAACAAGTTGTGACATGAACCTGTTCTTTGATGATGGATTAATGAAAAAGTTACAATCACAATGGTATGAATTAATTAGGAGTTAACTTAAACAAGTGCATCTATACATCTTCTTCAAGAATTAAACTTACTTATTTTGCTAGTTATATTATCAAACTTAAACAAAATGTCTGCAAAGCTAAGATAAATTAGAAGTGACTCACTCCGACCTTTTTTATAATAGAAAATTCATATTTTTGAATTTATTAAATAAATAATGTATCTGATCATTACTATAGATCAAATATATAATTTATTCGATGAATTTTTGGATTTAAGAAATTAAGTTAGCTTGAAGAGTGCAGTTCCTTCCATGAATTAGTTAGGAGTTAACTTGTACAAAATGTATGGAAAGTTGAGATAAAGATATAAAAAAATAAAAATAAAAAAAATAAAAAGGCAAAAGTACTAAGGGGTGTGTTTGGGTTGATTACTTTTTTTTTTGTTTTATTTTCCTTGAAAGAAGAAATTAGGTTATGCCAAATTGTATTTTTTAAAAAATATCTTAATAAAAGAATATGTTCTCTCGTATTTATAAAAATTATATAGTAGATATAAAAAAAAATAAAAAAAAATGGTTGAGATGAGATTTTCAAATGAAGTAGAACACATTTTATAACTTTATCTATTTTTTAAGGGTCCATCTCATATGCACTTCATTTTATAACAATAGATCTTTTTATTTGGAAATATATATTAGGTGCTATATACATTTATTTTAATTTCTCTTTCCATAAGAAATAAGTCTTTTATTTTTTTCTTACTTTTTTTTTTATGTATAGGTGTGTGTATGTGAAATGCAAATAAGGATCAAATGGCAATCTACTACTCTGCTTGATGGAAGGATCAAATGGCAATTAAAAGAATATATTAGAAAGGACTAAATGGAAATTTAGAGGAATATCTGTCACAGGGTCCAGAATGATCAGTGTGACATATTGTAGGGCATATACTCTGCAGGATATTTTCCAAGTCAGTAACCCACACCACAATTGTTCAATGATATTCGAAGAGGTGTGTGACCACTTTAGTCAATGGTGTACGGAATATATTACTAGATAGGGTCTTCTATAATTTCTCAATGGAATATTTGATGTGAATATATAATTGGTTTCAATGTAAATTTATCAAAGATATATAATTTAGTATTTACTCATGAATAAAACCAAACTTTGATTTACATAATTATCATATGAATATGATCATTCTCATAATTGTATGTGTATGATCAATTGTATGCAACACCACAAGCTTGTGCATATGTATATAAGTCATATCTTAAATGGCCAATCCCAATATTTGCGTGCCCAAGTATAAAGCAACCCAAGCAAGAGTTTTAGGGTTCCAAAATATAAAATATATTAAGAAAAAAAAAACCTGTTATAAGTTATAAGCTCATTAGTTTACGATAGGAAAAAAGCTTTAGAGAAAAACATAAAAGTTTCTGAAAAAATTAGAAAAGCTATGTAACTTCTTACGAAATCAAACAACTATGACATTTGATTCTCTATTTATTAAAATTAACAAATTCTTATTTTAGATTAACAACGTATCAATAAAGATTAAATATATATATATATTGACTTATAGTCAATTGAAGAAGAAATGTTAAATAAAATTAATTATGATAATTTAATAAGTGATTTTGTTTTGAAATATAAAATTTAAATAAAATTAAAATAATTTCAATAAAATATTATAGACCTAAAGCAAAATTTTAAATGAGATATTTTTTTCTTGGATATTTTTAAAACTAACAAGAGTTCAAGAGCTATCTCAAAAAAGCTAACAACAACAAAATTAAAGAACTTTTAAGCCTAACTAATTTTTACTCAATTAATCAATAACAAAATGCAAAATTAATTAATGAAATTTATAGCATAACAAAATAATCTTGATAAAGTAAATATAGTTAATTAAGAAAATAATTTTAAGCCTAAAAATATTTAAGGGCTAAATATTGGGTGATCAAATAACGACAATATATACGATCTATATATGCGATATAAATTTTTAATTTAATAATAAATTTTTAATTTAATAATAAATTTTTAAAATTTATATTTGTTAAAATATTATTGAACGGTGTAATATTTCTTAAATATTACACCTGTATAATTTAGTTTCTCGAATATATTACTATTTTCTTCATTCTTCCTTTAATTTTATTATAATAATAATCAAAGTGCATGAAGTAAGAGGATTTAAAGTTATTCTTTAAAAAGGAAAAAGTAGGTTCAAAACTAAAGGACATAAGTATACTCCATATGGAATGGATGGCTCTGTCCACATTGAAAAGGACTTTGCCATTATAGTGTCTCAAAAATTAAAATTGAGTGGTTAAATTAACCCCCATCATGCGACATTTTCCAACTAAGGAAAATGCAATAAATACTTTCCATTAATTACACGTTTCGTTTTCTGATTTGCTGTCCAATAATTACCATTTTAGAAAATATTGTGAGCCATGTAAACAGAGAAATTACTAGTATATCACTTTCCAATTTAATTTCTCTCTTCATTTTTTCTCATACTAGCCACTAGCTTTATCTATAGCTATAGTAGCTCATGTGATGTAACCGTTTAAAGGTCACTAGTTAGGGTACATCGTGTGTGATTATTAAGCATGTCTTGAGTCAATGTATCTAGTAGAGTTTTATTTTATGATGATGGGGCAGTAGTTAGTATTTTTCTTTATTTTATCAATTAATTAATTGTTCTAGATCTTGCAAAATGAATTAGAATCTTAAAATATATACGGATTATACGGTTTAAAACTTATTGAAAGAGGTGTTTACATTTAGTGTTCTATGCAAGGGTGTATGTGGATTGGATTAGATTAATTTTAGTCAAATTTGTTATCCGATTCGGTCAAAGTTAAGTGGGTTGGGTTAGGTGTAGAATCTATAATTTTTATATTAAATTCGAACCGACCTAACCTGGTGGTAAGTAGGTTGGATTGGGTCAACAAGTCATTACATATTGTGAGGATTAACTTAAAATAAGGAAATTCAAGTTCTCAAAAGATGCACCGGTTCAAGCAGCTTAGAAACTATGTGAACTGGTGCATGATCAGGATTAACTGGTGCACATCACGATGAGGAAAAATTCGAGAGTATTTTGAGCCGGCCCAAGGAAGGTTTGAGCCGTTGCAAAGCTCAAGCGTCTGGATCCTGAAGAACCTTGAACTGGTGCATAGCCAACATGGTACATGCACGTTGATCTTCTACAATTTTATGTTCCTATTTTTAAGGGTTTTATTTTTCTATATATATGAAATTTTGTTTGTCATGAGACATATGTCTTACACGTTGTTTGGGACAATTGTTCTCTTTGTATGATGTGCAGGATATTAACAATAAAATCAAGTAAATGACACAAGTAATTATTAATCCAGTTTGGAGAAACTACACCTACTATGTGGGATACCAATCCAGGAAATGAAGACCACTACGTCGAATCAATAGTTAGTCTTACAACGTACAACAAAGCCTATGGTTGTGTATGTCTTTTCTTAATCCTAGTGCACCTTCTACTTAGAGGTTTACTCCCCCTAAATATGAGAGCCTACCCGGCCACTTTCCCACGATCACCCTGCCTGAGCAATCGTAACTCTTCTATCACGAAGTAATGTTGAACAATCTGTTCAAATTGAACAATACCTAACACTATACTATAGCACCTAAGTTCTAGAGAGAGTAAGAGTGACCTTGCACAATCGGTACAAGATCTTCACAAATTCTAGCTTTGATCTAGAGATTTCTTCAATTGTTGCGGGTACTGAAAATGTTTGCTTGAGTATTCTATTTATAGATGATGCAACTCCTTGAATTTGCTTGAGTTTAAAATGCACCATAATAGGAATTTAGTTTTAAAATAAACTTTGTTTTAAAACTAATTTCATAAGATAACTATTCAAATAAATCTTTTCTTAAGTTAGTTATGACTTTCAATCATATCTAACATATAGGTTTGTTAACAAACTTCTGTAACAAACATTTTATCTTCAGACAATCTTTAAATTGCGCCTTGTAACCACCTTTGGAGAGATTCATGCACGCTTCCTTTGTCTTCTGCCTGTACACGATGTCCTACTTAAGCTTAGACATCTTGTTCAACATGTTGTTCCTGAACATTTGTCCTTAACACATTGATAGAGTTGTACAAGATGTCCTACTCTGAATAAGACATCTTATCCAACATGTTGCACTTTGCACTTTAACTTGTTTTAGCATAATGCAGCCAACCATAGGAACTACAATATATATATATATATATATATATATATATATATATATATATATATATATATATATATATATATATATATATATATATATATATATATATATATATATATATATATGAGGGGGGTTATATTGACTCCAAGAGTAAGTTATAAAAGCTACTCCAAATCATGACCTTTGTTTTTAATTTCAATTAATGGCTAAGATTGATTCATAATAATTAGTTGGGTGAGACTTATTTTTTATCACACTGAAAAATGAACATTATCAAAACATTCTTCAAATTGCAGAGAATTAATTAATTATAATCATTAATTGTCAAAACAAGATCCTCCCTTGGTTTTTTTTTTTCACTTCTACTTGCATATTACATGGAATCTCTTCAAAAACATTGACATCCATTACTAAAAACCTGTTTGTTTTTTCAACAAAATCATTACAAATTAAATTATTAAATTAACCTATTGTTCAAATTTGTAAAAAATATTGAACTAATAACAAGAAGAAAAAAAGTACGCGCAAAGAGAATATTGTAATAAAAAAAGCATACACCACAAAAAAAAATGGTACACTTGTAAAATTGAAAAGAAAAGAAGCATACCGTAAAAAATTGTATGAAAAGAAGCAGGATTATCAATCGATTAGTGTTACATCATTTAAGAGTGTATGGAATCCTTGTTTTCCCATGTGATCAAAAAATAAGTCTCAATTGAGGATTATAATTGATTCATTCTCTTCTATTTAAGGTATGTTTTGATAATTTTCCAATACAATAAAAAAATAAGTCTCACTTTGTATTTTATGATCAATCAATCTTAGCCATTAATTGAAATTAAAATCAAAGGCCATGATTTGGAGTAGCTTTTATAACTTACTCTTGGAGTCAATATAACTCTCCTCTCTCTCTCTCTCTCTCTCTCTATATATATATATATATATATATATATATATATATATATATATATGTGTGTGTGTGTGTGTGTGTGTGTGTGTGTGTGTGTGTGTGTGTGTGTGGATTGTTTTATGAATAGGAAAATAAGGATATGAAGCCAACACTCAAACTAGGGTTAATAAAGAATTATCTTGGCAACAAACACTAGGGTTAGGATTGAATGATCATTGACTCCCCTTGATCAAACACTATATTAAATTGAGTTTCTTGATCACTGGAAGAGACTCGGGATAAAGTGTAGAGTTAATTTTGAAGACTGATTCTTGTAACCTTTTAGAACTATTTGATTAGTGGAACGGAGAGTTGCCCTCTCCTCCAAAGTAGGTCAATTTTGGACTGAACTGGGTAAACAATTTGATTGTGTTCTTTCTCGTTCTCGCTGTTTATCTTTTCTTTTGATTTTATTGCCTCTCCACTTTATTGGTTACTTAATTCATTTTTTGAACCACACATCAAGTTCTTATTGGTGTGATTTAATCGAATTCACAACACATAAATTTTTTAAACAATTCTCAAAAAATATATATAGTTATATGACATTTTTTTTGTGAAATTGCTAACATTTGAAATTACTTTAAATATATCAAAATTTAAGATTTTAAAACATAAAAATATTAAACTATATTATAAAAAGATAAATGTAACAATTTTTTCAAGATGAGTTGACTTCGTGGGTTCATGAATTTAGAATCATAAACCCATTAACTGAACCGAACCACTTTGAATTTGAACGCATTTGTTGGGTTTTTGTATGTTGGCTACATTTTGCAAAAATAATTTCTAGCCACATGTTGGATAACATGTTGTAACATGTTTGTACAACATCATGTCTGCTGAAGTGCGTGTTAATTTTATATCATATCTTTGAAGATTTGTTTCAGAAATAGGTTTGTGCCTATCCACGTATGCCAGGTCACGCCCTGTCTAACACATTACTAAAGGCGGTCTTGCTCTATTTGTTTCCTAAAACTAAGATGCTATATTTTAGGAACATATTATTTGTTTGAAGAATATATTTGAAGAATATATTTGAAGGCGGTTTGTGTATTTTATTTAATCCAAAAATATAACTCAATATATTTTTGAAGTGAATCAAATCTTTTATTTATTTGAAGAAAATCTTTGGGCTGACTGCACTTTTCCAGTTGTGTGTCTGAAAACCTAACTTGTGCAGCAAGGCCATCTCATGCTATAAATACATGAAGACTCAGACCCATTTTGCACATTGAAGCCATTGTTCATCAAAGATGTAGTCTTTAGGGTTTCGTGTCCTTGAGCCACTCTCTAGGAGAGTTGGTGTTAGTGAACCACTCGGGTTATGAGATGGTCACTATGTCCTCACTCAGTAACCTGTAGGTAATGAGTTGAGTATTGTACTTGGAGGAAGCTTGTAAGCAACTCCAAATTGTGAACTTAGTCAAGGGTGTTGGCTAGGTATTTGTCATTGAAGTGCGTCTTCATCGTTGTCTAGGAGAGTGTCTCCATTATGTTGTTATTGAAATCCTTACTGGTTGTAAGGTTGAGGGGAAGTGAGCAGATGTTCTCATATCTAGGAGTTCCTAGGTAGAAATTAGCACAGATAGTGATTAGGGGCGAAGTCAAGAACCGTGGTGTTGGTCGAGGGCTTCAAACTAATATTATCATAGTAGATTTTCTTTCTGGATTGGTATCCCCCAGATTAGGTGACGTTGCACCGAACTGGGTTAACAAATAACTTGTGTTATTTATCTTCCTGCACTTAATTTATTTTTAACTTGTCTATTGTGTTATGTACTGCTACGAGATGTTGTAGCATCTTTCGCAGCATCTTTCTATCAGCCTTCCAGAATTTGAATTTCAGGATTTGCTCAGATTAGACTCGCACTTGAATGAGTTCGGATAAAATGCAGGTTGAATTAGGTCACCAGGTTGAACGAGTCACCCGAACCCGTGAACACCCCTATTCTATGGTACTCGTATTCTGTTAAGAATTAGGTTGGAAATATAATAATAATAATAATAATTGGAGAAAATATTTCATCTTACAAGTCGATTTTGTAATGTTGGGTTAGTTTCAACTTAAAAATCTAAGATGATATAAAAGCCTCCCTAAAACTTGTTAGGTCACCTGCTATTAGATTTCTCTTATCGGATTACTCACCATTTATATTCATGCACCGAACTAATAGTTTTAGATGTAAGGATGTCAATTTGATCTGCAAATGAAGATCCCCGTGGAAATTGCCCCATTTTTGGGATACGAAAATTGGGAATTTTTCTCTATAGGGATGAAGGTCGGGGACAAAATTTTATCCCCACTTCGTGGAAACTCCATCACAGAACACTATTAAAATAATATTTATATGTGTATATATTAAAATGTTTTATGTATTTTCACACGATATGTATATAAATTGGATTCTATGTAATGTTTATTATTTACACAAGACTAATAATAATGTCTTAATTTTTTTCTTTGTTTTATAATTAAACTTTTATTTATGTTATAACGTTTGATAGAAAATATTAAAAACTTAATATTTTTTTAATGTTGATGTTTTCTTAAGGAAGTTGTGGAGATCTTCGGGAATGACGATAAAGAAAGAATACTCCCTAAAACGAGATATGAAAAATATTTTAGATGGTGCGGAATGAAATAGTAAAGTTATTCCCCATTTATTCTCTGCTCCGTTGATATCTCTAATTGGATGTGATGAGTGTTAAGATTCAACTTGAAGATAAAAATATTTTAGATATGTATGTTTATAAATATACAATCATAATATCCCAAGACAATTTTATAAAATTATGTTAAGACTTAACTCTAACTCAAAGTTATAAGAAATTTTAACCAAAAATATGTTTGCATCAAAAAATATGTTTTTATTTATGTATGGTAAGCAAACTAACTCAGCTTATCTGTAAATGAAAAAGACTTATATCAAGAAAGATTCATAAGATGTTGACCTTACATAGGTATGTTTTCACTATGAGTTGAGTGAAATGGAACAAGTACTATTAATTTCATTCATAGACTATGGTCCGCGGACCGGTTCGTTTGACCTATATATATGGGTCACATGAGTCAAATATGTTCAAGTATGGTCTATTTTTATGTGGGCCTACTGCCTACATGCAAGGGTGTAGTTGGGTATGCTATATAGCCCATCTTTTAAAAAAGAATGAAGTTGGTGTTTTATGAGAAAAAGGAGATGTTTTCTCTTGAGACCCCATGGTCCTTTTTCCTCCTCTAAATTTTACTTTTTTGCCCTTCAATAAAAATATCGGTTTCTACGGACCGATTTTTTTCGCCTTGAAAAAAATTCGGTTTCTGTTAACTGAAATTTTCCTGAATTTGAACTAGAAAAAATTTCGATTTCTGCGAACCGAAGTTTTTATCAAGGGAAAAATTGGAATATTTGGGGGTATAAAAGATACATCGAGGGCCCGAAGAGAAAACATCGAAAAAGGAAGCATAGTGGGTATAAACCGACGTTCGATAAAAATTAGAGTATTTGATAGTTATTCCTTCGTCTTTAATTATAAATAAACTTTTATGTTTAGATTTATTCGATAACTAATGTATTTGGTCAGATTCTAGATCAGATATATTAGTTATTTAATAAATTTAAAAAGTGAAAATTTACTTATAAGAATTTAATTGATATGCATCGATAGTGTAAAATAATTTTACACTGTCAATCAATATCAACCATGTTTTCCGCCACATCACCCCACTTTCTTGACATGACATGGCAAAATGATGATTATTTATTGGAAGATCGTATAAAACTATTTTACATCGTCAGTGTATATCAATTAAACTCTGCTTATAATGTCGGATGCAGTAGATTTTAAAAAACAGTTATGAAATACATCATATGATAAGATGATAGATTTGCATTGGAAAATGGTGTAAATTTAGACGTATTAGTCAATCCTTTCTATGTTGAGTTTAATGGACATCATACATCAGTGTAAAATATTTTAACACAAACATTCAATAAAAATAAGTTATTCCTCCCCATTATATCATTAAAGTGGTGTGTAGTTGGATGATTTGGCGGAATATATAATCGATATTAAATGACAGTGTAAAATTATTTTATATTGTCGCTGCATGTCCAATTTTCTCTTTTATATTTTGGTACTCTAATAATGTCCAATTTTCTCTTTTATATTTCGCTGCACAGACAGTGTAATGCACTCTTTACATGGACAACTAATTAAAATCCATTTTTTTACACGTCAATGATGGAATGTTGGAATGTTATTGGACGTCTCTCTCTAATTTATTAAATTTTAATTTAAAATAATGACATGACAGAATGATGGAATGTTATTGGACGTCTGTGTAATCCCACTTTACACTACATGTGCATATTCTTTAAACTCTTTAATTTATCTCAAAGGAGTGTATTTGTTAAAACTTAGTAGAAATACAAAAGTAAACAAAGATCACTTGATAAACTTATTCGTCTTATTTTTGACACTTTTGATCACTATAGTTCTTACATAGACAATTTTGTCGACAATATTTAGAAATAAAATAAACAATGAGTTTATAGCAAATAGTAGTACATTATTACTTTATTAATTTGTTTAGTACAACATCAATTATTATAGATACAACTAATTGATTTTCTTTTTTTTTTTTTTCAAAGGAACTAATTGATTTCTTGAAGTGCCCAGATACAGAGCTAGGAATTAAAATGTGGGACCACATTCGGGGGGACCAAATAGTTTACAACTGAATTTTAAATGCTCAATATATACAAATAATTTATAATTTAAAAAATTTATAAGTAAAATAAACAAGTGAAATTATCAACAAAAAAAACAAATGAACTTTTTTTTTTCTAACTATCTTTCAATTAAATTTAGAAGAAAAAGAATATTATACACTTTTCAATTAAATAACTGCAATGCAAAGAAATATATTTCATTCAAGACAAACAAACAAAAAAAACCTTAAAATGCTAAGAAATTAATAGTGATCCTAAATAAAAATAATTATATAAAAAATCACAGGAAATGGCTAAAAATGAACATAACAAATTACGAATAGGTGGGGAAAAAATGAGCATTTTAATCGACAAACTAATAGATAATGATAAAAGGAAATATTATTATTTGTTATTTTAAGTAAGATATTATTAAAGTTAAATATTAATTATGTCAATTATATTTAAAACATTAAATAAATAAAAATATTCATTTGGTGGAACTAGCGCACTTGCTTTCTCTCTTTTTATTTTTCCTTCTGTCTGTCTCTTGCACTCAAACCTCTATCGGCTATAATTAGAACTCTGCCACATTTGGTGGCACCAACGCACCCCCTTTGTCGTCCCTCACTTCCCTCTACCATGGAAGGTACCGTCGTATGATGCAACAATCCAAACAAAAAGAGAAGGATTGAAGATTAGGGGAGCCGAGAGAGGGTGGGGCAACCGGAATCAAAGACTAGAAAGCTAACACAGAATAGATTAGGTACTTTACTGAATATGGGGCACGCACATACATACTAATGAATTAAAAAAATTATTGTTTCTTATTAAAAAAAAACCGAAAAAAGTATAATACAACCAATGAATTGAAAATATATTAACCATAACTATGCTAAAAAAGACATTGCATAAGTCACCAAAATTTATTTCTTATTTTGCCGGTGCAACATATTCTCATTTACACATAAAATAAATGTTGATGGCTTTTTTAGCTCAGGATTATTTTCTTCGCCAAAATTGTTACATAAAGAAACAAGGAGCTGAGCTACAACTATTTTACAATACATCTTCAAGGTGCAGCTTTTTTCTTCAATAAGTTACGTGCATCAAGGCATCAGGGGATATCTATACGTTCCAACTATGTTGGCACCCATAGACATCCCCATCCTATGCCTCTAGCTCATAATCAAGGTGCAGCTTAAGCTTTGAAGTGTCTAAGAACTTTTATCCACTGCTTTCCCTAAGGATGTGAAGTTCAACCTGAAAATAAGGAGTCAATCAAAACAAATCAAGCAATACTTAACAGGAATAACATCAGAGAACAAATTTAGTAATACTTCTACACTGCCAACGTAGAAGTATGCACTGATAGTGTAAAATAATTCTATACTGTCAACCAATAGCAATCATGTATACTGCCCCACTTTCTTCATATGACATGGAAGATTAGATCTTTCTTATTGGAAGTCGATGTAAAATTAATTTACACCGATGGTGTGTATCCTTTACTCTCCTCTGATATTTTAGGAAGTAATAGTACAAACAGACACTAGTGAAATATGATTGAAATATTGTGTATACCTGATAAGAGGTTTCCTCTGTGGTACAGGAGCAGGAATCCGACATAACAATGGTGCTGTCAGCTCCGCAGGCTTTTTATTCCAAAAAATATGAAAAGAAAAAGGGGAGAAAAAAAATAGTTAGAACACTTGTAATAATTTTCACATAATGCAACTGAAATAGAACACTTGTTAAGGTATATATAAAATAAGTAGCAAGAGATGGATCATTCCGAATGTGAGTTCTCCAAGAAAACAAAAAGCAAATAAATTCAGTTGTTTGTGTAATATTGGATTAAGGGCTTGTTTGGATTGAACAATTTGAGTTTATCTATTGACATTAACACTTGTTTGCGAGAGCTTATGGAAACAGCTTATGTTCATAAGTTGATTTTAACCTATTTCCATAGCCCTCCAAGATATGGTATGAAAACATATAAAAACAGTGACTTTATTTTATCTTTTATCATAAAAATAAAAATAACTTGTACATATGCACTTATATAATATGCACTTAGGCTATAATTAAGTTGCTTAGCCAAACAGGTTCTAAGTGACAGAACAAATGCAAACTCAATAATACCCTCGTTAAAAAATCATAAAATACCCTCTCAACTTTTTTTTTTGAACAAGCAATACCCTCTCAACTTTATGTGACATGTTATGATGTGGTAATCTATATGGATACAAGATAACCTCATCATATATATAGGAAGCAGTTAAGGAAAAGCTAGTGTATGAACTATTTACAATTGCTGCATAATATTTTATTGAATAATCCGACAGTGAAAATCTTCCAAATTTAAGCCAGAATAAGAGAATAACCTCGAGCTCTTCCAAGCCTCCATTAGAAAACGAATGAGTTGAACATATGGTTTCCTTAGAAATAACTTGCTCTTCCGCTACTGTAAACTTTGAGTTTGGAGAGTCAAAATTGTTGCTTTTCACGCTCCCACCATTATCGTTGACTTGATTTCTATACCCCAAATCTTCTTCAAGCTCATCCGGTTCTTGTGCCAAAGCTTGATGCGCTTCATACGGACCAGACATAATCTGCTCGATGGCTAGTCGTTCGTCTTCTTTGGTGTTAGATGTATCAGGAGCAACAGATTGTTTGTTATGCATCGCTGATCCATTGGGTACACTATCACCAGAAGGAATCTCACCAGCCGATTTCAGACAAGGTTTCAAACTCTTTTGATCACCCATACTATTGACTTCAGAGTCATCGAATTTCATTGAACATGAACTAGTAGCACTAATAAGAGTTCTATCTTCATGAACTTCCCTATTGGGAGGAGATAAAGAGGACTTTGAAATCCGCGAGTTATTATTATCCTCCAATCGCTTTCTCTTCCTTGTGTCATCTGCTCCAAGTACAGCTGCTTTACCGCCTTGAGACTTTTCAGGTTGACTTTGACCAGAAACCCTTAATTTTGAACTTTGTTTATTCTCACCAGTTGCTTTAGGTCGAATGCCACCAGGAAATATGAAATTTGGTATGTTACGGCGTTTCACATGGGAAACGTGGATTTCCATTCCAGGTTTCCATGAAGTGTATGCGTTGACAGAATTCTTCCAATCTTCCACAGTTAGCCTTATATCAAACTGTTCACCTTCATTTACCGGAACTCCTTGTTTACGCTGCAGACCCATAAAGTAACATTGGTGGAAGGATCTAGATTTGTCTGAAAATTCGCCAGGATGTGGATGACACTGAAGCATGCCATAAGTGTACCTCTCAATCTACAAGTTTAAGGAAATGTGGTTATTATCAAATTGAGATTCAAATCGTGAATTAGAAGACCTATTTTTCAAATAGTGAATCGAATCTTCTTATGAATCATAAGATATGTTACTAATGAAATTTTATTTTAAAGTAAACAGAGATGACATAGCAAAATTATAGGTTGATATGTTGTATACAAACCTCAAAATAATTGAAGATTTTAGTCATAAATCTGATAGGACTCGATCATAACTATCAAAATCAAATGAAAAAAGAAAAATGGCAGACTATATAAAGTTGAGAAAAAAAATGTGACCGTTAAGACTAAGTTTAGGTAGTGATTCATTAGAATGAATCCGGATTCATCATAATGAATGAAGATTTGTATCAATTTGGGTTTGATTTTGTATTGAACCAAGATATGACCGCATGTATCGTACAATACTGATAACCATGTAAACAGCTGATATAGATTATACATTATGCAATGCAAGAACAGAAAATGAAAAGTAATATCCGCCCCTTCCCCCGCTCTCAAAACCAAAGAAAATGTAAAACGGGGGAATTAAGAGAAAAAATATAACCGGTAATAAGCAATGATAAAATTTGCAGTGTCATACCTTCAATGTCAACTGGCGGAGACGAGACTCAACCCATCCTTTCCATTGTCTAAGGTCGTCCGGATTCTCTGCTGTAATGTCTATTTGTAGGTAATTCTTGTAAGCTTCAAAAAAGGGATAAGGTTCAAAAAGAGTATCCCAGTCAGCCTTGCTAGCCTCCATAGCCTACAAAGACCATAAACATCGACAGAAAAAAAAAAAAAAAAAAAAAAAAAAACACTGAATCAAATTCAATTCAAAATTCATTAACCGAACTAGAAAAATTGATTGAGAATATTCATATGATTTGCCAAAAGAAAACTTTTTTTACGATCTTCATATCATACCTCACATATTTCAGTTCCCCTCTTAAATTCCTCCGACATAATAAGCAGTGTACTTGTTGTCACATTGTAAGTAGAGTTCATGCAAGGATAAGCAGGAGTAATTATAGGCATTAGATGATATTTATCTTTAGGATTCCTTCTAGGGTCCCAAACGGATAGTCCAAGAGATCCTTCTTCGATGGCACAAAGCATGACTGGATTCGGCCATCGCCACTGAGTATATACCCTAAAGAATCTAGACACCAACATATTAGGAAGTGCGTTAGGATAAAGCTGGCATATTCGACCAACAAGCAATGCCAGGTTAATACCACCAAGAAAACCAGCAACCTGTCAATGAAATAGGAAAAAGATGCTTTAGGAAAATCCATATCAAATAATAGTAAACGATTTTGGAACAGAAAATAAGCAATCAGGTATAGTAGTTATGTCATACATTTGAATATACACCACGACGCTTTGCCCAAAACCTCATGCATCTCAATGTTGTGCGAAAATTCTGCATTTCAGAAACAGAATACAATCATTCATAAGAATGTCACACAAAAACTTAACGTAAAATCTAGGTGAGTAAATTTTATAACCACCACCTGAATATTTGGAACTAAACGCAGAACTTGATCAGTTACTCTACATCCATTGAGACTGAGAACAGTTTGTTCGTCTACATTTTGTAATATTGATTCCTGTGATACATCTAAGTCCTGCCCAAAAAATAATTCCACTATTACTAAATGGTAAATTTGAAGTAACAAACAATCTACACTATAAAGACAGAAAAAACATATATGAATGTCACATCTGTAGAACATTCATTTGTGGAATAACTAAATGTCCAAAGATCAGGTCCCAAATGAATGGCTTCTTCCCTAATTCCTTCCGCTACGCTACAAAACGATAGTGTTACTATAACCACTATTTAAAAACACTTTGTATTAAATCGCATATCGCAAAACATTGGCAATTTCTTAAAAATCCTCTATATTAGAGTGCTATGAAGTTGTTATGGCCGCAATTTGACAACACTGCCAAACATTGAGTAAGTGCCTAAGCCTTGATCCAGAAAGGCAGTAACCATTACGAGATTGGAATTGGTTGGTATCAAATTTCCATTTATAACACTAACATTAAGTATGATACTAATCTTTGATCCAGAAAGGAAGCGACCGTTGCGTTGAGTGGAATAGGATGGTGTCATAATGCCTATTTTTAGAAAATTAAAAAAGGATCTCTCATATTATTTAGGACTTGTGTGTTTATGCTTTAAAAAGTGATTTTATAATACAGCTTTCTTCAAAAAGCTGCGATTTTAACCGTTTGAGAATCAAAATGGACATTGACAGGAACAAAGAAACAATTTTTTTGACCAAAATAGTTAATATTTTTGCAAAAATGACTTACTTCAGGAATAACCCACAGTGCCAATCTTGCATACAGAAGATCTACAGAAACTCCATTGAACTTGAATTTCATCACAGGAACATGAGCATCAGGCACAGGGTGCAATTCAGTTACTTCCTCCATCTCAGATAGCATCTTCTGTAGCTCACCAAAGAAATCTTCCTAAACCCAATTGAAATAACAACCTAAGTTAAAAAGAAATATAATCTGTAAAAACGATATTTTTTTTTGTTAAAATCAACCATTAACATACTTCTCTAGTTGCATGTCTAGGTCCCACACAAAGGGTATCAATATCAGCTCCAGGTCCATGCACCTGCGAGATTTGGAGTCAAATGGTTAAAATAAAAACAACAAAAATAAATATTGCTAAATGTATATAGGATACACAATAGAAGTAAAAAGCAAAGATCAAAGAGTATTGTAAAACAGACATGAAAGATTTGGGAAAATAAGAATAGCTCTATACCCCAAGTCGATAGGAGCCAAAAGTGAAAATCTTGGCATTTGCTTCATGCACCAGTTGTTCATTGAATCCCTTCGCCCGGCTGATGGTCTTAACCCAAATCTTCACAATCTAGTTTATAATATAACAGCACAATCAAAACAAACGAATTCATAGCAATCTGCACTACATTTCCAAGATTTTTTTTTTAAGTGATCAAATGTTAAGGGTGAGAGGAGGCTGTCCCCATTACTAGCATTATATTTGAATATTTATGTCTTTAGTTAAAAACGATACAGTCACTACAATCAATAAATCGGAGATGTTCAATGAAGATAGTAGATTGTACAGTTCATAATAGTATTGTTAAATAGAGGCTATACTATAGTGTTTTAAGTTGTAACGTGATCTTCAATTGACAACACCGGTTCGTATTTCTATGTTAGCAAATTGGATTCAAAACATGAACTTGAAACGTGAATCGTGATATCTTCATCTAAAAACTCCGATTTTCTAACCCTAGAAACTGTATCGTTTTTTCACTGCATATAATCCGAGTTCCTATATTTCTTTTCCAAGGTTGAATTAAATGAAATTACATCAAAAAATAAACAAGGTCAACCTGGTCTAGCCTGCCAAGCACTTCCTCCCTACCCACTGCCTCCTGCTGACTCTCATACAATCCAACACCTTGCAAGTACTGAACACCAAAAATCCAAATTCAGTACAAAATAACACTACCAAAAGCACCAAAATTCCATATAAATTCACAATAACTGCAAATAAAAAGAACCTTTTCAAGTTCATGGCTCTTGATCACATCTTCCTCAGTTGGTCCAGCCAATGAAATCGGCTCAGTTATGCCTAACCATTTCTGTCCATTATTCTGATTGCTCAATCCAGGGATCCCCATCAACAAATTGATACAGTTTTTTTTTTTTCTTTTCTTTTCTTTTTCTAATTATAGTATGATATTTTTCGTTTCAATGATAGGGTTGCAAAGCAAATTTGCAATGAGAATTATCAGTTACTGATCTTTTTTTTTTCAATTTTTTTTTCCAATAAAATCAAATGAAACCAAATTGAAACACAAAAAGGAACAAAAAATTACACACACTATAACAATGTGATGATAATTGTTGTTTTTTGCTTTTACAATATTAGGGTGAAAACGTTCAAAGCAATGAACTTTTACCACAAAAACATGAAAAGCACAAAAGGGTGCAAAATTACAAAGCCAAATCAAACAATTTCATATGAAAATAGAACAAATTGTACAAAATTTCAAATTGGGGCTTTTTCAACCGCAACCCTAAATCAGCAACAACGAGCAATCGCGACAACTGAGATGAACAAAGATGTGATGAACGTGATCGGAAGTGCAGAAAGGCTTCAACTTGATGAAATCTCTAGGGTTTGGCACTTCCTACGATGATTGAATTGAACCTTGAAAGCTTCAATGGAAAAAGTAAAATATGTTTCAATAAATAATTAAATAAATAAAATTAAAATAAAATAAGGAAGAAAAATTTAACAGAAAATTAGAAAATTGCAGAGAGAGAGAGAGAGAGTGCTTACGGAGAGGAAGAAAAAGGGTTCGGGGAAACAGCTATGATGATGAAGAATGGAAGTAAGTGATAAATAGAATATGCATAAAAGATATACTAGAGATTATTAACTTGTTCAAAAAGTAAATAAATAATATTAATATTTATTTTATTTTTTGACAGAAAAGTAAAATAAAAATTTTTTTAAAGGAAAGTAAAATAAAACTATATCTTGTATTTTGGGCTTTTAATGATATCCAAGACTATTTTACCAAAAACTAAAAAAAAAATATTTATAAAATTTAGGGTAAATAGGATTTTACCCCTGCAAAATAAGCGAATTTTGTTTTAACCCTACAAAATAAAAATTTGGAATTACCACCCTGTAATATGAAGATTCTATCTTTTTACCCCCTGCTTGACAACTTGGCATAGATTTTTATATTTTATGAGGTGGTCCACATATGTGGCATTTAATTCATTTTTTTTTTTTTGACGCAAATTTAATTCATTTTTTATTTTTTTTAATTTGTACATGTCTTTTTTATTATTAAATAAATTGGTGACAAATATATAAAAAATTCCACTTAATTAGTTTTTTAAAAAATAAAAGTTATTAAAATAGATGGTGGAGTATTTTTATATTATTAAAAAAAAGAAAAAGAGAAAGTTAAAACAACACAAAAAGATCATATAAAAAAACAAAAAAAATATGTTAATCCATTGTTTCTAACGCACAAAAAAAACGAAAAAAAAAACTCAGAATTCCTTTTCTGTAATATAACACAAAACTTTCTCCTTCTCATTATTGATTTCCTATACAGGCAGAAACTGGGAACCAAAATTCTTATCCCATTATTGATTTATCTGGTACAACATCAACAACACTTTAAAAATTGATTAACAGCAACATAATTTCTCTGCTACGAATTAGTGTTTTCGTCGATCTCAATCTCTCTCTCTCGTTGTTCTTTCTGGGTTGTTGTTCTTGGTGGTGTTGATGATTTTGTTGTTGTTGTTGTTGCTCTTCTTGTTGATGATGTTGTTGTTGTTCTTGGTGGTGTTGATGATTTTGTTGAATGATGAAGGTTATGGTGGTAGGGATGAAGGGGAAATTAGAAAAGGATTTTTTTTTTTAATTTATAATTTATTTAATAATAAAAATGACATGTGCAAATTAAAAATGAATTAAATGCCACATATGTGTGTCACCTCGTAAAAATAAAGATTATATGACAAGTTGTTAAAAAGGGGTAAAAAGACGGAATCTTCATATTGCATGGGGTAATCCCAAATTTTTATTTTGCAGGGGGTAAAACCCTATTAACCCTAAAATTTATATTCCATATAATAAAAACGCTAACTTGTGCACCGTACACCATATAGTCCACTTGTGTATGTTAGCCAAAGCCTAGTTTATATATTACGTACACGATGTTTGTTTTTGTACAACGTACACAGTGTTTTTAACGAACATTCTTGGCTTTACCGTGAAACAAGGAGATGGTTTTTTAGTCCTAAATCAAAAGGTACACCTCGTTAATTTATACCTTAATGTACCGATATATATATATATATATATATATATATATATATATATATATATATAATAACATTAATAAAGGGAAAACATTTCTTTTGGTGTAGCCTTTTTTTAAAAATCCCAAATTACCCTTATGAAACTCTAACTTCCAAAACCAACTCCCTTCTAAAATCAAATCTCTACTAACTTTCAAAATTAACCAACTACTCTTCATTTCTTCTTCATATTCATTCCTGTTTTCTATTAAGAATTTGAGTTTTATAGTATGATGATGATGATGATGATGATGATGATGATGATGATGATGGCTACATACATAATAAGCATATTCAGGTTTGTCTTTGTATTGGTTTAGTCTCTATTTTCTTCAACAAGACATGAAATTAGTTATATGTTACATAGATTTCAAAACACTAAATAGAGAGTATGTGAAAATTAATATGTTGGTACGCATTGCTCATCATATGTATACAATCATGGGCTGCTTTGGGATAGTCTACCTGTATTCTAATTGAATATAAGACTGAGCATCCTATAAATCATTTTTATTCCTTTTCTCAATGTATTTTTTTTATCTTCGGTACAAATTTCATTTTTATTCCTTTTCTCAATGATTTCTTTTTTATCTTTACCAATTTTTATAGTTTCATCTACGGAAGCATAATTTGTTAACAAAAAAAAAAGATTCAAATATAGAGGTATCTATTCTAAATTGCTATATTTTGCTATTTACTTTATATTCTATCAAATTTCAGATATTAACTTTCGAGATTGTAATAAACTGTATCTTGGAGTGGTTAAAAAGTGAATACATCCATATGAAATAGCCCCAAAATGCACTCCATGTTTGTTTAAAGAAACACCACGTGTCATTTCTCTTTAAGATGCCCTCTTTATTTACAAGTGGTTCATTTTATTCTTGATGGAGGATTACCATTTTAGAGATATGTTCCAATCAAGGATTGGCTGTAATACCAATGTGCTTTAACAAAGTCAAGCATTTTACGTTAAATGAATTTGTAGCACACCCTTTCGAACAATTTTTTTTTTTTCAACTTAGACTCTCAAGTTTTAAATGATCCGTGTACTTTCACATTCAACTAAACTACAAATTCATAAGAATCATTAAAGTAATAACATATCTGCTTTAAATGTGAATTTAATTTAAATTTACTAGGCATGGTATTTGTAGTGACAAGGTGTAAACTGAGGTGATAAAGAGAAGTCACAATGGTTACTTATAATTCATGTTTGTCACTGGTATCATATCATAAAATACCCTCATTTCTCCTTCTACTCTTTGGTCTCTAGTTTATACATTTTTTCCCTTAAGGAAGCATGTACTGAAACACATCAGTTCAAAGCATATATGTTCTACTTCTTTTTTTTGGTACTAAGAGATTCTACTTTTTTCTCTCATTACAATCTACTATTTTCAATTCTGTGTTTTTATTATTTTTTTGAAAATCTACTTTTTATTAGGAAATATCTGCATAATTGTTAATTTACTGTGTATATATTTATTTTCCTTTATTAGTTTGATTATATCAAATCCCACTAATTTAGGATCACGGTTGTTATGGATTAGGATTAGCACTACTGTCTTCTCAAAATGTATTATATATATGATGTAGAAACATGTGGATATACATATAAAAACATACTGAGTTTTATTCCAAATTGCCTTGTCTTTCACATACCCTATAACACATTCTTGTTGCTATCTTAAGATGGCATCAGAGCTCGATCAGGGAATTAAAAATTCACATGATGAAGAGTCAAACAACAATAGCAGCAAACCAAATAACAAAAACAATTCCGGTATGGATTCTTCAAATCCATATTACATTCACCCTTCAGATCACCCTGGTCACTTACTTGTTCCAACAAAATTGAATGGCACCAATTACCCTTCATGGAGCAGATCGATGGTCCATGCTCTCACAGCCAAAAACAAAGTGGGTTTTATCGATGGATCCATCAAAGAACCATCAGAAGAAAAGCAACCTGCAGAATATGCGCTATGGAATCGATGCAACAACATGATTTTATCATGGCTCACACATTCTGTAGAACAGGATTTGGACAAAGGAGTCATCCATGCCAAGACTGCCTATCAGGTTTGGAAAGATTTTAAAGATCAATTTTCACAGAAAAATATACCAGCAATATATCAGATTCAAAAGTCATTAGCCTCCTTATCCCAAGGCACCATGTCAGTCTCAACCTATTTTACAAAAATCAAAGGCCTTTGGGATGAATTAGAGTCATATCGCACTCTTCCTACTTGCAGCCAGATGAAGGCTCATGATGAGCAAAGGGAAGAAGATCGCTTGATGCAATTTCTCATGGGCCTTAATGACTCTTACAGCACCGTTCCCAGCAACATTCTCATGATGTCACCATTACCCAATGTGCGACAAGCTTACTCTCTAGTCATCCAAGAAGAGACACAACGCCAAATGACTTCTGAAATAACAAAGAATTTCTCCATTGCTGCTGCAGTCAATAATCATTCAAACAACTCCTCCAACAAGCCTTTCAAAAACAAGCATTGTGAACACTGCAATAGAGATGGCCACACAATTCATAATTGTCGAACTCTAAAATTTCACTGTGATTTCTGCAATAGGGATGGACACATAGAGGATCATTGCAAGGTTAAAAATGGAACATAGGGTTCGAACAACATGAGAAATCAGAGCAATAGACAACATCAATCACAGCAGCGACAAGTTGGGTCTCGAAGTACTGCATCTAGATCTTTCCCTGCTGCAAACACATCGGAAACTTCACAATCTGCACTTGAATTATCAACAGAACAACTTCAACAACTTGCTCGTGCATTTACTATGATTTCTTCAAACAATAGTGCTGGTAATAACAATAGTCATGCAAATGCTGCAGGTCTGTCTCTCTTCTCTAATGCCTCAATAAATTCTGTATTCACTAAGCCTTGGATTTTGGACAGTGGAGCCACTAATCATATTACATCTGACCATACCAGTCTCTCTAAAACAAAGTCTTCTTCAATTCCTTTTGTCAATTTACCCACTGGTTCTTCTGCTCCAATCACATCGGTTGGGGACATGTCATTCAATACCAATATAACACTACATGATGTTTTATGTGTTCCTTCATTCCGATTAAATTTGATGTCTGCTAGCAAACTGACCACATCCTTAAATTGTTGTGTTATTTTATTTCCTGATTTTTGTGTATTACAGGACTTGGCTACGGGGAAGATGATTGGCTCGGGTGAACAATGTGGTGGTCTCTATTACATGTCTCCATTGCAACGAACTCCTATCTCTCATCAAGTTTCTCAGGCCTCAGACATATGGCATATGCGACTTGGACACCCATCTGTATCTCGTCTCAAATTAGTTTCCCCTTTATTGTCTCCAAATAACATGTCTTTTGATAATGATTGTAATATTTGTCCCATTGCTAAACAGACCAGACTTTCTTTTCCTTTAAGCCCTATTTCAACTCATGCTCCATTTGATTTATTACATTGTGATATTTGGGGTCCTCATAAAATTCCCACACATTCAGGGGCACGCTATTTTTTAACTATTGTTGATGATTTTACAAGATGCACGTGGCTATTTCTCATGCAATACAAGTCAGATTCTCAAAATATTTTAAAATCCTTCATTAAGTTCGCCTATACCCAATTTCAAGCAACTGTTAAAGCAATTAGAGTTGATAATGGGTCTGAATTCATGTCCATGAAAGATTTTTTTCAATCTCAAGGTATAGAACATCAACGAACTTGCGTTTACACTCCACAACAAAATGGAGTTGTGGAACACAAACATCGTCATATTTTAAATGTGGCACGAGCATTATTATTTCAATCACACCTACCCCTTGAATTTTGGGGAGAATGTGTATTGATTGCTGTTTACTTGATAAATCGGCTGCCATCTCCATTACTATCCAACAAATCACCTTTTGAATTATTATATAACAAGCCACCACCACTTGATCACTTAAGGGTGTTTGGTTGCTTATGTTTTGCCACAATTGTCCATCCTACACATAAATTTGATCCTCGTGCAAGAAGAGGTATATTTGTTGGATATCCTACTGGACAAAAAGGATACAAAATTTATGATCTTGAGACAAAGAATTTCTTTGTAAGTCGTGATGTTAGATTTTGCGAAACCGATTTTCCTTCCATTCCCACAACATCTAAACCCAACTCAATCTCATATCATCCTCCCCATGAAGCCTTGGATGATTCACCTATTCCCACACCATCTCATGTACCTTCCACACATGATCTGAATCCTCCTCCACAACCACCTACTGCAACACCTTCCGCTACCTCACCCATAAATGACTCAATATCAACCACATCACATACTCCAGAACCACCAACTTCCCCCATTCCCCAAGTTAGACGATCCCTCCGTGACAAGAACCCCCCGATATGGCATCAAGACTACCACATGTCTCCACAAGTCAATACATCTTCCTCGGTACCAACGTCTCGGTCAGGTACTCGATATCCTCTTTCTCATTATCTTTCATATTCACGTATTTCTTCTACACATTGTACTTTTCTAGCTAACATTACAGCCAATAAAGAGCCTCAATCTTATGATCAAGCTATCCATGATCCACAATGGCAAGCAGCAATGAATACAGAACTAGAAGCATTACAGCAAAACAACACATGGAATCTAGTACCCCTTCCTCCTGGTCATAAGCCCATCGGTTGCAAATGGGTATACAAAATAAAGTATAAATCTGATGGGACAATAGAGCGCTATAAGGCACGCCTTGTTGCTAAGGGGTACACTCAGGTTGAAGGGATTGACTATCAAGAAACGTTTTCTCCGACTGCCAAAGTTACTACTCTTCGCTGTCTTCTTACCGTTGCAGCTTCTCGAAATTGGTTCATACACCAGTTAGATGTGCAAAACGCTTTTCTTCATGGTGATTTACATGAATTAGTATACATGGAGCCTCCACCTGGTCTTCGCCGACAGGGGGAGAATGTTGTATGTCGGCTTAACAAGTCACTCTATGGACTTAAACAAGCGTCAAGGAACTGGTTCTCTACTTTCTCTAAGGCCATTCAAAAGGTCGGTTACCAACAATCAAAGGCTGACTACTCTCTCTTCACCAAGCCTCAAGGTACTTCATTCACAGCTGTCCTCATTTATGTTGATGACATACTTCTTACAGGGAATGATCTTGAAGAAATGAAACGTCTTAAAGAGTTCCTTCTCAGACACTTTCGTATCAAAGACCTTGGGGATTTGAAATATTTTTTGGGCATTGAATTTTCTCGTTCCAAAAAAAGGCATCTTCATGTCTCAAAGAAAATATGCTCTAGACATCTTGCAAGATTCGGGACTGATTGGGGCTCGCCCGGACAAGTTTCCGATGGAACAAAATTTGAAACTTACTCCCACGGATGGAGTGGTGCTAACTGATCCAACCAAATATAGAAGGCTCGTTGGTAGACTAATTTATCTTACTGTCACAAGACCTGACATTGTTTACTCTGTGCAAACATTAAGTCAGTTCATGCATGAACCTAGAAAACCACATTGGGATGCTGCATTAAGAGTCCTCAGGTACATCAAAGGCACACCCGGACAAGGCATATTATTTTCAACATCTAACGACCTTTCCTTAAAGGCCTTTTGTGATTCAGATTGGGGAGGTTGTCATGCCACTAGAAGGTCTGTTACGGGATTTTGCATTTTCCTTGGAAATTCTCCTATATCATGGAAATCTAAGAAGCAAGTTACTGTCTCTAGATCATCAGCAGAATCTGAATATCGAGCTATGGCTAATACATGTTTGGAGCTGACTTGGCTACGATTCATACTACAAGATTTGAAAGTCACACAGGCCGCTCCAACACCACTATTTTGTGACAATCAGGCAGCACTACACATTGCGGCGAATCCTGTTTTTCATGAGCGTACAAAGCACATTGAGATAGATTGTCATATAGTACGAGAAAAACTACAAGCTGGTATGATTAGTCCTTCTTATGTGCCAACACGATTCCAGTTAGCAGACGTGTTCACTAAAGCTTTGGGAAAGGATCAATTTGTGACACTGCGCAACAAGTTGGGACTTCACGACATTCACTCACCAACTTGAGGGGGAGTATTAGGAAATATCTGCATAATTGTTAATTTACTGTGTATATATTTATTTTCCTTTATTAGTTTGATTATATCAAATCCCACTAATTTAGGATCACGGTTGTTATGGATTAGGATTAGCACTACTGTCTTCTCAAAATGTATTATATATATGATGTAGAAACTTGTGGATATACATATAAAAACATACTGAGTTTTATTCCAAATTGCCTTGTCTTTCACATACCCTATAACACATATTCTTGTTGCTATCTTAAGACTTTTCTACTGTAAATAAGGTTTCGAATATATATATCACTGAGCAAGAGTAGACTACCGCAATTGAGGAATACTGAAGATGAAAGTGAGATATATCAACAAAAAGTATATATATTTATAGGATCATCGGTTGTAAATTTTTGTTGACAACGCTTCGTTACCTCACTTTCTATAGTAAATTTCAAATTATAATTTTTTTTAGATAAATTTCAACTTATTTTGTTTCTTTAGTTTTTACTAAAATGATTAAGGCTTGGTCTTATTTGGGATGTTCATATAATAGACATCCCTAAATTTATATCACTACAATCACAATATCCATTTTCTTCTTTTTTATTTTTATTTTATTTTACGTTGGTTTATAAAATTTGTATGTGCCTATAAATTATGAAAGACTTTATATGAAAGTTTATTTTTTGCTTGCAAAATTCTAATCTTTTGCAAGTAATAAAGTATGAACCACTTAATTTCTGTACTTATTTTTATTTTTGTCAAGAAACCACTCGATTTCTAAAGGCATAATACATTGTTGTGAACATCGACTAATTGATTAAATCATATTCTTTCTTGCCTTTTTTTAAATAAAAAAATTATTTTTGTATAGATGTCATTAATTTGTGTTTGCATTTATCATTCCTTAAATTTTTTGTTAACATCTTCTCTAAATATGGTTCAATGGTAGTTTATAATTGGTTTAACTACACATTTGGTCCCTTACGTTTATTTTAGGTTTCAATTTGGTCCCTTACGTTTAAAAAGTATCAATTTGGTCCCTTACGTTTAAAAAGTATCAATTTGGTCCCTTACGTTTATTTTAAGTTTCAAGTTAGTCCTTTCCGTTAGTTTTGTCACTAACACCGTTTGAATAGTACACGTGTCAACGTGTCCAAGTGCCACGTGTCAGTCCACGTATGCAAATTGACTGCCACATGTGACAAAATTGACGGAAAGGACCAACTTGAAACCTAAAATAAACGTAAGGGACCAAATTGATACTTTTTAAACGTAAGGGACCAAATTGAAACCTAAAATAAACGTAAGGGACCAAATGTATAGTTAAGCCTTTATAATTTATATGGATTGTTTATAATTACATTAGCGCAATAGAAAATCGCGTATCACAAAAACGGGCACGGAACGTGCCCGTTTGGCCACTAGTATATAATAAAGAGAATACATAAGTTTTGATGTGGACTTTTCATAATACCAACAATATCCTTGATTTTTTTTAGTAGCAATAAAAATCTTTTATTAAAAAACTCACCATAACATAAGACACATCTTTTTTTTAGCAGCAAAAATCTTTTATTAACAAACTGGTCATAACGTAAAGCATATCTTTTTTTTTTACATAAGTTAAACAAAGGCCGGCGCGGAACGCGCCTGCTAGTATATATATAATTATCTATATCTATACTATATATAAAGATAATACATGAGTTTTGATGTGGACTTTTCATAATACCAACAGTATCTGCGTCTGCCTGGCCCGCTAGTATATATATATATATATATATATATATATATATATATATATATATATATATATATATATATATATATATATAATTATCTATACTATATATAAAGAGAATACATGAGTTTTGATGTGGATTTTTCATAATACCAACGGTATCCTTATTTGTTTTAGTAGCAATAAAAATCTTTTATTAACAAACTCACCATAACATAAGACAAATCTTTTTTTTACCAGCAAAAATCTTTTATTAACTAATTGACCATAACGTAAATCATTTTTTTTTACATAAGTTAGACACAGGCTGGCGCGGAACGCGCCTGCCTGGCCCGCTAGTATATATATATAATTAGTTTTCGCAAAATAAGTTCTCTCTCTTTTTTTCGGCAATTTTTTATTTATTTTTTTACGCATTTCACGTAGTAACTTAGTTGATAGAAACATTGTCAAAATATATGTTGAAATCTAATCATAAATATAAGTTTGGTCTAGTGGTGAGGAATTTAAGTAGTATGCATGAGGTCCTCGTTCAATCGGGAATGAATTCACTCAAGTGTAATTTACACTTGAGAGAATAAAGTGTGGTTTGTTACCATTGATCAAGAGAGAAAAACATATAAAAATTTAGAGAAAATGAATTTAGAAGGTGTTAGATTACACTTTATTCTCTTAAGTGTAAATCACACTTGAGAGAATTCATTCCCAACTTAAATATAATTACAAAAAATGAGAAGTTGGATTGAACGGGGAATGGATTCTCCCAAGTGTGATTTACACTTGAGAGAATAAAGTGTAATTTAACACCTTCTAAATTCATTTTCTCTAAATTTTTATATGTTTCTCTCTCTTGATCAATGGTAACAAACCACACTTTATTCTTCTATAATTTGGTTTTTATTTTGAGGAAATTTTTAAATTAATAGAATTTATAAAAATCAAATATTCTTCTATAATTTTAAAAAAATGGAAAACTATTTTTTTGGGGTTACAAAGGAGGAGAGGATCAAACCCAGGACTTCATACATACTACTTAGTAATAGTATGCTTCGGGATCAAGAAATATAAATATTGAATTATACAAAGATGACGCTATCTATATATGTCTTGTGTTCAATAAAGATATGAGGACTCGATCTTACCGTTTTAATTTTACTACTTGTACGATTAAAAAAATGGAAATTTGATTGCTTGTATTTTATCAAACAACATTACATGCTGCTAAAACATGACTAGAATAGAAAGTTCACACAACCGAAAATGTATATTACATGTGTAATTTAAAGTATCTCAAACCATACATGTGTTTTTGTTGGATATGTGGTTAGAGATTAGCTTAAGCACTTGCTCCCTGAAATGGATCTCTTACCACATGCACTTTGTTTTTTAACTTCTGTTGGTTGTGTTATTTGAACTATTTTGATAATTATCTTTATGCGTCACTTTTAGATTGATGGTTGCGGCGGTTATATGCTTAAGGAGAAATTTAAAAGGATTAAATTGGCTTTGAAATATTGGCATACGGCAGACACCCAGAATTTTCCTAGTCGGATTGCGTCTCTAAAAGATCGGCTTACGGATCTTGATGTGAACGGGGGAGAGGAGGATTTACCTGAATCTGAGTTAGCGGAGTTTCATGGGGTTTCGTCGGATATTCATTCGCTTTCCCGGTTGAACGCTAGTATATGTTGGCAGCAGTCTCGTTCGAGGTGGCTCAAGGAAGGGGATGCTAACACCAAGTATTTCCACTCCGTCCTTTCTAGTCGGCAGAGGGGCAACATTATCTCGTCCCTACAGGTGAACAATATCATGGTGGAGGGTGTGGCCCCTATTAGACATGCGATCGTTTCTCATTTTGCGTCTCATTTCAAGGCTAATACTGTGGAGAGGTCTGGGTGGATAATCTTATTTTCAAACGGTTGCAGGTGGCGGGGGTTAGTAGCTTAATCAAGCCTTTCTCGATGGACGTGGTAAAGGCAGCTGTCTGGAACTGCGATAGTTACAAAAGACCGGGCCCTTATGGGATTAATTTTGGCTTCATTAAGGATTTTTGGGCCGAGATTCAAGGTGACGTCATGCGCTTTATTTCAGAGTTTCTCCGAAATGGTAGATTGACCAAGGGTTTAAATGCCACATTTATTGCTTTGATCCCTAAAGTTGATAGTCCTCAAAGTTTGAATAACTTTAGACCTATCTCGCTTGTGGGCAGCCTTTATAAAATTTTGGTTAAGGTGTTAGCGAATCAGCTACGTCTTGTGATTGGAAGTGTGATCTCTGAGTCCCAGACAGCTTTTGTTAAGGGTCTGCAAATCCTCGACGGTATTCTTATCGCAAACGAGGTGATGGACGAGGCTCGTAGGTCTAAGAAGGAGTTGTTGCTCTTTAAGGTCGATTTTGAGAAGGCTTATGATTCTGTTGACTAGGTTACTTGGATGTTGTAATGGGGAGGATGGGTTTCCCAACCCTCTGGAGGAAGTGGATTAAAGAATGTGTGTGCACGACTACAACATCAGTTTTAGTCAATGGTAGTCCGACTGATGAGTTCCCTCTTAGGCAGTTGAGGTTGTTTAACTTTGCCCTTTTAGGCAAGTAGTGTTGGAGGATGCTAGTGGATAGAGAGAGTTTGTGGTTTCGAGTGATGGCTGGTCGTTCCGGCGTGGGAAGAGGTGGGTTGTTTGAGGGAGGGGTGCGAGGGTCTACGTGGTGGAGGGAGTTAGCTCGTATACGGGATGGTGACAGTGAGTCATGGGTAGGGTGGTTTGAAGAGCACATTTCGAGAAAGGTGGGGATGTGTAACGACCCAAATTTATTATTCACTATGTAAGTGTTTATTTATTTGGTGACGTGACTTTTAAGTAAGATAGTAACTTTAAGTTATTAATCGAGAGTTTTAGTTAATGCGCGAGTTAGTGAGAGTTAACACGAGTTGGGCCAAGTTAGTGGGCTTGAGGCCCAATGGGCCTTGTCTCATGAGAGGGGGGCGCTATATGAAGCCCATTGAGAGAGAAAGAGTTCATTTTTCATGTTCTTGTGAGAGAAGAGAGAAGGGAGAGCAAGAGGAGAGCTAGGGCAAGCTTGAGCTAGAGGGATCAAGAGCAAATCTCTGAGTTTTCTTCGAATCCAGGTAAGAGAGTAGATTTCATATTCGTGGGTGATACGAGGAAGGGGAGAATGTCGATTTCTCCTCACCCGAACTTCCTCCACCCCATTTTCGTTTTAGTTTGGTTGGATTTTCTTAATGGAAATCGAATCTAAGGTTCATAACATGTTTAATATGCTTTTATCATGATGTATGAACGAATTTATTTGATAAAAATGAGATTTATAGAGGATTAAACTCAAGAACATTGTGTTCTTGAGTGTTTTGAGTAAAAGTGGTAAACCTTTACTTTTTCGTAGTAAAAATGGTAGATCGGTGAAATGAACCGTCCTTTTGTGTTTAAATATGTTTGTTGCACTTGAATACAAACTAATTTGGGGTTTATAACATGAAAAATGGGATTTTTGGGTGAATTTGGGTGGAAATCGCATGTTTTGAGCATTTCTGGCAGGAGCTGTTCGCTATGGCTCGCTACAGCTCGCCACGAGCATGAGTTCCACTGGTGTGGTTCGCTACGGCTCGCTAAGCCTTCGCTCAGCGAACAGGGGGTGGTTCGCTACGGCTCGCTAAGCCCTCGCTCAGCCACCGTGACAGCACAACACTTTGCTGTTTTGAAATTTGAATGGCTTTGAGGGTTCTAACATGTTATATTATGTATGTTAATTGTTGTAATAGACATATATGCTTATAATATGGATAATGAACATATTGTATGAGGTTAATTGAATAATCTTAGAAAATAAATATGATTGTGATGATGTATGCAATTGGATTATGTGTGTGTATCTTGTTTTGGAAGATGATTATTGATGATGTTTGTTTAAATGTCAAAGAAGTATATTAAGGTGTTAATCAACTTAATAAAGAAGGATATTAGGATTTTGTTATTCTAATAAAGAAGGATATTAAGGTATAGTGTTATCTTAATAAAGAAGTAATGTTGGATAGTGTTCCACATTAGTAAATGAAGAGCTTAATGCTATTGATTGTGAGTGAATTCATGAAATACATACATGCATTCATGAATATATGTGATATTGGATATTCCAATAAAGAAGGATATCGGATTATATTTATCCGATAAAGAAGGATATTAGAGGTGAGATACTCTAATAAAGAAGATGGTACCACATGCATTAGATATGTCTAGGGGACATAGCATGAAGATTGTGGCATTAGATTGCATTAGGATATGTGTACATTATTTGATATTTGATATTTGATATGTGACACATATGTTTGGAATTTGTGATAATTGTCTATGTGTGTTAGACTTGTGGTATGTGTTGATTGTCCGATGATTTTAATTGTAATTGGCTTCAATATATTGTGAATTATGATTGATATTTGGTTATAACCTTTCGTAGCTTATATTTGAATGAGATTAATGATGTATGCTTATAAATGAAGTGTGAGAACAATTAGGTTGTAACTCCTAATTAGATGTGATAAATGAAGAATATGCATGATATATGAATATGCATGAATGATGGTGATGTATATGTATAATGTATGAATTATGCATGTTTTTATGAAGAAATGTTTAAGTACCATTTACTTACACTTGTATATTTTGAGTATGTTGTCTAACTCTCTTTTATGTGTTATGTGCTGGACCGTTGGGGGTCCAGATTTACAGGTTTTGTGGTATTCGATGTCGAGTCGTTGGTGAAGCTCTGCTCTGATTGTGACACGGGGAAAAAGGGTTGTATTTAGACTATAGAGTCTTTATAACTTTTGATATTTATTTGTAAAACTGTATCTTTCGATAAAGAAGATTATTTTGTATAAACATTGTTTTTACTAATTAATTACATTAGTATTATTTTGGTAGAGGAGTGTAATACTCGAACCGATATTCAATAAATTAAATGTGATTTTCCGTTGCGTATTTTGAAAAAGATTTTACTAAGGTAGAAATATATAAATAATGGGTTTGGGTGTTACAGGATGGGTCTGATACTTTCTTCTGGACTGATCCCTGGGTGGATGGAACTCCGTTGCAGAAGAGGTTTGGGCGGTTGTTTGATCTGGCTGAAAACAAATCGGCTTCAGTGGCTGAGGGTGGCTCGACAAACTCATTACATTTTATGTTGGATAAGATCAAGACTTTTTCATACAGGTGGTTGAAGGTGACGAGTAGTGCTTTAGCTTTGAACTGCCATAGTTGGTGGTCTAGTCTTATGCTTTGTTTGGACCTTGTATAGTTTCTTTTGGTTCTTATTTTTAATTCTAGTGTAACATTTCTTAGTCTCTCTTGGCATGTCTTGTGCTGAGAAGACTTTTTGCTTATTAATATATATCTCATTTTGGCTTGTTCAAAAAAAAAAAATTAAAAATAGTTTTATTCTTTCAAATAAATTGGGTTTATCATTAGATTGAACTTTGAAGTACACGTTTTTATTTTTTGTATCTGATACGTCTTAAACGGGATTATCTTCGATAAAAGGAAAACAAAAAAAAAACTAATCTATGTTTGAAAAAATTAATTAACTACATTTAATTAAAATAATTGTTTTTTTTACCATATTATCTTTTTTTTTTACGGATTACCTTTAATGTGAATAAAGAGAGTTTCTATGGTTTTAACTCGGACCTTTAAGCAACAAAACTTTGTGTTGCTTGGCTGTTTACTTAGGCGACTTGATAGTCATAGTCTTGGTGTATCTCATTGCTATTAGCCTGGGTTTGCATCTTTTGATGTTCCATGTTTCAAACATGCTAGTTTTGTATATTAGTACTTCTTGTGCTCATCTCTTATTTATATCTATTCTATATCTATACTATATATAAAGAGAAAATATGAGTTTTGGAGTGGACTTTTCATAATACCAATAATACCCTTAATTTTTTTTAATAGCAAAATTCAACATAACATAAGGTACATCTTTTTTTTAGCAGCAAAATTTTTTTATTAACAAACTTACCATAACATAAGACATATCTTTTTTTTGACATAAGTTAGACACAAGTAGGCGTGGAACACGCTTGCATAGTCCGCTAGTTTTAATAAACTTCTTTGCTTTAAAAAAAAAAAAACAACATCACGTGGGCTCAAGCCCAATAGCAACACAAAATCTCTTTTTTTATTTCTTTTCTTTTGTGTGATTCTTACTTGATGACTGATTCGTCTAACATTCATATACCGTAGTTTGGAAAAATACTTGTATTTAGACCTTTATATATTTGGGTAAACAATTTTTGTACTCGTGTCTATATCTTATGAGTACCTAAGTAACAATATTTGTATCTGTTATATGTATTTTTGCTACGAACAAATCAATGAATTATAAAATCTTTGAATTTTTTTAATAGAATTAAAAAAATTCTAAGATTTTATATGTTAATTTATAAAAATCACTTGAGTTTATACAAAATTATTATTAATCTCATGTTAAATTTCATATCTTTGTTGAGATATTCACATTGATTTGCATTATGTTATAAATAAATATTTATATTAAAAATGTGTAATAGTTTAATAATGTTGTATTTTTAAAATTGATATACATGTAGTATTATATATTAGGCTGGTATGGGGCGGTGTGGTTACTAAGGTACCCCATACCCGCACCTATGATCGCTTATTTTTGCAGGTAATTATTTATACTTGTGCCCGTATCTAAAATGCGGATATTTATCTTACCCATTATGGTTATTTTTTGCGAGTGCCTACTGAATATATGTCTAATCGTCATCCCTAAGAATGAGGGTAACAATACTTTAATATAACAATATACTTTTGAGCTTGTCAAATACTATTTCATCTTTTTTTTTATCGGTGAATAAGTACTATTTCATCTAGTTATTTATAGGTTTAATTATTTATACTTGTGCCCGTATCTAAAATGCGGATATTTATCTTACCTATTATGGTTATTTTTTGCGAGTGCCTGCCGAATATATGTCTAATCGTCATCCCTAAGAATGAGGGTAACAATACTTTAATATAACAATATACTTTTGAGCTTGTCAAATACTATTTCATCTTTCTTTTTTTATTGGTGAATAAGTACTGTTTCATCTTTTTTTTTTTATTGGGGAATAAGTACTATTTCATCTAGTTATTTATAGGTTTAATTAGTAAAGACATTTTTGTTTTCACATTGGTCTCTTAAAAAAACGTCTGAATAGGTCCATTAAAGAAAAAAAAAAGTCTGAATAGGTCCCTTAAAGACATCTCTGTTAATCAGTTTGGTCCTATTCAGACCTTTTTTTAGTGACCAAACTGATTAACGGAGATATCTTTAAGAGACCTATTCGGACCTTTTTTCCTTTAAGGAACCTATTCGGACCTTTTTTTCTTTAAGGGACCAATTTGAAACCAAAAATGTCTTTAAGAGATTATTTTACTAATTAAGCCTTATATATACAACAATTTGCTTATATACAACAATTATTTAATGAACCACCAAAATGAAAATTTGCTTATAATAACAACTGAAGAGAGAATGTGGAAGGTCTTGGAAACTTTAATTAAAGTGTGAGACAAATTATACAAGTCACACATTATGATCGTGCAAATAAAATTATACAGGTAGAAGTAATATAAATTACTTTTCAACTTAGTTATTATGCTTACATGCAATAGCATTTATTCCAAATGCATCGTAAAAAAAAATTGGTGCTACATCTAAACTCTGGACAATCGTGGACAGTGATGCAAGTAAAGGGAATACCGTAGAAGTCTTTGAGTGAGGGATAGATCTCTGTCAAGTCTAAAATGAAGAAAAAAAATGTTACTAAATTAAAAAGATGAAAGATTTTGTATACGATAAAGAAGTAAAAAGACTTGCCTTCTTCGCTAGAAACAAGAAGAATTGGAGAAAGAAAAATGATCAAAGCATAAACAAATTTAAAAAATTTAATCATATTTTTCCTACGTTGCATGTAATGTAACAAACCAAAAATGGTTTCATCATTTTATGCATAAAACACCCCATGCTTTAATATCAATTTAAAAGTATTTACTAACACTTATGAAATTTTAAGAAACCATTAATAAATTATCTATAACTCATTAATACATGTCTCTTAAATACACCGACTTACAAGTTTATATCTATAACTCACTCAATTGGTCACTTAATTTTAATATCACTTCAAAATCTTTAGGATCATATAAGAGTCATTCTTTTTTTAACAAAACTCTTGTTTCAACATGTTGGTTAGGTTAATAGAGGCTCTTGGACAAAACTAAAAGCTATGGGAAGAATTAGAATTGTTTTCACTAATATACTTATTCCAAGCTTCTACGCATTCACTTTTATTAACTATGCGTTTGATCTGCTATATAAAATAAGGGGCTAAACACGACAACTCTGTACGATGTTTAATTGTAAAACTGTTTCGGGAACTAGACAAACCGAGAAGCACGGCACAAGACAAAAACAAAATTTTTTGTCCCTCATTAAACCACAGTACAACTTTTTGTCTCAAGTACAAGTTGTCTAAAATACCAAAATACCATATTTTGTTCACCAAACATCGTATAAGACAAAAAATTGTTCATTATCATAAAAGTTTATTCTGTGTCATTTTGCCATGTGTTGTGCTATTGTGACTTGTGTTATTTTGTCCAATAATTACCCCAGGGCCGGTTCCGAGATTTTCGAGGTCCGGGACAAATACTAAAAATGGAATCCTAATAAAAAGTGCATTTGTTTTAACAAAACATCATTTATTTAAATTGTAAATAATGTTAACAACATCAAAAATAGCTATACATTCCGCAACATTGAAATTGATTAACAAATAAAATTGATAGTGTAACTAAAAATTTAAGAGATAATTAATAAATAAAATTAACATTTACACAACAAATAATTAATAAACAAAATTGATTAATAAACAAAATTGATAGTGTTTTGATGATCTAAAGAAAGATTTTTGAAGTTTTGAAGCCTTCGCTCAGCGAGCAATGGCGAGCATTGGCAAGCAAAGGCAGTGCGGTAAGGCTTCGTGGTGAGCAATAGCGAGCAATAGCAAGTAGCAACTTGCAGAGTTCGCTCAGCGAGCGTTGGCGAGGGATGGGGAACAAATACAGTGTAATATGATCCCTCAGCAAGCTTCAGCGAGCCTCAACGAGCAAGTGCTGTGTAAGGCTGTTAAGAGCCACGTGTCAGCAAACCCCTCTGTGAAGTAACTTGGTCGCTCAGAGACCACTCTGTTCGCTCAGCAAACATGTAATTTCAGAAAGTCAAAAACACTCAAAAACACGTCCAGAAGCAGAGAGAGACCGAAGGAGGCAGATTCAAAGGGATTTGAGGGTGGATCTATAACTTTTGTTGGGAAATCATCATTGATGTTTGTTCATCTCTCTATTCTTCTTATCTTTTATAAAGCTATCATGAAAATGAATAGCTAATCTCTCTTTTGTTGGGATTAGATGTAATTTACTCTATTAGTATGTATTTATCTCGATCATGGTGATATGTATGATTTTAAATTATCTATTAATGTTGATATTCTCTTTGATTTCAATGTTGTATCCTTGGATTTGAATTGTTGTAGACATATACCTTTTAAATCTAAGAACTAGGATGATATCTATTGAACTCTAAATTCTAGAGATAGATTTAGGTTTAATATTCACTCAAAGTATCGGATCTTAATGCTATTGTATTGATTGATCATCCGAGACATCAGAGGTTAATAAGTATAATAAATATCTCGGCGTTATCTGGACACGGAAACGTACGACGAGCGATACGTGATAATATTGGTAGATGGCTTAAATCTATATAACTGATTAGGGGAATACAAATGAATGAGTTAATGAAATCTAATCCCAACAAACTTATCTCTCTGTGATTTCGATCATTTCTCCACCATCACCATATTTTCATATTTTCTCATAAACAAACACTTTCAATCACTTTACTTAAAATTATATTAATTGTTGAACGGCATCGATATCGCATCAGTCCCTGTGGAGACGATAAAACTATACTTACTTTTGTACATCAACATATTGAAGGGATTTAAGAGGGGTTTTCAAAAAAAAATTATTCCTCTTAGCGGAACAATCCCGATGAACGGATCTTGATTAAACCATTAATCACAAATCAATGAACACAAAACCACAAGTTTATGTGTTTACCTCTTGAAGTGCAGAACCTTTGAAGTAGAAACTGTTTCTGATCACGAGCAAAGCAAAGTAGCGATGCATCTACTCAGTCCACACGAACAGAACTTCTCTGATGACCGGTGCTAGCCAATTCCACCAGAGATTCAGAGAGAACAGGGTTTAGAGAGCGGCGGCTAGGTTTCACTTTGTGAATTAGGTTAAGCTTACAAAACTTCATCACAAGGGTTCTATTTATAGAACCACTTGTGTGGTCATCAAACCAAGCACTGCACCGTACCTTACGGTGGACCGCATTTCTCTATTTTCATAAATTAAATAATAAGTCATACTTAATTATTTAATTACTAATAAGTCCTACTTATTATTTTATAAATAAGTTTTACCTATTTATTTCTCTCATCTATCTGTTCTTTGTGTGTGATG
This sequence comes from Trifolium pratense, assembly GCF_020283565.1. Lineage (NCBI taxonomy): Eukaryota > Viridiplantae > Streptophyta > Magnoliopsida > Fabales > Fabaceae > Trifolium > Trifolium pratense. The sequence goes on from NC_060063.1 coordinate 4,720,799, forward strand.
TTGGAACAAAATTGATTTAAAAATATTTGCCCCTAAAACTATTAAGGTTTTGATGATAACAAAGTATTAATAAACAATTGGAAGGACTAAAAATTTAATTTAAGTGTGCAGATATTAGCTTAAGATAAGCTCTGAATGAAGCTCAGACGATATATATTCAGAAGTTCATAAGCGCTCAGAAGATGTTGAACTTCAGAAGTTACAACCTTCAGATGATGAAGTCGTCAGAACTTCTTAAGGTCTAAGCTTCATCAAACTCTGAAGATCTTCTTGAAGTCTGTGAAGATTCTCTCTTGCAAGTCAACTCTTCTACCAATGAAGAAAAGGACCTTTCAAGCTTGATCAGAACAGCTACTCTCATTTTGTCTGTCCACTCTTGAGAACGTGGAACATCAGACTTGTTAGCTGAATAAGGAAAGTCTTCTCTGCACATGGTCAAAGTGTCTGAAACTCTTACTCAGTTTTAGAAACAACCAACTGCATCAAGACAAGCTGCTTGAAGACAAAAAGTTATCTACTTCAACGGTCATCTTTATGCAACGACTCTTTTTCTGGTTATATATATACTAGAAGGATCAGTTGTACAAACAAGATTTTATCAAGGATTTAACACGCGCTTGAACAAACTCTGAATTCTGTATACAAGCTCTGAACCTCTGAACTAGTGTTTTTGCACTTGTAGTTCAAATACTTTGTATTCATTGTATTTGCTCTTTTATGTTCTCCTAAGAGCAGTTGTATACTTTCAACTACTTTATTATCTCTGGTACTTGAGAAAACTTAAGCTTGTGTGCTTAAGTGAGAAGCCTTAAGCTTATGTGCTTGAGCATTGTTGTGAAGTCTCTTGCTTGTGTGCTTGAGCATTTGTAATCTTGTGTGATTATAGTGAAATCCCTTGGAAGTGCAAGGGGACTGGACTACTCTCGTTTTGTGAGAGGAACCAGTATAAATTGCTTGTGTGCTTTCTCTATCTCTTATCTCGTTATTATTTGTGTTACTTATCCGCTGCTAATTTAGTTAAGTTAAGAACTTGGGAAAAGTTTTAACTTTGCTAAAACACAATTCAACCCCCCCCCCCCCCCCCCCTTCTTGTGTTTTCACACCTTCAATTGGTATCAGAGCACTGGTCTGTTACTTTCACCTAACAGTGAGACAGTAAAGATCTTGTGAGAACACTATGTCTGGAGGAGACGATAGTAGCACTAGAACAACCGGTGAAGCCGGTGATGCCAGTGGTGCTGGTGGTGGTCCTAGAAATGCTTTTGGTTTTGACTACTTGAGTAATGAATCACATGAACATAGTGGCAATAGAAAAGCCCCTATATTCAATGGTGATGCATCATTATTTGAGTGGTGGAAGGAAAGACTGTATAGCAATATTACTGCTATTGATCATGAGTTGTGGGATTTGGTTGAGCTGGGAGTAACTTTTGAAAACTTAAATGAACATGGAAGATTGTCCATTGAGCACAGAAAGTTACTCTCACCAGCTAACTTAAAAATCTACACTAAGCATCATAGAGTAAAGGACATTGTTGTTGGTGCTATAAGACATGAAGATTATGTCAGAATAGAAAACAAGTCCACTGCTAAATCTATCTTTGATTCTATATGTGCTACCTATGATGGTAATGAAAAGGTTCAAGAGGCTAAGGCTAGTCTCTTGATAAGGCAATATGAACTATTCACTATGCAACAAGATGAAAGCATTGAGACTATGTTTACAAGGTTTCAAATCCTTGTATCTGGTCTTAAAGCTCTTAAGAGGAGTTATTCCACCTATGACCATGTTCAGAAGATTCTGAGGAGTCTTCCTATTGCTTGGAGACCTAAGGTCACTGCAATAGAAGAAGCTCAAAATCTCAAGACTCTGAGTCTTGAGGCTCTGATAAGCAATCTCAGAAGCCATGAGATGGTTCTGAATGCTGATTCAGAAGCTAAGAAGAAGTCCAAGTCTGTGGCTTTACAGTCAACTAGGACTCCTTCTAAAGCTCTTAAGACTCAGCTTCTTGACATTGAAGAGGAATCTTCTGCAGATGGTCAAGAGGAGGAAATGGGTGAAGATGAGTTTGCTTTATTTACCAAGTTTCAGCAATGGAACAGGTTTAACAAAAGAAACTTCAGAGGAAACAGCTCCAGAAACTTTGTCAGCAAAAAGGATGATCAGAAGAATTGCTTCAACTGTAAGAAGCCAGGACACTTTATTGCTGACTGTCCAGAAATGTCTGCCAAAGACAAAAGCAAAAGATACAGCTCAAAGAAGCAACAATTTAAGAGCAAATTGAAAAAGAGTCTGATGGCTACTTTTGAAGAGCTATCATCTGAAGAAGAAGTTGAGGAAGAGGAAGAGGCAAATCTAGCTCTAATGGCTTCAACTGACTCAGATGCAGACTCAGAGGATGAATCAGAATCAGATTCAGAAGTTACAGATGAGGTATTTTCTAACTGTTCTAAATCTCAACTTATAACTGCACTTAACAAGGTCATTGAGAAACATCTCAGAGTGTTAAGTAAACAAAAAGTTTTACAAGAAAAGCTTAACACTCTGACTGAACAGACAGACCATTTTCAAGGTCTATATCAAGAAACTCTGAATAGAGTGAATGATTTTGAAAAGGGTTGTGCTGTATGTCACAAACCTATTGATGAGCAGGAAATAGCTCTTCAACAGTTTGTGCATCTCAACCTTGGGAAGAGCAAAGCTGCAAATAGAATTTATAATGTTTTGAGACATAGAGGAGAAGGACTTGGCTATGAATATGGTAGAACATATTCAAAGCTGAAGACCGTTGCCAAAAAGGTTGGAAAATCTTGGGTTTATTATGTTGTTCCACCAAGTGAAGAGGGAAAGAATCCTGGTACTTTGGAAAATGAGGATGATGATCTGAGAAAATTAGAAGCTGACAGCTCAGAGGAACCAAGTTCTTCAGGATCTGGAAAGAAAAGTTCAGAAGATAGAAGTTATTCAAAACCTGAGAATATTAGTTCAGATGTTTTGAAAACTTCAAAATCTGAGACTTCAAATTCTGGAACCAAAGAAACTTCAGTACCTGAGGCAAGTCAATCTAAAGACTCAGAAGTTTTTAAAAGAAAAAATTCAAACTCCAAACCTCAGATGCAATATAGGACTCAGATTATTTATGATTCTAGAGTCAGTAGATATAACCAATCAGAACAAAGGATTGATGATAAATACAAACCCTGGAATCATAAACAATCCAAATCCTGGAATAATAACAGATCTCAAACAAAGAAAAAGTTTCAAAAAGGTTATTATTCCAAACCAAGATCTTTCTCTAACACTCAACAACATAGTAAGCATTTGTGGACTAACAAGCGTGGACCCAGAAGATGGGTACCAAAAGCTGAAATAATGTACCATTCAGATTTACCAACTAGGAAATGATATGTCTTACCTAGAGCATGGAAACAAGTCCTATGCAAAGGAAGAAGGGCTTATGTCCTAGACAAATGGCTGACAAGTTCTCAAGTTACCAATCAGAACTTGAGAAATGAAGAGGAAGAATACTGGGATGACTTTATCATTAACTGTGATGAAGAATTCTACCGCAATGATTAAAGTTGTTTCTCATACAGCCTACCACTCAAGGAAGTATCATGAATCATTCATGGTACCTGGATAGTGGATGTTCAAGGCATATGACTGGTGACAAACAACTATTTTCTAAGTTGACTCTGAAAGAGGGAGGCTCTGTTGGCTTTGGAGGCAATCAAAAAGGAAAGATAATAGGTACAGGTACAGTAGGTAATTCTTTCCTTTCTATTAATGATGTTTGGTTAGTTGATGGACTCAAACATAACCTATTGAGCATAAGTCAATTTTGCGACAATGGTTATGTAGTTGTCTTTAATAAGGAATCAAAGGTCTGAGAAAGAACAATGTTTATAAAATAAATCTGTCTGATTTGAATGAACAAAAAGTTGTGTGTCTTCTGACCTTGAGTGAAGAAAAATGGATCTGGCATAAGAGGTTAGGCCATGCTAACTGGAGGTTAATCTCTAAGCTTAGCAAGCTTGACCTTGTCAGAGGTTTACCAAAAATTAAATATCACTCAAACACACTTTGTGGTTCTTGTCAAAAAGGAAAGATTACAAAATCATCTTTTAAACCTAAAAACATTGTTTCTACCTCAAGACCATTGGAACTTCTTCACATTGATCTGTTTGGGCCAGTTAACACTGCCTCTATCAATGGAAAGAAGTATGGATTAGTAATTGTTGATGATTACAGTAGATGGACTTGGGTAAAATTCCTAAGAACAAAAGATGAAGCTTATGATGAGTTTAGCATCTTCTGCAAACAAATTCAAAATGAAAAAGGCTACACTATTTTAAAAGTTAGAAGTGATCATGGTGGAGAATTTGAAAATGAACCTTTTGAAAATTTTGTGAAAAATATGGCATTCTGCATGAATTCTCTTCTCCTAGAACTCCTCAACAAAATGGGGTTGTAGAAAGGAAGAATAGAACTCTGCAAAGAAATGGCCAGAACCATGATGCATGAAACTAATGTAGCAAAGTTTTTATGGGCAGAAGCTGTAAACACAGCATGTTATGTTCAAAATAGAATCTATATCAGATCTAAGTTGAACAAAACTGCTTATGAATTGTTCAAAGGAAGAAAACCTGACATTTCTTATTTTCATCAGTTTGGATGTACTTGTTACATTTTAAACAACAAAGTCCATCTAAAGAAATTTGATGCTAGAGGTTATAAGGGTATCTTTATAAGATACTCTGAACGCTCAAAAGCATACAGACTGTATATTTCTGAAACACACACTGTGGAAGAAACTATGCATGTCAAGTTTGATGACAAAGAGCCTGACCAAGTGTCAGAGCTTGTGGAAGGTTTGTCTAGATTTCAGGTATCAGAGGATCAGTATTCAGATATTCCAAACTACTCAGAACATCCATTCTTTGAAGAACCTCTGAACATGACAGTTCCTACAGACTCTGAACATCAAAGAAATGAAGCAGCTGCTGAACCTGCTGTTGATGAGTCTGAAGATGATGAACCCCCTAGAAACACTTTCAAATACAAATCATCACATCCAGAGGAACTGATCTTAGGCAATAAGGATAGTCCAAGGAAAACAAGATCTCAACTGAGAAATGAAGAATCTTTAGTTGGTCTTATTTCTATGATGGAACCTTCAAAGGTTGATGAAGCTCTGAAAGATGATGCTTGGATAGTAGCAATGCAAGAAGAGCTGAATCAATTTCAAAGGAATGATGTATGGACTCTAGTGCCTAAACCTTCACACAAGAACACTATTGGAACAAAATGGGTATTCAGAAACAAGCTGAATGAACATGGTGAAGTGGTAAGAAACAAGGCTAGATTGGTTGCACAAGGCTATAGTCAGCAAGAGGGGATTGACTATACTGAAACCTTTGCACCAGTTGCTAGACTTGAGGCTATCAGGTTACTTCTATCTTATGCTGTTAATCATGGAATAACTTTGTATCAGATGGATGTTAAAAGTGCCTTCTTAAATGGTTTTATTTCTGAAGAAGTGTATGTTAAGCAACCTCCTGGTTTTGAAGATGTCTCAAACCTAGAACATGTTTTCAGATTGAAGAAATCACTGTATGGTCTGAAACAAGCTCCAAGAGCTTGGTATGATAGACTCAGTAATTACCTTCTTGAAAAGGGTTTTGAGAAAGGGAAGGTTGACTGCACACTCTTTAGAAAAACAACCAAAGAAGATATTTTGATCATTCAAATTTATGTTGATGATATTATTTTTGGTTCAACTAATGCTTCCTTGTGCAAGAATTTCTCTAAGATAATGCAGGATGAATTTGAAATGAGCATGATGGGAGAATTGAAGTTCTTTCTTGGAATACAAATCAATCAGAAGAAGGAAGGAACGTATGTTCATCAATCAAAATATACCAAAGAACTTCTGAAGAAGTTCAACCTAGATGATTGCAAGATAATGAACACTCCTATGCATTCAACTACCAACATGAGCAAGACAGAAGATGAAGGAAAAGTAGACCAAAAGGTCTACAGAGGTATGATTGGTTCCTTACTCTATTTGACAGCCTCTAGGCCAGATATTTTATTCAGTGTTTGCTTATGTGCAAGATTCCAGTCAGATCCTAGAGAATCTCATCTTACTGCTGTAAAGAGAATCTTTAGGTATCTGAAAGGAACAACTAATCTTGGACTTCTCTATAAGAAATCCAATGATTATGTGCTAAATGGATTCTCTGATGCTGACTATGCCGGAGATAAAATTGAAAGAAAATCCACAAGTGGCAATTGTCAATTTGTTGGTGAAAACCTTATCTCCTGGGCTAGTAAAAGACAAACTACTATAGCTTTGTCTACAGCAGAAGCAGAATACATTTCAGCAGCTAAGTGTTGCACACAACTACTCTGGTTAAAATATCAGCTAGAAGATTATCAGGTAAGCAGTCACAATATTCCTTTATATTGTGATAACACTGCAGCCATTCATTTATCTAAAAATCCTATCCTACACTCTGGAGCCAAACATATTGAAATTAAACACCATTTTATCAGAGATTATGTTCAGAGAGGCATTATAGATATTAAGTTTGTTGATACTGAAAATCAATGGGCTGACATATTTACTAAAGCCTTACCTATTGAAAGATTTGATTTTATAAAGAAACATCTGAACATGTTTTCAATCTCTGAATGAAAATTTTTTTTGGCAATTAAAGTGTAAGAGGTTATGTATGTCAGAACTTATGATTCAGAACATCTGAAACACAAGCTCTGAAATACTTAACTCTGATAGATTATTTTAAAACTCAGAGGCTCTGAACTATTTAAGTGGAAAACGTTTAGTATTCGCTGCTGAACAGTTGTCCATTAAAATAGCAGTTACCAAGTAAACTTCTGCACATGGTCTACGTGTGTCAGGTAGTGGGTGGTTAATGATGACTTTTAGTATTCAAATTTTTGTCAATAAGCGTAACTTCCCAAATTTGCCATTTTTGTGTTAACTGTACGCATTTAAATAAACTTACACAATACACTTGCACACTTTTCACTTTCACAACCTACACTTTTCTTTCTCTCTAAACCTCCAACAAAAATCTTCTTTCTCTCTCATTAGTTCCTACCCTTACCTAAACTCCATCATGGCTGGTTCTTCTTCTTCTTCAACAAAGATCCCTCCGTTCATGTTCAAACATCTTCAGATTGTTGGGAACGAGATGGAATTCCCAGAATCTCAACTAACGTTACTTCCTGAGAAGATGGTCGACTTTGATAGTCTGAAGGAAAATGGGTTTGATGTGAAGCTGTATTTCTCTGCTCAGGGTTGGGATAAGTACTTCGACATGTTGAATGGTCCTATCTACCCAGATCTTTTGAAGAAATTCTGGATGAAAGCAAGAGTCTTCTCTAAGTATGAAGCTAAGCAAGAAGAACTTGCAGCTATTGAAAGAGATCCTAGTATGAAGGGAAAAACTAGGAAGGAGATGGGTTTATTGGAGTTCACCGGTACACAGATTAGGTCTAACATCTGTGGTATCAATCTCACTTTCTCTCCAATTCACTTTAATGCCTTGCTGGGTTTGAATAACTCTAGGTTAGTGCTGGATGATTTTGAGAAGGATACAAGATTCAGAGAAGAACTTCTGCACAGGATGTGCATTGATATGAAGATGAAGGGAAAGGTTAAAGGTCTGACAGAAGAATGTAGGGTTCTTTTCAAGATTATTTTATCAACTATCAGTCCAAGAGTTGGTGGTACTGATACTATCTCATGGCCTCATCGTCATCTGATATACTTCCTTCTGACTGAAAGGAAAGTCAATTTGGGTAAATACTTCTTTGAGAGGATCTGTGAAGCCATCTTCTTAAGCAAGTCTCAGAGGAAAACAACAATTGTTTATCCTAGACTGCTTTCAGATCTTCTCTTCCAAGGTCACATCATTCAGAATCTGAAGAAGTTCTATCCAGAACTTGTGACTCAGAAATTCTCTCCAGAAGTTCTGAATGCAAGCTTTCTGACAAAGATGCATCTCATAAACACCAAGCTGGTTCAACCCAAACAAGAGTTTAAAGTAAGTCTTGAAGATCGTCTGTATGTGAATGGTTATCCCATTATTTCTGAACTAGATGCTGAAGAAGTTATTCAAGATTATCTGAAGGTTCTTCAAGGTGAAGGTTATACTGTTGATAGGAGTATGGTTCCAAAGGCTCCAGTAAACATGTATAAACCTAAGAGGAAACTCAAAAGAAAAGCTGACACTCAGGATGAACAAATCAAACCAGATCTTCTTGCTCAGAAGAAAGTTAAGGTGGAGAAAACTCTTGATGAGCAAAGAACCAAGAAGAAACATGAGGATGTTGCTAACAAGGCTGCTGAAGCATCATCTAAAAAGCCAATTATTATTGAGGAGGATAGCTCATCAGATGAGACTCAATCTGATGATGAAACTGAGTCTGATGAAGAAACTCTGAGTGCCAAGCTGCAAAAGAAATCAGTTCCTGATCCCAAAGGTAAGAATCCTAAGTACATCTTTAATGAAGCTGAAATTGGAATAGGTTTTACCAAACCTCTTAGAACTATCCATCCAAAACCCATCAATATTTCACCTTCTGATAACCCCCTATCTGAACTTGAAAAACATCTTAGCCCAGACCCTCTAAATAATCAACCTTTTACTCATGAAACCAACAAATCTTCATCACCTAAATCAAAATCACCTCAACCCCAACCACAAAAAGAATCACCTGACATTCCATCATCTGAACCCCAACCAGATATTCCTACTACTGAACAAAACTCTCCCACCAAACAACCCTCTCCTAGCAAATCTTCTGAACCAACCTCTGAACACAAATCTCCTGAACCAACCTCTAAACACAAATCTCCTGAACCAACCTCTGAACACAAATCTCCTGAATCAACTTCTGAACCCAATCCTAACCCAAGTGTTGAACATGTTTCTCCTGAACGTATTCACACTTGTGCTCCTAAACCTTCAGAAGCAGATGTTGTTATCAGTGACAATCCTGCTAATGAATCACCAAAACACTCTCCCATTCCCAATATCTCACCCTCACCCTCTGACCTATTTGGTAATTTCTCCAATCAGCTTTATGATGATCTACTTAGGTTGTCACATATTAAGGACAGGTTCTTGGTTTGTCCCTCTGATGTGGATATGGAGGTATCACTTCTCAAGGCCAAAATCTGCAATGCTATGGATGCAGTTGGTGAGGAGATAAAGTCTGTTATTGGTAAAAGGGATATGGAAGTAGTTCATCTGATGAAGGAAGGTTTAGCACGGGCTGGTTTGAAAAGGTTAACTATGTACAGTCATGAAGAGAATGAGCGTGCTAAGTTTGCTGCTGTGTCTGCTGCTGTGATGCGTCTGACTGCTTTTAAGGATTGCTGGGTTGATTCCAAACTTTTCAAGAGTCTTGAAGATCAGAGGATTGAAAATGAACGATTGGCTGAAGCTGCTGCAAGGATTGCCCAACAAGCTGATGAGCTGAACCAAGAGGATGCTCCGGATGCTGATGTTCTTATGATTGATTATCAAGAGGATGGTGAACCCTCCTCTGATACAGGAAAAGCTCCTATGGATTCAGATCAGCTAAGGGTTCTTCAGGATGCATTGAGGCAACAACAAGAAGCTCTTGAGAGGCACCGATCAAATCATCAGAATCTAGAGTCCAAGGTGGATAAGCTCGACTCCAAAGTGGACTCCTTGAACGACAAATTTGACATCCTCTTAGCTTTTCTTCAAAAACCCTAGGATTCTATGCACCTTTATGTTATTAATGTTTTATTTATCTTTGGTATCTTCTGAACAATTTTCTTTGGATTTTAACTTAGTTATTTGGTTTGTTATTTTTTTTTGTGCGTGTATCGTTTAACTTTATATTTTTAAGATAAACAAGAAAATAAGAACACAAGCAGAATTTAAAAGAAAATTTTTTTATTGATGCTCTGAAAATGCTGAGTACATTGGCAAAAAGAAAAGGACGACCTAATCCTAGTCAGATGGATAATACTCAGAAGAAATCTCAGATTTCTCCTCAGCATCATCTGATGAAATTTCTATAGGATCTGGGTTCTGCTCTTCTTCTTCTTCGTCTTGTTCTTCTTCTGGAACATAGCCAGCCAAGAATTCAGCATAGTCAGCGTCAACTTCATCTTCCTCAGCTTCAGAGTCTGATGAGATGATTATAATTTCAGCATCTTGTGGCTTCTTATTGTCTTCTTTATTTTTTTTCTTCTTCTTCTCGTTCTTCCTCCTTTCTTTTGTGAATCTCAGCAATACGAGCACTAAATCTTTTCATTCTTCTTAATTCTTCGTGATATACTTCTTTTTATATGAAGACTGTTTGTTAACAAAGTTCACCTTTTATAGACTTTTTGGCGCGTTGGTTTTCGTTTTTGAAATAAATTCACCTTTGTAACAACCAATTTCCTTCTTTGACTGTCTTGGTTATCTAAATTTTTTTACTTTTTGATAATGACAAAAGGGGGAGTAGTTACGCATTAATTGATAAGTTGATATGTTTCAAAAAGCTGAAACCACTTTTGTTTGTTAAGTTATTAAAAGCTGAAACCATTTTTAGTTGTTTTACGTATTTCAAGGCGGAGATTAAGTATTTTAAAACTGAAAACAAAATTCATAAGTAAGGATAAGTTAAAAGTGCAATTTTAACTTAGCCTTATGAGACTCAGGGGGAGAGCTTGCAAACCTCTCACTCTGAAGAAAGATATGAAATTTGTTTACTCTAAACTACTTAAATCTTATACTAAATTAAAATATCATGGATAAAACTTAAAGTTTAGGCTTTATGGAGTATCAATCTTAGGGGGAGCTTGCAAACCTCATAAACCTAAGAGAAACATGATAAGTTAATTTAATAACAATTGTCAATTAATACTTATGTTTGTCATCATCAAAAAGGGGGAGATTGTTGGAACAAAATTGATTTAAAAATATTTGCCCCTAAAACTATTAAGGTTTTGATGATAACAAAGTATTAATAAACAATTGGAAGGACTAAAAATTTAATTTAAGTGTGCAGATATTAGCTTAAGATAAGCTCTGAATGAAGCTCAGAAGATATATATTCAGAAGTTCATAAGCGCTCAGAAGATGTTGAACTTCAGAAGTTACAACCTTCAGATGATGAAGTCGTCAGAACTTCTTAAGGTCTAAGCTTCATCAAACTCTGAAGATCTTCTTGAAGTCTGTGAAGATTCTCTCTTGCAAGTCAACTCTTCTACCAATGAAGAAAAGGACCTTTCAAGCTTGATCAGAACAGCTACTCTCATTTTGTCTGTCCACTCTTGAGAACGTGGGACATCAGACTTGTTAGCTGAATAAGGAAAGTCTTCTCTGCACATGGTCAAAGTGTCTGAAACTCTTACTCAGTTTTAGAAACAACCAACTGCATCAAGACAAGCTGCTTGAAGACAAAAGGTTATCTACTTCAACGGTCATCTTTATGCAACGACTCTTTTTCTGGTTATATATATACTAGAAGGATCAGTTGTACAAACAAGATTTTATCAAGGATTTAACACGCGCTTGAACAAACTCTGAATTCTGTATACAAGCTCTGAACCTCTGAACTAGTGTTTTTGCACTTGTAGTTCAAATACTTTGTATTCATTGTATTTGCTCTTTTATGTTCTCCTAAGAGCAGTTGTATACTTTCAACTACTTTATTATCTCTGGTACTTGAGAAAACTTAAGCTTGTGTGCTTAAGTGAGAAGCCTTAAGCTTGTGTGCTTGAGCATTGTTGTGAAGTCTCTTGCTTGTGTGCTTGAGCATTTGTAATCTTGTGTGATTATAGTGAAATCCCTTGGAAGTGCAAGGGGACTGGACTACTCTCGTTTTGTGAGAGGAACCAGTATAAATTGCTTGTGTGCTTTCTCTCTCTCTTATCTCGTTATTATTTGTGTTACTTATCCGCTGCTAATTTAGTTAAGTTAAGAACTTGGGAAAAGTTTTAACTTTGCTAAAACACAATTCAACCCCCCCCTTCTTGTGTTTTCACACCTTCATGTGACCCTATAGGTTCTCGTAACGTTGGCAATAATATTAAATCACATATTTAATATTATAAACAGTGAGCGGTATCTAGCAACACATCACTGCTACCCAAGTGACGAGAATGTCATGTGATCTGACGAAACCTTTCTGTGATAACGATCGTGTGTATAATTACCCCTTTGCCCTTATGTCTATATTGAACACAAGGCATAGTATGTCTCCCTTGCTAAGTTCAATATTGGGCCCATAGACATATCTCCTGTTATGTAGGAGGGGCAAATTCCATCTAGGTCACTCATGTCCCTCAGCATGATTCGTGGAATACCCATCAACCAACTTTATAGTCATCCTGTTACGGATAACGTTTGAATGGCAACAAGGTAATACACTCCTACATCTAGGGTACATAGTGATTTCAGGTCGAAGGGTGGAATACACCATTATCACTATGAGAATAACTTATGACACTTTTCATAACATACTATGTAGTATTCTCATGGCGGGTCAATCCAATATAAATATTACTCCTAACATTTATATCTATGTGAAGACTTGATATCTCATATCCATGACTCGTGAGATGAGGTCATCAGTCTACTCACATAATAGTCTCTATGTTTTATCGTTATCCCACATCACAGTAAAACTTGACTATGGATACTTTAAGAATAGTGTCCTTATGTTTAATGGAGTCTCACTATTAAGTCACACTTAATGTTCCATTAATTAGACTAGCTATTCTAGGGACTTTATTAGTTTCAAATAAACATAATAAAGAAATGCCTTATTATATATATTAAATATATAAATCAAAGTCATCATACAAAAGACGATTCTATCAAAATAGATTGACTTTTAGGGTTTACTCCAACACATATATCTTCTAGGGTTTACTCCAACACATATATCTTCCTCACCTTTCGAAGTTTCTACTACTTTATCAGCTTCAGAGTTTACACCTTATTGTCATGACTTATTGAACTCAAAGAAACAAATTAGTAGTAAATGACAAAGGAAAAGATAAAAAGAACTTTTTTATTTTTTATTTATTTTTATTTTTTATTTATTACTACTACTAATAATACTCACAAATAAAACGAAATCTGAGTACATATTTATTATACAAATATAAATATATATATTTTTTTTGTATAGTAACTACTAATAATAAAATACAACAAGATTGTTAAATAAAATATAACAAGATCTAACTAATATTCCTAAACTAAATCTTACTAATTCTTTTTGTAAAATATATTTTTGTTTTTAGTAACAAACATTTGAATAAAATAAAACAAAGTGTTTGTACCAATGTTTTAAGAACCGGACCGGAGATCAAACCGATAAGACCTCTGGTTCATGGTTCAACCGGTTCAATCAGTTCAACCGTTATTAAACCGTTATTGAACCGGATAATTAATAAATATATTAAAAAATGTTTGAATATATGAATATAGTATTAATCATAATCTATAAAGTAAAATTCATAAATAAAACTTAGAAGCAAATAAAAAATTCATAATAAAATTATTATAAAAAATATTCATAACCAACTTGACAACAAAAAAAAAAAATTCATATAAGAAAAAATAAGTTAAAAAAAACATAATAAACTTATTTGATGAGTATGGTAGAGAGTAGTTAAAAAAAAAAAGTGATTGGGCTTATGATTCACATGAAAGAGATTAGGCCCAATAGGTTTATTTAAATGCACATAACCCTAATTCTTATTCACTTGATCTTTCTTTAGCCGTCACACTGTTTTACAACAACAGTAACTTCTCAACAGAGAATGAAATAGCAGATAATCTATTCATTCAAGATGATCTCTCCACTCTAAATTCTCTTCTTTTATCTCACAAATCCTATATTCCTTCTTTTTCCATCTATACAATGTCAGATCCAATATTCCTCCACTCTTATGTTTTCAGTTATCGCGCATTTTTGCTGTGAAAATGGAATTTTTTTTTGAAATTTCGTTTATTTTTTTTAACTAAGAGAGAACCGGCCGGTTTTCCGGTTCTCCGGTTTACCCGGTTCATACCGGTTTAAAGCGGTTCAAAGCGGTTTTTCTCCGGTTTAGAGGACTAGCGGTTCTGGACTTTCATCCGGACCGGTACCATGCCCGGTTCATGGTCGAACCGGTCGAACCGGCCGGTCCGGTCCGGTTCTTAAAACATTGGTTTGTACACGTTTTTTTTTTAATTTTTTATTTTTTGTAATATATGAAAATAAAATATTTTTAGATTTTTTAGTTTTTTAATTTCTTTGTTGTTTTTGCAAGTATCTCACTATAGGGATTCCAAGGTAAGGGAGGTGGATCACTAGGATCGCTTAAGTACCAAACCTTGCCTAGCCAGAATCTCAATAGATCAAAATTTGCAATAATAGATTTTTATAAATTTTTAATTTTGTTTTCGATATAAATATTTTTTTATATATAAATACTAATATAGATACAAAATCTAAATAGGTCACAAGTCAAAATGGGCTAGCCCGAATGGGCCGGCCCGCCAAACCCGATTTTTTCCCGGGCTCGAGCCTTGAAAATCCTAGCCCGAATTATTTCCGGGCTTTTTAGCCCGACTAAAATATGGGCTAACCCGAATGGGCCAGGGTGACCCGCAAGCCAGAAAAAATTAAAATAAAAAAATTAAAATTAAAAATAAAGATAAATAATTTGTTTTGGATGATTTGAACTTAGTTCGTAATATAAATTATAAAACACCTTCTCTACTTAAGTAGCAGATGAGTAAACATAAGGCACCAGAGAAACTCGTAGGTAGCGGATAAGTTAAAATAGGGCGCGCGAGAAACTCGTACGTGGCGGTTGAGAAAAAATACGGCGCGCGAGAATATATATATATATATATATATATATATATATATATATATATAAGTATCGGATGAGTAAAAATAGGACGCGCGAAAATTATTGATCATATTTATAATGTTGAGTTTGAGCACCAAATGTAAAATAAAAAAATAAACCGGGCGGCCCGAAAGCTGACAGCCCGTACCGGACCGGGCTCGGGCACTAATTTTGGTAGCCCATTTTTTATCCGGACTTTTTAGCCCGATCCGATGAAGCCCGAAGCCCGACCGGGCCGGCCCGAATTTGGCCGGGCTGCCCGTTTTGACAGCTCTACAAACCTTGCCTAACCAGAATCTCAATAGATCAAAATTTGCCATAACAGATTTTTATAAATTTTTAATTTTTTTTCGATATAAATATATTTTTATATATATACTAATATAGATACAAAATCTAAATAGGTCACAATAAAATAAAACTAAATTTATAAATAATATATACAAGACATATTTTTGGGATTTTTAATTTTTTTTTCGATTTTTTTTTCTTCGAAATATTTACAATTCCTAAACTACGCTAGTTACTTTGTAAACACAATCCCCGGAAACGGCGCGAAAAACTTGACGGTGGTTCTGCAAGTGCACAGAATCACTACCAAGTAATAAAGTAGTAAGTTTATCGTTCTCCATAGTGACTGTGTCAAGGTTACTAGTTTCGCTTAAGGATAAGGATAATTGTCTTCGCTTTGTTTGTTTGAAAATGTATCTTTGCGGGTAATAGTAAATGACAGGAAATAAAATACTGAATTTAAATGACAGAAAAATTAATGGTGTGTGTGTGACCACACGGGATAATTAAGTGTGGTCGGATCCCTCCCTTACTCCTGTTTGGTGGTTATTCAATTCTTTCCCTCTATCAGGAATTAGACTGTTGAATGTGGATATTCAGTTTTTTCCCGGAATTAGACTGTTGAAAATAGTTTAGAAGCAATATCATTACCTATTTCTATGACAAACTGTACAGAGTCTAGTTAAAGGTTACCCTTACTTTATTTAAGTCGTCACGTGTGTCTCTAACTAGTTATATACTTACCCAGAAACAACACTGTAAGGTAGAAATTATCGTGCGTTCTAATCCTACACTACGGACTCAGATACTGAATTTAATGGTCTCGTGTTTGGCCCTAGCATACCGTCTTTCTTTCGGGATTACTAGCTTCGTTTCCTATGTGATATCCACTAGGTCCTTAGATTTTATTCAAATGTGATCAGTATTAAAATAAATATAAAACCAGACGATAAAAGAGTTTGCGATAAGAAAGCAATTGAATTTATACCCAAATTATATATAATACAAAACCAAGGATTTGTAAGGGAGTTCCTCGACTCCACCTAACCTAGGGAAAATAAATTACAAAGATAGAAAGAAAATAACTTGGCCGGCTTTGGAGTTCTTGGGTCTCCTTGCCTCCTCCTTAGAGTTCTCCTACTCTAGAGTGAATATTCAAAGTATTGAATATTTTGGAATGTTTGTGAATTAATAATAGTGGAGGAAGGAGACTCTATTTATATTTTTCAGCTGAGTTTAGGCTTTTTCTACGCATCCATCGCACCATCTTGGTGCGATGGAAGATTTTCTCATGATTTTCTGCGTATTTTTCAAGTCATCATCGTGCCACGATGGAAAAGATTTTTTGCAGATTTTCTTCAATTTAACCGCCTTCTCATCGCGCCACGTTGAGACTTATCGTGGGTACAATGGTTGCGTTGTCTTATTACATTTTTGCCTTTTTTTGCTGCTTTTTCCACTTTTCTTGCTTCTGAGCCTTATAACTTTACTTTTCCAGGTATTTGCTAATGCTAATGCTAATGCAATCTGAAATGAACTTCTATATGTTATTTGAATCAAAACATTCAAATGAAGAAAGTCACTCATATCTAACACTTGCACTCATTCATGACTCCACCATGGAGTTTATTACGAGGTGAAAACTAATCTATTGAAAGAAGGAAAAAGGAGTAAATTATTTTACTATAATTACATACACTATGTTTAATTATATAAAGGGAAAAAAATAATAACAATTATCATCAAAATAAATTCAGATAATTACTTATCACTTTTAAATTAATTAATTTAATCAAAATGGGACAAAATAATTAATACAAGATACTAAATGTGAGCGTTCAGGTTCGCCGATAAAGTTATCGGCGATATGGTTACAAAACAAAAATACAATAAAAATCATCTTCGTGTAATGATCACTAACATCACAACTCACATTTCTTAGCACCACATGATCTTTGTCATCTTTGCATAATTCAAAACCTATTCAAGAATCCATTAATCAAAAAAATAACCATGTGCTTTTCACATGTATGATGTATCATCAATATTCAATCATATGTGCAAGAATTCTTGAGGGGAACTTGAGCACCAAGTTTCTTAGGATCCAAAGTGATGGAACAGTGAATCCTCTTGTAGTATTTGGGTTTCACCAATTTCCCAAGTACATTAGCTCTTGATCTCATCACAAAGTTAAGGTTCAATGGCACTGGCAATGTAGGCATACCCGTTGTGCTGCTAAGGCTAGCACCACTTCCATACAAAGGTACCTTGCTACCCATTATTGCCACACTAACCAATCTATGACTCTTCCTAGATTGATGAAACTCCTTCATCTGCAATATTCAATGTGTTAGAAGGAGGAAAAACATTCTTGTACAATGAAGTTAAGTAGTTAGGGTCTGTTTGGATTGATTTATTTGAGCTTACCTACTTACGTAAGCTTTTGGGAGACAATTTGGGAGAGTTTATGCATAAGTTGTTTTCAACTTGCATAAGCTCTTATATTTCCATAAATTCTCCAACAAAGTTTATGAAAACCTATGAAGCACGGACACAGACACCGGACACGACACAAACACAATTCAATGCAATTATAAGTGTCAGTGTCTGACACCGGGACACACCTAATCCGAGGAGTGCCCGTGTTTCATAAATTAAAACAACTTATAGCTTATAATAAAACAGTTTGACTTTATTTAATCTTTTATTATAGAAATGGCTTATATGTTAATTATTTATGCTATAAGCACTTAATTAAGTTGTTCATTAAAATAAAGCCTTGATCAACCAACCAACTATAATGCATTATGCATGTTTGGATTCACTTCTGTGAGAGGTAAAAGTAATTTCAAGTACAAAAAATTCATTTTGACATGTTTAAGTCATCTCTAAAGTAAAATTGATTTTCCTTCTACAATGAATTCTAAGTTGAAGTTGAGATTTGTAGTTTTTATTATCAATGTGATTTTTAACCTCAAGTTTCTTGTTTAACTCACTTTTACGTAAATGTATACAAATACAAATGACTTTGTATTCAGCTCACTTTTAATCAAAATCAATTTTCTAAGTACAAAACAAACAAGTCAGTGAATCTTACATTTCCTGAAGCAATCACTATATCTGAATAAGACAGTTCCAAGGGTGTAGCTGAAACATGAACTCCAAAGAAAGTGCCCGTATTGCGGTATGTGAATTTCAAAGTAGAGTTCATGCTGATCATATCAGTGGCCACCCCAGTCGAATCCGAACCAGCTTGGACTGTAACATGATCAAACTTTATGCTCTGCAAAATACAAATTTGATCAAGATTCAAGACATAGTTTAGATTTCATCATTCAAAAGCAAAAATTGAACATGTTCCAGTTAAGATTCCATCCTTAAAAAATGCAAAATCGATCAAAACCCAGTTCAGATTTCTACCTAAAAAATAAAAATTGGAGCACAAACCCATTCAGATTTCAAATTTTCAACTCCAAAAATGCAAATTTGATCATGACCCGGTTAAGATTTCATCCGAAAAATGCAGAATTGATCTTAACCCAGTTAAGATTTCATCTCGAGTAAAAATAAAAGTTTAAGACTTCATCTTAAAAATGCCAAATTAATCTTAACCCAGTTCATATGTCATCTTTAAAATGCAGAATTGATCTTAACCCAGTTCAAATTTCAACCTTAAAATGAAAAAAATGATCATGACTAAGTTCAAATTTCATTCTAGAAATGCAAAATTGATGAAACCCCAATTCAAATTTCATCCGAAAAAACCTAATTTGATCAGAACTCAGTTCAAATTACATCCTAAAATCACAAAAAACAATTAACCCCCAATTCAAATCACATCCAAAAACTGAAAAATCAAACAAAAGCCATTTCCAATTTCATCCTAAAAATCTCAAAAAACCAATAATGAAAATGCAAACCTTGATAACAATCTTTGGCTTCATGTGTTTACTAGCACCCAAAAGAATAAGAGAGAACAAAGAAAACAAAACAAAGAACCCAACAACAAAAGCAAGAAAGTAACACCGACGAGAAAATCCACTATTCCGATCTTCTCCATGAAGAAATCCCTCTTCCTCAATAACATCAATCTGCTTCCATGTCTTAAGACTATGTTGGTGTTGATGTTGATGTTCCTTCTTACGTTGTGGAGCAGAGAAACCAGTGGAAGAAGAGTGATGAGGTGAAGCAACAGGACTAAGAACAGGTGAGGAATGAAATGAAGTAGTGACGGTTTTTTCACCGTCGTGAGAATCTCTTGATGGACTTTGAACATAGTAGATTGGTCTACGAGGTGGAGATCTTGTTGGTGATGATGTTGCTACACTTGTAACCTCTGAATCTGTCTTTGTATGCATTTTTTTTTTCCTTCTTCTCTTTGTTTGATGAATTAAGGTTGTGTGAAAGTGTTACCTATGAGAAAGTTTAAGGAATGTGTTTTGTTTTGAGTTTTATGTTTGGTTTTGTTGATGATTTGGACAGTGGAAGAATCTGTACAACTGGAGATTTGCGGATGATTGTGACCTTTTTGTGTGAATGACAGCTGAAGTTAAATAGGCAATGACAAATATTTTGTGACTTTTATGGGAATTTGTGGAGAAATAAAACTATTTAATTTTCTGAATTATACTGCTAAATGTATTTCTCTAAATACTCTCTCCGTCGCAAAAAGAGTGACTCGGTTAACTACTTCACGTATGTCGATGTATAACTTTAATTATTAATATTTTTAATTGTATAATAGTAAAAATTATAAAAATTTGATATTTTAAAAATACTCATCGAGACGAATCCAACATCTTATATACTAATATTTATTTTTATTTATTAGTAAAAAATATGGTCAAACCAATGTATATGAATAGTGTACATTTACAAAATGGGTCACTCATTGTGGGACGGAGGGAGCATAATGGAATAACTAATGTATTTTACATTGTAAAAAATTTGCATTTTATATTTAGAGGTCGAGTTCGACTCCGCATAATTCACTTATCTACTTTAAGAGTGGGATTTTCGGTCACTAGAATACTTGACCCAAAAATGAAAACTAATACGAAGTTTCCACTCCATTAGCGATGACTAAGGTAGGTTCTCTCATCTCAACCGAATTTTCTCCATACGAATGAACCAAAAAACGAACCTCTGACCACATGCTTAAAGGGACAAAGACCCTTACCACTTGAATCAATTCATTATTATTTTATTTTTTTATCGGATAGCCAAGTGGCTAAAAAAACGCACTTAGACAATTCATTGTTGTTACTAATGCTATTATTATCTATTGGTTATAAAAATAAAAAGAAAACTAAAAAATTATTTCTCAAAGTTTAAGAGGTTCAATTTTTTCCCCTAAATTATAAATTCATAATTATTTTACTCTTTAATCTTGAACAAAAAATAGTATTATGAAAACAATGGTAAGATTTTAGATTTTTTTTTTCTTACCATTTTTATTCTACAACTAATATACAATACATTATAATCTACTCATAAATCTCAATCATCCTATTTATAAAAAAAAACAAATCAATCGTCCTAAATCAAAAGGGTTGAAGTCCAGAAAAAGAAGAGACTACCGCCTTACAATATGCGATGTTGAAATACCAACAAGACTATCTAGGTAAAAAGGACTAATTTAAACGGAACAATGCTCATATAAAATCAATAATCAATTTGAAACCACCTTCGCACACCAAGTTCGCTAACGCATAAGCACAACAGTTTGTTTCACGATACCTATAGCTAATTTTAACTAGCCAATTTTGTCTCAAAAGATCAAGAATGTTCTGCACAAGACTCCAACCAGCTGCTCCTCCTCCTCCTCCTCCTCTCATGACAGTAAGATTTGAACAGAATCAACGTTCAGCTCTACTTGATTATAGCCTCTCACTCGAGCCATCTTCAACCCCTCATAAACCCAATCCTCGGTCTCTCTTAAATTCGGCAATTCACAAGTTTTTGAAGTACAAAAATAATTAGTAGCTATTATTTTTCAAGATGGTTCTTTGCTGTCAAGTCTTTCTATTCTCATGTAAGGGTGTAAAATTATTATTTCTAAGTTCTCCCCAATCCTGAATGTCATTGTTTGGTTGTTGTGTTATTGAATGTTCCTAATGCATCGTAATAATGTGTTACTTTATATATCTATCGAGAGAAGTTTTAAATTGAAATTGCTAAAACATTTTTAACAAATCTTGGTTCTGAACAAATTAGTTATTATTTTATTACAAAAAAAACGAAAGAATAAATATTCAATTGATTAATGCCTTAGTTTACACTTTGAAAAGAATACTAAAAAATTTCAGGATCGACCCTATTAACAGCAATGAAAGTACATGCAACTTTCACCCATAGATTTTTCCATTAAAATGATCAATAGTTGCATTTTAAAGGGACATTGCATTATGTATTACATTATATATGTAAGGATCAGGGTTCAAACCCCGAACACCCCATTTATTCACTAAGGGTGAAATTTCTAGCCATGGGGCTGTGACAAAAAAAAAATAGTTTTAAAATAAAAAACTAGATGATGCAATAGGCAATGAACCATAGAAACTTAAGTAAAAGTTAATTACAGCCTAAAGCTATATCACTAGTCATGTTATTGCGGTTTTATGCATCACAAAATGACAATGTCAATGAGCATTAAACTAGCTTACATACACCCCAGAAAGACATTAAATAGGCTTCATAGAAACCATTACAATTTTATAGGATATAAATATCAAAATGACAATGTCATTTTTAAATTAGTCCTTTTTACCTAGAAACCATTACAATTTTACAACCAATCCACTGAGCAAAACACACTATGCTGTCGATTCACCTTCTCTTGCGATCAATTCCTGTAATATCATAGAATCATATGGTTAATAAGAAAAAACATACAGTAAACGAATGAGAAACTGAGGGCTTCAGAGAGAACTAGAAACACCATAGCTACTAATTAAAGAACAGAAAACACAATGAACGGCGGAATGGAAACCAGAAAAACGAGAACAGAGCTTCAATGAACAGACGAACAAAGCAGGATAGAATGAGAACAATTCACTCATGAAGAAGGATGAATATTCCCTAAATGAATAGAAAATAAGAATAAAATAGACAATAGTCACTTTTTTTTAACAAAATAAATAGTCACTTAAAATATAAAAAAGACACCATCATACCCTTAAAAAATTAACATAACAGTATAAAATGATGGGTATTTGAGGGATTCCCCTTGTGAACCCTTAGGCTTAAATGTGGAAGCGAAGATACAATTTTAGATGCCATTTGGCCGCAATTTGCGACCACAACCACTACACTTGTTGAACATGGCTCGCCAGCCGAACCCGAACGGGTCACAGGGGACCCACCACCGCTCCGCGAGTCCACAATCGCGCACTATAGCGCCACAATTGACAAAACTCAATACAAAACTCAATTTATGCGTATGAATTCTTCAAGTAATGTAAAAAATAATATTACTTGGTAGGAGGAAACACCTTATACTAATCACAAGGTAAATAAAACTTATAACATCCTTTCATAGAATACAGTGAAAATTTACATGGATGAGGAATTCAGATTAGATAAAGACTTACCAATCTAGTAGCAGCACATGTGGACCGCTGTCTTTCCTTTTTCATACGATTGCATTCACCACACCAGTCGGAGAAATCTTTTTGGTACAGTTTCATCTCTCTAAAGACAGAACTACAATGAAATAATGCAAATTTAATCTTTAATTAAGGAAGGATATAAAAACATTAAACAAACTAAGGTAGCAATGAAAGTAAGCAACCAAGAGATGAAATCACCTTCTGCACCACATAAGGAGGTTGATTCGATGGCCAGATGTTGTAGCTCTAGCACCATGACGATGTCGACCACGATGAAGCACAGCCCGTCCAGGGACATGAGAATAATCAAAGGCTTCCTGCTTTCAAATAATGGACTCCATAAAAAAAGTGTACAACCACCTATGAGAAATAGCAACAAGCAATGGTCCATAAATCTTCTTACAATAGTAAATAGACAACACTATATAACTCCACCGGAAGGCAACATGATCCCTGAATGAATAATTGCATCATGTGATTGTGTTTTCACAATCATCAAAACTAACATATATACAAGGTAGGTACAACGATAAACAGAAAAACAGATACACAAACTCGGTCCAAAGTGTAAAATACACCTGAGGAACATTATTTTATCTTTGCAAGATGTTATAAGAACCCAGGTTGTTAATCAAACCATGCCCGTGTTTCATTGAGCTCAAATACAGTTCCAAAATTTTAGAAGTACATTACCTTTTTCTATGCATATATTACTTTTTTCTAGGCCAATCAATATATAGCCACGGTAGGGTTTTCTTTTTTATGGTAAGTCACGGTAGTTAATGGTGCCAAATTGTTCTATGTTATCCCATCTCCATGACTTACCTCTGATTGAGTTCCTGTATTTACATGTCTCTCGCATCTTGAGCCACGAAAAAACAACTCCCCCCCGGAAAATTCCTTGCCCAAGCAAACATTCAAGGTTACTTCCGAGTCATCCACATGGAAACCTACAGATGCAATACTCTAAATTGTAAGACATCAGACACAATAACATCAGGAATGCAAGTGTATGTCAGCCAGTATATGAATCCAACATCATCAAAATATTGGTCACCGTTAATAAAACATCCATAGCCTCAATCCAAGTTTAGTATGAATTTTTAAAACTTCAAAAGAAGTATTTAAGTTGGCAAAATTTCCTATTGACCAAAAAGCTTCATAGAAATAACAGTGCAATGTTGTATAGATCACGTATGGGAATTATTAGGAAAGCTAATCAAGCAGAAATCTTACCCAAGTCAAGATCTTTATCTTCACCATATTCAACAACAAATCCATGATGCGAATCCAGGGATGATCCACCAACTTCTGGAAAGAACACTGAATAACAAACAATAATTAATCAACAGAACTAGTATTCAGAATTTTTTATACTGAAAAAAGCCGCCTAAAATCATTTTGATAGAATAAATATGTTTGATCAGATCCCCATGAGATAATTTTAACCATGGCGTCTTCATTCACCTCTAGATAAAGGACGAACAAAATCATCCATAAGCCTGTCAAGCATCGGTTCAAGGCCAAAGTCATCAAGTACAGCACCATATCTATTCATTCTATTGGGACGCATGATCCGAAATTTTGCTTCAGCCACCCATTTCTCAAAGTTTTCAATCTACAAAGACCAAAAGTAATTTTATCATAAAAAACATTAGTATATTTACAAGCAAACACTTGCAACTTTGGATTCCGAAAATGAGTTACAACTTATACTATGGACGGTGATAGTTAAAATGATAAAGTACCTCAGATAGCAACAGCTCACAAAAGTCTGGTTGAAGCATTGGAAATACATAAATGCCTGGAGAGGGCTCAGATATTATGCTTCTAAAGCTTTGCTCTGTGTTATCACTGATTGCTTTCAGAAATGTCGGCAAAAAGAATGTAGTAGGATTCAGAGCATACAACTCGCGATGTAAAGGCTGCAAAACTTGTAAGAAAACTTGTAAGTGTCGGTAAGAAGATTAGAAGACCACCAGAAAGGACAGCGGCTTCACAAACGAAGAAAGAATTATTTTGGCACAAATTCAACTACTCCAAAAGTAACAATCAACATATATCTAGAATTCTTCAAACTGCAGGCTCCAACTTTGTCTCAATAAAGGAATGGTGTGTACACAAGGACTTTGAAGAAGGGGGGCTGATCCATGTAACTTTGACAAGACTATTAGATTGTTTTTTTGCAGATATTTTGTTTTCTTATGGATATAAATCCTCACCTTTGAAGAGAATGCATATTATACCAGTGGTAAGATATACAGTGAAAAAGAACTGTTAACCTCATATTGTGGTTGTTTAAAAAAAAAAACCGCATATTGTGGTTAGAAATATAATAGCAGATGAAGGTTTATAGTTTGGTTTCATGTTTACCCATTCCGCGCATTCAAGATTTGGCTGTATTAAATACCAAAATCAGGAAGTAGGATTCATTATTAGGTTTTTATACCTTTCTTATTTAATAATTTAATAATGATAATAATAATAATAATAATAATAATAATAATAATAATAATTAAAACGTTATTGAGAGGTGTAACATTTGGTGTCAAACTAGTTGGTGTCATTTGATCTTGACCCATAATAATAATATTAATAATTAATAATAATAAATTAATAATAATAATAATAATAATAATAATAAAAAATTTCTCCGTCAAAAAAAATAAATTAATTTCTCCCTCGCTGTCTTGCAAACATTTTCTATCAGGTTTGACATTAATGTCAGGTTAATAGAGTACTCCAACTCGCAGACTTTACTCTCTCTTAAGCTTTAAACAAATGTTTTAAAAACCGGACTTGATCATCAATACAAGTAAAAATGAGAATTAAAATGAGAATTAAAGTGACCTATTGTTGCATTTAATTTGTTTAAAATAAAAATGAGAATTAAAGTGACCTATTGTTGCATTTAATTTGTTTAAAATATAATGAATATGCACCAACACAAACCAGTAGGCAGTGTGGATGTAATGTTCAACGCCCAAATGCCATTTTGTTCCCCCTGTCCGATCCACCGAATTAATACATTAGAGTTTTTTATTAAGTAAATAAAATCGTTGTCCTTGTTCTGAAAAGAGTAAAATATGTTGACCCTGCCGGTTTTGGAAAACTGCCGAGTCGCCAGTTTTGACCAGTTCACAGGTTGTATGGCAGGTCTAATATTTGAAACGAACTGCTTACGCCACCAGTTCCCGGCTGGACCAGACCAGTTTTTAAAACACTAATTTAAACTACTGAATTAGCTTTAGCCCTCTGTACAGTCAGCATACAACATTCAGTCAGCTTTCTGTTTGAACAGGTAAAAGTATCACCAGATCTGTAAATGCCTCCTTGCTATGACCTATTCATCTATATATACAAGTACTAAGCACTTTCTCACACGTTAATATCACTTTCTCTTTTCAGATCCATATTTTCTTACAGCACTTTATGTTTTCTCTCAACATCTCTCCAACCTAGAGTAATAATAATAATTAAAACGTTATTGAGAGGTGTAACATTTGGTGTCAAACTAGTTGGTGTCATTTGATCTTGACCCATAATAATAATATTAATAATTAATAATAATAAATTAATAATAATAATAATAATAATAATAATAAAAAATTTCTCCGTAAAAAAAAATAAATTAATTTCTCCCTCGCTGTCTTGCAAACATTTTCTATCAGGTTTGACATTAATGTCAGGTTAATAGAGTACTCCAACTCGCAGACTTTACTCTCTCTTAAGCTTTAAACAAATGTTTTAAAAACCGGACTTGGTCATCAATACAAGTAAAAATGAGAATTAAAATGAGAATTAAAGTGACCTATTGTTGCATTTAATTTGTTTAAAATAAAAATGAGAATTAAAGTGACCTATTGTTGCATTTAATTTGTTTAAAATATAATGAATATGCACCAACACAAACCAGTAGGCAGTGTGGATGTAATGTTCAACGCCCAAATGCCATTTTGTTCCCCCTGTCCGATCCACCGAATTAATACATTAGAGTTTTTTATTAAGTAAATAAAATCGTTGTCCTTGTTCTGAAAAGAGTAAAATATGTTGACCCTGCCGGTTTTGGAAAACTGCCGAGTCGCCAGTTTTGACCAGTTCACAGGTTGTATGGCAGGTCTAATATTTGAAACGAACTGCTTACGCCACCAGTTCCCGGCTGGACCAGACCAGTTTTTAAAACACTAATTTAAACTACTGAATTAGCTTTAGCCCTCTGTACAGTCAGCATACAACATTCAGTCAGCTTTCTGTTTGAACAGGTAAAAGTATCACCAGATCTGTAAATGCCTCCTTGCTATGACCTATTCATCTATATATACAAGTACTAAGCACTTTCTCACACGTTAATATCACTTTCTCTTTTCAGATCCATATTTTCTTACAGCACTTTATGTTTTCTCTCAACATCTCTCCAACCTAGAGTTATAATACAGGCAAACAAAAGAAGCCAGAAAGAATGGTAAACAAAATGATACGATTAAATTACTACATACCTGATAATTTGATTTTATCTTCTCTCTGTATTCCTGATGCTTCTGTGTCTGCCAAATAGCATTGGAAACATCATAAAATTATGTTGTGAAACATTGAAAACCAAAAAAGTGAGGTAATACTATCATTGATAATGATTATGGTAATGATATTTTAATTATTTATTATATTATAACTTTCAAGCATAAATGGAAGACTTTCAAAGGCACTTCAACCCCTTCCCACTCCCTATTAAAAAAGAAAAGGAAAGTTACTACACCAATATAACATAAAAATGTAATTAAAACTTTCCATTCTCAATATGGAGTTATGGACTGCTCTTCCTCCCCATCACCCTAAACTCTTACTTTGTTTAACTACCCCAATTCAGTGAACAACTCTAGCCGACATTCTCAATATGGAGTTTGGCAGCATCTTACTTTTGTTATTCTCGTGTACCAATAACATTTTAACCATAACTTTGTGAAGCAACAAATGAGAGAGTAGAACGTAATGCACATCAACTCCCAATAACATTTTTGTCTTAAATTTGTGAATCAACAAATAGGAGTGTTGAATGAAATGCACATCAACACCCAATAACATTTTCTCCGTAACTTTGTGAAACAACAAATGAGAGCGTTGAACGAAACGCACGCCAATGCCCAATAACATTTTTGCCTTAGCTTTTTGAGGGAACAAATGGGAGTGTCGAGCGATATCCACGTCAACACCCAATTACATTTTGACCGTAACTTTATGAAACAACAAATGGGAATGTTGAACGAAACGCCCGTGTCAACACCGTAGTTTGCTAAAAATTGAAACACGTTGTATTATCAAGATCATTAAGTCAGTTCCATTAATACCGCTCCACAACACGACAAAGCAATCTTGAAACTGGGGTAATTATTGCATTTTAAAGTTAAAAATTCAAGCACTAGCTCAACACCCAATAACATTTTCGCCTCAACTTTGTGAAGAAACAAATGGGAGTGTGGAACAAAACTCTTGTAAACATGCAATTACATTTTGACCATAACTTTGTGAAACAACAAATGGGAATGTTGAACGAAACGCACGTGTCAACACCGTAATTTACTAAAAATCAAAACGTGCTTAATTGAGATGTAATATCAAGATCATTAAGTCAGTTCCATGATAACCGCTCCACAACACGACAAAGCAATCTTGAAATTGGGGTAATTATTGCATTTTAAAGGAAAAAATTCAATCACTAGCTCAACACCCAATAACATCTACGCCTCAACTTTGTGAAGCAACAAATGGAAGTATGGAACAAAACCCTCGTCAACACCCAATTACATTTTGACCATAACTTTGTGAAACAACAAATGAGAGTGTTAAACATAACGCATGTCAACACCGGAAAATCAAAACATGTGCTTTATTGATCTGGATTATTGAGTTCATTAAGTCAGTTCCATGAATACTCCTCCACGTCACGACAAAACAATCTTGAAATTGTTGTAACTATTGGATTTTTAAGTAAAAAATTCAATCACTAGCTCAACAACCAAACAACTTAACAACAATCTTCAACCTTATAAAATGAATACCCCCACAAGTTACTGAATTCATCCCAGAAATTAAAAAACAAAACTTTCATCTTCTTTTTCTATAATTAATATCTTTCAGTTTCACCTAGTTTAATTTAATATTTTTTTTCCCATAATTAAGCAAAAAATAATGAAATTGAAAGTTGAAAACATAAACACTTAAAAATTAATTAAAACTTAGCAAATAATGAGATTGAAAATTGAAACCATACTCTGTGACGTTCTCCACTTGGAAGATACTTAAGCAAAATCTCACGCATGAACTTAGCTTTATCATCACGAGGAATACCAAGCATATTCGAAGGAAGATATCTTTCCAACGAGCTGAAAATGGAAGGATTGAAATCCAAATCAAGATCATCGTAACCTTCTGGTTTGTGATCCTTGTTAGGGTGCACCCTCAGCTTCAACCTCGAATTCGCCATAGTGGTAACTGTTCCGTTTCCGATTACCTCACTCTTCGCCGGCGACTCGTTGTAGTTGCCATCTTGGTGCGACATTTCGGGATCCATGGATTGGGAGCAGTGAATTAAGAGGATTTCATGAGAATTGGGGATGAAATTGGGGAAATTAGGGTTTTTTTTTAGGTGAAAATGAAAATGGAGATGAAGAGTTGAATTTTGTTAGGGTTTTGTTTTTTCAATTGGACAAGTTAAGAGTGAAGTGAAAGAGTAACAAAAAACGCATGATAAAAAATAATGGTCGATTTTTAGAAAATCAAATAACTCATATAATTTCTTTTCGTGATATCTAAACTAATGGTCAAATTTTAGGAAATCAAACTTACGATTTATTGACACCATTAACAAAAATATATCATCAAACGGTGAATCTCATTTAAAGTAATAACGGATTTGTGCTACATGAGCTCACACATCTCATATTAAAATTTTTGTATTTTATGAGCATAAAGTACTATTAAATTAAACTTAATATATGCTTTCATTAGATATATTAGAATGACCCATAAATAAACACATTTTCTTTTGATATAAATTTTAAAAAATAAATGTTTACCCTTGACTAACAATTAAAACACGTCTACTGCATGTTCTCCAATAATACATATTATCATAAGGAATCACTTTGGTATTGCATACACAGGATAAATACCACCAATCGCAGTTAGGTTCCAAATGTTCTACTTTGCCCAATATAGCGTACACCGACCCCTGCAATATTTAATTGTGACAACTTAGGTACAACTTCATAAATCTAAAATGAAAATAGACAAACAAATCAATATCAGTAATGGTTACCATTGCACATAAACCAAGGGTTGATAGAGTATGTCTAATTGTTTTGTACACCCACTGATCCAATACATGTGCTTTTGTAGTTTCATTTATTGCATATATCGAATGAGGCTTAGAAATTGTTCTGTCCAGCATTCTATAGATATAAAAGACATATTTTATTAAGTGAACATAAAATGCATTCCAAACTACTCCGTGTATATACTGTAAATAGGAGAAAACTATAAACCTTTGCTTCAATTCTGCAGCGGCATCAATATTTGGATTGAATAACACCCTTGTATATTGTCCGAAATTCTGAACAGTAGGTATACCTGAATTATAATTTAGTTATGTTGAATTTTGTTTAAGCATCGAAGCCTTATTAAAATTACACGGTGAGGGTTATGTGATACCTTTCCAAAAATTCATCCTTCCAAAAAGCAATACAACACATGTACTGTCGGATGCATCAGACTTTAAAAAATTAATCAGCTTGTCCACATAATGGCCACGTAGAATACACTTAAATCGATAACTAAACAAAACATAAAGATTAATAAGTTACTCTCTCCATCCCAAAATATAAATAAAAATAAAAGAAAAAAACTTGATGTATTGGGTTAAAAATTTGGAATACTTTACATTATTTATTTATTAAAAAAATAAATAAATAATTGACAAACGAAAGTCTTAGTTTTATAGACAAACGAAAGTTTATTTAATTTTATGCTAAGTATATATTATAGACAAACCTATCAAATAATCGGTATCATAGTTATCATTAAAAATCTTATGAGGTTCACTGATCATGTATATATTAGCAGGTATCAACTTGTCATCAAATTTTTTGATTTTAGTTCCAAATTGAAAATTAATTTTATAGGCATGATTGGTGGTTCTATATGATCCCACATTAGTGGCAACACTAAAGTTGCTTATGGAATACACATGGCCCTCAGTGAGTTCCTTTTCATATTTGTAAATTAATGTTCTTCGAACTGTTGCATGGATCTTTTCACCCTAGAATACACACAAAAAAAAAAAAATTAGATATGATTGCTTAAAAAATTTAAAAAATAAATTGAAAATCAAGATGTGAATAAACCTTCTTATCCATCAAAACCATTTCTAAAGAATATGGCAGCACATCTCTATTCATATCTTTAACAAACCACATGCGAACAATTCTAACCAATACATTCCATGTTTCTTTGGATGGAGAAATTTCAGAAATATAATTATATTTTGGAGGCATTTTCTTAAAAATTCAAGTAAATAAAAAACAATGAAAATAAACAAAGAGATATAACTATAACTAAAGAGAAGAGAATTGAGAAATGATGAGTTTTAGGGTTGAGATTAAGGTCCTATATATAGTGAAAAAAGGACATATGAGTAATTTGGTCAAATTAAATGTTTCCTTTTAAATTACCCTAATAAAAATTTAGGAATGTTTTATGCACATGATTTGAATCAAGACACAAACAATGACTTTATCCATACCATCCCCACATATTTGCGATCCAAAAAAAAAAAGCATAAAAACTATAAGCAACAATCTTCCCCACATATTTCCTTTTTAATACTATTGTGCCACAATTTGACAGCTTTGATTGCTATGAAATAGGATCACCACATTAATATTACCTTTTATAAACATAATTACATATTTGCCGATCAATATCAATTTGTATTGAATGTAAATAATCAATTCCCTTTTTATATATTATTATTATTATATATTTGATTATTTGAATTTTTTGTGTAAAAAAAAATTATATAAATAATTAATAACAATTTCCGAAAAAAAAACTATATATTATGTCTATCAATATAATACAGATGTTGTGACAAATTTCCGGAAAAAAAAAATTAAATTAAATTAAATGGACAAATATATGAATGTCAATATATAGAATAATCAATTGCCGAAAAAAAAAATTATGCCTATCAATATCAATTTGTATTGAATGTAAATAATCAATTCCTTTTTATATATTATTATATTATTATATATTTGATTATTTGAATTTTTTGTGTAAAAAAAAATTATATAAATAATTAATAACAATTTCCGGAAAAAAAAAAACTACATATTATTAGTGAGCAATCTCATATATTCCTGTTTTATAGTATATCCTACAATTAGTGACAAATCTCGGTCATAATACAGATGCTTAGAAAATAAGCCTCAAATGTATAGTATTAAGATTAAGATTAAGATTATAATAATTCAAAATTTAAGATGAGTCGAGTTAGTAACATGAATGAATTATTTCGAGTTTGTATATTGTACTAAAAAGTGTGGTTGTATAATTTTTGGTAGTATAGTTGTATATAGACATATATCATACTATTCTTTTGTGCTAATTCAAAACTCCAACAAATGATTTTGTGTCAACCTCAAGTTTTAAACGAAAAGTACAGATAATTCATTGTTGATTATAGACGTTGTAAAAATTAAATTATACACAAATGATTGCTACTAATTCATTGTTGATTTTTTATTTAGAATTTTTTTCTTATTGGTCTAGTAAATATCAAAAGAGATGATGGTGAGTATGCATTTAGTTTGTGATGATGTTAAAATTTCTATTTTCTATATAAAAGATTTTTTTACCGGTATTAATGAAATTTCTTTTATACAAAAAAAATAATTTATTTAAGAAAATAACTTTGCACGGTATCTTAAGCGTGTGTAGTTGATGGTTTCCGGTAGTAAATATAAATCATATCTAAATTATAAAAAAATTGCACATAAATTATAAATGTTTCCGGTATTTCTTTAGTAATATTAATTAATATAGTACAAACTCACATAATGATGTTGGCTAGAGACTTTGAAGTGTGCCCATCTCAAAGGGCTCAGGTTTGATTCCTCTCGGAGAAAAAAAAAAAACTCTAATTTTAAATTGACCCCCACAAGTGAACGGTAGAATTGATCCCCTTAAATAGTCGATCATTGGACGGGATACTACATTTTCAAAATAGGAAAAAAAATTAATATGGTACAATCATATTTTATTTTACCATAAAGGATTATATATATGTATATATATATATATACAACAACAACAAATAAATTCATTCATTTTATTTCCTTACTATAATAATTTTTGTTTAAAATAAAAACATATTTTAAAAAAAAGCACAAAAAATTAAACTTGTATTTTGTTAAAAAAATTCCTGCAACCAAAAATAATTAATTTATTCAAGTTTTCAAATTATTGGAAAACAAATTTGTGATAATAACAATTTGAATTATTTCTTTTTTAAGTATGCAAATTAAACGCAATGTTATGTTTGACTTTTTTTAGTGAAAGTCATACGTATGGAGCATTGAAACTTAAAATTCTTTTCTTTCTTTACCGGGTAACCGATTGCACAGGTTGACAGAAAATATTTTGTTTTTAACGTGTTGTGAACATTGTTGTCTTCTACTGCCTTTCCTCTGTGTTATATTTTGCTGCGGGATGGATCTATTCATTAAATTCAATATTCAATCTATTAAAGGAAGCCAATAATTTCGGATCAAAAAATGGAATTCAATAATTTCATGGAATCAATTTAATGTTATTTATGTATGAGAAAAATAAAAATTCATTCAATTATAAAAAAATTAACAAAGAAAACATTTAATATTATATATTTTTATAATTAAATTCGTTTATTTATTTAATTTTATTTAACATTACTTTGTTACATATATTGCACGAAAATTCATATAAAATATTTAAAATTTATTTATTTTTATAAATTAGTTTGAATTCATATAAAATATAATTTGTTTCAATTCAATATATTTTTTTTACTTTGTTACATCCTGTATGAGAATTCCTATAAAATATTTTAAATTTTATTTCGCTTATTTATTTCAATTCATTAAAAAAAAAAACAAATTCATTTTATAACATGAAAATTCATATAAAATATTTTATAGTTTATTATATATACACAACACATTTTCATGACAACATCGTTTTATAATTTTTCTTATGATATATATGTATGAGACTCTTAAAGAAAAATCATAATAAATAAAAAGATGAAAGTTAATTATACTAAAGCAATAACATAATCTTTCAAACCAAAGCAACACATTGCTTAAGCTGTAAAATAATATTTACGGTAGAAATATTACATCTTTTCTATATATAAAAAAAATACACAATACACCTTTAAAATTAATTTACATTCATACTTGTGAGAAAGATTAACAATCACTTAAAACTCATATATTATGATTAACAATCACTTAACCCTAGTTCACATATCACTTATATTCTTCTTTTGGGTTCCACATCTGCAAAAAGTGAAAAGAATGATGAATATATAGATTAAGAAGAATATCGATAATAGAAAAATTGAAAATAGAAAAATTGAAAATAATACAAAGAAAATAGCTAAAGAGAAAAGAGATGGAAAATGTGTGATTTGAATGTTCAACCAAAGACCATTTATATAGGGAAAAACATGGGTATATAAGTAACTTTATCCATAATATGTAATTAAACCGATTAATAACAAATATATTGATTCCTTTTTTGGTGAATGTCATCTTATGATTTTTTGTAGAAAATTTAATATTTAACACACAAACATTAGAAAGAAGCAAAAAATCTCATGAAAATTAAATGCTTATAATGCAATACTAAAATTAACTTTGAAAAAATTATTATAATTTTTAAATAATTTCGTGATTATTACTTTTAATTATAAAAATAATTTAACAAATAATTTATTTATATAAAATATATAAACCGACTACAATTTTTAGAATATGTTTTTAATTTTTTTCTTTATTTTTTCAATATCAATCACTTGAAATTAAATGTTTCCTTTTAAATTACCCTAATAAAAATAAATCAACATATAATATTATATTTTAGGAATGTTCTATGCACATGATTTATACTACCTTTTATATATTGAATAAATCTGTGATACGAAATTTGAATTTGAATCAAGACACAAACAATGACTTTATTATAAGCAAAATTTGACAACAATGAAAATTTTAATTTAGGTAGTAAAATTATAACAACTTTCTAAGCAAGCCAAAAAAAGCCAAAAATCTCGAAATATTGAAGTCAATTTAATGCTATTAATGTACAAATTATTTTCAAATAATAATTTCGATTTAAAAATTATTTTCTTTTGAAATAATAATAAAATAATAATTTAAATATGAAAATTAGTATTTAAATTCGTTTTTTATTAGAAAAAAAAATCATGAAAAAAAAATTTGTGAATAAATTTTTTTCTTCCATAATCTTTCATAAATATGTACTTTATTTGAAATATAAATATATATTATTAATTTAAACTTGGTTATATTTTTATAATATTTAAACAAATTTGGTTAATTATTACTTAAATTTATTAAAAAAATAAATTGACTTTGAATATCGATTATTCACGAAATTTAATATATAATATTTTATAATATAATTTATTTATTTATGTGTTATATATTTGTGATTTATTTATTATATTTCATTTATATTATACTAATTATAATTATAATTGTATGTTTGGAATTTTATTATTTGAATTTGAAATATTTCCTTTTTAAAGTATGCTTTTAATATGGTTGTGTGAGGATGAATGTGAGCAAAGCATTTGAAAATGAACAATAAATGAGAGCTTAGAAAATAAGCCTCAAATGTATAGTATTAAGATATTTTTATAACATGTGGATGTGGATTTATTTATTTATTTTTTATAATGACAATACAAGTAAATAAATAAGATAATAAAAATGATAAAAAGTGGAAAAACAATTCAAAATTACGTTGTTGGTATTTTATATTTTCTTGCGAGTTCTAGATTTTTAAATGGTTTGGCTCACAATCTTTTAGTTCTTTGTTTCCTGATCTGTATGCTAAGGAGTTCAATAAATTTGCTATGGTTAGCGAGCGAATGGGAAGGGAGAGTGCATCATCAGTTTGTAGATGGAGGTTGAATGGCCCTTTGGATGATATTGAGCAGCAGCAGGTTCTTGAGTTGCAAGGATTACTTGCTGGTTTTATATGTTCTGATTCTTATCTAGATCGATGGTGGTGGTTACCTGATGTTAATGACATGTTTTCTGTTAAATCTTGCTATTCTTTTTTATTATCATCAAGACAGGTTACGATTTTGGAAACCACCGAGGCTGAAGCGCTTTCTAGGCTTTGGAAATCTGATGTGCCTTCTAAAATCAATGTGTTTGGCCGGAGGCTTTTGCTCAATAGACTGCCTACAAGAATGGCTTTACACCGTCGAGGTATTTTGTCTAATCCGTTTGAGTTATCCTGTGTCTTTTGTTTCCGGCATAGGGAGGATGGTGCACATCTTTTCTTTTTCTGTTATTTTAGCAAAGTGGTGTGGCGCAATGTGCTTAAATGGTTAGGATTATCGATACCGATGGATGTTGAAGGTATTGATCACTTTATGTTGTTTGGCGATTTGTTTAAAGTGAAAGACAAAGGACGTGTTCGTCACTTGGTATGGTTGGCAACTACGTGGAATTTATGGAAGTCGCGTAATAAGGTAATTTTTAAGGGTGACATTCCAGAAACTTCGGCGCTACTGGATTCTATTAAGCTTTCTTCGTGGATGTGGTTTAATGGTTGATATGGTCGTAATGTTTGTTGTCCTTTTTCTAGTTGGTGTTTGGATCCAATGTCATGTATTCAAAGTACCTAATCTTTTGTTGTAAGGAATTGGGTACCTCTTGTACTCCCTTATAATATAATTTGCTTATAAAATATATATATATATATATATATATATATATTTTCTTGCGAGTAATGTTTTTAAAGAAAGCAATTCCATATTTCTTGTGAGAAGAAAACAAAAACAGAAATTCCATGTTTGGAAACGGTTTATATTATTTTTTTTTTTTTTGGTACATGGAAACGGTTTATATTAAAAGGAAAAATGTTAATGAGATGTTTTAAGGGAGTTTGTTAAATATATGTTCATTTTAAAATTTAATTAATTTAGTGGTGATTGACACTAAATCTGGTATGAAATATCATGATCATTGTCTCCGCATATCTAAGTTTGGGGCTCTATTGTTGTGTTGTTGATAAGAAGAGGTAGGCTTTATTGTTTTTTTTCTTTTTGTTACTTTAAATTTCATTGAATTTGCCCGATGAACTACTATGGAGTAGTAGGCTTTATTGTTAAGCGAAACTAGTAACCTTGGCACAATCCATGTGGAGAACGATATACTTATCACTTTATTACTTGGTAGCGATTCTGTGCACTTGCAGAACCACCGTCAGTTGCTAAAATCAGAAAAACATTAATTGAAGAGCACAAATGATGTAATTGTTGGCTTAATTATAATTATGTTTTAATAAAAAAAAGTTTATTATCAAATTAATTATTTGTATAATAATCAACTTAAGGTCCTGCAAACATTTCAAATAAAAATAGTTGATTATTATACTAATAATAAGTTGCATTTTTTGGTATCTTCCGACTTCCACATAAACCTTAACCCACCAATGTTTGAGTATAAATCTTCAATTATTTTTCTTTGATAATTATAGTGAAAAATAAATGGATAATAAGTTGCGTCGCTAAAATCAGTAAAACATTAATTGAAGAGCACAAATGATATAATTGTTGGCTTAATTAATTTGAAAAAAAGTTTAATAAAAAAATTTATGCATTTTTTTCTTCCTTCTCATATTGCAAGCATCTAAAAATTAAATATGATAAATTAAAACTCATATTGTTCAAAATTCAAATGTATTTTTTATTTGAATTTGTTTATTGAAGTTCTCTCAATTAAGAAGGAGACTTTTCACATATCTATATATATAAATCCTAGATAGTTGTGGAATTGTCTATCTAAACCCTAATCCACAAACCAATGAAAACTTTTCATTTAGCCATATCATCCACTTACATTCATTTAATGTGGGGTACTAATTATAATTATTATTATTATTATTATTATTATTATTATTATTTTGGGTTATTATTCATTTACATTTGTTTGTTCATTTTATTATTTTTTGTATTTTATTGTTTTTTTTTTCAAAAAGGTTAATGTTTTTGCTAATAATCTTTTGTCCAATCTTTGTAAATATAAGGAGTTGGTCAATTGTCAGGACTACTTTCTAATGTTAGTAAAAAAAATAGATAAAATAAAGTTTACTAATGGTTGTTATGTCCTGTATGATTTTTATCATATTCGATATTTGAGTATGAGTTAAGTTGGTTTATTTTTGCTCCAATAAGTTTCAAATTAATATAAATGTCAAATCCTAGATAGTTGTGGAATTGTCTATCTAAACCCTAATCCACAAACCAATGAAAACTTTTCATTTAGCCATATCATCCACTTACATTCATTTAATGTGGGGTACTAATTATAATTATTATTATTATTATTATTATTATTATTATTATTTTGGGTTATTATTCATTTACATTTGTTTGTTCATTTTATTATTTTTTGTATTTTATTGTTTTTTTTTCAAAAAGGTTAATGTTTTTGCTAATAATCTTTTGTCCAATCTTTGTAAATATAAGGAGTTGGTCAATTGTCAGGACTACTTTCTAATGTTAGTAAAAAAAATAGATAAAATAAAGTTTACTAATGGTTGTTATGTCCTGTATGATTTTTATCATATTCGATATTTGAGTATGAGTTAAGTTAGTTTATTTTTGCTCCAATAAGTTTCAAATTAATATAAATGTCAAATTCGATAATACAGTAGTTTTTTTGTAAGAGATAATAAAGTAGTTTATCCAACTCAGAATCCTCCAATGAGATTTATAATATAAATAAAAACTTATGTTTCAACATCGATTGTTTTCCATGGTCAATTATATGTTGTCATTTCCATAGTTATTTTGAAGAATGAGTTAAAGATATTGCTAATCAATGTTAATGAAGAAGATACCAAAGTAACTTCAAATCTGATGTATAAATAAGTTTTTTAAATGTATAAGCATCGATATATATATAATTCCTAGATAGTTGTGCAACCACTAATCTAACCACAGTGTATGAGTATGACCATAAACCGTTTTCATAGTGACATGACAATTTATGGATTACCAACTTATTTTGGTAGATGCAATAGGATCCATTGTAATCTTTTCGAAATGTATAAACACATCTTTAATATCTATCTTATATTTACATCACTTTTTTAAGGAACATCACTTTATTATTATTATTATTATTATTATTATTATTATTATTATTATTTTGTTTTTATTGATGTTATTATTATAATTTTCATAATACTTATTGTTTCAATTTATACGAATGATTTTTCAACATTATAATATAAAATACCGCATAACACCCGTGCATCGCACGGGTGTGGGACTAGTTTGTTCCAACACACTTCATAGTCATTCCAACTATGACCATCATAGTCAAAAAATCATCAAACCATCCAAGAGACTCCTCCTTCAACAAACAAATTAGGCAACAAAAAAAAAGCATTAGCAAAAATAAATAACCTGGCGAATAAAAACGTTTTATTAATTAAACTGATACTAATTAATCATTTTACAATTGTCTCCGATCAAATTTAAATTATATATTGTTGGGATAAATCCACCCCTTAAATGAATCTCTTTGCAATTAAGTGTGGGAATACCATTGAACTAGCACTTCAAATATGAAGTATCACCGACAAAACTAGAAAAGGTGCTAAGCACAATATCTCTCAGGCACTTAAATACATAATCTTCCTTAATACGTTAATAAAATATATGCATCAAGACTTATACAAATGAAGGTTGCATTTGATTAACAGAGATGCTATATGGAACGACATGTTCCAGACGACGAATGCACGACCACGTGATATACGCCCCACCGAATTTCCTTTTATGATTTTTATTTTTAACAATTAATTGCAACACAGAAAATCACTCACACACTGATGTATATGCTTCTTATTTTTCGGCAAACTAGAAACTTGCCTCTTATTTTACTGCGCCAAGATCACCGTAACCACAACAAATTTTGGTTGATCTCACCAGCAACTTCTATAAGCCGCAACA
Organism: Trifolium pratense; assembly: GCF_020283565.1. Lineage (NCBI taxonomy): Eukaryota > Viridiplantae > Streptophyta > Magnoliopsida > Fabales > Fabaceae > Trifolium > Trifolium pratense. Next base: position 4,760,935 of record NC_060063.1, read on the forward strand.
ATTGTTGTTTCCATAACTCATCTAAACAAATTATCCTATTGTCGTGGTTGCCGTTTCCATTGTAACCTTCATCACTGTTGTTTTCTCGCCGTGTCGTCTTTACCATTGCCATTTATGTATAATGTATCCACCGCCAAAGTTATCGTCGCACAAATACAACTACATACAATTAAATGTCAAGCAACAACTAACTATTCCATGCCTCTAGTCTCTAACACTGTGTTTGTTTACGTAGATTTACAAAAGAGATAAATAAAAAAGAGAGAGATAGCAAAGAAATAGATTATTTCTATAGTTTGGATGAGAAGAGAAATAAGGAAAGAGAGAAATATAATGAATTGTAACTGTCAAAAACAAATCTCTTCATATTATGAGAGATTTGTGTGGAAAGGAGTGAAATAAACCATTTTACAACAATACCCTCATTCAACTAGTTTATTTTATTGTAAAAAAGGATAAATTTGTTATTTTCCATTTTTATTAATTTCTCTCTTCTCACTTTTCTATTCATCCAAACCATATAAAATTTCTATCCAATTTCTCTTCTATCTCTCTTCTATTTCTCTTCTCTCTTATTTCTCTCTTTACTATTTCTCTCTTCACTATCTCTTTGGCATCCAATCGAATAAAATAAGCAACCTCTATGACAAATGGCGACTTGTGTTCTCCTTGTAGTGCAGGAAAATTATGTTTCTAAGTTGTGTTACCAAATGCCTGTAATATGAAATTATAGGTTAATGAAGCAAACTGTTTATTGTATAGATACACCACCACTATCTCTCTTCTATAGATACACTATCCACCATAAGTGAATCTAAATTGAAACTTATGGTTGCAGCTTTGTTGTGGGATCCTGGTGTTGCAGTGGTGTCGCCTCAGGCACGACGACAATATATTCTGTGACGTTGTGACGGAACCTCCATCGATGGAGTTGCAGGCAAGGCAAGGGAGTATGGTGGTGGTGTGCAAGAGAAAGCTGAAGTTTGAGAAGAGATAAGATTGAAGAGAGAACGTGAGGAGAGAGAAGGCGAAGAGAGAGAACAGTAATTTAATAAGGTGTAGCCACGTATGTCGTTGGATTTGCACGACTAGTTTTGTCGTCCTATCCGATATCCACTAATTTCCTTGGATTTTATTTTAATGTGATCAGTATTAAAATATATATAAAAACCAGACAATAAAAGAGTTTCGATAGGAACAATTGAATTTATACCCAAATTATACAAAACCAAGCATTCGTAAAGGAGTTCATCGACTCCACCTAACCTAGAAAAATAAATTACAAAGCAAGAACACAAAAGAACCTTATTGGCCTTGGAGTTCTTTGGCCTCCTCCTTAGAGTTCTCCTAACTCTCTTTTAGTATCACTATTGTTGAGTGATTTCTGAATGAATAAAGTGAAGGAGGAAGACTTTATTTATAGTTTTTCAGCTGGGTTTGGGCTTTTTCTGCGCGTCCATCGCACCCATCGTAGCCACGATGGCGTGTAATTTCACCTCATCGTGGCCATGATGGATCATATCGTTGTACGATGGAAGATCTTCTCCAGATTTTCTGTTTTCTTCAATCGCCTTTCATCGTGGTACGATGGTAAAGATTTGTTGCCGATTTTCTTCTATTTAAACCGCCTTCTCATCGCGCCACGCTGGATCTCATCGTAGGTACGATGGATTGCACTGTTTCTTACGTTTTTGCCATTTTTTGTTGCTTTTTCCACTTTTCTTGCTTCTGGGCCAAGTAACTTCACTTTTCCAGGTATTTTCTTGCTTTTGGGCTTCAATTGCTATTAGAACTACCCTAAATTACTACTTAAAACATCATATAATTGACTGTCATCAATTATTCTTACACCTTCCTCTTCTTCTAGGAAAGAAATACTGATAAACAATAAAGACAATTGGCAGTGGCGAAGGCAGAAAAATTATAGAGTTTGTACAAAATTTTACATATGACATAATATCTAAATATATTCTAACAAAAATTCTCAATTTTATCCTAAACTAACTTGTAAAAATATATTAAAAAAATTGTAGGGCCAACTTTTTGTCCCCCTATTAACAAAGTCAACATATTTTTTTAGTCCCCTTCTATTTTGATGATGTGGCATCCTCACTTATGACATGGCACATAGGTGGCAATAGTGAATTGGAAATTTATTTTCCATGTCATTATTAATTACTTTTATTATTTATTTTATTTATAAATTAAAATATAAAAATCAATTAAATAAATAAGATTAATTCTACTTCATCATCAACAACACCAAATTCATCACTTATCATCGTCAAATCTAAAAACAAAATCAACAATCTAATAACACCCTTCAAAACTAAATCCCAAGAAAACTAGAGAACTTAAAATCAAATCTGGAATTTTTTATTTGAGAAAACCAGAGAATTCAAAATCAAAACACTCTTCCTTATTGTTACAAAGAAGGAGGTTGATTAGAATTGAACTCAACGTAAAGGAACAGTTTCGATAGAAGCTGAAACCACCGAATCAATTCATGATTATGGTGTCTTTTCACCTTCACCGTTCACTTTTCGACGCTATTTCTTTCTTTGTTTATCAATGGCTACCGCTGTTAAGATGTCCCATACCAGTTGCGAGATGACCTGAATAAGTGTTTATATACTAGAGGCAATCCTCACCTTACAAGCCGGTTTTGTAAGGATGAGTTAGGCCAAAAACTCAATTCTAAGATGGTATCAGAGCATTTCAACGATTCGTTAGGCCACCTGTTATCAGGTTTCCGCTATCGGGCCACCCACCGTTTATATCCACACACCAAACCCAATAGTTCTGGGCGTGAGGGGGTGTGTTAAGATGTCCCACATCAGTTGCGAGATGTCCTGAATAAATGTTTATATACTAGAGGCTATCTTTGTCACATCTCTAGCCAATGTGGGACTTCTAACACACCCCCTTACATCTAGGACTGAACAAGCTGGAACGTGGAATCAACAAGGTGCCCCAAATATGGGAGGTCTCCACAACAAACAACAAATGGATCTAGGATAGACTCTGGTACCATATTAGAATTTGGAAGGCCTATACTCAACCACAAAAGCTAGCTTGTAAGGTGAGGATTGCCTCTAGTATATAAACATTTATTCAGGCCATCGCACAACCGATGTGGGACATCTTAACACCCCCCCTCACGCCCAACACTACTGGGCTTGATGCGTGGATATAAACGGTGGGTGGCCCGATAGCGGAAACTTGATAACAGGTGGCCCAACGAATCGTAGAGAGGCTCTGATACCATCTTAGAATTGAGTTTTTGGCCTAACTAATCCTTACAAAACCGGTTTGTAAGGTGAGGATTGCCTCTAGTATATAAACACTTATTCAGGCCATCTCGCAACTGATGTGGGACATCTTAACAACCGCTCTTGCACCAGTCAAGTCTCAACCTCTTCATAATTTCTTTCTCCTCTTCTTGAAATGGGGATTGGGGCGGCACCAGAAAGAATCACACCAACACTAGTAACCAACAACGTTCCCGTCCTCCTCCCAATCACGCTTTCGAGCTTGATTCCAAACCTGACTGTCGTCCTCACCGACTCGGATCTCGAACCGCTAGGAACCAATTCAGAGTCGTTTCTTTATCACCGCAAAGACAACCCGTGACTTCTTCCAACAACGAAGCAGATGGTGATAATAATCAACCAATTGAAGAAATTCCATTATTTGCTTAAATGACAAGATTTGAAAGCAAAGATGAAAGCTTTGAGTTTGGAGATGATATTGAAAGATTTGAAGTGCTGTGACAGAAGCTACAGTAGTTGTCTTAAGTATATAACACCGCAGATTAACAAAATAATAAAGTGCAGAATGATAAAGAACACAGTAGGTTTGTTAACCCAGTTCAGTGTAAACACACCTACTATGGGGGATACCAATCCAGGAGGAATCCACTATAATAGCCCTAGTTCTAAGCCCTTAGCAAACGACCCGTTTACGACTTATCACCTAGCGACTACCCGTGCTATACTCTACCTAGGAACTCCTAGATATGAGACCCCGTCTCACTCCCTTTCACTACCACACAACCTGTGATAGTATACAAACAATAATGATGGCGAAGTCACCCTTCAAGAAACAATCGAACTATACCCGTGCTTAAAAGCTTAAGGTATCGATTACAAAACTACCTAACCTCCTTGCTTAAAAGCTTCAGAGTTAGTACACAACTTACAACACAAACCTTAGTCCTAAGCTTGCATCAACGTGATACAAGAAAGGCTCACAATTAAAACACTCTAAACCCTAAAACTCACGCTTTGTAGACTCGGTTTAGATTACATGAGTAAAACAACGTTTAGGCCTATGTATTTATAGTCTTGAATAATCTTGGTCTTCAAGTTAGATCTTCAGAATATCTTGATTAAATCTTCAATGACAGCTCGCAATTTGCTGGAAAAATAAATCTTCAACAAACTCTCAGTCCCAAAAATCTTTCTTTGAGAAAAGATTTACTCCAAAAAAATCTTTCTTCAATTAAAAGATTTGATGCAAAAATATTGAAACATATTTTTGTAACAAATAAAATAAACCGCCTTTTAATTTACTTGCAGTGGAAGACGCGTTTTTGCTAGCTGGATGATCACAAGCTTTATTTGTAAATCAAATCTTCCAAAGATTCAAAACAGAGTATAACACGCTTAAGCTTCAGGAGACACATGTTGTACGGACATGCTACAACATCTTTGGTCTAGCAGTTGGCTATTATTGTTTTTGCAAAATTGTAGCAAACATTCAAAACCCAACAGAAAGAAAGAAGAAAACTATTGCATGTGGAAAGTGATTCAAATAATCAGGATTTAGGGTTTGTGTTTTTAGATTTGGGAACATGTTTTTAGAGTCGATGATGATAAGTCATGAATTTGGTGGTGTTGATAATGAAGATAAAAGAATTTTTTTATTTAATTAATTTTTTTAATATTTTAATATATACTACATTTTAATCAATAATGACATGGAAGACAAAAGTTAATATGCATAAGGGGATGTTTATGCATGGTGCATAAGCCCAGAATTACTCGCGCGCCCCCCAGAAATTTCTCGCGCGCGCCCCCCAGCCCCCCCAAAGGCTCACTATCCCCACCCCCTTTCTGCTGATGCACACGTTTTGTTTTTATTTTTAGCCTACTAGGCCTGAAAGCCCAATTGCTACGCGCGCCCCCCAATTGCTACGCGCCCCCCCCGTTTTCTAGCCCCCCAATTTCTAGCGCACCCCCCCAGGTTTTTTTTTTTTTTAGATTTCTAGGCTTTTTTTTTGTCTCAGAATCGAATTTGAACGGTAATGAAGAACGTATGAATTAGACTCGAATTGGGTAGCTTGGTTTTTCTTTTTGTGATGAGGTTTTTTTTAGTGATAAAATATTTGTGTTTTTGCTGAATGGAGACAAAGTAGAGTGATTAATTTTTTATTTTTTTTTATAATTGTTGAGTGATTATTGGTTAGAGAATCTTGAGATGTTAATTTGGTTCAGTAATAGTAATAATAATGAAGGAATATTATTTCAATAATACAATAAATTCAATATTAAAAACACAATATTGATTTCAATAAACACATAAAACCATTTTATAATACAAATGGTTTCACTTTTTAACTCTCTGAAACCATTTAACCAGCATAATGGTTTCCAGGATTTTTAAAACCATAAAAACACAATATTGATTTCAATAAACACATAAAACCATTTTATAATACAAATGGTTTCACTTTTTAACTCTCTGAAACCATTTAATCAGCATAATGGTTTCCAGGATTTTTAAAACCATAAAAACACAAGATTGATTTCAATAAACACATAAAACCATTTTATAATACAAATGGTTTCACTTTTTAACTCTCTGAAACCATTTAACCAGCACAATGGTTTCCAGAATAATTGTAACGAAAATTCACTGTTCATCTTCTCTTACGCGAAACAGTGAAAACGTGATCACTGTTCATCCGCGATCACTGTTCATCTTATTCACCTTCTCTCACGAACTCACACCTTCTCTCACGAACTCCGATTCCAATTCATCTTAGAAATTGCAAAACTCCGATTCCGATTCATCTCAGAAATTGCAATTCGTTCTCGTTTTCGTTCGATTCAAGAGAATCGATTTGTAAGATTCCGATTGGAAAACGAAGATAGCGAGAGCGAAGAAGATTGAAGAGCTTGCAGCGGTTACAGCGATGATGGTTTGACATGATTTTAGTTTAAAACTAACTACTAAAATAATTAACCATACATAATACTCTGAAATTTATCCCTAATCAATAAAATAAAATAAAATTCAATCAATCAAAATTAAAAGCGTGATAAAAAAAATCTGAGGGTTGCGCTAGAAATCTAAAAAAAAAAAAAAACCTGGGGGGATGCGCTAGAAATTGGGGGGCTAGAAAATGGGGGGGGGGGCGCGTAGCAATTGGGGGGCGCGCGTAGCAATATGGGGGGCGCGCTAGAAATTGGGGGCTAGAAAATGGGGGGGGGCGCGTAGCAGTTGGGGGGCGCGCGTAGCAATATGGGGGGCGCACATAGCAATTATGCATGGTGCATAAGTTTGGGCTTATGCACCTTAACTGGACCCGACATGGAAAATTAATTTTTCAATTCACTTTTGCCACCTATGTGCCATGTCATAAGTGAAAACACCACATCATCAATATAGATGAGGGACTAAAAAAATATGTTGGTTTTGTAAATAGGGGACCAAAAAGTTGATTTTAAAAATAGAGGACCAAAATTTCAAAAATATAAAAATAGGGGGACCAAAAATGTATTTAAGCTTTTTCTTTAATTTTCTTCAATTTTCCCATCTCAATAATCAAGTAACTTTTCTCCATGTTTTGTAAAATTAAACATTATTTTATATTTATAACTTAGTGATCTAGATACCATATTATTTTCTATAGTGTTTTTTCACCGGAGACGGAGAGGATCCATTCTCATTTTCTTTAATTATTATTAATTATTAAGGGTCCGTTTGGTGCGCAGGATAAGATAGTGATATGATAGGATATAAAACAGGATAAGGATATGATAGAATATCAACAGGATAACAGTTATCCTCAGTTATCATATCTTGTGTTTGATGCACACAAGATAACAAACATGATAACTATTATATCATGTTTTTAATACATACTTGCTCATAATAATATGATAAGATATATAAAATATTTAAATGACAAAATTACCCTTGTAAATCAATTGTTATTTTTTAAAAATTATTTTGTAACTTTGAATTTTTTAAATAAAAAATATAAATAAGTAATCAAATAAATTTATATAGTTTTAAATAAAAAACATGAGAAAATAATAAAGTTTAATTTTTTATATGAATCATGATCAAATAAATAACCCAATGATATATACATGTTAGATAAGCTAAATAAATATATGATATATCTCACATGTAAATAATAAAATACCATTGCAAAATAATGATATTTAATTTCTTATAAAATTTAAATTAATATCCATATTTTACGATTTTTTAATAATTAGTTTACTTTAAAATATTGTAATTTTAGTATAATTTTGATTTTTTTAGATTATGTAAATTACAAAATTACCCTTGTGAGAAAATCACATGTATATTTAAAAATTAATTATTTTATTATTAATTTACTATCAAATTATTTTATTATTTATATTTTATTAATTTTCATTTTTTTATTTTAAAATATATTTTATAGAATAAATCAGTAAAAAAAAATATTTTATCCTATCCTGCTGGTAACCCAGCTCAAATTCATGATAAAAATTTTAACTAGAGAGACAAGATAGGATAAGCTACATGATTAACTTATCATATCCTGCTGTGTCACCAAACACTGGACTGAAACATGATATGATACAATTATCTTATCTTGTCTCTTATCTTGTGCACCAAACGGGCCCTAAGAGTCATGCTAACCGGTGCTTCCGGAAAGGAAAAAAAAAGAAAGTTTTGAATACAAAATAACATTTTTAAAATTTTTAAGAAGTTGACTACACAAGTTCCCATACAAAATTATTATTTCTGCTTCCTTAACTACACTAGGTCCGAGAGCACTATTTAACACTTTCCGATTATTAATAATTTATTAAGTACTTATAAAAAAAAAACTGTATTAAATAAAGAGAGTGCTTAGTCACCAAAAAATAAAATAAAGAGAGTGCTTGATTTATAGGGTTTTCAATCGTTTCTCCAATCCTCTCATTGAAAAAATCAGAGAAGAAAATGAACGAATTTGCAGAGACTCACAAACGCGATGCTGATTCAGAAAACAAGGAGGAAATTGCTGCATCGAAGAAGTTAAGGGTTGAATCTTCGGAAGAAAATGCTTCAAAGGAACTATCTTTCCTCATTGAAGCGGATGCTGCTGAAGATAAAGGGTTGAGACATTCCATGGAAGATGAATGGGTTGTTCTTCTTGATGCAGCTCGAGATTTCCCTGGAAATTTGAGGTTTTTAATAATTTATAATCAATTTTTGATAATTTGTTCCCAAAACTATTATGCTGCCATTATTATTTAATTTGCAATGTTATTTTTCCATGTTATATTGTTATATAGTTTTATTTTTATTGATAGAATGCAATGTATTTAGTAAATGATTTTTTTTATTCTGAAAACTCATATCCGGCTTAAGGACCGACCAATCAGGGGACTCAATCCTACCGTCCAATGGTGGGGGTCCCAATTGAAGTCGGAGCTTTACTCAAGAGGTGCACACTTCAAGGTCCCAAGCCTTGACCACCGGGCCAACCCCTGGGGGTTACAATTTAGTAAATGTTATCTGGGTGTTTGAAGAACTTAGCTTACATTGTAGCATCGACATTTTAGATTGTGTCGGCACATGTTGGTGCCAAGACCGACATAACACTAGCACCGATACAACATGACAATGGCACATGTTTAGTGTTTATGTACAATCACTTCGACTTTCTCAAGTTATTATAGATGTTAACAGTAAAGTGAGTAAACCCTCTTCCAATATTGTTTAGTTGATTGTTACATTTTGTTCATTTTTGAACGTCCAATTGAATTTATGCAATTGAGAGTAAACAAGGAATCAATCTGTAGTAACTGTTAACTATTGAATTTAACAATTCACATTAACATCAACACCACCAAGTATCAAATTTGACAATATCCAAATTATTTATCTTGTGACTTGTTGGTAAATCGATCCACTCAATTATAATTGTAGAAATTTACCAATTTTTTCAAATGGCCAATCCTCTAATTTACTTGTTTAATAGACTAGTAGTCAATCTCAAACTCAAATTTTCCAACAACTTTTATCTTGCCAATCGCTATCCCATTTATATTTATGTAACAATTACAAGATAAATGCAACCAATTTTTCTCCGCCCTAGGGTCCTATATTCATCTTCACCTCACATATGAATCTCATGTAGTTGATAGTAACTTAGTACTCAAGAAAGTATACGTGTTTCATTTTTACTTACTTCGATGAACTCGGTTTCTAGTAGAAAAGGAAGGGGGTCCTTGGAAACCAGGAAAGCTTCTTCAAAATATTGGGAGATGTAGGACAAGGTGGGTGGAGGACTTTTGTAATATGAGGAGTTCAAGCAGAAATATAGTAATAGCATTGTCACTGTTATGCGAACTAAGCTTCGTCTATAAGTAGTTATTGAATACTTATAGACAGGGCATAGCAGATAAGCACCGACACGGTGTCAGTGCTTCATAGCTTCACTCATATTAGGAGTTTATGTAGATTTCGTTGACTTAAGCACTCACTTTAATGGTGCTTTTGATTCGCAAAACAACAAGGACTGGACAGGACAGAACAAGATATTACATGACAGGACAAAACTGTACCGGAGAGATGTAGGACGATAATATTTTTATATTCGAAAATAAAATGAGTATTTTCATATTTTTTATAGTTGTACTGTGAACAAAAAGTTGTACCGTGGTTCAGTGAGGGACAAAAATTCTTGTTTTTGTCCCGTCCCTTGCTACCAATTTGTCCAGTCCCATAACTAGTTTCAAATCAAACAGGGTACAACAAAAATTGTCCAGTCCAGTCCCCTATTTTTTAGCAGATCAAACGCACCGTAAGTGTTTTGAAGAACCTGTAAAAATACCTTATGACATGCACATGAGCTGTTTTCTGCTAATTTTAATAGCCTCTCCAAGTTAGCTGATGAAAACTATCTATATTGAGGGTTACATGCGTTCTGTCCTCTCTTTCAAGCACTTGTAAGTAATAACATAAGCTTTTGTATGATACAGGTTTATTGAATAAACACATATTAAGCTGTTTATCTAGACAATCCCTAACAACTCTACAGATTATCATACATATGTATATCTTATCATAATCTCATTATTTGATTATATCTGTGCATTTTTTTTTGCTTTAGAGAGTTTTAATTCTCATTTTTACCTCATTGTTTTATAAATTTCTCTTATGTAGGAATTTAGGAAATTGATTATAGTGAAAGAATATGTAACATTTGTTTAATAGCAGTGCATGTTTCTGTAGTTATTTTCGAGTGCATTGATTGGTAATACCTGGTTCTTGGTTTTCAGATGTGCTCACTTTGCAATTTATGATGGACACGGGGGCCGGTTAGCTGCAGAGTATGCTCAAAAACATTTGCATGGAAATGTTCTCGCAGCAGGATTACCACGTGAGTTGGTGTGTTTGCTTGGTCTAATTACACGCATATTTTAATTTTTGTCAGTAAAACTCTTAAGTCTTTGACATACTGAAAAGTCTCGTGCTTTCATATTTTGTTATTATGTTGGGCTGTTATCAATTTACTTGTTAGGTCCTTTTTTAAAACCAGTTTTTGAAAATATGTGCAACCATTCTTAAGAGAGTAATATGCTTATTTATGGGAACATAGACTTATTTATCTTTTTAACTGGCTAAGGCATCATGAAATAAGACATACCCAATTGAGTGAGTCACTAATTGTAATCAGTATGTGTATATATTATATATGAGTGGTACTGTTATAACGCTGCCAGGTTTTGTTAACATGAGCTATTGAATATTAGAGCCTGTGCATGAACACCATGATGGACTATAACAATTTTTTTTTCTTCACAAAAAATGATTGGGTAGGATATCTAAATCAGTGTTGTCAAATAGCGGCGTTATGGCATACCAGAATTTGAATAAATTGTTGTTCTTTTGCGATACTCTATTTAATACAAAGTGTTGTTAAATAGTGGCTTTAGTGGCGCTATAGTACTGTAGCATAATATGAACAAACCACTATTTTCTGCAATCCACGATAGGCAACACTGTTCTAAATGTTGTCTGTTTTGTAAAGCAAATCCAAAATCCTGTTTTATTAGATAAAAAACAGATGATGGCCTATCATATGGAAATTGGAATGTTTGAAATGAATTTTTACGGCCTTCTCTGGAGATTTTTTGCGAACTTATTTTATTTATCTCACCTGTCTCTTTCACTCTATTTCTTATATTTTCCTTCTCATCTTTTGTCTTGTCTGTTTTGTGTTTCAGTTGGATGTAAAGACTGCTAAAAGATCTATACTTGATGGTAAGCATTCTGTGTACCATTTTTTTATTGACTCCCGATTTTTGTTAGCTGCCAAATGGAATCTTGTGTGTAGCACTTCTATATATATTTTATCTATATAGAATTTTCATTTCATGTTTTTATTCTGATTTAGGTTTTCGAAAAACTGATGAGTCTCTTCTTCGAGAAAGTGCTGAAGGTACAATTTGAATGCTTTGAAAATTTGTTGATCTTCTGTTCAACACATGGCTAAACCGTGTTCAAATTTGTTGCTCTCTGGTTTCTTTCTTTTTTCCCCTGCTTTGGTACCAATGTAGAATACCTGTTCAAGGAATTTTCACATCTCTTCATACTGATTTAGTATTCAGATTGAATTCAAGTTGATGGCTTATATTTTTATGAGATGATTTTGGATGCTATTTATTTCTTGCTCAAGTCTAAGTACTTTTTCCAGGGGGGTGGCAGGACGGTGCTACAGCTGTATGTGTCTGGGTATTGGGACAAAAAGTAAGTTTGCACGCTTCAGATGCTTTCGGAATAACTTCGTAGTTAGGCTATATACTAATTTAGTATTGGATATTTTTGTTGATAAATCCTGCAATAATTGGACTAGAATATGTGCTGTTCACTTTCTTGATGATTTTTTCTTTGCTCTTGGTTTCGGTGTTATCTCAAGTCAGTTAGAAGTGATAACATTTTGATTCTTTCTGTTTGCCGACATTTTTGTTAGGTTTTTGTCGCAAATGTAGGAGATGCCAAAGCAGTTTTAGCTCGGGCAACTTTATCTGATGGATCCCAAGATAACTCAGATGGAGTACCTGCTCTCAAAGCCATTGTTTTGACTAGAGAACACAAACCTATATTCCCGCAGGAGCGAGCACGCATTCAGAAGGTTTAAAAATGCACAATGATGGTTTGATTATATCGCCAAAATTATATACCAATACCTGTTACTTGATATTCTTTGCATGCATTTAAGTATTTAACAAATAAGACCGTGACTCCCTGCTATCTATTAAAGTTGCCATTTTTTTTAATCATTTTAAAGTTTGAGATTTAGTAACTTGGTTTCAACTCATTACTGAGCAAATTGAAACAATTTGAGTTAAGTAATACCCATATACTGGTGATGCATTTCATTTTAGAATTGGTGACTTTAGAGTGAAAAATTATTACTATCTAGATATATGTATATATGTGCTGTTGGAGTTGTCACCTCAATTAGTTCTCTAGCCTGACATATTATAGGCTGGTGGTGTTGTGAGCTCAAATGGACGATTACAAGGGCGTCTAGAAGTATCTAGGGCTTTCGGAGATCGCCAGTTCAAAAAGGTTTGCCTCTCAACTCATGGAAACATTCAATGTTCATTTTTCAGTTAGAAAAAGAAAATCTCTACAAGGCACAAGTATCACTAGGCCCATTGTTGTTAAATAGTGGTTATAGTGGCGCTATAGTCAATGTTATCAATATCGGATTGCGGAAAATGGAGGAATGCCAAAAATATGCTATGTCAAATGGCAGATAGAGTTGTGGGCAAATAGCGGAAGCCGCTTAAGGTCTAAGTCAATTATATAAAAAAAGGCATACTGCATATAAATAAAAAAGGGAATGGAAGCAGAGCATAGCTTACATATTGAAAGGCTTATGTATCATCATCACAATGACTATAAGATAAGATAATACTCATTTCACTCTTCAGTTTTCTATTTTATAAATAGGCCATGTTTGGCTCGCATGCAGGAAACTGGAATAGCGTCTGCTATTGCCCTAATAGGAAAACTAGAATAGAGTCGCAGTTTTGTAGCAGATTCATCAAAATCAGCTATACCATAGCCTCTATTTGACAACATAGGCTATAGACTAGTATAGCGAAATTTGAACAAAACGCTATTATTCTGTGTAGAGTTATTTAGTACAAATTTCTGTCAAGTAGCGGTTATAACGATACAACAGCACTACTGCGTAACGGAACATGAACAAACCCTACTTTTTGGGATCTGCAGTTGACAACACTGACTAGGCCTAAAAAGAGCATTTACATTTGCGCAGATCTATAAGTTTTTTGTAATCCTGATTCCTGAGGAATAATACGTTATGCAGGTGGGTCTTGTTGCAACTCCAGATATCCATTCTTTTGACCTTACTGATAGAGATCATTTCATCATTCTTGGTTGTGATGGATTGTGGGGGGTATGTTCTTTTCATATTCATAGATTGGACCATAGCTTATTTAATTGTTTGAATGTACTGTTTAAGGATGAACATGACATTTTGGGTTTGTGTCAGGTGTTCGGACCCAGTGATGCTGTTGATTTTGTTCAGAAGTTATTGAATGTAAGAGCTTGTTTCTGTCTTTTTTGTTCTTGCAACTTGAACCGAGAACTGTACATTTTTAACCTCTTTTGAATAATTATTCCAGTGCATTTTTCATTTAAATCATTGCTTTGTTCTTCCTACAGTTGTGTTTTGGCTTTACTATTTACAACCTCCTACTAAACCTGAAAGGGGTGGGAGGGATTTTGGTATTGCATTTTCATAGAGACATATACTGAAAGAAAGTTAAATGAATTGATTTAATATATAAACTCTAGATATGTCATAATATGAAGATGGCATGTGTTTTCATGAGGGAAATAAAATGAGAGTATGAGATGGTTTCACGAGCTTCAAGAATGAGACTCAAATTTAATGCATAGGGTGGCTATTATTTTGTATTCAGTGAAGGATGCTACTAAGGGAGTGCATAGCATCTTGGTGAATTTGCATTTGTATCTAACAAACAAAACTAGGCTCGCAAGTTCTTTGTTTTCTGGAATGCCATTTGAGTTTAGAAATTATACACTGATTGTGTAGATATGTTTTACCTAGACATAAATTCATATTTTAACATTGTCACTTCCCTAAAAAGCACATTTTCACAAACTTTAAGAAATAATATTATAAGATGACTAAATAGTAAAATATGATTAGACGCATGTAAAACTGATATACAGGTTCAATGTATACTTGTTGAATTCATTTTTCATGATGATGTTGCTTTACTTTCATGACTAAAGCTTGAATCAAACATTTGTAGGAGGGACTGCCTGTAACAACTGTGAGCCGCCGTCTTGTAAGGGAAGCTGTTCGTGAACGTCGCTGCAAAGATAATTGCACTGCAATTATCATTGCATTCAAGCGTAATTAAACCATCTTTCATGTGTTATACTAGCTGGGGTACTAATTGAAATGAAATGTTTTCGGATGCTGCTTCTGTAAACAATGCACAAATTTCGTATTTCCTATCATTGCAAACAACTGATGCCACCGAAAGCATGGCAAAATTATTTGGTTATGGTACTGGTGCTTGAATGATTGTTGTAATTGCAGTACATGCTGATGTTGAAACAGTAGTAGATTATTGTGATATATGACAAACCAAACAATAGGATTATTATGATCCATGATATGATATGCATGTATATCAGTATATGCTGCAATATCAATCCTAACGGTTATGATCACTTTAATGAAAGGAAATCCAATGATGAGATGCAGCAGTTGTCAATTGCTATACAAGGCATCTTGGTTTTTGAACTTCAAAAGCAGATTTTAACACTTTCTAAGACATTTTAGTTTTTCAGCAAGTTTTTTGCAACTTAAAATGTAATTCCAAAATAACAGTTATTTATCAACCACTTAGAAATTTTTTCATCTTCAAGATTTCTTTTAACATGTGAAAAATGACAGGTTAGTACCCCATGTCTATAGGAAAGGCTACTGACATGCTGAAGTCATAAAAAATTCTTAAACATAGAAGATTATTTTATATATCCCACTTAGGGTTGGCAATGGGTGCCCATTGGGTGCGGGTTTCGGGTTTGATACTACCCAAACTCACAACCATATATTCGGGTGCCACCCAAACCCAAATGTTATTCGGGTGGGAAAGTGAAACCTGCACCCGTTGGGTTCAGGTTTTTTCACACAAACCCGAAACCCGTAACAAGAACATGCATAATTGATTATCTGCTCAAACCCAACCCGAATTATATTTGATAAAATGCAAAATGTAGCATAATTTGGTAATATAGTTTGTAAATTTCAAAATAGTTGTTTTTTTACTAAACAATTCATCAAATGTTATCATCACTACAACATGCACCAGTACAATATTCAAAAACTTAAAATAAAGCAAAATAGATAGGGGTAAATAGGTTATTTAATATATAAACGGGTGGATGAATGAGTTTCGGGTGTGAGTTTGATACTACCCAAACCCACACCCATATATTCGGGTGCCACCCAAACCCAGTCAACTCGGGCTTCGCCTGTTGACTTGAGTTTGAGTTCGGGTGGGTCTATCGGGTTTGAGTTTTCTTGTCATCCTTAATTGCACTTACTTAGATAGTCTATGGGAACTTATTTTTTATTTTTAGAAAAACTCTTTTGACGCAGATTTTACAAAAACTCTTAAAGATTGTAACATTGTACAATTCATTTTGTTAAGAGCCCAAAAAATGATACAATTGCAACAAGTTTTCAATTGGAACAAAATATTTTATATTTATTTTCTTGTCTAATAAGAACTTGCAAATCGGCATTATAGGGACTATTGAAAAGAGACAAATATCTATGACCATCTTTCTCTTGAAAGAAACAAATATTTAGTGCTCTCTTATGATTGGATACTAAATTAATTTTTTTTTCTGACATTAATTAATTTTTTTTATATTTATTAATATTTTTTCAAAATAATTGTTTTGTTTTAATTTTTTTCTCTAATTAATTATCTAGGATAATTTCTTTTTTAAATAAAAGAAGCACATGTGCTCTAGGATCAAACTTTTCCCTATCAAAGTGGTGGATTCATGGAATTTGCTGAATAATATGAAGGCCAGTTGTATGATTTTTAAGATTTTACATGACTATTTTTAGTATAGACGAACTATATTTTACGCATAATTTAAAAAAATAATCATTCGAGTTATCTAAGACCACATAAATTGAAAATTTATGTAAAAAGAGTTTTAACGTTTTTGCATTTCTATAACATTTCAACTATTCTTGCTTCCTAATTCGATTAAACTTATTTTAAATTTAGCAATTCTTAGAGCATTTATATAGTTTAACACTACTTGCAACATGTGCTTTGGTACTTCTTCTAGAGTATCCTTTATCTCTATGAAGCATAAAATATGCATGAATTATAAACAGTAGCACATGCATATTTGATTCATATTCTTGTTCTTCCCTCCAACAAAATACATTCAAAAGAATCACTTGAGTCTTAAGCAGCCAATCATCATTGTTATTAATCATTAATATGTGACTTTAAAATTGTGTCAATAAATAATCAACTCCTTGATAGATTATATTTATGGCTAAAAAAAATAAGGCTTAACTATACATTTGGTCCCTTACGTTTATTTTAGGTTTCAATTTGGTCCCTTACGTTTAAAAAGTATCAATTTGGTCCCTTACGTTTATTTTAGGTTTCAAGTTAGTCATTTCCGTCAATTTTGTCACATGTGGCAGTCAATTTGCATATGTGGACTGACACGTGGCACTTGGACACGCTGACACGTGTACTGTTCAAACGGTGTTAGTGACAAAACTAACGGAAAGGACTAACTTGAAACATAAAATAAACGTAAGGGACCAAATTGATACTTTTTAAACGTAAGGGACCAAATTGAAACCTAAAATAAACGTAAGGGACCAAATGTGTAGTTAAGCCAAAAAATAAATTCAATCATTAATCTGTACATAGCTAGATAATTGGGACAAGAGTCTCAATAGACATAGTTAGATAAGGGATGGTGGGAACATGATAAGATCACAAAATGATGAAGGTTGCTTGCTCTCTAACTACCTGGCTAACATGATTCAACTTGATTTTTTCTTCATAAATTATTTAATTAAAAGTCAACAAACATAAAAAATTGAAATTATGTCAAAGATTTTGTAGTCTACGAATAACTTGATCTATGTTTAAATCGTCAATGAATTTCTCTCATTGTGATTTTGTTGAAGCTTCAAAGTGTATTTTTACTAAAATCACAGTGATTCATCTAGATTCCATCAACTCCGTCAATTTAAACATACACTTAGATAGTTGGTCATATATATGGTGACTCTATTGAAGACGGTATACTAATGAGTAATGATTCCTTTTTGTTCCGGACGCTCGCGCGTTATTCCTGTTAAGTTAAGTTGTCGAGTTAACTAGACTCGAGGAACTAATCCTTTAGGTTTAGGCAACTCCTCCTCTCTGAGAAGAGGACACTTACTTGGTTCAGTGCAACAACAAAAGAAAGGACCCTTACCCCTCTATATCCCTTTTGGTTGGGGGGAAGATCAAGATTTGTTTGGTCTGTTAGGCTAGAGATTTGGTCGCACTTCATTTCAGCCCCCTTACTCAATAGATTTATTAAAATCTCCATGGTGCTGGTATGCATACAATATCGGAGATTAAATGGCTTGCCACCTGGGGCGCCTTCACCGACTCAGGACAGGAGCTCAACATCGTGCGATTCTCAAAGACCAAATTATTCAAAGACCCAAGAAGACCTTAAATTCATTAACTCTTCAACAAGTTACTAAGGTGCATCGTCGTAAATAGTGCTTCACAGATAGCGTATAAATGACCCATTTGCAGGTCCTTTGCACTCTTACAATGTACCAAGAATAGCTCATAAATGACCCCTCACAAGATATATGTGACTCATTCCACTCACTTGGAGGGACCCACACATCAGTTATGCACATATTCTCCTATATGTGCACACATGCATCCATCTTCAGGTTACACACAATTTTATCCAATTTACACTCTCTCACCTTGAGCAAATACTGACTTGAGCGTTGAAGTGCTAACATTTTTTTGGTACCCGTCCCCTGTTCACTTGAAAAGTAAACCGTACGTTCAAAGATGATACTTCATGTGAACGGGGAAGGATACTGCAAATAATACAACTACGTCCTACATATACAAATATCATTTGTAACTTCTATTCCAAGGAACCAAATAATACAACTACCTACATATATAAACATTAACAAATGCCTAATAATTTAAAATATTCTTCCAAGATTATTCTCTCTTTTCTATATAAGCAGATTTCATAGTTATTGTCTCTCATAAACAATTCAATCGAAGTAATACAAAAAATGGGAACTATTATGACTGAAAAAGTGAAGCTTCTTGTGGCATTACTTGCTCTACAATTCTGTTTTGCAGGATTTCACATTGTCTCTAGACTTGCACTAAACATTGGTGTTAGCAAAGTTGTTTATCCTATTTATAGAAATTTAATTGCATTGCTTTTGTTGAGTCCACTTGCTTACTTTTTAGAAAAGTGAGTAAATTTCTCCAACAAATTTTTATTTTTTTACACTTTTTTTATGCCATTTTTCTTTTTGTCATTTCATTTGAATTAATTTTTCTTAGTGTAATAATATACATTTTAACATGAAACAATGTCAATATTATTGTCAACAGGGATCAAAGACCACCCCTTACTCTATCTTTGTTGGTTCAATTCTTTCTATTGGCATTGTTGGGGTAAGAAAGTATATAATCTGAAAAGTGATTCTGAAGACTTTAAAATTAATTTTGATAAGTTTGGAGGTTCTCAATTAGAATTGATCAATGCTAACTTGAAGTTAAAATTTGTAACTTTTGCCTCAAAATATAATTTTTACAAGTTCAAATTTATTATTCAACTCACTTTCACGTAAATGTATCTAAATATAAATAATCTTACTTTAAATTTACTTTTAACTAATATATATCAATTGAATCAAAATTAATTTCGGTCACTGTAGAATCAAACACACACACTATTAATTAGTTCTAATATTTTCTTCTTTCCTTTTTATTGGCAATTTAGGATCACTGCAAACCAAGGATTTTACTTGTTAGGTTTATATTATGCTTCTCCTACTTTTGCTTCTGCAATGCAAAACTCAGTTCCTGCCATCACTTTCATCTTGGCCTCAGCTTTAAGGTACTCATCAATCATGTGTTTGGTTGTCTTATTTGAATTAATCTATCGGCATTAGCACTTGTGAAACTGTTTGGAAGAACTTACGAAAACAACTTATAACATGTCCATAAGCTTTTTCAGCTTACTTTGTTAAGCACTCCATGATATCTTGTAAAAAAAAACTTGTAGCTTATATAAAAACATTGACTTTATTTTCTCTTTTGTTATAGAAATAACTTATATATAAGCACTTATACTCGAGGTGCTAGCTCTGTGGTAAGAGCTTAGCCTCGTGATCTCAAGGTGCCAAGTTCAAATTCCCTCGGGGGCAGATGTAAAATGGCCATATCAGTGCCACTTTGATTAATAAAATTTTCCCGTCTCCAATTTTTTTATAACAAAACTTATATATAAGCACTTATATGATAAGTTCTTACGTTATGAGCGCTTAATTAAGCTTTTTTATCCAAACAGGTAGCAACTGATTGAATTAACTTATTTGAACTTATCCACTTGCACTAGCACTTATGAAATGGTTTGGAAGAGCTTATAGAAACAACTTCTGACATGTCCATAAGTCATTTTGACCTTATTTTCATAAGCTCTCTAAAATAGCTTATGAAAACAACTTAAAATAAACAATTAACCCGTGTGTTTTTTTGGGTTATAAAATTAGTTTATAGCTAAGCACTTATATGATAATTGATTATGATATAAACTCTTAATTAATATGCATGCTTATCCAATCAAGTAGTAACATTCTTTATCATTTTCTTTTGTAATCACATTATAACTTTGATAAGTTTCATTTGTTTCTCTACTAGACTTGAGGAAACCAACATTGCAAGAAGAGATGGATTAGCAAAAGTTGTAGGAACCATTGCAAGTGTAGGAGGTGCCACTATAATTACCCTTTACAAAGGTCCTCCTCTTCTTCATCTTCAAATGGATCAAATACAAGGACACAATACCTTACAAGTAGATGAATCTTCAACAAACATGCAAAATTGGACTTGGGGTTGCATATACTTACTTGGACATTGTTTATCTTGGGCTGGCTGGATAGTTTTTCAGGTATTTTCACTAACACGGATACCGAACACAACACTGACATATTGACATAGATAATAATTTAAAAAATAGAATAATTGAATGTAACTACATATGTCGGCTGATATCAGACAAACATTCAATCTGAAGTGTCGGTACTATACATAGGTCATTAGTCACTTCGATCTTGATTATAGTAAAAAATATCCATAATTTTTGTCCAATTTATACATAACTTATAATTAACTTTACTATATTTAATTAAAACTATATCTTCCAATACTCTTTAGCATTAAGTGCTTTTGAATGCTCTTACATGTTGTTTCATAGTTTTGAAAAAAACTTATTCATACCTAATTTTTTTGTGCAGGCTCCTGTGGTGAAGAAGTATCCAGCTAAACTCACACTGACTTCATTTACATGTTTCTTTGGATTGATCCAATTCTTGATCATAGCAGCCTTCACAGAAAATGATTTTGAAAAGTGGAAAATACAATCATCAGAGGAGCTTTTTACCATCCTATATGCTGTAATACTCCTCACTCCCGTATTCAAATATTTCATTTACAATAAACAACTTAATTATATAATTGCTTAAGGCATATGCAGTTATGTATAAGTTATTTCTATAACAAAAGATAATATAAAGTTAAGTTGTTATCATATATACTATTATTTTTTCCATAAGCTATCCTAGAGAGCTTATGAAAATAAGCTAAAAACAACTTATGGACATATAATTTCCATAAGCTCTCCCGGGGGCTTATACTTATGGATAAGCTCAAATAAACCAATCCAAACAGGCCCTTCTAAGATACATTTAGTACAAGAAGTGCTGATGATTTAGGCCATGTTTGAATAAACAATTTAATTAAGCAATTAAGGCATAAGTACTTATGTATAAGCTATTTCTATAACAAAAGATTTAGGGTAAATAGTGATATACCCCCCTGCAAAATAGGTGAGTTTTGCGTTACCCCCTGCAAATTTTTTTTTTTAGATTACCCCCCTGCAATGTCAAGATTCTTTGCGTTACCCCCCTGACTCAACAAGTGGACATATGACATGGACGAATCTTGACGTGGCAGCACACGTGGAAATTAATTAATATTTTTTATTTATTTTTAAATGGCAACTCAGTAATTATTTATTTTTTTAATTAAAAAAATGAAAAAAAAAACTTAAAAGTTGTTATATTTTTACGAACTTACTTAAAAGAAAGTTTTGTTAATTTTTTTTTTTTTTTACTAAAAGTTGTTATTATATATATAAAAAATATAATACATTATATATATATATATATATATATATATATATATATATATATATATATATATATATATATATATATATATAATAGCAAATACAATAATAATAATAATAATAATAATAATAATAACTAATAATAATAGAAAGAAACAACTTTTTTTTGTACGGAAAATAGAAAGAAAGAAGATAGAAAGTTGGGTTTCATTCACGATGAAAATAGATTTGCCCTAACCCCCAAATTGAAATTGAAAACGAACAACAATCGCTGAATATGAACGGATCGAAAACGAAGATGAAACCGACGAACACCAAGAAGAAGGAAACGGCGAACTCGAAGAAAGAAACGACGAAGAAGAAGAACGAAACTGTGAAGACGAAAAAGAACAAAACTGAGTTAGCAATTTTTTATTACAACTTTCTTTTACCTAGGTTCGTAAAAAAAAAAGTTTCTTTAAAAAAAAAGTTTTTTTTCATTTTTTTTAATTAAAAAATAAATAATTACTGAGTTGACAATTAAAAATAAATAAAAAATAAATTAATTTCCACATGTCATGCCACGTCAAGATTCGTCCATGTCATATGTCCACTTGTTGAGCCAGGGGGGTAACGCAAGGAATCTTGACATTGCAGGGGGTAACGCAAAAATCACCTATTTTGCAGGGGGTATAACACTATTTACCCAAAGATAAAATAAAGTTAATCACTTTTCATAAACTATCATGGATATTTTGAAAATAACCTTAAAATAACTTATGGACATGTCATATTATAAGTTGTTTCCATAAATTCTCCAAAACAGTCTGACAAGTGCTTATGCTTGTAGATAAGTTCAAATTAGCTAATCCAAACGGACCATAAGATACATTTAGTACTAAAAATTGCTGATGATTATAAAGTGAATTGAATTCATTTATGTGATTATTTCAGGGAATTGTAGCATCAGGCATTGTCATATCTCTCCAAACATGGTGTATTCAAAAGGGTGGTCCTGTCTTTGTTGCTGTCTTCCAACCAATACAAACTTTTCTAGTTGCTCTCATGGCTGCACTTATTCTTGGAGATCAATTATACTTAGGAGGGTATGCACAAAATTATATAAACATTAATGGAATATTTGATCTTTCAACTTTATATCATAGAATTAAAAGTATAGAAATTTTCAAACTAATTGATTCAATTTTGTTATAGGATTATTGGTGCAATTCTCATTGTGCTTGGTCTATACTTGGTTCTATGGGGTAAGACCAACGAAAAAAAGGCGAATGAGACATCGTTAACAAAGCCGTTGCTTGATTCAAACGAAGAGAAAAAAATTACTGATGCAGCTTCAAAAGACATACCTTAACATGTCTACTTGTTGTAAGAGACGGTGTAAGAGACAAAATATCGGATTTGGATTGAATTCAGTCAACAGTTCTACGCATTCACACAACCAGTACATCGATGTGTCGAGGTCAGATGGTCCAAATTTCAAGCTCGTTATTTTAGATTAAAATGAAAATTTAAATTGAAATCTAAACCGTCTGATCTAGATCAAACAACTATGTTCTGACTGCGTTAATGTGTGAGATTGCTACTGCAAACAATTCAAATACCAGAATATCTACTTAGCAACATCTCATGTGTAAGATAACCAATTTCTTGTATTGTATTAAGATATAGTATTAGAGTCCAAGGAACAAGGCTAAGTTGGATTAAAGAATAAGGTTTAATTGCTAATGCATTTTCAATTGGAATGGAAAAATTTGTTGGGTTGGCTAAGCATGTGTTATGTCAAACAATGGATGCAGTACTCCATGTGATACACCTTAAAAATATGTATAATGTTTGAGGCATGAATATTGAATACTATGTATATTGATATTGACAAGTAATCACTTTTCTTGGTTAGTTGAATACTATGGATATTGAATACTATGGATTGATAATTACTGAGTTGGCATTTAAAAATAAAAGATCCTTCTAATAATAAAAGATCCTTCTAAAAATATAACAACTCAGCAATAATAAAAGATTACTTCTAATAATAAAAGATCCTTCTTATATATAATGATTATAATTACTACAAGAAAATCAAGCTCTACCCACGGCCATTTTTGCTATTACCCACGGCTTCACCACAGGTAACTGCACTTTACCCACGGATTACTCACGGCACGAGGCCGTGGGATAAAGCCTCGTTGGTAACTCGTTACCGGAGAAAATACCGTGGGTAACGTTACCCACGGCCTATCCCACAGTATTATTGAGGAGTTCGCAGTGGGTAATTATCCACGGAAAAGCTACGAGTATTACGTTACCCACGACATTACCCTGGATTAAGTCAATTTTATAAAAAAAAAAATTAAATAAAAATTTACTATTTTCCAATGGCCACTAGTACCACAAAAAAAAACCCTCAACAACTTTAAACAAAAAGCAAAAAACATATATAAAGTTTATCAATTAAAATAATAATTCATAAATACAAAAGATCAATATTCATAGAAAAAAAAAATGCAAAGTGACACTACAAGTCTCAAAATAAGCATGCATATAATTCTTCATGTATGTTAGCCCTGAGTTGATGCCATTTGTGCAGCCATCTCATTTGAGGCATTTTGGTCCAAATCTTTTCTTTATGAGACATCTATAAAATAGAGAAACAAAAATCCTAATAAGTTATATATATAGACCCAAAAATATACCTAAAGATAATAAGACCAAAATTTAGAACATCCTTAGACTTCCAGAAGCAAATTTCACATTTCTCAAACCATACCTCAGGATCCCTTTCTATCTCACGAGTTAGTGTTTCAATTGATCAGAGAACAGAGCATACATGTTGTCTTCGTGCAATGATAACTTCATTCCAACCTGCTTAGTTAGTAATGTCACTGTAAGCCAAGAATACTTGATAAAATGCATCAAGAAATGTCAAACTTATAAATCAATAAGAATGAAAATGCACCAACATTAAATACAATTAATTTAAATAAGATGCATTATAGATTTGCATTTGAGTTATATATATTAATGTATTCCATTCATTTTATTCATCGTAATCATCTCAAGTTCAACTATATCCAGTCATACAATTTATTTTTCATGCAAATTTTGATCATGTCTCACAATTTAATCGAAACAAATCTTGATATTCATTGTTTGAGAGGTGCATTGTTGTCATCCTTTGTTTCTTATATTTTTTACTTATTCACTTCATTTAGTAATTGTTTTCTTCATGCTATAATAGGACCATTAAGTCTAAATTTCATAATTGGTCAAGACAAATACACCATATTTTTTGTCACTTTTTTTTTTTTTTGCCACCCGTATCCGGTGCATTGTTACTCCAATTTTTCATATATCTTTTAATATTAAAATTTTTCTACCATATTTTCTATTGTTACATATTACCTTTAATAGACCCGCATGCACAGGTCGAAAGTTCTGGTATATTATACCTCTTGGCCACCGCGATACCTCTTCAGTCTTCCCACTATTCCATTTTCAATTTTTTATACAAACCCACTTTTTAATTCTAAATAAACCATACAAACAAACAAACTGATAGATTATGGAATATTACATGATGAACCCATACATACAAAGTTTATAGCTGTTACCAACTCTACGTAAGGTGCCTATTTAGGATATACCGTCAATACAAAATAATAATCATTAATAACACAATAATATACAATCAATTGGAAATCATAACTAATAATGGTTATTTCATAATCTATCACAAAAAACACGGTGCATTCATTTGGTAAATGGTTGTTTAAAAAAATTTAGTAAGTGGTTAACGAGTTCTCCCTAGGACGAATTGTTCGAGAAAATTCAAATTCAGTTCTTAATGAGAATAATTCTTGACCAGATTTTACTTACTTTGTGGTCGAATTTTAGATTATCCACATTGAACCAGAGCGTTGATACAAAAAAAAAAAATGATGCATTTGATTTTTCTCTCTTATATGTTTTATTCTTCCATCATTTTTTATTTAAAACCAAACAAAAGTGTAAGATTTCATTTGTTTTGATAGCAACACACGATTCACATTCTCCCTCCTCTCTATGAAACTAATATAGGAGAGAAAGAACCAAAAAAAAAAAAAAAATCAATATCAAAACATGTCTCTTAATTCTCCATTGATTATTGAAGAAACAAAACAGAACAACAAAGAAGAAGAAAGAAGAAAATTAGTTGAAGAAGTTAAGAAACAGTTATGGTTATCAGGTCCATTAATTTCAGTTACTCTTTTAAATTTTGGTATTAATCTTATTTCAGTTATGTTTGTTGGTCATCTTGGTGAGTTGCCTCTCTCTGGTGCTTCCATGGCTACTTCTTTTGCTTCGGTTACTGGTTTCAATTTATTGGTTAGTTTTTCTTAAACTTGTTCTGTTGATCATTATTGTTAATTGGTTATTAAGTTTGACCAGGTTAACTCGGTGTAAAATTGTTTTTTTTTTCTCTTTCGAGTTTAGCATAAAAAGAGTTTACATCCGATTTAATACATTTTTCATACCTAGGAACATAAAATTGGATGATTTTGAGTTAAAACGCGATTTTGACATCTATGGACTGAAATGTATTTATTTGTGACAAATCATTTTTTGAATATCGGGTAGAAAGAGGTGTCCTCGAATAGTGTTTGAGAGAGTGGTAATAGCACTTATGATAAATAAATTTTTTGACAGTATAACTTATTAATTTTTTGCTTTGGGAGTCGGCCAGAATAATGCACGGCCACATTGGCCGTCGGTACACGTCAGTGATTTAGTGAAATTTTTTGTCGTAACTATAAGTCAAATTTCTTGTAATATTAGTATAACTAATATTATTGTGAGTCTGTGTGATGTCAGTGAGATGTTGAGTCTAGACCGAAATGTATTTTTTGTGATCAATCGTCCTTTGATTATCTGGTAGAAAGAGGTGTCCACGAACAGTGTATGAGTGATCGATAATGGTAATAGCCACGTATGATAAATAATTTTTTTTTTTTATGTGGAGTACGGTTAAAGGTTGGTTTGAGTCTAGCGTAAGAGATCGAGAAGAACTTATTTGCGATGAATCATTGTTCGAATACTCAATAGAAAGAGGTGTTTGAGAGTGATTGATGATGATTATATAAATTGTTTCAAGGAAATAATTGAGTTTGATGGACAAAACTTTCCGCCATGGTTTTAAACTACAATGAAATCTTCAAATATTCACTTTGTCTCAAGCTATAAAAATTTTATTTGCTCCCTTTTCCCATTACCGTTAAGACTAAACTTGTTCATAATTGAGACATCATTATTCAAGCTTCAATTTATGAACAGGTTTTGTATGTAATTTAATTTATTTTTACTCAAGTGACCCGGAATCAAAAAAATAAGAGTTTGGTGTATTAAAAAATTTGTATCCATAGAACATCCGCCGTAAGATAATAAATAAATAGGATACTCAAGTTTAATACTCTATAGAGTATTGTAAGTAGCAGATCTTGCTATCATGTAGGAGGCACCCACACATTAAATAAAGTTCTATTATAATATGTTGTAGGACATGTTATGTAGTATTATACTCTTTTCCAAGTTTAGGATTATTCTAGAAAATTGTAGAATCACGCACGCAATCACGTGCGCATAGATAAACATACTAAAGTTAAAATTTTGCGAATAGGATTTTCTGCTGTAACTGCGTTAAATCTTTACTGTAGGTAATCCTGATCCAAAATTTTGGTGCTCCCGAAAAATTGACCTTGTGTGGGTGCCTCCTACACACCCTTAAGGCCACCATTGAGATTGAGCCGTTAGTCACTTTGTTAAAAAAAATTGATTTGTTTTTTGTTTAATAGGGAGGAATGGCGAGTGCCCTCGACACATTATGTGGACAATCGTACGGCGCAAAGCAGTACCGCATGTTGGGCATTCACATGCAAAGAGCCATGTTCATTCTCATGATCGTCGCGATCCCCCTCGCTATTATTTGGGCGAACACAAGATCAATTCTCATTTTCCTTGGCCAAGATCCTGAAATTTCTACAGAGGCAGGGAACTATGCTACGTTAATGGTTCCGTCCCTTTTCGCTTATGGTCTTCTGCAATGCCTAAATAGATTCTTACAAACTCAAAATATTGTATTTCCAATGATGTTTAGCTCCGCGGTTACAACTTTACTTCATCTTCCTTTATGTTGGATTATGGTATACAAGTCTGGATTAGAGAGCAGAGGAGCTGCCATAGCAAATTCTATATCCTATTGGGTCAATGTTACCATATTATCACTCTATGTCATGTTTTCTCCTTCATGTAAAAAAACATGGAATGGCTTTTCCGACGAAGCACTTGCACCGAACAACATACCAATTTTCCTGAAGCTTGCCATTCCTTCAGCTGTAATGGTTTGGTAATCACCTTCGATACTTGCTTCATTTCATCGATAATACAATGTTCAATACATGTAGGAATATAATGATAGAACTGAGCGTTATATATATGTGGCTAGCCTAGCCTGTTAGCGACAACCACATTTGCTTCCTTCCTAGAAAACCTATCGCGAAGGTTCTTAAAATAATTATCTATGTAGAATTATACACCGTGGTACCGGTGGCCCTGAGGGTGTGTAGGAGGCACCCACACAAGGTCAATTTTTCGGGAGCACCATTAGTATGTGTATGTATATGTATGCGCGTGATTGCATGCGTGTGTGATTCTACAATTTTCTAAAATAGCCCTAAACTTGGAAATAATTGTAATATACTACATAACATGTACAACATATTATAATAGAACTTTTATTTAATGGTTCTCAGCATTTTTACATTTTCATTTATTTTTAGAGATTCTAATGTTGTTTCCATTTTTGTTTTGTTATCGAGCAGCTTGGAAATGTGGTCGTTTGAGTTAATGGTTCTCCTTTCCGGTCTTCTTCCAAATCCAAAGTTGGAAACGTCGGTGCTTTCTATATGGTTAGTTAGTTTCATATTCGAGATCCTCTTCGATATTATCTATTTACATTACAATGATTATGATTTTTATTAACTTTTTGTTGGTGACTTGGTTTTGTCAGTTTGACTACAGCAGGAACTGTTTGGATGATCCCCTTTGGACTTAGTGGAGCTATAAGGTTAGCCGTATGATTTTGCTTAAGCAGAATCTCTCGAAAGCTTTGTTCTCGTTCATGTCAGGAGATTAAAAAAATTCTGTTGTTAGTTTGTGTGTATAGTTTCATCAATGATTGAGTGATTCTTGCAGCATTCGTGTTTCGAATGAACTCGGGGCTGGTCATCCACGGGCTGCACGTTTGGCAGTTTACGTCGTTGTAGTGATTGCCCTTATTGAGAGCATCTTAGTTGGAGCGGCGATGATACTACTTCGAAATATATGCGGCTATGCTTATAGCAATGAAGAAGAAGTTGTAAAATATGTAGCAACTATGTTGCCAATTCTTGCAGTATCCAACTTGCTGGATGGAATGCAATGTGTTCTTTCAGGTTTCTCCTATTCCCAATAACTTTTTATTTATTTTCTTTGTAATGGTTGAGTCAAAAACACTGATAGAGACATATCATACAAAAGATTATGCTAGTTTTGGATTCTAAAAGTTAAGTCGTTAGTTTGATTTTAAAAAAAAGTTAAGTAATTAGTGAGCAAATAATTTGAAGTACTCCATCTATCCCAAAATAAATGACTGAGTTGACCACTGTACGTACGCCAATGCACAATCGTGATACTAATATATCTTTAATTGTCGATTAGTACAAATAGTAAAAACTTGATATTTTGAAAATACTCATCGAAACAAATCAAACAAGACCTTATATGCTAATATTTACATTTATATATTATTAAAAAAATACGGTCAAAACAAGATAAAAGAATAATTTTGCAAGAACATGTTGGGTATAGCTCATAATTTCTGATAAGCGAGTAAGTCGCTCGAGCAAAAAATAGTCTTAAGCTTGATTAATAGAAAGGTGCGATCGAGGGATAACGTGAATTAGACTATAAACGTGAACAATGGAAAGTTATTGCAACCGCACTGCAGTCAGTTTTCATTGTTAATTTGTTCTCTGTTTGCATTATTTTCGTATCTTTTACTTTTAAATCGGGTTTCTGTTCTAACGATACAGATGATATATTTCTTCACTATGATTCAGGCACTGCTAGAGGAGTTGGTTGGCAAAAAATCGGCGCGTATATCAATCTGGGATCATACTATATAGTCGGGATTCCATCGGGCGTTGTATTAGCGTTTGTAGTGCATATTGGTGGGAAGGTAATTTAAAAATGGTCCATTCTTTTGCGAAAATCGCGATCATATGATTTGGTTCAATATGCTAATACATATATACTTAATGTAGGGGCTGTGGTTGGGGATCATATGTGCACTCGTTGTTCAAGTTTTTTGTCTAACAATCGTTACAATTCGCACTGATTGGGATAAAGAGGTGAAATTCTTCGTTTTTCTTCTTGTTTTCTTTCTTTAATTAAGTTATGTGACGCATCATTGGGTTCTTACATGATTTTATTTTTTCTTATTTAGGCAAAGAAGGCTACTGATAGAGTTTATAATTCAATAACAACAGAGAGCTTAGTCTCATGATGAAGAATATGATTTTTATTTTGTTTTCTTAATGCATACTTATATTTGAGGAATATGGTTAGGCTGAACTACCAACTTATCGATATTTGTAATGAAATTTACGTATGGCCTATCGACAGGTAACTTTAGATTTGAATGTAAGTTACAGTTTAGTGTGAGCGGAAGGTCTATCAAAATGTATCGAGTTTATGAGCAAATCTGTTTAATATTTAGTAAATCAGAATCGCGACTTATGTTGCTATCTCATCTATTTTTGTCATTCAATTATATATATACTGATGTTTGCAATTGAGTAACTTGCTATGAGAATGATGGAAAACATTGTCAATTGATTACTTCTTTGCAGCTGAGGCTAGCTATGAGAAAATTTTCCACACTCTTCTATAGGCATGATTTTAAATTGTGGTAGTAGTCAAATTCATTATCCTTAATATTGCAAAAAATAGTGGTCAAATACGGTTGAAACTGTTGCAGTTGCGCCAATTATTTTTTTTGTTGCCGAGATCACAATTGCAAACTTGATTCTACATCTATTACATATTCACGAGTAAATTTTAAATACTCTTGTAGCTAAGGTTTGATTTGCGTTCTTAGTCATGATTTTGTTAGCGGCCAACACTCGGTGGAATTTAGTCCCACATCGGATAGATAGGACTTTTGAGAAGAGTTTATAAAGATGAGGCAATCCTCACCTTAAAAGCCGGTTTTTTAAAGATGAGTTAGGCCTCGATATTCGTTACATGGTATCAGAGCCTATCGGGTCTATCGTCGGGCTTCCGACATCGTTCACGCTTCAGGCCCATTGGGCCGGGCTGAAGCGTGAGGGGGTGTGTTAGCGGCCAACACTCGGTGGGATTTAGTCCCACATCGGATAGATAGGACTCTTGAGAAGAGTTTATAAAGAGGAGGCAATCCTCACCTTAAAAGCCGGTTTTGTAAAGATGAGTTAGACCTCGATATTCGTGACAGATTTACTTACGATCAATGATATTGTAAAGAATCATATGGTTAAGTCTAGAAGAAATATAAAAATCTTGATGTCGTTGCACAAATTGTCGTGATAAACTAATAAATGGACAAGTCGCTCTAGTATTTAAATACAATTGTGCTCTATAAATCTTAAGTATGACCAATATAGAAAGGTATTGTAGTTGTAATGGTGTCAAATAGGTAGTCACAATTGATTCAACTCCGTGATCAAACATCATATCATATTCATATATTATTAATTTCTAAGTTTTTTTTTGGTATCTTTTTACTTTTGAACTTGTTATTTTAACACAACTATTCTAAAAATTACTTAGTAATATGCACTTACTAACTCACTCCCTCTTATGGTTAGGCATATGACAACGAATTGAACAATGATTCTTGATGATAGAATCAGCGATTTACCAAATGAGATATTATATGTCATATACTCTCTTTTCTACCAACCAAACTCGCTTTCACTACAACCGTTCTTTCCAAGCGTTGGACCCAACTCTACTATTCACTTCTCGTTCTTGACTTTAATTATAACGACTTCTACAACTATAATGCCTTCGGTAAATTTTGTTGTTTTGTCAATAATCTCATGCTCTCTTCAAAACATTTTGCCTCAAAATTTATGGAGCCTTTGGAGACCGCGGCCAAATTAGTCGCATCTTAAGGCCATGGTTAGAAGCTGCCAAACAGCGTCGTGTTGAGGAGTTTCGTCTCATTTTGCATCAAAACATCTTGAAGCCCAATATTTTCATCTCTCCAACCCTTGTTGTTCTCAAACTTGAATGGTTAGAAATTGAAAATGGTACTTCATGTGTTTATCTTCCATCGCTCGAAACCCTACATTTGAAACATGTTGAATTTAAAAATCGGAATGATTACATTAATTTTATTTCTGCTTGTCCTATTCTTCTTGATTTACATGCTACAGACATTCTTATACAAAGTGAGATGGATCTTGATGTAAACAATGTACCACAAGAAGAGTTGAGATCGTTGATCTTGTCTAAGTTGGTTACAGCGTGTATTAGTTCAATGGATGTGTTGTTTAATTGTATTCGTAATGTCCAGTTTTTACGCATAACCAAAACACGACATGAGACTTCTTTCAATGCCATTCCAATGTTTTCAAACTTGATTCATATCGAGCTAGTGTTTTATCATCGAGTGTCTTATAGCTCATTTCGTTGTTGGGATGGTGTAGTAGAACTGCTTCGACATTGTCCCAAGCTTCAAATTCTTTTTATTAAAAAGGTTTGTTGATCTTAGTATATATGTTTTGTTTGTTTATATTTTTTTTACATATATTTTGACAAATGTTATTTTCAATCCCTTTAACAGTGGACAAAGACCGACTCATTCAATGAATGGAAATGCCCAACTTTGTGTCTTGAATGTGTGTCGTCGCACCTCAGATCATGTACTATTTTACACTTTCAAGGCTCGTCGAATGATCTTTGTCTTGCCAAATATATTTTACAGAATGGGAGTCTTTTACAAGACATGAAAATCGGCTTTGCTACTAATGAAATGCTTTTGGAAAGAAGTCTGATTATAGAAGAATTGTCCTCCTATCAAAGGATATTTTCAGGATGTAATCTTTCATTTGAATGTAAGTATACTGTATATCATTTCTAGAATTATTAGCTTTTTTCATTAATTTCTACTCTAATGTGCAACCATATATATATATATATATATATATATATATATATATATAGGATTGGTCTTGTAAAAATTATTGCAAGTGGATACTAAGCTTACTGCGTACTGCAAATTATTGAAAGAGATACTGCATGTGTTAACTATATGAAGCACAGACACTCTTTGAATTAGGTGTGTCCTCGTGTTAAGAAGTCCCACATCGGTTGAGAGGTGGCCTGACTAAGTGTTTATATACTAGAGGCAATCCTCACCTTACAAGCCGGTTTTGTAAGGATGAATTAGGCCCAATACTCATTTCTAAGATGGTATCAGAGCCTCTTCAAGATCCGTTGGGTCACCCGATATCGGGCCACCTACCATTTATATTCGCGTACCAAGCCCAATAATGCTGGACGCGAGGGGGTGTGTTAAGAAGTCCCACATCGGTTGAGAGGTGACCTGACTAAGTGTTTATATACTAGAAGCCTGGTGTCGGACACCGACATGTATAATTACATTGAATCAGTGTTGACATGTCAATGTCCTTGTCGTGTACGGTGTCTGTTTGTGCTTCATGGTGTGTTAATTCATATGAATTATTGTCTCATTTCATTATTGAGATGGTGTAGTAGAATGCTCTTCCATTGTCCCAACCTTCAAATTCTATTTATTATAAAGATTTGTTGAGTAGTATGTTGTTTTGTTTTTTATTTGACTTAATTACATATACGATCTCTTACGTTTATTTTAAGTTTTTAGCTGGTTCTCTGTATTTAAAAAGTTTTAAGTTAGTCCCTGACGTACTGATGTCAACATAAATTCGTCCTTTTTGACAGGAATAAGACCGGCTTATGAAGACTATTTGAAGACTCGCCAAATGATCTTCAATTTGCAACTTATAAAATGCGAGGCTTTTACAAGACATGGAAATCGGCGTTGCTACTGGGCTTCTCAAATGAAATGCTTTTGAAAAAAGGTCAGAATATAGAAGAATTGTCCAAGGATATCTGCAGGATGTAAACTTTCATTTGAATTTAAGTATAGTTACTAGAGTTAACAGTGTTTTACATTATTTTTTATTCTAATATGCTGCACAATCCATTTTCATTGCTTAGCTTTCATTGAAGTGACATTTTTATTTGCTCTATTGTTAAAACTTTCATAAACATTAATGGTTCTGATTTGCCAAATTTGGGTAAAATAGTGTTTACCCTGACAATGGTTACCGAATTTCGGTTTATGTTTATGTAATATATTTATTTCCGATTGCCCCCTGTAATGTCAAGATTTTGTCCTTTTAACCCCTCATTGAATATGCTGGCTTAAGATTCCGCATAAATGATGACGTGACATGCTTAGTAAGATGGTAAACTGAAATTCGCTAACATTACAGAGAGCAAAAACATTGTATTCGTTATTACTATTTTGCCAAATTACATGTTGATAATTAAATTGTATTCGACCATAGACCACACTCATCAAAATTGTCCATAGTGTTTTATATTTCATCTTAAAATATAATGTTGCAACAAAATGCCACCAAATTAAATCAAAACTATAAAAGAAGATATCAATAATAATAAAAAAAAAAAAAGACCTTAATATTATGCTTAAGAAGAAACCAAATACTTCTTGTAGAATAATATATAAGCCAAAAGCCAATCCAAAATATAGAAGCATCAAGACATGAATTATGTTGTGTGGACCAATATTCTCCTCATTTATCAGAAGCAAACTTATTCCCAAAATCTACTTTACTAAATGCTTGATTTGTAAGATAGAAGTATCATTGCATTAGATTTATGCCAAACATTCCTTGCAGCTTAAGCAACTGAGGCCATGTGTCGGATCAAGTCGATCACACGTGAGCTGTATTTGAGAAAAAAAATAAGAATGAATGATCTCATTAGAGGAAGAAAGAAAAAGGAATTGCTTAGAAATTTGTCATACCTATAGCCCCATTCATTGTCATACCAAGAGACAAGTTTCACAAAATTGTTGTTCAAAGAAATTCCTGCCTTGGCATCAAATATGCTTGACCTGCAAGAAAAAGGTGGATCATATGTTATAACAAAATCAAGAGAAAACGAACATAGGTTGAGTTTTGCAGCACTAATGTTTTTTCTCCTTCCAAACGATACCGATTGAGCCATCATCTTAATCGTAAGGATGTGCTTATTTCTACCTATGAGAAGCAACATCAATTGTTATGAAGTATTAGTCCGCCGTACATCTTATTAAACACTTTCTCATTCAAGACATCGCCAAAAAGTCCAAAACAATAGCAACAAAAAATCTAGTTAAAATAAAATTATTAGCTGTATTAGATGCAATATAATTTGATAACAATTGGTATCATCATCATCACCTGCTATCACCAACAAAATCAGTAGAAACAACATCATCCTCTGTGTAACCAAGGATTCCCTTCAATTCTCCCTCAGATGCTTGCCTATGAAAAATTTGAAGACAGTGGAGAAATTAGCATTCACTATAGCAACTTCATAATAGGAAAAAAAAATCGATAAACATCCTATCGAAGTTTTATTCTTACTTAATTGCAGCTTTAATTTCATCATAACTTGCTCCTTTCTCAAGTCTAACAGTAAGATCAACCACTGAAACATCTACGGTTGGAACTCTGAATGACATTCCTGTCAATTTATTGTTCAATGATGGCAGTACCTTACCAACAGCCTGCACAAAATGAAAAACACTTATATCATAAGTGCTTAAACTAAAAGTGCTTAAATATAACAAAATTAGAAAATGGAACATAATGTAGTAAGGGTCTGTTTGGCTTTTCATTATGGCCTTTTCATAACTTATTAAGGGTCTATTTAGGAGAGCAAATGAAAATAACTTTTGACATATCCATAAACTATTTTCAACTTATTTTCATAAGTTCTCCAGGATATTTTATTAAAACAACTTATAGCTTGTATGCAAACAGTTTGACTTTATTTTATCTTATGTTATAAAAATAGCTTATACATAAACACTTATAAGTGCTTAACTAAGTTGTTTATCCAAACACGGTTTAAGTTATCCGTGTGTATATATATTTATATAAGTCAAATACCTTTGCAGCTCCAGTACTACTAGGAATTATGTTAACAGAAGCAGCTCTGCCACCTCTCCAATCCTTCATTGATGGTCCATCCACAGTTTTTTGAGTAGCTGTGTCACAAACAAGTTAGTAAAGGGTGTATTTAAATTGGCTTATTTGAGCTTATATATTGCCATAAACACTTATCAGGCTGTTCAGACAGCTTATGACATGTCCATAAACCATTTTCATTTTCAGCTCATTTTCACAAGTTTTTCAAAATAGCTTATATAAAACAAATTGATTTTTTTTATAGGAATAGCTTATAATTAAGTACTTACTCCCTCTGTCTCATATATAAGCAAAGATTCTTTGTTTAGGTTCATTGAATAATTGATGTATCTGGTTCATATTATGGACCAGAAACATCAGTTATTCAATGACCCGAAAAAAGAATATTTGCTTATATATGAGAAAGGAGGGAGTGTATGATAAACGTTTATGTTATAAGCACTTATTAAGAAGAATGCATAGCATAATATTACATACTTACCAGTAATAGAGTGAATAGTACTCATGAGACCTTCAACAATACCAAATTTGTCATGAACAACCTGAATATATTTCAACACAAGAACATTAAAATGAGATTATTTTGAAAGTGGAACATTAAAATGAGATTATTTCAACACAAAAAATATATAATAAGCTATAAGGACAAATTACTAACCTTTGCAAGTGGAGCAAGACAGTTGGTAGTGCAGCTAGCATTAGAAACAATATTAATATCTTTCTTGTACTCTTTTTCATTTACACCAACTACATACATTGGTGCATCCTTGCTAGGTGCAGAAATAATCACTTTCTTTGCACCACCCTAATATCAAAGGACATTGTCACAATATAATTAACAGAAAAAATTAAACAAGGTCTAAATTTTTTTTTTTTTATTGTATATTTTTGAACAGGTTGATAAAATTATGTTGTGCTATAACGACGAACCTTCAAATGGGCAGCAGCCTTGTCTTGATCGGTGAAAACTCCGGTAGACTCAACAACATATTCAGCTCCAGCCTCACCCCATGGAATTTCCTCAGGATTCCTAATTAAATATGGGGAAAAAAAAATTATGCATAAGAATTTGCTTCTTAGTGTGAATAATACTGATCCATAAATATTCAAATGATAGTTTTAAATCACAGTAAGCAACAACAGATATTAATTGGTAAATGAACGGTTGAGATCAGCACAGGATAAGAAACATAAGAGAGACGGTTGGATATGATCCAAATCCTTTTAGAAGTCTCTGCAACGATATCACAACTGTAATTACGGATTTACGGCCTCATTGGCCATTTTTACCCGTCTTTTACCGCGATATAATGGTTTGCAGCATTATAGCAACTGTGAGTGCTACCGCAAATTAAAGAACCAAGTTGAGGGTTTATTTACTTGTTTGTTATAGGACAATAGAACATACCTTACACCAAAAACAGTGACAGGGCTACCACCAAAAAGAAGAGTTTTATTATCCTTAACTGTAATTTCACGGTTTTTCCAAATTCCATGAACTGTGTCATACTTGAACATGTAAGTCTGCAGAGAAAACATTTCCAGATTCTTATTAGTTAATATGGATGAAGGAACATGTGAGTGTTAATTATTACTAAACCAACATTAACTACCATGTAATCAGTTGTGATGAAAGGATCATTAACAGCAACAAGCTCTACATCATCTCTTTCCAATGCCACTCTTGCCACCAAACGACCAATCCTTCCAAATCCTTCATTGTCACAAATAAGCACATTTAAATACACAAAGTAGAGCGTGCACACGCGCTCACACACATATATGACATATCAAATGATTTTATATTAATTAATGTATAAATTTATAGAAGTGATCTATGTAACAAAACCTTTCAACCATATATAACATAGATCACTAAAGTCCAGATACATTAATTATGCAATGAACCTATAAAGATGAAATTTGTTTATAAAATGTCACGGAGGGATTATTAAGCAGTGTAACACTATCCAGATACTATATCGATATAATCTGATTCCTCTATATATGTGACTATATACAAATAAACAAAACATGCAAAAAGTTGTCTATGTTTATTGTTTAATTTTACTTTGTCAAGTGATATATATGTCACATGTGAAACATGTAACAAAGTTGTGAGACATAAACAAAAGAGAAATGTTATAATTGGAGTACCATTGATTCCAATCTTGATCTTCCCCATGA
The DNA here is from genome assembly GCF_020283565.1 of Trifolium pratense. Taxonomy (NCBI): domain Eukaryota; kingdom Viridiplantae; phylum Streptophyta; class Magnoliopsida; order Fabales; family Fabaceae; genus Trifolium; species Trifolium pratense. The sequence goes on from NC_060063.1 coordinate 4,799,256, forward strand.
GTCTGATTTCTCACTATGATTTAACTAACAAGAAACAAAAAGGGTGTGTAACAAAAGGTAGTGATTAAGATCAAAGAGAAGTGACAATGTTGATGCATATATATATTGGACATAACATAGGAAAAAGTTGTGGTGTAATGTGATCCACAAAAATTGTGATTCATCCATGCAACCTTTGATCTCGAGAGAAATTAAGGTTCAAGCACACAAAACATAACTGTCCCCAAATAATTCTATTTCATATTAGAATTGGTCAAACCATACACAAACATATATATATATATATATATATATATATATATATATATAACAGCTTGTGAGCTAAAATAAATAGAATATGTACAAATTTTAAAAAGAAAATAAGTTAAACTATAGAAAGAAAAGAAGTAACCAAAAATTTTAGCATATATATACCATATAAATTTATTATTTTGTATTAGTTACAGTATTAAATAATTTTATATTTTTAACTAAAAATTATAGATGTTTGTGATGTCTTCAATTTTTTGGCATTGGTATATGAGTGATGGTCAGCGTAATAGTTTAATTTTCCATGTCATGCCGAGAAAGTAGAGTGAAGTGGGATGATGCGGTCGAAAACATAGTTGTAATTGGTTAATAATGTAAAATTATTTTACACTGTTAGTACATATTTCTTTTTCTCTTGGTATATTTAGGTAATCTCTAATTTTTCATTTAAAGATGATGTAATTATTATATTATATCCTTTATGTATTAATCTACTTTTTATATAAATATTTGTAGTTATGATCTTGTTTCTAATAGTCAGTATTTTTATTTGTTCACAAGCACACCGCAAAATCATTAGATTTAAGAGAAATCAATTTTGCATTCATATTCAACTTAATCATCAAGAAAAAAACTTCAATGATTAATCTGCTGATGGAAGGGTGGATCAAGTGGGCCTTGACTTTGGTCCTAAGCCCAAAATGTGGAGAGTGTATGAAAGGAAGCATTTCAAGAAGAATAATAAAGGATGACGTGGATTGAAAAGGTGGAGGGGATGCATGAGTTTGCTTGCACTACTTATAGTTGGTTAGAAGGAGAGAGAAATGGCATCTTATCTTTCTGTTAGAATTTGTATTCACAATACGTGAATTGGGGCCTTAGTGCTTTGGGGGAATTGATAATTCTTATCAATTCTACAGTTATCTTTGCTTGTTGCTCACATTACTTTTACATTCGTACTTGTAACTGTTCTTCTATCCATTAATACAATTACTAGTTTCCATATATTTTACATACAATTCAATCTTAGTTCTATCAATTGGTCCGACCTACCGGATCCAATCCACCTCCGTTGTTTTGATTAATGCCAAAAAAACAAGGAAAACCTAATATGGGAGATCGAGTTACCGCTTTGGAAGCGTCAGTTGAAGAAATCAAAGGTACCCTGAGTACGTTGGTGCAACAGATGACACAGCTCCTCCAGAGGTCTAACTCAGATACATCTGATCCAACGATCGTTCCACAACCGGCGAGAGACGAACCGGTGAGAGAAGATTCGGTTGAAGCTTCAACCATGAATGAATCACGCTTGGCTGGGAAGAAGGTTAAACTTCCATTGTTCGAAGGTGACGATCCTGTAGCTTGGATCACGCGAGCGGAAATCTATTTTGATGTGCAACAAACACCAGAGGATATGCGTGTAAAGCTTTCACGTCTGAGCATGGAAGGTCCAACAATCCATTGGTTTAATTTATTGATGGAAACAGAGGATCACCTTTCATGGGAACGGTTGAAGAAAGCTTTGATTGCTCGTTATGGAGGTCGCAAGTTAGAAAACCCATTTGAAGAGTTATCCACGCTGCGTCAAACAGAAGGGGTTGAAGAGTTTGTCGAGGCGTTCGAGTTACTGTCCTCGCAGGTAGGAAGGTTACCTGAGGAACAGTACTTGGGATACTTCATGAGTGGGTTGAAGCCAGCAATTCGTCGTCGTGTACGAACTCTGAATCCAAAAACTCGTATGCAAATGATGAGAATGGCAAAGGACGTAGAAGAAGAATTGAAAGAGGATGACGATGAAGAAACGCGTTCACTGGGTAAGAAATCAGTGGGCCGAAACGAAGGAATTGGGTTTGGATCTAAATTTCGGAGCGGTTATAACCCGGCCCAGAAAGAGATGACCCGGTCCAACTATTCTGGTGGAAATAACCCGCCCAAGAAAACGGGTTCGTCGAACCCTAATTTCAATTCGAATTCTAATTTCACCAACACAAATTCATCTATGAGTTCTACTGGACGAAAAAACGACGGTGATCGTCGCCATGGTGGATCTGAGCGATGGAGAGGGATGAGAAGTGAAGAAGCGGAAGAACGAAGAGCCAAAGGGTTATGTTTCAAGTGTGGGGGTAAATGGCACCCCACTCTACACAAATGTCCAGAAAGATCCATGCGTGTGTTGCTACTCGGTGAGGGTGAGATGGTGAACGATGATGGAGAAATTGTGGCCTTGGAGGTTGAAGATTCTGAGGAGGAGGAAGAAATAGAAGCAGAGTGCTGATGGTTATTTTCGCAAGTGAACGAATTACCACGTAGTAATAAAAATATCGATCCACAGGGATTGTGTGATTAAACTAGTCTAATAGTGTTCATAAACATTATGCAAGAAATACACATAAATTGGGGGTATGTTGTGTAATGAATTGTTAGAAAACGTGCTTTGATATAATGGAAAAGCGAGGTAGAATCATCGGAATCACCTAGTCTATAGCTAAACCACATGCAATCTACTATATCATAGGAATTTACTCAAGTGTTCACAACTAGATCAACAAATTAGTGAATCGCAATCTCTTGTCAAAATCCACTCTATTCGTTGTCGATACTCCCCCGATCTCTCGGGCGGAAGCTACCTACAACGAATGATATGAAAGCGCGTCGATCGTTCGCTACACTCTATGTCTCAATCTCTCGACCGGAAACACTCGAGTGCTCAATGCAATTCAGTTCAGAAATTAAATCAATACTCTCGCACGTGACTTAACTCGAAATCATTACAACACTAATGAAGGATTATAAAGCATTAAGAGACGAATTGCATTAAGTAAACACTGTTACAGAGTAAATCCTTACAATTAAACAGATTACATGAGATTCATCTACATCCTAAGCTATCCTAGATCCTACCTCCACAAGGGATTTAGCTCCTCATGTTGCTTCGTTCGCGTCCTCGCTTCAACTTCATGGCTTGAGAATCCATGCTATTGAGGTGCTCGGAGCTATCCTATGGAGTCCTTGATCTGGATCTTGATGCTTCCAAAATCAGAGAATAGATGAATAATGCAGAATTTTCCAACCCTTTAACAGAAAAATGCAGAAACCTTATATAATAATCGCAACCACGCCGCGCGCCAGATCTATCACGCCGCGCGTGGTTGCAATTTCTTCAACTACGCCGCGCATGTAACGGTATCACGCGGCGCGTGATCAACTCTGAGGCTTCTGATCTTCAACTCTGCCATCTTCACGCCGCGCGTGATAGCTCCACGCCCCCGGCGTAGTTGTTCCTCTTCTCTTCACGCCGCGCGTGGTCAAGTGTTACGCCGCGCGTGATCAAGTCAGAGAGCAATCCAATTCCTGAACAAAGCTTCACGCCGCGCGTGGTCAGGTATCACGCCGCGCGTGATCAAAGTGAAAACTTGGCTCCCTGTGATCTCCATCACGCGGCGCGTGATGGGCTACGCCCCCAGCGTAGTGAAAATCAGCAATTTCCTGCAATTTTTCCTGTTCTCTTGCAAAACAAGTAATCAAGCTTATGATTAGATTTCTCTTACATTTATTGCTTAAAACCTACTAAAAAGCATTTAATGTTGCTAAAATAGGCCTGGATTAGAGAGTGTGACGATCCGTCATCACAACCCCAAACTTAAACCTTTCCTTGTCCTCAAGGAAACAACTTTTACCTCAAGCTTTTGTGTCAAGACCTTGGCATTTTCCTTAAATTCACTCGAATCATACATACGTGAGAATCACCTGATGATCAATGATCCACCTGCAAACAATGCTCAATTGCACAATCGTTCCCGCAAGACATTTTCAAGTAGTTCACACTTTTCAACCAAGGCTCTAAGATCTCATCACACTACTCACATACCCTCTTCAGTTTTTGGTAATTCACTCAAATCAACACATCAATGCAAGTCAACAATAATTTTGCAAGTAGTCTAAGAATTCATTCGGTTCACTTTGTGCACACACATTAGAGGTCTTTTAGGGTTATAACGTGGCTTGGCTAGGGTGGATGGTGACATTTTGGACAAGTAGTAGAAAAACTTGGAGTTAGATCCCCCTATTAGTCAAAGAAAATTTTCATAAACTAACCCTTATTCTTTTGAAACTTAGTGGACTAGAGAACATTTTCATTTCAACACACAAGTTTGCAATACTTTTTGTACTCAAGGCTATCACTTCTTTTTTGGCATTTCTTTTCTCTTTTTCTCAATATTCATTTCTTTGTTTCTTCTTTATTCTTTCTTTATTCGTTCTTTTCTTTCTTCCACATAAAGCCTTGTAACTTTTGAAAATTTTTCTCAATTTTTCAAATCAAACTTTTATAAGTTCTCTAGTACCCTCACCCCAAACTTAATTGTTTGCTAATTCCAAAGAGCAACCCCAAACTTAGTGGTGAGCAATGCGCATCAACCACTAATTAGGTGCCTAACCTCCAAGAAAGTCATTCCTTTTTTCATCAAAATTTCTTAAGGTTGTGCAAAATAACATTTTCTTTTTCAGCTCAAATTGGTTAAGCAAAGGATAATTATATGTAAGGGTGGATAGAAAGGCTCAAAGGGACCAAGGAACATGCCTCGTGTGTGCTACAAAAGTACCAATCAAATAAAAAGACGACAAGCAAAATCGAGAGACAATACATGAGTGGATTTCACACATAGAAGAAAAAGGAGTGTTTGGCTCAATACCTCTCGGTTGGGTCGAATCAAAGAACCGGTCAAAAAGTGTGCGTTCCCTTCCTTTGCCTCTTGATCACATGAGTGCAACAAGCTATTGCACTGCAGGTTTCACAAATTACACACGGAGAAAATCATGCAATTGATACTCAAGTAACTAGAAGGAACATGCCAAAGTATTGAAACAAACTCTAAAAGTAAAAACCATTCCACAATCATACAAAAGAAAATTCAAATTCAGAGTACACAAATAAAACATCCAGCCAATATCCAAGCAACATCAAATTATTATTACAAACCAACGAAAGTAAAGTAAACGAAAGTAAAAAGTAGAGATAGAGTAGTAGAGTAGCAGCAGCAGAAAATCATAACCAAAGACGTCAAACGGTGTCATCCGGCTGGCCCGTGAAGTAATTGGTGAACGGGCTATTCAAGTTCAGATTCAGCCCGTCCACATCCAGCATCTCCCTCTCCATAGCAGCTGCCTCATCCTGCTCAACCCGGCGGCGCCTCTCGATCTCAGCCAACTCAGAAGTTCTCAGACCCGAATTGTAAACTTGTCTGGCCTGAAAAGATGTCAGCTCCCTCGCCTGATGTGCCTCCCAATCAGCATCAACTGGATACAAAGTTCCAAAAGTAGGAGGAGGGAAGGTAGAACGGTAAGTCATCGCCTCGGTGTACATGGAAGAGGCGGTATCAAAGTAAAGATTCGGCAGCCCGGAGTATTGAGAAATCTCCATCTGATGCAACATAGAAGCCAGCTGATTCATATCATGAGAGTAACGAGGAGGGGCATGTGCCGGTATCTCTTGAGACTCATGTACCGGATCCCCCTGTTGATCCGGATGATCACCATCTTCAAACCTATTGATTTCTTCTTCTTCTCTCAAAGCTTCCTCCCTTGCAGCATTCCCCTCACCACGGGGCACAATAGGACCTCTCTCAAATTTCTTCTCAAAGTATGATAAAGATAGTGGACGGATAGGATGTAAGTCACCTTCTTGCACACACATAGGGACATTGTTTGCTCTACACAAAGCAGCAATAAGGTTGCAATGCCCCAAAGTAAAAGTCGGATTATTATTATTTGCCATTTCATGTAAATCCTTTTGTAACCAATGACCAAGATCGACATAACGACCCTCAGCTAAAAGTCGAACAGCAGCAACATTATCAAGCTGGATTTCAGAGTTATTACCAACCACTCTCACATTCTTCAGCCAAAACTCACCCCAAGCACGGTGAATCGGGTTAAAACTCGTCAAACTCAACCTAGTAGGAAGGGATGAGGGTGAGTGTGCCAGCCATCTAGCACCAGGCCTACACACAACTTCCTTCAACTCTTCCCTCACCATGAGACCACCATTAGCAATTCTTTCCTTCTCGGATACCAAATCACAAGCACCTCTCACACGACAACCCAACAATGTATTAATGTGAGCTGCGGAATAGTGCACTCTAATTCCCCTAACTGTCGAATAATACTCTGAAACCGATGACTGATCAGGTAAGTAAGCATTTGCGAGAAATTCCCTAACCCACATCTGATTACCAGGATTAGCTTCATCTTTAATCATCAATTTATTAAACTTCCCCCATTTTCTAGACTTAATCTCATTTCCTATCTCAGCAACACCCTTTAACAAGTCCTCTCCAAAACCTTTCTCTTGATTAATAGTAAAGGTTCGAATTTTTGTGTACCTTTTCTCATGAACTTCACTGATGAAGTGGGGGTGGACCTGTGGTTGAGTCACATTGCTCCGGCGAGGAGGAGATGCTTGAGCGGACCGAGAGGATTGTCCTTTGCTTGCACTTATCTTGGTTCTCGCTTTCTTTGGTGGCTCTTGTGCCGGATTGGCGTCACTCTTCTTCTTTCCTTTCCCTGTTAACCGTGTCAACATCCTGATTGAATTGATAAGAGAGTGGAGGTTGAAATGGGTTGATTTTGGGAAAGTGGTGAAATGAGGAATTGGAAGTGGAATTGGAGTGGGTGATATGGGTGGTATGTGAAAGTGAAGGAATGGGAGGATTGAAGGTGATTAGAATTGAAATTGGAGAGGTTTGAAGGATGAAAATGGGTTAACAATGGAGTTTTTCGTGTGAGAAGACGTGTGAATTGATGATGGGACTGATGGAGTGGTTGGGAAGATGAAGAAATTCAAATTTTACACGCTTTCCTGTGCAGCCACGCCGCACGTGACCCCTGCTACGCCGCGCGTAGTACCAATTGTAACGGTCAAGAACTTCTTCATAAAGGCCATGCCGCGCGTGATGACCATCACGCGGCGCGTAATCATTAGTCAGAGAGTCCATCTTTCTCCAGGCTTCACGCAGCGCGTGATGCACCACCACGCCGCGCGTAATGTAATAAAAAAAACCTCCTTCCTCTGTGCTGAAGGATCACGCCGCGCGTGATTGTACTGCGCCCCCGGCGTAATTGAGCTATGTTTTGCCCTGTTTTGCTTCCGTCCTTGCTTCTGCTGCATACCTACCTACATACTTCAAAAACAAAACAAACTAAACATCAGAAACCGTTGGGTTGCCTCCCAACCAGCGCTTGTTTAACGTCCCGATGCTTGACGTTCCATACCCCTAGGGGTTAAGGAAGGGTAGTGCCACCATGTGGCAAGTAGTGTGCATTCCACGGTAACTTAAGAGCATCTTTAACAATATGATCATAAACCTGGATTTTAAGACATTGTGGGTCTCCATCATCACACTCCATCTTATCAAAGACATTGAATGTAACCTGCTGATCATCGGTCCTTAGCATGAGTTCACCCATCTCTACATCGATTAAAGCACGGCTAGTTGCTAAGAAGGGTCTACCAAGGAGCAAGGGCTCCCAATCCCTAGTTTCTTCCATGTCTAAAACCACAAAATCTGCAGGAAAAACAAACCCAGCAACCTTAACCAACACATCATGGAGAATCCCTTCCGGGTGCACAATCGACCTATCCGCCAAAGAGAGACTCATCTTTGTCGGCTTTGCTACCGCTCCCGGTATCTTCTTCATCATTGATAACGGCATCAGATTTATGCTAGCACCCAAATCGCACAAAGCCTTTTCAATAGTGAGAATTCCAATGGAACATGGAATTGTAAAGCTCCCCGGATCTTTCTTTTTCTGAGGTAGCTTCCGTTGGATGAGGGCGCTGCACTCTTCCGTCATACTTACCATTTCATCATCTAGTGGTTTTCTTTTCTTTGTAAGCAGCTCCTTCAAAAACTTTGCATAACTTGGCATTTGCTCCAATGCCTCAACTAATGGTATAGCCATCTCAAGCTTATTCAAAACCTTCATGAACTTCTTGAACTCCTTTTCTCGCTCAAGATTCTTAACTTTCTTTCTCCTAGGATAAGGCATCCTAGCATATGGCGATTCATCAATTCCCTTACCTTTCTCAACCTTCTTGTTCTCTTTTTCTTTTATCTCCCTCTGTTTTTCAACTTCTTCTTCCTCATCCTCACTAATCTCCACTTCCTTAGACATATTTTCATTTTCTACTTCTCCCTCATGTCTCTCATTTTCAACTACAACCTCTTGCTTATTTTCAACCTCTCCCTCAATGACTTTCTTTTTCAAAGGCTTCTCCATAGCTGGCCTTTCCGGTATCTCTCTACTCCTCAAAGTGATTCCATTGCAAGTTTCATTTTTCGGATTATCATGAGTGTTTCCACCGAAACCTCCTTGATTTTGTAACATTGAAAACTGTCTTGAGAGTTGACCCATTTGCACCTCAAGATTTTTTATAGAAGCTTCATGATTCTTGTTAGAGGTTGCTTGACTCGATTTCATTGCTTCAAAGTTGCTTTGGGTCATGAGCATGAACTGATTTAGAGTCTCTTCCATCCTTGATGGAGGCCTTTGCTGCTGTTGCGGTGCACCTTGACCTTGCATACCGTTCCCCCACCCGGACCCGTTGTTGTTGTTGTACGGCTTCCGGAAATTGGCTAAGTAGCGAGCTTCCTCTGAACCCTCCGGGAAACATCTGCCATTTGGGTGGTCCTGCAAACAAAAATCACAACGCACATTGTCAATTTTACCTATTGGAGAAGATTGAACTTGTGGATTGGACAGCAGCTTCATCATTGCTTCCATTTGGCTAGTCATTAGCTTTTGCTGTGCTAATAGGGCTGTTTGAGTATCCAATTCCAACACTCCGCCTTTCTTTTTGGCTCCTCTATCATTAGTAGCTCTATACTCGTTTTGAGCCATACTTTCCACCAACTCTCTTGCTTCAGCCTCGTCACGGTTCTTCAACGAACCACCGGCTGATGCGTCAAGTATCATTCGCGTTTGAGCCCTCAAACCTTGGGTAAACATTTGCATCTGATTGTGGCCATCGAAACCATGATTCGGACATCTTTTAAGACAAACTTTGAACCTCTCCCAAGCATCATACAGCGTCTCCCCATCTGCTTGCTCGAAGTTGCTAATTTCAGCCCTTCTTTCCAAAAACTTATGAATAGGGAGGTAGCGGTCTAAGAACTTCCGCTCCAGCTGTCTCCAAGTCTCAATAGTTCCGGCTGGTATCGTATCCAACCAATCTTTAGCACGGCCGGTGAGAGAATGCTTGAATAACCTCAGTCTTTTATCCGATTCACTCACCCCCGGTGGATCGGTATAGTCGCAAGCTTCATAGAAGTGAGACAAGTGTAGGTTCGGGCATTGAGCTTCCGATCCTGAATAAGGATTCTCTTTTAGGGCGGAGAGGACCGTGTTCTTGATGTCAAATAAGACAGGATTCGCCGGTTGAAAGCCTTGATTTGCCAACGCGTCATTGTCTCTTCTCCCATAATCACCAAGAGTACGCCTTTGTGGTTGAGGAACTGGTGGAACGTGGACCGGTGGATCCTGCTCTTCTTCCATTGTAGCTGAACTCTGTCCTTGACAGTCCGGTGTACCACCTAGCAAAGCTTTTCCTCTTGAAGCTTGAGCTTCCCTTGTTGCCTTCCGAATTGCGCGAGCTGTCTTTTCAATTTCTGGATCGAACTGCAGCTCAATGGGACCTGTCCTCCGCATGCACAAGGAAACACACAAGTAGAACGCTCCGGGAGAAAAATATAAAACAGAAAAATAAGAAACACAGAAAATATGAACACTATTGCGTTGTCGAATCAATCACAATCCCCGGCAACGGCGCCAAAAACTTGATGGTTATTTTCGCAAGTGAACGAATTACCACGTAGTAATAAAAATATCGATCCACAGGGATTGTGTGATTAAACTAGTCTAATAGTGTTCATAAACATTATGCAAGAAATACACATAAATTGGGGGTATGTTGTGTGATGAATTGTTAGAAAACATGCTTTGATATAATGGAAAAGCGAGGTAGAATCATCGGAATCACCTAGTCTATAGCTAAACCACATGCAATCTACTATATCATAGGAATTTACTCAAGTGTTCACAACTAGATCAACAAATTTGTGAATCGCAATCTCTTGTCAAAATCCACTCTATTCGTTGTCGATACTCCCCCGATCTCTCGGGCGGAAGCTACCTACAACGAATGATATGGAAGCGCGTCGATCGTTCGCTACACTCTATGTCTCAATCTCTCGACCGGAAACACTCGAGTGCTCAATGCAATTCAGTTCAGAAATTAAATCAATACTCCCGCACGTGACTTAACTCGAAATCATTACAACACTAATGAAGGATTATAAAGCATTAAGAGACGAATTGCATTAAGTAAACACTGTTACAGAGTAAATCCTTACAATTAAACAGATTACATGAGATTTGAAATTCCTGGCACACAGTGGACAGGTGTTGCTCAAGGTGTAGCAACACTTGTCTGTCGTAGACAGATGTTGTTACTGGTGCGCCAACACTTGTCTATAAACAGAGCAAATAACATAAAACAATACAAACAGTAAAGTAAATAACACACGAGAGTTGTTAACCCAGTTCAGCCTAAAGCCTACTCTGGGGGATACCAATCCAGGAATGAAGTCCACTATCAGCAGTATTACTTCGAAGCTAAACTCACCCGTTTACAACTTCTCACTTAATCACTACCCAATGACCCTTCTACCTAGGAACTCCTAGATATGAGACCCCGTCCCAATTCCCACCTTAGCAACACAGACAGCGCTGCTATTCAATTCCACAATCACAACAGGTGGAGACACACTCCTAAGAAACTAGGATTCACTCTTGCTTAAAAGCTTGCGAGTAAACCACACAACACATTAGAACAATCTTCGTACTTCAAAGCTTAGGAGAAGTTCACACTTACAACTCAATAACACTCAGGTCCTAAGCTTGCATCAAAGAGACACAAGAAAGGCTCACAATTAACACTCTAAAATCCCTAAAAACACACGCTTTGTAATACACGATTTTAGATGCTTGAAACCATATGCTTGCCTTCGTATTTATAGTAGTAGAACGACTTGGGCTTCAAGATAAAATTAGGGCTTCTAGAATTGCGGCAGCAGTGATATATTTCTGAAATCAATAGTTATATTTTTGAACCGCAAAAATATATTTTCCAAAAATATAATTCCTTTGGAAAATAAAACCAGGGTTTGGCTGCCTCATGAAACACATTAAACACGTGCGCCTTCCTCTGTAAGAAACCTTGAAACAATTCTTCAAACAGATCTTCAAAAGATTGAGCAGAATTTTAAACCCGCTAGCTGGCGCGCACGATACAGAGTCAGGTGTTGTTCCAAAGTGTCCCAACATTTGTCACAACACTTGGGTTCAGCACATTTGTCTCAACACTTGGCTAAAATATGTTTTTGCAAAATGTAGCCAATATACAAAAACCCAACAATCTCCCCCTTTGGCAAATTTTGGCTAAAACAATATTAGACCAGTATATAGAGAGATACAGTGTTACCTTTCCTTCGAGTCAACATGATCACACAACTAGGAAAGAAAGTAACACATAATAAAACTACTTCCAAGATAGTCAGAGGCAATGCGACAGCGGAATAAAACACAACTAGCCTCATGCAACAACACAAGGGAGAAATAAACTCCCATAGTAGATGCTAAGAAGTAGGAGAAATAAACTCCTAATAGTTTAACGCGCATCCATTCATCATAAGAACATCAGGAAAAAAGAAATTCCCATAAACATCTGAGAAAAATAAATTCTCAGTCATAGTGGATAGTGGACTCAATAGTCAGGTGCCATAACACTTGGCACAACATTTGTCATCAAACATATTCAGGCGATCAAGAGATAATATCACTCACACTCCCCCTGAATTCATGCATACACACACCAGATAGAGAAGGAATATTCACTACTCCCCCTCAGTACATGCATATTACTCACACTCCCCCTCAATACGAGCATACGAACATTAGCACAAAAAACAGGTCACCAGATGTGAGAACATCTGTCCACACACTTGTCACACTCACACACACTACTCCCCCTTTTTAGCCACAATTTAGACAAACACCATGCATAGGAAATAGAAGTGTCAGGGTGCAATTATTACAGACCATAGAGCACACACAGGTGCTAGAAATCCAGGGCCTTGCCCATAAAAGGAACAACAAAGAAACACCAAAAGTACATCAGGAAAATACAAGAAAACATCAGAAATCATATAGAAGAACTTTCATCAGAGTCCTCCATCAAATCCTCAGAGCCATCCTCAGAGCCACTAGTTCCTTCTCCTTCTAGTCCATCAGGCTCACCCTCAGCAGTCTCAGCAGCCTCCTCAGCCTTGAGGGCCTCAATCATACGATCTATTTTCAGTTTTCTGGCCTCAAGAGCTCTGCTAGTCTCAGTAAGATCAGCAATCATCTGCTTCCTTGAAAGTACACCAGCCTGGACAGATGTGCCAACACCTGCTGCAGCATTTGTCCCATCCAGCAGTCTCTGCTCAATAACCAACACCCCTTTCCTTTTACAAGGAACATCAGAACTTCTTTGCAGATATTGATTAATCACAATTGGTGAGAATTTCACACACTTTCCACGTACAAAAAACCTGCCTATATTCAGGACTTCTTGGACCATTACAGTTTTCAGCAACATTAATCAAAAATTCCTTAACAAGCCTGTCAAAGCACTTGTCCAAACCAACCACAGTTTTCATCAGACCTGCATACTCAAGAGCTTCTACAACACTAGGACATTCAAGAATATCAGCTTTCAAATTTCTTTCCAGAGCTAACCTTCTATGATACACAAACTTCCACCTTGCAGACCCATTTTCCAGATGAAATGAAACATTATCTAACGGAGCATAGGGAACAGATTGGGGAACCTTCTTCCTTCCTACACTCTTCCTAGATGTGCTGCCAGATGCAGCAACATCTGTCTCAGGTTCAAAATCAGAATCACTAGTTGGGGGAGCTTTTCTTTTCTTGGTCTCTGATCTAGGGACCACTTTACTGACAGGTTTTGGAGGTCCATACAAAGGCTTTTTACCAGTATCCTTTCTAGCCTTAGAAGGTTTGGGTGTTTGGACAGGTGTATTAGTAGTCTCTACACCTTTACTAACCCTACTTCTAGTCCTTCTAGCCACACTAGCCTCAGAATTTGTAGGAATAGACTTTTCACTCGCAGTTGTTTCATTAACAATTATAACCTCAGGATTTTCATCTACAACCTTATCAGGAACAGTTTCTTTATCAGCATCCTTAGGTTGAGGGCTCTCGTCAGACTCAGAATAGTCTACCAGATTTTCTTGTGCCAAAGATGTGGGAACATCTGGTACCACATTTGGCGCAGCGCCATGTGTTGCAGCACTTGGCATATCATGTGTCTCAGCACCAGTTTTTGTGGGAGACTCAGTAGTAACATCAACATTGATCTCAGTAGTAGCATCAACATTAGTATCAACAGCAATAGGGGAGTTAGGAGCACTTTTCCCCAAATTATCAGTCACACTAGGTTTCTCTAAACCTAGGTTTTCAACAGAATTTGGAACATCAGAGTTTTGATTAAGTGAATTCTTACCAGATGTGTCAACATCGTCCTCTGTAGCGTCAACGACAGGAGTAGGAACATCACTTGATGGCAGAGGATCAACATGCAGTTCAGACATTGTATAGGACCTTCTCGATTCAGTTCGCGATTTCTTGCTCTTCTTCTTCGTTTTCTTAATTGACGAGGAGGGAGATGAAGGATTTATACTTGTTCGTGATGATTTTTCCTTCTTCGCAACTGATTTTCTCCTCATAGTTGGACTTATGGAGGGTATGGTGGTGAGAGGAACAGCATCGGTTACCACCTTTTGTAGTGATGGAACAGCATCTGTTTTTGTTGGTGACGATTTGGCAGAGTTAGACATGATTTGGAATTGAAGTATTCTGAGAAGAGGAGAAGTCAGAGAAATGTTGATGAGGAAAATAGAGAGTTCTTGAGCGTGAGAGAGAGAATGGATGGAGAGCAATGATTGTGGTTGATGGAGGTTGTGGGAAGTTGAATGAAAACTTCCTTGATTAGCGTGTAACTTTAAGTGAAGGGAGGTAGTTACACGCATTACATGTTGTAACTGCTATTTGTCTTCAAAAAGGCAAATTCCAAGTTTGCCTCTCAAATTTTCAAATTGATTTGCATCTAAGGCCTTTGTAAAAATATCTGCCAACTGTTCTTCAGATGCAATGTGCTCAAGTGTAACAATTTTTTCTTCTACAAGCTCCCTTATAAAATGATGGCGTATATCAATATGCTTAGTCCTACTATGTTGAATAGGATTTTTAGAAATGTTTATAGCACTTAGATTGTCACAGTAAAGTGTCATGACATCTTGCTCAACATTATACTCCTTCAACATTTGTCTCATCCATAACAATTGAGAGCAACTACTCCCAGCTGCTATATATTCTGCCTCAGCTGTTGATAGAGACACACTATTCTGCTTCTTACTAAACCAAGATACTAGATTGTTTCCCAAGAAGAAGCATGCACCAGAGGTGCTCTTTCTATCATCAGCACTTCCAGCCCAATCTGCATCACAATATCCAATTAAGGTAGAATCATTACCATGAGAGTATAAAATTTCATAGCCACATGTTCCATTGACATATTTGAAGATCCTCTTTACTTGAGTCAGATGACTCATCTTGGGTTCAGATTGATATCTTGCACGGACACCAACTGCAAACATGATATCAGGCTTGCTAGCTGTGAGATATAGCAAGCTCCCAATCATACTTCTATAGAGACTTTGATCCACATCAATCCCTTTCTCATCTTTGGTAAGCTTCAAGTGTGTAGGTGCAGGTGTCCTTTTGTGACTGCCACCTTCCATTCCAAATTTCTTCACAATGTTTCTTGCATATTTTTCTTGAGAGATAAATATGGTGTCTTCCATTTGTTTGACCTGAAGACCTAAGAAATAAGTTAGCTCACCTACAAGACTCATTTCAAATTCAGATTGCATTTGATGCACAAAATGTTCCACCATTTGTCGCGACATTCCACCAAATACAATATCATCCACATATATCTGAGCTATCATTAGTTTCCCTTTCTCTTCTCTTACAAACAGGGTTTTATCATTACCACCTTTCTTGTATCCATGGCTGACAAGGAATTCAGTCAGTCTTTCATACCATGCTCTAGGGGCTTGTTTCAATCCATAGAGTGCTTTCTTTAGTTTGTAAACATGGTTAGGAAAGCTTGGATCTACAAACCCTTTTGGTTGTTCAACATAAACTTCTTCATTTAGATAGCCATTTAGGAATGCACTTTTTACATCCATTTGGTATAGCTTGAATTTTAAGATGCATGCCACAGCTAAGAGTAATCTTATGGATTCCAAGCGAGCAACTGGAGCAAAAGTTTCATCAAAGTCTACTCCTTCTATCTGGGTGTATCCTTGTGCTACAAGTCTGGTTTTATTTCTAGTAATGTCACCATTTTCATCAGTTTTGTTTTTGTACACCCACTTTGTACCAATAACATTTATACCATCTGGTCTAGGTACTAGATCCCATACCTCACTTCTTTTGAACTGAGTTAGTTCATCCTGCATAGCATTGATCCAGTATTCATCAGTCAAAGCTTCTTTAACATTCTTTGGTTCAATCTTTGATATGAAACATGAATTGGAGATTGCTTCTTTTGATCTTCTTGTTGCAATTCCTTGATTTGGATTCCCAATAACAAGTTCCAGAGGATGATTCTTCTGTGTTCTAGTAGATGGTCCCTTGTTTGGTCTAGGAGCCTCTGTAGTAGATTCAGAATGTTGATCAGGTTCAGGTTCAGTTTGATCATCATCAGGTGTTGGGACAGGTGTTATGACATCTGTCTCTTCTGCTGGATCTGCACTTGTTGCATCACTATCATCAATAACGACATTAATTGATTCCATCATAGTTCTTGTTCTGGAGTTAAAGACCCTGTAGGCTCTGCTGTTGGTTGAGTAACCTAAAAATATCCCCTCATCACTTTTGGGGTCCAATTTTCTTCTAGGTTCTCTATCTGCCAAAATATAGCATTTTGACCCAAACACATGGAAGTATTTTACAGTAGGCTTCCTATTCTTCTATAGTTCATACAATGTTGTAGCAGTACCTTTTCTTAATGTTACTCTATTGTGAATGTAACATGCTGTATTCACGGCTTCAGCCCAGAATTTGTAAGGAACATTTTTGGCATGCAACATTACTCTAGCAGATTCTTGTAAGGTTATGTTCTTTCTCTCAACCACACCATTTTGTTGAGGTGTAATTGGTGAAGAAAACTCATGAGTTATTCCTTCAGCAGCACAAAAGTCAGCAAATTTAGAGTTCTCAAACTCCTTACCATGGTCACTTCTAATTCTTACAATACCACAGTCTTTTTCCTTTTGAAGTTGTAAGCAAAGATTTTTGAATTCTTCAAAAGTCTCAGATTTTTCCCTAATGAAATTGACCCATGTATATCTAGAGAAGTCATCAACAACAACCAGAACATATTTCTTACCTCCAAGACTCTCAACTTGTATGGGCCCCATTAGATCCATGTGTAGTAACTCAAGAACTTTAGAAGTGGACAAGTGTTGCAACTTCTGGTGCGACACTTTGGTTTGCTTCCCAATCTGACATTCACCACAGATATTGCCTTCTTGTATCTGTAAACTTGGTAGTCCTCTGACAGCTTCTTCTGATATAACTCTCTTCATGCTCTTCAGGTTAAGGTGTCCTAATTTTTGATGCCACAGCTTAACCTCTTCATTTTTAGTTAAGAGACATGTAGATACATTAGCTTCTTCTAGAGGGATCCACAAGTAGCAATTGTCTTTTGATCTAACACCCCTCATAAGGATGTTTCCTTCATTATTGCTGACTAGACATTCATTTTTTGTAAAGTTGACTCTCATGCCTTGATCACATAGTTGGCTTATACTAATTAGATTGGCAGTTAGGCCTTTTACAAGGAGAACATTTTCAAGTTTTGGTAGACCATTGTCAATCAGTCTCCCAATACCTTTGATTTCCCCCTTTGCTCCATCTCCAAATGTCACAAAGCTTGTGGCATAGGATTTTACCTCTTTTAAATATTTTTCAACACCAGTCATGTGTCTGGAACAACCACTATCAAAGTACCAATCTTCTTTTGATGAGGCTCTGAGTGACGTATGGGCAATCAAACTTTTCCCACTGCTTTCAGCTGTATACTCCTTTGTATTGGTTGTATCATCTTTTTGCTTCCATTCCATCCTTGTTTTAGTAATGGATGGATCAGATTCTTGAGGGGTTTCACTTGGATACCCATACAATCTGTAGCAGTAAGGCCTTATGTGCCCCTTTCTTCCACAGTGATGACATCTCCATGAGTGGTACCTGCTTCTGGGTCTAGGTATAAACCTAGGTCTCTGCCATCTTTGCTGATGTGGTGCCACATGTGGCAACACTTGTCTCTGCTGTCTAGGAGACAGGTGTGGCGACATCCTGTCATGCATTTTTGGAGACGGTTGTTTATTTATCTCAGGCATATATTTCCCTTCTTTGTTGTAATCCATAATCCTATTATCATTTTTGTATTCATACCCAATGCCTGTTTTGGATCTACTAGGAGCAGGCAAAGTTTCCAGGATTTCATCTAAATCACTTCCTTTGAATAGCCTAAGAACATGCTTCTTTAAATTCTCAAGATGAGAGTTTAATTCAGTTACCTCTTCATTCAGATGGGCTATCTCAGTCAGTTGTTTGATCTTGTCAGCTTCTAAGTTGATGATAGTTGCCTTCTATTCCTCAATGATCTTTAAACTATCTTCCCATTTAGTACTAAATTCAGAGATTCTTGACAGATTAGCAGCTCTCTCAGTTTGCAACTTAGTGATTGTTTCTTTTTGCTCTTCAGAGACTCTGCAGACTTCTGCACTCTTTAGACACAGCTTTTTATATGATTCAGCAAGTTCATCAAAGGTTAGTTCTTCTTCACATGATTCAGTGTCAGATGTGCAAACACTTGTCAATACATGTATAGCTTTTGCAGTATCGGCTTCTCCTTCAGAATCTTCATCTGACCAAGTTACAGTTAACCCCTTCTTTTGTTTCTTCAGAAAGGTTCCACATTCACTTCTAATGTGACCAAACCCCTCACATTCATGGCATTGAACACCTTTATTTGGAGCTGATTTCTCATCTGTTACAGGTTTTCTGAAATTCCTGTAAGTGTTGCGACCAATGTCAGCTGCACCTGTCTTAGAGCGTTTGTCCATTCTCTTTAGCACCTTATTAAATTGTTTTCCCAAAAGAACCATTGCATCAGAGATGCTTTGTTCAGACTCTGTGTCACTCAGTTGATCTTCTTCCTCAGCATTTGAAACAAACGCAATACTTTTGTTTTTCTTATCCAACTTTTCATTTGTAGCTACCTCATAGGTTTGTAGAGAACCAACCAGTTCATCTAGCTTCATATCTGTGATATCCTTTGCTTCTTCTATAGCTGTGACTTTCATGTCAAACTTCTTAGGTAGAGACCTGAGCATTTTTCTTACCAGCTTTTCTTCAGGTATCTTTTCACCCAAGGCATCAAATTGATTATCAAAATCAAGTATGGTCATGTGAAAATCCTGAATGGTTTCATCATCATTCATTCTAAGATTCTCAAACTTAGTTGTTAGGAGTTGTAGCTTAGACAACTTCACTTTAGAGGTACCTTCATGAACAGTTTCAAGAATTGTCCAAGCTTCTTTAGCACAGACACACTTTTTGATGAGTCTGAATATGTGCTTGTCAACACCATTATAAAGTGCATATAATGCTTTTGAGTTTGCAAGAGCAAGCTCATCTTCTTCTTTGGACCATTCTTCAGCAGATTTCAACTCAAGAGTTGGTTTACCATCTTTGTCCATCTTCACAGGTGGAGTCCATCCTCTCAGAATTGCCTTCCATGTCTTGCTATCAATTTGTTTTAGGAAGGCCATCATGCGGGACTTCCAATAGTCATAGTTTGAAGCGCCAACCAAAAGAGGTGGTCTGGTAACAAAACCTCCTTCTTTGTCCATCCTTGCCAGAAACGATTTCCCTGGAGCTCACCCTAAAATTCAGAACAGGGTGCCTGCTCTGATGCCAATTGAAATTCCTGGCACACAGTGGACAGGTGTTGCTCAAGGTGTAGCAACACTTGTCTGTCGTAGACAGATGTTGTTACTGGTGCGCCAACACTTGTCTATAAACAGAGCAAATAACATAAAACAATACAAACAGTAAAGTAAATAACACACGAGAGTTGTTAACCCAGTTCAGCCTAAAGCCTACTCTGGGGGATACCAATCCAGGAATGAAGTCCACTATCAGCAGTATTACTTCGAAGCTAAACTCACCCGTTTACAACTTCTCACTTAATCACTACCCAATGACCCTTCTACCTAGGAACTCCTAGATATGAGACCCCGTCCCAATTCCCACCTTAGCAACACAGACAGCGCTGCTATTCAATTCCACAATCACAACAGGTGGAGACACACTCCTAAGAAACTAGGATTCACTCTTGCTTAAAAGCTTGCGAGTAAACCACACAACACATTAGAACAATCTCCGTACTTCAAAGCTTAGGAGAAGTTCACACTTACAACTCAATAACACTCAGGTCCTAAGCTTGCATCAAAGAGACACAAGAAAGGCTCACAATTAACACTCTAAAATCCCTAAAAACACACGCTTTGTAATACACGATTTTAGATGCTTGAAACCATATGCTTGCCTTCGTATTTATAGTAGTAGAACGACTTGGGCTTCAAGACAAAATTAGGGCTTCTAGAATTGCGGCAGCAGTGATATATTTCTGAAATCAATAGTTATATTTTTGAACCGCAAAAATATATTTTCCAAAAATATAATTCCTTTGGAAAATAAAACCAGGGTTTGGCTGCCTCATGAAACACATTAAACACGTGCGCCTTCCTCTGTAAGAAACCTTGAAACAATTCTTCAAACAGATCTTCAAAAGATTGAGCAGAATTTTAAACCCGCTAGCTGGCGCGCACGATACAGAGTCAGGTGTTGTTCCAAAGTGTCCCAACATTTGTCACAACACTTGGGTTCAGCACATTTGTCTCAACACTTGGCTAAAATATGTTTTTGCAAAATGTAGCCAATATACAAAAACCCAACAAGATTCATCTACATCCTAAGCTATCCTAGATCCTACCTCCACAAGGGATTTAGCTCCTCATGTTGCTTCGTTCGCGTCCTCGCTTCAACTTCATGGCTTGAGAATCCATGCTATTGAGGTGCTCAGAGCTATCCTATGGAGTCCTTGATCTGGATCTTGATGCTTCCAAAATCAGAGAATAGATGAATAATGCAGAAACCTTATATAATAATCGCAACCACGCCGCGCGCCAGATCTATCACGCCGCGCGTGGTTGCAATTTCTTCAACTACGCCGCGCGTGTAACGGTATCACGCGGCGCGTGATCAACTCTGAGGCTTCTGATCTTCAACTCTGCCATCTTCACGCCGCGCATGATAGCTCCACGCCCCCGGCGTAGTTGTTCCTCTTCTCTTCACGCCGCGCGTGGTCAAGTGTTACGCCGCGCGTGATCAAGTCAGAGAGCAATCCAATTCCTGAACAAAGCTTCACGCCGCGCGTGGTCAGGTATCACGCCGCGCGTGATCAAAGTGAAAACTTGGCTCCCTGTGATCTCCATCACGCGGCGCGTGATGGGCTACGCCCCCAGCGTAGTGAAAATCAGCAATTTCCTGCAATTTTTCCTGTTCTCTTGCAAAACAAGTAATCAAGCTTATGATTAGATTTCTCTTACATTTATTGCTTAAAACCTACTAAAAAGCATTTAATGTTGCTAAAATAGGCCTGGATTAGAGAGTGTGACGATCCGTCATCAAGTGCAAACTAATTGGGGTGTTGGGAAAGATGGGGGAATATAATACGATGAAGTTGGAAGGAAAGTTGAAGGATGTCGATGTAGAAGTATTGATTGATAGTGGAGCTAGTCATAGCTTCATTTCTCCAGAACTTACTACTGCTTTAGGCTTAACTATAACTCCTACTGTGGTTAAGCGTATTAAGTTGGGAGATGGGCATAGAGTTTTGTCTGAAGGCATTTGTAAAGGGATTAAGATCAAGTTAGGATCTAAAACCTTTGAAGTTGATGCTCTGGTGCTTGGGTTGGGAGGTTTGGATGTGGTGTTAGGGGTGTCATGGCTGAGTACGTTAGGGAAGGTAGTAATGGATTGGAAGGATTTGACTATGCAGTTTTATCACAAAGGAGAGTTGGTGACATTGCAAGGAGGAAGACAATTACAACAAGAATGTTTAAATTCATTCTTGGGTGGAAAGGAGGGTAAGGGTAGTTATGAAGGATGGTGGTCATTATTGGAGCAGAAACAGGAGTCTGTTGAGGTTATTCAAAGGAATGTTGCTGAGGTGTTGAAGGCTTACCCTGAAGTCTTCACAGACAAACTTGCTTTACCACCAGTAAGAGCTCAAGTCCACAGAATTAACCTGCTTCCAAATCATGGTCCGGTCAATGTTAGACCATATAAATATCCTCATCACCAAAAAGCAGAAATTGAAAGACAAGTAGCAGATCTTATGCAAGCTGGTGTTATCAGGCCTAGTTTGAGTGCATTCTCTAGCCCTGTGATCTTAGTCAAGAAGAAGGACCATACATGGAGAATGTGTGTGGATTACAGAGCATTGAATAAGGTAACAGTACCTGATAAATATCCCATTCCTATTGTTGATGAGTTATTAGATGAATTACATGGGTCTATTATTTTTTCTAAAATTGATTTGAAGTCTGGATATCATCAAATCAGAGTGCACAATGATGATATTGATAAAACAGCTTTTAGAACTCATAATGGTCATTATGAGTACCTTGTCATGCCCTTCGGCTTGATGAATGCTCCAGCTACGTTCCAATCTACCATGAATGACATTTTCAGACCATTTCTTAGAAAATTTGTGCTGGTTTTCTTTGATGACATATTGGTATATAGTAAGTCAGAAGAAGAACATGTTCAACATTTGAAATCAGTTCTTGCTGTGTTGGTTGAACATTGTTTTGTGGCCAATAAGTCAAAATGTAAGTTTGGTTGTTTACATATTGACTACTTGGGCCATATCATATCTGGAGAAGGAGTTTCAGTAGATCCTGACAAGGTGAAATGTATTTTGGAGTGGCCTGAACCTAAAAACGTGAAAGGAGTGCGTGGTTTTTTAGGTTTCACAGGTTATTATAGGAAGTTTGTAAAGGATTATGGAAAAATAGCTAGGCCTCTCACTGACCTTACTAGGAAAGACAACTTTCAGTGGGGAGAACAAGCTAAAGCAGCTTTTGAAAGGCTAAAAACTATCATGACTACTTCTCCTGTATTGGTGTTACCAAATTTTTCTCTACCTTTTGAAATTGAATGCGATGCAGCAGGGAGAGGAGTGGGAGCTGTATTAATGCAGAATAAGCAACCCATTGCTTATTTCAGTAAAGCATTATCTGACAATAATTTGGCTAAATCTGTTTATGAGAAAGAACTAATGGCATTGGTCCTTGCCATTCAACACTGGCGGCATTATTTACTGGGGAAAGAATTTGTGGTATTTACTGATCATAGAAGCTTGAAGCACTTTCTACAGCAAAGAATTTCATCTCCCGATCAACAATGTTGGTTGGCTAAGTTGTTGGGTTACCAGTTTGAAGTAAAATATAAGCCAGGCCTTGAAAATAAAGCTGCAGATGCCTTATCACGTTGTTATGATGAGGGTGAGTTTAATGCTTTGGTATCTAATCCTATTTGGGTTGACAGAGATAAGATATTGGATGAAATCAGTCATGATGTTTCTGTTCAGAAACTTCTTGCAGAAGTTTTGGCAGACCCTAGTGCTAAACCTGGTTTCAGTGTACAACAAGGAGTTTTGTTGTATCAAGGAAGATTGGTTATAGGACCTCAGTCATCTATCATACCTAAATTGTTGAAAGAATTCCATGAAACACCAATGGGTGGTCATTCTGGGTTCTTGAGGACTTACAGACGTGTAGCAGAGAATTTGTACTGGGTTGGCATGCAAAAGACAATTAGAGATTTTGTAAGAGCTTGTGACATTTGTCAACGCCAAAAATATGAAGCTACTACTCCAGGTGGTCTCTTACAACCTCTGCCTATTCCCAATGCAGTATGGGAAGATATTTCTATTGATTTTATTACTGGTCTACCCAAATCAAAAGGGTTTGAAGCAATTCTGGTTGTGGTGGACAGGCTTTCGAAATATAGTCATTTTATTTTGTTAAAACATCCCTATACTGCAAAATCAGTGGCTGAAATATTTGTGAAGGAAGTGGTCCGACTCCATGGAATTCCTAATTCCATTGTGAGTGACAGAGATCCTGTGTTTGTCAGTCACTTTTGGAGAGAATTGTTCAAGCTTCAGGGAACTACATTAAAAATGAGTTCTGCATACCATCCAGAAACAGATGGGCAAACTGAGGTAATCAATAGATGCCTTGAAGGTTACTTAAGATGCTTTGCGATCGAACAACCTAAGACATGGTCAGTATGGATATCATGGGCTGAATATTGGTATAATACTACGTATCATGTTTCAATTGGTAAGTCCCCATTTGAAGTTGTGTATGGTAGACAACCACCTAAACTGTTAAAATTTCTTAAGAATGAAACTAAAGTGGCTGCAGTAGCTGTGGAACTGCATGACAGAGATGAGGCTTTGAATCAGCTCAAATTGCATTTATTAAAGGCTCAACAGCAGATGCAAGCTTATGCTAACCAGAAGAGAAGAGACCTCAAGTTTGAGGTAGGTGAATGGGTTTTTTTGAAGCTTAGGCCTCATAGACAACATTCTGTCATCAGAAGAATAAACCAGAAATTGGCTGCTCGTTTCTATGGTCCCTTCAAAATTATGGAAAAAATTGGTGAAGTAGCTTATAAGTTACAACTTCCTGAACAATCAAGAATTCATCCTGTGTTCCATGTTTCACTATTAAAAAAGGTTGTAGGTGACTACCAGACTCAAGGAGAATTGCCTAAAGAATTAGATGTGGTCATTGATGCGGAGGTTTATCCAATTAAAGTGTTGGGAACTCGCTCTGTTTTGAAAGAAGGTACTTCTGTTGCTCAGAGTTTGATCCAATGGAAAGATAAATCTCTTGATGATGTCACATGGGAAGACAATGATATAATCAAAGGACAGTTTCCTGAATTTAACCTTGAGGACAAGGTTTTGATTAAAGAGGGTGGCATTGATGGAAGGGTGGATCAAGTGGGCCTTGACTTTGGTCCTAAGCCCAAAATGTGGAGAGTGTATGAAAGGAAGCATTTCAAGAAGAATAATAAAGGATGACGTGGATTGAAAAGGTGGAGGGGATGCATGAGTTTGCTTGCACTACTTATAGTTGGTTAGAAGGAGAGAGAAATGGCATCTTATCTTTCTGTTAGAATTTGTATTCACAATACGTGAATTGGGGCCTTAGTGCTTTGGGGGAATTGATAATTCTTATCAATTCTACAGTTATCTTTGCTTGTTGCTCACATTACTTTTACATTCGTACTTGTAACTGTTCTTCTATCCATTAATACAATTACTAGTTTCCACAAACGCATAATTTAAAGGATGGCAAATGAAACAATATTTTATATATTTTATAATAGCTTCTTGTTAATATGTGTCCTAAGGAACTTAAAAAAAGAAGTTTTGAACCGTAAAAAAAACTATTTTGACTTTAAAAAAGTTGAATGCACAACTTTTAACACTAATTTTCTATATTAAGTATTTTAACATAGACACATGTTAAGCTTTTTCCTTTATAATAAATTACATAATCAACCTTAAGGATTTATCACAAATATTTCTGATTATTATCTTTGAGGTAATCCAATTTATGATCATGTTCTTTCTTCTCTTTGTTCATTTTCTTTCATGTTAATCTTTTATATTTCTTGCATGGAAATTTTGTTGAGAATTTTATTTGGATTGTGCAATTATCACATATTTGTTTATTCTTGATAATTGTAATAATTAAACATCCTTGTGAGATTGTTAAAGTGTGATTTTCTCGGGTCATCATTTAATAAGATATGATCATGTGGTATAGTTATGAAAGAACTATTATGTATATTTCTAAGCATCATATAGGATTGTACAAAAGTATAATAAACAAGTTAACATTTATTTTTTGTTCATTTTGAAAGTAACATAATCACTTTTCACAACCACCTTTTTCTGTTCAAACACAACCATTTTGAAAGTAACATAATAACTTTCCAAAACCATAGTAGTTCATGAACTCATGGTTACCAGAAAGTCAATAGAGATGCCACCAATGCAAAGACCCCCAGAATGTTGGCCATATTTTCATCACAGGATACATATTACCTGCGATCATGAAATCACGCATTTGACACAGACACACAGTCACTTGATCTAGACTATTTTGATCAAGATCGGTAAATCAATATAAAATACAAAGTCAGAGCATGAGTATTTTCGACGGTTAGATTATCGTTATGCGTAAAAGCAGCGAATCCGAATCCATTTATCACTCTATCTGACAATGCAAACTGGGTCAGAGTGGCTCTCATTCCCTCAAAGTGCTTCCAATATTGAGACCAACAAACCATATTGAATTGACTTGGTTAATGCAGATTGTTTTAATCTCAAATTTCTTTGCTTCATGAGAGGTTCTCTATCTATATACAAGTACAACAACCTCTACATGGTTTGTAGCAAAAAAAAAACCTCTACATGGTTCTCCTCCCCAGAAACCAAAGGGGAGGAATCAGTGTGTTGTGGAGAATCATGTGAAGGACATGGCATTTATTTATATAATGTTAGTATGTAAGAGACAGCAATGAAAGATATGATAATGATGAAACACTTGTCTGTAATGGAGACAAGCATTGTTCCCAACAAAGTAAACTAAGCAAAACATTGGCTTTAACTTTTGGTTGATATCATCATCATCCTAGTCCTAGATAATAACTAAATGGTATCTTATGAGCAATTGTTTTATTTAATTTAAATTATGAATCTTATCGAGAAAAAAAAAACTCATCTCTGGAACATAATGTAATAATGGACAGAAGAGCAGGTTGGAGACAAAGTCAAAAGAATAATGCACAAAATTTTATATCTCTTTCATGAGAAATATTACATCATAATACACAGGAAAAAATGGAACAGGGGTTACCGAATGCGGTGTCCATGAGTTGCATCCATCTCACGAATCTCACAGGTTCCACTAACCCCACTTTCAAATTACTGTACCTTGAAGAACCGGTCGACATTGATGGCAACGCCTTATCAAGCTTCAAAATAAATCAAGTAATATATCACATATCCCCAAGTTAATAGGCAGCAAAAGAATGAGCTCGCAGATCATCGTTGTAATTTCTAATCGAGTGCGTTGGCATTTAAAGAGTGACCCAAAGCTAATTTCAAGGATGGGGAAAAGATTTTCTCACTATTCATTGCATTAATCTGATATATCCTACTCAATATGAGAATTCATGACCTCGAAGTGATATATACTTCTTGACCCAAATGGCAATGTCCTCGGCGCAAACCTGAGCCTGAGGGCTTCTGAGAAGTACGTCGAGTGTAGCAAATTCATGGACTGCATCTTTATACTCAAGAACAGGAGCATCAACGTTCACTTTCCTAAGCTCCTCCGAATAAGCTATGGCACGGTCTCTCATCCAGTCATGTTCCGCCACCACTGTTAATGTTGGAGGCATCAGCTTTAAAGGAGGACCCTGGCCTGGGACTAGGGGATTGGCTGCTGGATGGTCTAGGCTAAATTCTTTCTCAGGTAGGAATAGTTTCCATGCCAGCATACACATAGCCTTGTCATAAAAATAAGAGTTTGCCAACTTTATTTCAGAATGTGTGGGCACACTTCCAACATAAAACGGATACATTAGGATTTGTGCAACCACCTTGACAGGGTCTAGAAGTTTGCCTGTTTCTACAGCTTTTCGAGCTACATAGTTTGCAATATTTGCTCCACAACTCACGCCAAGAAGAACACACCTGATTCAATATCAGAGAAAAAAAAGAAAAAGTTATTCCCCGAAAGAGTGCAGTACGTAAATCTATGAACACTATCTTCGAATAGCAACCACAACAAGAATAAATTAAGGGAATACACCTAATAAACATTGGGTTTGAACAGAATACACCTAATAAATCTTGTTAGGAAGAGAAAGTTAACTAGGAAAGATCCACCTACATATGAGGGAATAAACCAATACACAGCTAAAATAAAATAGGAAATGAACTACTCCCTCCGGTCCTTTTTATAAGAGACACTTCACCTTTATATATACATTGAATAATTAGTGTATCTTGTCTATATTATAGATCAGATACATTAATTATTCAATGAATCTAGAAAGGTAAAATGTCTCTTATAAAAAGGACCGGAGGGAGTATTTAAAAATGAAAAATAATCTGAAATCTGACACTGAGGATGAATACAGTAAGAAGCCTATTCCTTCTATAAAACAATAACAGACATTGGTGAATACCCAGTTGGGCTAGGTGAGAACAAAAAATGTGTTCTTTGACTGAAAAACAAGTGGCAAAACAGCAATTGACAAGTTAAAACCTTAGTAATTTAGGAAGGACCAACAAGAATAAATTAAGGGAATACACCTAATAAACATTGGGTTTGAACAGAATACACCTAATAAATCTTGTTAGGAAGAGAAAGTTAACTAGGAAAGATCCACCTACTTATGAGATTATGCATGTTCTCAAAAATTATTAATGTTCTCCCACGTAGCTAGTAGCTACTCAATATACTAGTGTTAGAATGTTACTAATGTTCTCTAATAGAAAAATTACCCCCTTGTCCATAAATTGGATTAAACAAGAATTGTATAGAAGTCCGACACATTCCAGCAGTTTTCTAATGGTTATTCCTGTACTATTCAAATATGTCTTTTACCAATAAAATTCAAAAACACACAGAAGTCCCAAAGTGATGACCGGAATGGTGATGCTACTAATACATAGAGGGAATAAACCAATACACAGCTAAAATAAAATAGGAAATGAACTACTCCCTCCAGTCCTTTTTATAAGAGACACTTCACCTTTATATATTCATTGAATAATTAGTGTATCTGGTCTATAATTAATTATTCAATGAATCTAGAAAGGTAAAATGTCTCTTATAAAAAGGACCGGAGGGAGTATTTAAAAATGAAAAATAATCTGAAATCTGACACTGACGATGAATACAGTAAGAAGCCTATTCCTTCTATAAAACAATAACAGACATCGGTGAATACCCAGTTGGGCTAGGTGAGAACAAAAAATGTGTTCTTTGACTGAAAAACGAGTGGCAAAACAGCAATTGACAAGTTAAAACCTTAGTAATTTAGGAAGGACCAAAAGCAACACACCATGATTAATCTTGAGATCTAAATCAATTAGAACACCATTCCATAATTCTCTACACAATAACCAATGAATTTCATCATGCATAACATAATTGTCTCTCATCTCTACAACACCTAAAAATCCCATAGCAAATACATGAACATGGTCAGTTTTATAGGAAAAATATAAGTTAATGGTACATTAGTGTTAAAGATTTGGATCTCCTAATTAGAACTTAGAACTCCTTCAGTGTCCCTTTGTAACTAATTGATCCAGTTAACATATATACTGTTGAAAGTGTTACAAGCTTGATAGATTTCAATGTGCAGACAGAACAAATTAATCACAAAAAGAGGTTTTCGGGATATATTTTTGCTCCAAATACGAAACTTCCTTAAATGTGACCAATCAAATATGTAAAACAATGTTCAAGAATAAATCTCGAGACAAAATCCTGGTTTTTTATCAGGCCAAACTAAGTCACTCCCTAGCTCATTGCAAATTGCAATTGGTACCAACTTCAAAATCCTAATTCAAACCCGTTGATGTACAATTCAAAACCCTCCTAGTTACTGCACTGCATGACCCGTTACTCTCTCCCTAACGCAAGATCCCATGACCAATATCTCATTTTACACCACATACTCTAATTTCTATATACATTTATATCACACAATGAAAGCCCAATAATTATAGTAATAACTAGTAAAATATAGTTAGTCAGACTATTTTCATATATACTAAGTTGTTTTCATAAGCTATCCTACAGAGCTTATGAAAATTAGTTGAAAACAACTTATGAACATATCATAACTCACAAGTTGTTTTTATAAGCTCTTCTAAATAATCTCATAAGTGTTTATGCCAGTAAATAAGCTCAAATAACTTTGATCCAAACAAGCCCTAAATCAAACACAACACAATTCACAAATTCATTGATTAACAAACCAAAAAGAAACAATATGAAAAATGTTACAACCTTGATAAATTTCCATGAGCAGCCAACCAAGGTTCAACCATAGAAGCACCAAAAGAATCAACAATATGCTTATGACCACCATCACATTTCTTAATCCCCAACGACTTACTACACTCCGCTAAATTCGCTTGCTTCGCCAACCAATTCAAAACCTTAAATCCATCCTCAAAAGCCGCCGGATACCTACTTTCCGGCGCAAGCCGATAACCAACTGCCACAACAACCGAATCACACAGTTTTGCAATCCTCCTACAAAAAAAATCATTCGCAACTGATTCATTACTCCCACTCACCCAACCACCACCATGAAACTGCACCATTACCGGTAACTTCCTCTTCCGATCATCCAATGTCGGTGAATAACCGCCATAACTACCACTAGACATCAAACTCATATCCGGATCACTACCAACACTATTCCTTCTCGTCGGTGGCGTCTCCTTCATCGGAAAACCAGACGGACCGTAACTATTCCGCCGTACATTAAACAACGGCGAATCCGTCGCCGCATTTCCGTTTCCATTTCCATTTCCAGATCCTTTAGCTTCGGGTTTTCGTTTAGGTTTGGAATTAGGTTCGGGATTTGATAAAGCTGATTCAGGGAGAAAGATTCGAATCGAAAGAGAAGTGAAAGAATCGATATGAATGTCTTTTGTTGCAACACCGTCGGTAAAAGATGGATTTGACGACGCTATAGATTCATCGGGTCGAGAAGTTATGCCAAACGGGTCGGATTCGTCGGATGGAGATTGGATCCGGGTTTGTAAACGGTGTTTTAACAGAAACTTGAAGAATACGCTGTAAAGTTTCACGGCTACCGTCGGCATTTTCTCTCTCAAGGTTGTTAGAGAAACGGTTATGAAAATGATAACGATAATGATAATTTCATTATGGATATCTTAATTTTGGATTAGAATGAGGTTAAGGTTTTTTTGATTGGGTAATTACGTGGGATTAGGGAATTTTTTGCGATTAATTGATTTGTAGATTGTTTTGGTTTTTTTTTTTTTAAGGTTCTGTTGTTTTTTCAAATGGTGTTGTGTTGTTGGAGAAGTGAAAGTGATGGAGGAAAACAAAGAGAAAAGAGAAATGCTTTAAATTTTTTTTTTTTTTAATTTATGAAAATTTCGACAAAAATTCGTGACTTTTATTTGGAATTTTCTACTTTTTGTTTTTGTAGCAAATTGGAAGATTTATCTTAAAAAAATTTGTATATACATAGAGTTATAAGATTAAAAATACAAAATAGTCCTACAAATCTTTTTTTAATATGATTTATTAAGTAGGATCATGCAAATTGAAATTAAAAAAATGAATTTACCTTTTTTCAGAAAAACAAATGCTAAATAATGCCACCAAGATAATAGTGTTAGAAGTTTTATAACGATGTAAGTTGGCTAGTGTTAGAAGTTTTATATGGGATGTGATGTCAGTTGGTTAGTCTTAGAAGTTTTATATGGGATGTGAGTTGGCTTCGACAAAGTTTAAAAATAATAGTCGATCATCATTTTATAAGTCAGTTTTATATGGTTGACTTAGGTCCAACTCCCACTTCTAAGAGTCAATCAACGTCGGATGTGAGTTGGTTTGGACAAAGTTTATAAATTAGAGTCAATCATCATCTTAAAAGTCAATTTTGTATGGTTGAGTTAGGTTCAACTCTCTCACTTCTAAGATGGTAGCCTCTCCAAGATTTGGTGGATTACCCACCATTTATTTCCACACACTAAGTCGAATAGTTCTTTTTTATAGACGCGTGTTGTATGTGACAGGGTTTGTTAAGAAGTTTCACATCAAATGCGAGTTGACCTGGACAAGGGTTCATAAGTAAAGAGTGATTCTCACCTTACAAGTCTGTTTCGTAGAGTTGAGTTAAGGTCAATTCTCACTTCTAAGAAATAGTTAAAAAAATTAAAAATGATAATATAATTTTAAAAGTAGTGTAGTTAATGTCGAATTTTAAAAATAATCTTTTCTACTTAAAATCTTTATTTTTATTTCATTTTTATTTCTTAACCAGTATCTTGAAGATACCGTTTAACATCATCCTTTCATAAAAACTTAATTATTTTTAGCTTTAAAAAAGGGTACCTACTTAGTTTGATGTTTGAATAGGTGAAGCACTCACTATTGTATAGATGTTTTTAAGGATGATTGGAATACAATTAAAAAAAAAAAATATTGTAGATGTTTTTATGATGATTGAAATAAAATAAATATATATATTAGTGAAAATAAACAATTAATGTTTATAGGTATTTTAAAGATCCTAAAAAAAGTATTTTAAATTATTCGGCTAATATTTATAATTTTAAGAATCAATGCCTTTGTTTAGTTACTAGAATGAATTTTTCTCCATCGTTTAACCGTAAACGATATTTGTCCAAAATTTATAAAATAGATTCTCCTCTTTTAAGGGAAATTTGTTCATACATACTATACCGGACAAAATATCAGGGTACTACTCGCCCAAGTTGACCACTCGGCAGTATATATGCAAAAAGGCCCATTAAGATAAAAGGCTTAGTCAAGATGTTTTCCAGAGATGATGGAAGGGGATGGGGAGATACTCCGTCTAACCCCCAAAGATCAAGGCCGAAATTATACCCCATATGGGATATATATTCCCAAAAGGGCGGAACGGTTGCCTCCACATCGTGGCGAGGATACCTCGCCCTAGGCCGTTATCCCTAGCCCTATATATAGGTCCTTTCCAATCATCACATTCTACGTGTACACTTACTCTGGGTCTCAAACTTAGACCTAGAACACTATCCAAGCTACGTGCATATCCCTTCAAATAAGAGATAAAGTTTCAAATCTCATATTATTTTATGGAAAATGCTATTTAGTGTCCCGATTCATTAATTTTAGAAAATTTGATATAATAAAATAATTTAAATTCGATATAATAAAATAATTTTAAAGTTTGTGTCATCAACACTTTTAAAATATATAAAATATAAATTTCAATTCAAAATTTTTCATTACCTAAATTGAACGCGGTTACCATTAGAAAATTTCTTGTCTAAATCAAATTGTTTTAGATAGGAAATTTTCTAGTATGTCTTGATATTTTCTTTTTTTAATTTTGATGCATTATTATTTCATTTGCATGTGTGTTGGGGACAAACCTATCTGTGTCACGTGGAAATTGTGGTGGCCATTGACAGTGGCTTACTACCGACTTATCAAACTTAGAGGTGGATTTATGGATTCGTCACATGCACATGTAGAATGAATGTGTTCTTGCAAAGAAGAAAGGAGGTTTGTATTATTTAATTCTAAAGATGAATACAAGTATTTGACTGAGAAAAATGTTGATTAATTTTACAAGAATAGAAGAGTTGTATTTATAGACCTTCATCCTTCATGATGCTGCATCATGCCATGTTCTCCTTCCACCCACTCAGCTAGTAGTGTGATCATGGGATATGGGGCGGTTATTTGTCACCATGTTCTTTTTAGTGGAGATCGTGATTGTTTTTTCTGCTTCTTGGGATGTTTTAATTGGACTTGAGTGAAATGGGCTTTTTAGGTTTGACGTTAACAAATCACACCTTGGTCCATTGCCTAGTATACAGCCCCCCAAGCACGAGGTTTCAGGAAGGCGAAGTGCTTTTGAATGAAGCAACTTGGCGATTATTATGCCTCGGGGTTGTTCTATGTCGCCTATTTGTTGTTGACTCATACTCTTTGTTTGCTTGTCGCCTTGTCCTTCTTTTTGCTGTTTGTATTTCTTATATAATTTGTACGCCCCTTTGTGGCTTTTGCATTTTTCTGTTGCCTCTAAGTACTTTTATCCATTTCGCCTTTGAAAATTTATTATTAGCTTTGTACCTGCAATAACTCGTTTTTTGGCGGATTCGAACGAGTTGGCATTGTTTGGGCCTCACCTTTTTCATTGTATTTGCATTTTCACGTTGGCGTTGACAACTGTTGAGGTTTTTATGTTGGCTACATTTTGCAAAAACAAGTTATAGCCATAATGCTACACAGGATGCTGTAGCATCGCGTACATCATTATTGATGCTCTGTTTTACGCTGAATTTTTATATCACATCTTTGGAAGATCTGTTTCAGATATAATTTTCGTGCTTATCTAACAAGCCAAGACGTGCCTTGTCCCACAAGTATCTGAAGGCGATTTATGTGTTCTTATTTGATACAAAATATATCGTGATATATTTTTGAATTTAATCAAATATTGTTTTGGAGTAAATCTTTGTTGAATAATTATTTTGAAGTAAATCTTGTGAGCTGGCCAATGAAGATTCCATCTGTTTATTTGAAGTCTTGCTCCTCAAGTTTCTGGAAGGCTGTTTGTATTATTTAAAACAAAAATATAACATGTTATATTTTTGCGTGAAACAAAAATTGGTTATATTTTTGAAATTAATTTAGGGCTGGCTGCAATTCCTCCAGCTATGAGGGTTTGAAAACCTAGCTTGCACATCAAGACAATTCAAGGCTATAAATACATGAAGACTCAGACCTATTTGTGCACCGAAGCCATTGTTCACAAGATGTAGTCTTTGGGGTTTCGTGTCTTTGAGCCACTCTCTAGGAGAGTTGGTGTAAGTGAATCACTCGGGTTGTGAGATGGTCACTATGTCCTCACTCAGAAACCTATAAGTAATGAGTTGAGTACTGTACTTGGAGGAAGCTTGTAAGCAACTCCAAAATGTGAACTTAGTCAAGTATTGGCTAGGTATTAGTTTCTTAGGAGGGTGTCT
The DNA here is from genome assembly GCF_020283565.1 of Trifolium pratense. Lineage (NCBI taxonomy): Eukaryota > Viridiplantae > Streptophyta > Magnoliopsida > Fabales > Fabaceae > Trifolium > Trifolium pratense. Next base: position 4,833,688 of record NC_060063.1, read on the forward strand.
CCATCTTTGATCGTTATAAAGTTGACAGCAACATGGTACGTGTTGTTAGAGGGAATTTGGGACGGGGTCTCATTATCTAGGAGGTTCCTAGATAGGATTGCACGGGTAGTGTCTAGGCGAGAAGTCAAGTACCGGGTGTTGGTCGAGGGCTTTGAGCTAGAGCTATTATAGTGAATTCATTCCTGGATTGGTATCCTCCAGATTAGGTGACGTTGCACCGAACTGGGTTAACAAAAGATTTGTCTTATTTATCTTCCTGCACTTAATTTATTTTTAACTTGTCTATTGTGTTCTGTACTGGTACGAGATGCTGTAGCATCTTTCGCAGCATCTTTCCACCAGTCTGCCAGAATTTCAACAACAATCTCGCCTTTGAACTTTTTAAATCTATCCCTGCAACATCTCTTAAGGCTCGTTTGGTGCGCAGGATATGATAGAGATATGATATGATAAGAAGCTGGATAAGGATATGAGGGCCCGTTTGGTGCACAGGATAAGAGACAGGATAGGATAATTGTATCATATCCTGTCGCAATCCAGTGTTTGGTGATACAGCAGGATATGATAAGTTAATCCTGAAGCTTATCCTATCATGTCTCTTTAGTTATAATTCTTATCCTGAATTTGAGCTGGGTTACCAGCAGGATAGGATAAGAAAAAAAAATTACTGGTTTATTTTATAAAATATATTTTAAAATACATAAAATAAAATTAATAAAATATAAATAATTAATTTTTAAATATATATGTGATTTTTTCACAGGGGTAATTTTGTAATTTATATATTCTAAAAAATCAAAATTTTACTAAAATTACAATATTTTAAAGTAAAATTATTATTAAAAAATTGACAAATAGGGATATTAATTTAAATTTTATAAAAAATTAAATATAATTCTTTTGGCTTATCTAACATGTATATATTATTGAGTTATTTATTTGATCATGATTCATATAAAAAATTAAACTTGATTATTTTCTCATGATTTTTATTTTAAATTATATAAAGTTATTTGATTACTTATTTATGTTTTTTATTTATAAAATTCAAAGTATTACAAAATAATTTTAAAAAAATAATAATTGTTTTACAAGAGTAATTTTGTCAATTAAATATGTTATATATCTTATCATATTATTATGAGCAAGTATGTATTAAAAACAAAATATAATAGTTATCATGTTTGTTATCCTGTGTGCATCAAACACAGGATATGATAACTGAGTATAACTGTTATCCTGCTGTTATCCTATCCTATCCTTATCCTGTTTTATATCATATCCTGTCACTATGCTATCCTGCGCACCAAACAGGCCCGATATGATAGTGACAGGATAAGCACATATCCTGTCATGTATTTGGTTCACATATGATAAGAAAGATGATATCATTATTTTATCATATCCTGTGTTTGGTGCACACTTGATATTGATATGATAAAATTAGATGAAAAACTTATTATTATAAAACAAATACATTTTTTATATAAAAAATATATTTTAATTAACATAAAATAATAAATAAAATAAAAACATGAAGAAATATATTGCCAAAATTTAAATTGTATCAAATTAAAACTCTCATATATACATTCTCCAACTCAGTCATAATGTTTCTTGAATCAACAACCAAATCTTTACGCATTTGCAGCTTCACGCATTCTTTCAGAGCTTTTTTCAATTATAGACCTGAAACTCTTTCCTAGCTTAGATATACTCTGAGCAATTATACTTGCTCCTTTGTTTATTTTCCTAAATTGAATTTCCATGTTGTCGGCCTTTCTTTTAGATTGAATTGCACTAAGGGCCCGTTTGGATTGACTTATTTTTGAGCTTATGCAAACAAGTTATGCAATTTTTATCTATTATTATAAGTTTGTCAAGGTAATTTAATGATAAAATAGCTTATAAAAATACAATTCTTACTAGTGTGCACTTATAAAATAGCACAAAACCTAATTTATATTGCATAAGCTCAAAAATAAGCTATGGTCCTATATTAAGTAAATAAACATAAAAAAAAAAATTAAAATTTAAATTGTAACAAATTTATAGCAACAAAAACTCAAAAAAAAAAAATAGTAAAATTGAGATTATTAAAAAATATAGATGAACGATGATGAATTTAGTAATTTAGAAAGATGTAATAATAATTGAGATAGCATAATAAGCTATACTCCTATACCAAAGGTCAAAATAACAAATTGTCAGAAGCAAGCTAGGTGTAGACACAGCAAAACGATGGTGAATAACAAATAGAATAAAAAATTGTTTCAAGTGTTTTCATGGGATTCGAAAGGAGGGGTGGAGCGAAAATTGAATAGGATAAGTAAATCATATCAGGTTAAATTTATCATTTCTTATTGGTGCACCAAACAACAAATTTAATTAGGATATGATAGTTTTATCATATCCCGTCTCCTTATCCTGTGCACCAAACGGGCCCTTAGTTTTTTAAATATAACCGTATATCATTTACGAATAAATTTATACCTGATGATTTCTTTTTTGGCGATTGAAAATGCTTCGGTGCTATTACGGCTCGCCTTTACTTTGATTCGCCTTCTCCCTTCTTTGTTGTACGAAGATTTTTCCCGTTGGCGTTATCTTCATGAGGATTTGCCTTTACTCTGCTTCGTTGAGGATCAATCAAAACTCTGTAGCTAGTAGTTTCCTGCTTTTTTTTTCTAGAATCATCCTTTAACGATTTTAACGTATTGAGGATTTATCTATTTCATTTTCTCATAGAGATTGTAACACTCAAACCCATTATTTATATATTTCTACCTTTAGTAAAATCTTTTTCAAAATACGCAACGGAAAAGTAATGTTTGATATTGTAAAAGTCATAGTTCGAGTATTACATTCTTCATCAAAATAATACTAATGTAATTAATTAGTAAAACTTGCTTTATACAAAACAAACCTTCTTTATAAAGATACATTTTTCAAAGTAAATACCAATAGTCATTAAAGACCCTATATACTAAATACAACCATTTTTCCCGTGTCAGGAGCTTCACCGACGACTCGACATCGATAACCACAAAACCAGTGAATTTGGACCCCCAACGGTCAACCACATAACATATAAAAGAGAGTTAGATAACATACTCAAAAATATACAAGTGTAAGTAAACAATACTTAAACACTTCATCACAATTCATGCATATTCATAAATCATAAATATACATCATCATTCATACCAATCATAGTATTCAAGAGATTGAAGCCAATTACATTTATAATCATCGGACAATCAACAACATACAACAAGTCTAACACACATAGAGATTTATCACAAATTCCAAACATATGTGTCACATATCAAATATCAAATAAGGTACACATATCCTAATGCAATCTAATGCTACAATCTTCATGTTATGTCTCCTAGACATATATAATGCATGTGGTACCATCGTTTTTATTAGAGTATCTCACCTCTAATATTCGTCTTTATCAGATAAATATAATCTGATATCCATCTTTATTGGAATATCCAATTGTTGGATATAAATTTGGTATTTATCAATTAAATATAATTGGTGGGTCCAACATTTATTTGAAGGTTATATTGTCAAAATAAAACTTTCAAATGTTGTGTCGAAGTTCTAATTATGTCGAAGCGGAAGAGCGTCTCGAAAGCTTTGAAAGGCACGTTTGGGTTTAGTTTTGTCAAGAACCTGTCGAAAGCACAGTTCGAGTCGAAGGGCTAGTTGGGTCAGGCCCAAAAAGAAACAGCAACGGCCCAATAAGCATTGGCGCGCGCTGAAGAAGTGAAAGACGAAAGTGGAGAACGTGGGTCGACGTGGCAAATCGAAGAGCGTCCAGATGATCAAGAAGCAGTTACCACTTTGTTTTAGTATTTATAGCAGTTTTTCATTCAGAACAAGGGTCACAAAATTTTACACAAAACTCTCTCTGAAATTCTAAGTACTCAGCGTTCGAACGAAAGGAATATCTGAGGAGAAATGTATGTTTTGTGAACCATTTACTTGTAATTGCTTTACTTTCAATGCAATTTACTTTTCAGCAATGTTCTTTAGTTTAATTTAAGTGTTTTCTTAAGAAACTGTTGTTTTCGAGGCGATTCGAACTAGCATTTTCTCTTGTTGTTTGAAATCAATTCAATTCTTAAGTGTTTGTTTTTCTCTGAAAACGAACATTCAAACATTTTTCTAAGTAAACAAAACACAAAATTGTCCTGAGATTTCTAGTTGGTCTCGCGAGTTTAAATACTTAAACTAGCGGTTGTTTACCAAATTTCCACGTAAACACCAATATACATCAACAATTCATGAATGCATGTAAGTAATTCATGAATTCACACTCACACAATTAGCATTTTGCTCGTCATTTATAATGTGGAACACTATCCAACATTTCGTCTTTATTAAGATAACACTATACCTTAATATCCGTCTTTATTAGAATAATATAATTCTAATATCCTTCTTTATTAAGTTGATTAACACCTTAATATACTTCTTTGACATTTTAACAAACATCATCAACATAATCAACAACAATTATATTCCACACATAAAATCAACAATTCATCATAATACAATTAATCATGGGTATAAACACCTAATTGTATGTTAGAATACCCTACTCACATGTTACAAGTGCCCTAATGCACTCAAAACAATTAACAAAAAGTTGCAGTCCTAGTGCTGTTCGCTGAGCGAACTCGTGGCGAGCAGTGGCGAACCACACCAGTGTAAACGTTAGCTCCTGGCGAACAGTAGCGAGCAGACGTTCGCCACCTGTTCGCTGAGCGAAGGCCTCCTGACAAGCCTTCTCTAAATCGCGATTTTGATCGTAAAATCACCCAAAAATCCATAGTTTGATGTTCCAGACCCAAAATAAGTTCATATTCAAGTGCAATAACCATATCTAAACACAAAAGGACGGTTCATTTCACCGATCTACCATTTTTACTATGAAAAAGTAGAGATTTACCATTTTTAGCTCAAAAGCTCAAGAACACAACAACTCAATCAAAACATAACAAATTCCCACTTTTAACCCACAAAATCGTTTGTATAACATGTTAAGAATGTATATACATGTTTTAATCAATAGATTTCACTTTTGTTTAGAAAAGATCCCTCAGCCCAAAACAAAAATGGAGTGGAGAAAGTTCGGGTACGGAGAAATCGACATTCTCCCCTTTCTCGAGTCACTCACGAATATGAAATCTAGTATCTTACCTTAATCTGACGAAAGCTCAACGATTTCTCCTCGAATCTCTCCTTCAAGCTCTTTCCCTAACTCCTTGCTCTCCCTTCTCTCTTCATTTCTCTTCAAAGTCACAATTGTGACACTTTCTCTCTCTAGGGGCTTCATATAGCGCCCCCCCACCTTAAGTCCAAGGCCCATTGGGCCTCAAGCCCAATTGCTCGACCCAACTCGTGTTAACTCTCACAAACTCGCGCGTTAACTAAATCTCTCGATAAATAACTTATAGTTACTATCTTAATTAAAAGCCACGTCATCAAATAAATAAACACTTACGTAGGGAATAATAAATTTGGGTCGTTACAGAGATTGTTTTCATGATTTTTGGATTCATCCATTTCATTCTTTCCTTTTTCATAGATGATGGCCATGGCGTCTTGGGCGTCACATGGAGTTTTCTATGTTGTATTTCATAGATGATGGCCAGGGCTTTTTACGGCGCTCCTTGAGTTGTTTTCCGCGTAGTATTTCACAGATGATGGCCATGACTTTTTACGGCGCTCCTAGAGTTTTCTGTGTTTTATGGCGCTTAGCCTTTTGACAGAGCTCATAACTTAATTGAGTTGCCATTCATTTTTGGTTAGAGCCGGTAACTTAATCAGGTTGCCATTTATTTTTGGTCAGAGCCCGTAACTTAATCAGGTTGCCATTTATTTTTTATCATAATCATAACATGCGGTTAACCTTTATACGAATTAACACAAACATATTCGATTACAAACATAATATGCAGTTAACTTTTATATAAATTAACATTGACATATTAAAAATACATAGGATGATTTTTCTCATTTTGACAATCACAAGCGTCTTGGCGCTGTTTGTGTGGCACCACCCTAGCACTTAGTGCTTTTCAATACATGGCCTTAGACCTTAGGTCGCCATTTAACTTTGTGGGTTTCACTTTGTATAATTTGAACACTCTGATTTATCATATCCACTTTTAGTCCTGCATTATGATCAACATCAATGAATCAAAAATAAAAACCATAGATGAACAAATTAATTTTCCCAATCAAGATTTTAAAAGAATAAATTTCAAAGGTGACATTATAACAAGTACTTCGAGTATTTGCACTAAAAACAGGTCGGCCTATAATAAGTCTCATATATTTATATACTCATTAGTTATTGAAACGTGGCATGTATGATTAATTTTAACTAAGGACAAGAGAAACAAATAAAAATGTGATATATATACTGAAGCATATTCGTGTTAATTATAAGTAAAACATGATTCATGAACTATAAATCAATCAATCATGTTAAAACCGATAACATATATAAGCACAAACACATATTATCAAAATAGAAAGAGTGAGAAATATATGATTAAATGGTAAGTTGCAGGAAAAGAACGTTAACACCTGGATGGGAGTCGCATAGCAACAAAAATGATTCTACGGCGAGATGACGATGTTTGTAATGGTAAGTCAACGGCAATAGTTCGACGAGTTGGAGAATTTAGATTCACAGCAACTATGGCGACATCATTTCAATTCAATCGTGACGGAACTGATCTTCGAAGTTGTATTTGACCTTCTCTTAATTCAAGTTTAATCAAATAGTACTTTGTCCACAGACTCAACATTGTATCAGTATCAGCAGCTATAATGTCCAACATGAGCATCAGAGATTGGAAAGAATCAATACGAAAAGGCAATATATCAGGCCATTCAATTATAACCAAAGAATAACATAATGCTTGACAATATTTTTATTTATTTTAATGACAAAGTTAGAATTTCACTTAAAACCTCATACACAAGGTGTGCAACATCGTGCAGTTTAATTGAAATAATATTGAAGCATACAATTAGCTTTACTATTGAAATAGAATAATGCAGATCCTATAATCTCCGCTCTGTTTCATCACTTTTTTCTCACCTCTAGTCTTCGATTACATTGTTCATTTTTTCTATTATGAGAACTCAATTTGTCTTCTATTTATTGTTTTTGTTTCGTACATATGTTTTTTTTTTTATTTATTCTTTCATTTAAGACTATGCATTTCACTCTTTGTTGGGTCATTGGTTCCTTAATTCCTTCCTCTATGCTGTTATTGGTAGTTGATTGTAATGTTATGAATCTTATTATGCATTCATATTGAAATTGTGTAGTGTAAATATGTTCAGAGTTACTCTTTCATTCTTCTTTTTTGTTTTTCTCAATTCCTTCAATTTTTTGTTTGTTGATATCCAAATAGATCAAACTAGGCTGATCATAATATTTGATATAACAACCCAGATGAATTTTAAACTAAAAGGAAAACCAAGTAGCAAGCACATAAGGAAATCATATGCATACATCAAAATGATATATGTGTTTGTCACCCCATGGGGGTAGCACGTGCCGAGTGAATATAAAACCTAAGTACGAGAGTACGTACACCATCACGGGGTTCACTAAGGAATGTCACGAGTGTAAGAGGAGGAAATCCTCGAACGCTCTGAGAGAGGATTATCATTCTTAGAGATCAAGGTGATGTTTAAGGGACCAAAACTGAAATTCAAGGTGCAAAGAACATATTTAAACCTTTTGGGACTTCGAGAAAAAGAAGATTTCAAATTCTTAGTCACAAATAACACATGTGTTAAACAAATTGCTTTAGGAATATATAACAAACAAGCACAATTCATTACAAGATAACCCCCTAATTATCAACTTTCTTTAAACAACCAACTCAACTACACAAGAAAATCAAAATTAACACTACAAATTGGAAACAGAAATGGAACATGTTTCCATCAAAGTGAAGTATGAAAGCAGATTAAACGTGGAACTCAAGCCATTTTGTGATTCTTTGTAGCACCAAACTCTATGAAGCACTGACATGCTGACACCGTTAATAATTTGATAAAATAGAATAATTGAATGTAACCGCATGTGTGGTGTCTGTCAGTGCTACATAGATCAAATTGCAAAGGCCGGCTACAAAAAGTGAATTCCAAAATAAACAGTGGCTTGAGACATCCATTTAAGTCTCATGCAATTCAATATATACATTTCATGCTTGTAAAAACCAAGTTGGAGCTATTTTGTACCACACAAATGGCGTCGAGAGCTTATCATTTGGTCAAGGGAACCAACAAAAGCGACACATTATCACCTTTTTTGTATTCTCATGCTTTTCCACCCTGCAATGCCAAAAAATTCAAGGATCAATCCAATTGAGGCCTACTTGGCTTACTAGAAGTTCCAGGAGTTCTTGGAGAAACCAAAACTGGTTCATTGGTTGAAGCTTTCATGCCACCCATTTCTTCCATGCGCTTCCATCTGGCTTCGCGTTTTGACTTCATATCATTCTCTTGCACTTCATCTTCTCGGAACTTGATCATGCATTCTTCATAGAATGCAGGATCAGTGTCTGAGAAGATCTTGGAAACATTTATTGTCAAACTTCGTACAGCTTGGTTCCAGTGGTTCCTTGCATTTTGCTCCAAAGCAGGTAAGACTATGGGAAGTATAATTTTGTGGTTCTGTTTGATCAAGTTCTCAATGTGGTCATTATTCCATAAGAACAAAGCCCTTTCTGCTACCTGCAAATACAGATGCAATCATATCATTCCAGAGTACAAGAATAAAATTACGGTAAAAGTATCTACCATCCAGCATAATGCATCACAACTTTCACAAAATGCATCTTGAATATGTAATCTAGTGGAGAAGGAATACATCAACCTAGAATAAAAATTAACGAGAACAATTCTTTTGCTAAACACATATCAAATATGAATGAGCCATTAACAGAATACACAATAAACCAAAATCTGAATCTGATGTTGATACATCATTGACTTGACACCAATCAGAATGTGCCACGTAAGGACGTCCCTCGGACTCGGATCACATAACTACTATAAATAGGGGGTAAACCCCCCAGGTATACTCAATCACATCATACCTCACTCTTAAACTCTGCTTTCAACTAAGCCCTACTTTGGCCTTGAAGTGTCTTTGTAGATACACTCTCCTCCCATTGGAGCAGAAGTGAAGCATTCATCACCAGTAAAGTGATGATCATTGTGTTCCTAGGCAGAAACATTTTCCTTATTTCATATAGAAAAAACTTTGAAAAGAGAAAGCAAAGTGAAAAATATGGTATTTTTTTTCAAATTAAAAATGAAAACAGAACGTGTTTGCAAATTAAACAGATCCTAACAGTGGAAGATGAGAGCTAAAATGTGGGACTTGGATCCCCAGCAGCACTGCACACGGCAGGGCCATTGGATCGAAGAAGGTAAATTTGGAACTTTGATCCAACAGCCTCTGCCACATGGTGTAGCGCTGCAAGGCGTCTATTCTGGAAGATGTGTGTGTTGTTTGAGAGATAGGAAGATATAAGTGAGTGAAATCTATTTGGTTTGCAGAATTAATTAGTAAAATTTCCACTTTTGCCCCATTATTTCAGCTATTGGCTCAACCTATCTGTGACAATAAGCGTAGTCCAAGTCATATACTTGAACGACACTCTAGTTGACAAATCATACACTTTTACTCCATCTGGTCCTTAATATCAGAGAAAACTTTTTTTTTTTTTTTTGAAGAAGCTAAATTAGCCCACCCAAATTGGCGCCAGAGAGAATCGAACCTCAGACCTCAAGAGGAGCACACTCCCAGGTCCAAAGCCAATACCAATGCACCAACCCAAGTGGGTTAATATCAGAGAAAACTTACTTTTTAGGTATATTGAGTAACTAATGTATCTTGCCTATAATATAGACTAGATACTCGATGCATCTAAAAAAGTAAAGTTTATCTTATATATTAAGGACAAGTGGTAGTATAAGATATAATAGAGGTAAACAAGTATGTGTAAGTGTGAATAATAGTTTTTCCTTATTCAAAAGAAATCATATGGAATCTGGAGTGTTACAGTTTAAAAGCCAATATGATCAAATCTGACTATCCAGCAAGAACACAAACTAGCTATGGAGACGTAAAATACGATTGCAAAACTGGCTTGTAAGTAAGGTGAGAAACTCTTGTATTCTAGGTGTGGTCTAACTCAACTTTACAAAATTGACTTGTAAGTAAGGTGAGGGACTCTTAACACCCACTGTCCAGAATAGATATCTAGAGTGACCTAAATGGTCCAATAGATCTTTGATAGGCTCTGACACCATCTTAAAATTTGGGTTTGACATAACTCAACACTACAAAGTCGACTTGTCTTGTAAGAGGATTGTACACCAATTATAAAACACATTTTCAACCATATCTTATCAAACGTGAGACTCTTAACAGAAACCTTAGCTAAATACTTAGCTGCTTAAGGAGAGTATAAATTTCAAGAATCCATTAGTCAAAACCCCACAATTGGAGAAGTTCAGTCATTTTATTCTATTCATAAAGAAAACTCTTCTTAAAAATCCTTAAAATATTTTAATCTAATATATCAGACACACAAAACCAATGGAAAAGAGTCAGTGTCACACCAAATACATATTTTAAATCTGAAAAATAACAAAAATTTAAAATTGACGGTCATTTCCAAAACAAGATTTCTCAGCTGTGATTGCCTCCTCTCACACTCCAGAAGAAATTTACAGCGGAACAAAGGTAGGATATGCCCTATGCACAGTGGTTACATTTCCAATCTATGAAGCACGGACACCAGACATGACATGGACACTGACATGTCGACACCGACAATAATTTCAGAAAATGACATAATTCAATGTAATCGTAAGTGTCGGTGTCTGACACCGACACGTGTCACTAGGACACGCATAATCCAAGGAGTGTATGGGCATCATAGTTTCCAATACATGTTTTAAAGAGAGAGGATGGTTATAAAGTTAAAATCACAGTTATGAGTTGTTCACTGGAGTGAGGTTTTGAAAGCAATCATACCCTTAAATTATTCTGCATTAATCTTATTGTGTATATATACTTTCAGAAAACTTTACATTATTTTCAAATGACAGCACAGGTTTTATGAATTTGATGATCCGCTGTAGTCTCGTACAGTCAATGATCCAAGTGGAACAATTTTGGAAATCATATCCTCAAAAGGAATGTGCGCCTAAACTTCGAGGAAGTTTAAATCAGGGTTGTCAATTGGAAATCAAAGAAAGTGGCAGTTTGTTCAAATTAGGCTACAGAACAGTGCTATAGGGCTGTTATTTGACAACATTTTGTACTGAATAGTGTTCCGTAAAACAATAGTGATATATGTTCAAATTCTACAACGCTATAACACTCTAGGCATAGCCGCTACTTGACAACACTTGTTTGAATACGTTGAAGAAAGCGTACATTGGAGAAAGCAAAAGATAATGAAGACTCTCATTCTCGTAAGTTGAATTTCAAGTACAATCTCTGAGAATATAAAATTATACTCAAGTGTGTAGAAGTTTATCCAAATGGTTACACCCACACAATGGCATCATTTATACAATAAATCGTCAAAGCAAGGAGAAATCACAAACGCCAAAACAAATGTTTATCCATTTTGAATATCTACCAGAAAAGCAGAAAGAGAGTCCTATAGAAGACCACAAAACATTGTAAACAGCATAACAAAAGAATGTCATGCTTAGCAATATCTTCCATCAATGTTCAAACATAAATTTCACAGAAATTAATATCGAAGGCCATGCTATGAATACAAAGCGAGAGGATGCATAAACATAAATTTAAGAAAACTATGGAATATCTTTTAAACTCCTTATTAGTCACAATATCAAATAATCTTCTATGACTTATCCACTGAGGCCTATGTCTCAAGTCTAATGAGACAAAAATATATATTAATTGAATACATATAATGATTTCTTTATTGAATGTCTACCATCCTAAGGAAAAATCAGACACCAGTGTTATCAAATAGCGGATATAGCAGCGTTGTAGTGCTATAGCATAGAAAACCATTATTGTTCTGCAATATGCGATTTAGTAGGTGTTGTTAAATAGCAGCTATAGCAAGCGGAATGCTATTTTTTGCAACTCGCGATTGACAACCATGTCAGGCACCAACTACAAACTTTCTATTTCTTCTTTTTATGAGGAGTTGAGAAAACATAACAAAAAAAATATAGATTGTGCAAGTTGATGAAAACAAGCTAAATTTACCAAACCTGAAAATGTGAACTGCTCAAGCACCGTCTTATTTGGCGGAACAAGAGTACCATACATTTCTGAAACTCTGCAGGTTGAGTTGCCTCCAAGACTTCTTCCAGCTCCCCTAAGAACATAACCTCCTTATTGCTATTTGTTATCGGCCAATACTTCAATAATCCGCGTATAACTGTATCAGCAAGCTTGCAGTCTTTTTCAACAAACTGTGTGATGCAGTAAGATAACTGCTGGTGATACATCGCTATGCATTTCGGTTTATGAAGAGGAATAAGAGCTCGCACGAGAAACAGCTTGTGTTCTTCTTTCAGTGGCAGAGCGAATCCGTTGATTATACTTCCCAAAATTTCTAACAGCTCTGCAATACCATTGTGTTTCTCAGTTTCAAAAATGAAACGGTAGAATATATTGTTGATTGCTTTTCTGATGAACGGTCGATGCACCATAAATTTCCCGTATATTCGATGAAGAACCGTCTTCAAGTAATCGCGCTCTCTAGGATCCTCTGAATCAAAAAGGTCTAACAATCTGAGAACAAATGAATGATCAACATATCTTTTCGCTAACTTCGCATCCGTCTCGGGTGATGTGACAAACCTAAGAAGAAGTTCATACACAATTTGCAAGTAAGGCCATGCAGGGTCCATTGAAGGTTCTTCCTCATCCATATCAAAAGCTTCAAGAACCTTGTTTTCGCGAGGTGGAGTAGTCAACGTCCGGAACAAATTTATCGACACTGTTTTAACGATTTCTTGCATCATAACATCTGTAAACTTGCCATTAGCCGAAGTAACATAATCCACAAGCTCAACTAGCATTTGTCGCTTAATCTCCTTTTCTCTAACGTTCTTCGAAGGGTCAGTATAGTCAAATACAACACAGCACATTTGCAACTTTCTTATAAACAAATTCGGCTTCTCTGAATTTGGAATGTCACGAAAACTCGGCAAAGCTTCATAAGAAGCCGACAAACTACCATTCAGATTCATTTTAGAATTCATTGCTTGTACAAGCATGTCACCATGAGTTAGTCCAAGACTCGAATTAGAATCAACACTTGTGATCGATGAAGCTGTTGAATTTCCATAACTGCTTCTTACACTGTTGGAAGCAATTGAAGAAGAAGTTGATGTTCCACCTCCTCCTTCATTATTTTCCGACGATTTCGATCCTTTCTTAGGGAGCCTATTCAATATCTGCTTGATCATAACTCAAATTTCTTCAACAAAAAATTTCATCAATCACTTTAAAACACACTCCTTAGTCCTTATTGATGCTCCTTCAAATCAAACAAAGAAGCAACCTTTCATTCTGCAAGATAGCCAAACAAATGCAAAACTGAATCCATTAACCGGAACAATAACCTCAATCATAAAATTCACTTCTATCATAAGACTTCATGATTTTTACTTAATTTATCAACATAATGCTTCTTTTTTGCAAACCTGGGAAACAATCACAGCCTTAGAGCTAAAAATTGAACACACGCATACAAAAAACACAGTCCCCAAGGCCTAGCTCAACTGGAAAATGACAATATTGCTAGGCTGGACACCTTCACCCGGGTTCAAACTCGTCACAGTAGTGTGAGTTTCTAGTAGTAATTGACACTTCATCGACGAATAAAAATAAATAAACACAACACAAGGTAATTGTGACTTCATCTACTAATAAAAAAATAAATACAAGACGTCACAATACTAAGTGGGTTCGAACTCGGGACCTCACAGTAGTGTGTGAGTTTCTGATGGTAATTGTCACTTCATCTACTAAAAAATAAACACAAGGACATCACAATACCAAACACTCTTGACAAAAAAAAAAAAACAAAAACACAAATACAGCACAAACCAAACATTCTTAATAAAACAAAGAAACAAAAACACAATTACAGCACAAACCAAACATTCTTAATAAAACAAACAAACAAAAACACAATTACAGCACAATACCAAGCATTCTTAAGAAAACATACAAAAAACACCACACTTAAACACAAACAAAAACTATCCCAAAATTTTAAATTGAAAAAAAAAAAAAAAAATTGGAGCAAATATTGAAAGCAACCCTAGTTGATTGATACCAATTACCAACTAACAAATTTCAAAAATTGTATGAAACTATAAGAACCAAGAAACTTTGACTTGCATATTGAACTAGAGTGAGCAAAAGGGTAAAAGAAAGTTACCTTCTTTTTCATATTGCTTCTTTATCTGAATTTTTCACCAGAAAATGAAAATATATATGGATCAGAGAAAAACAGGATCTGGGTCTGATCCACAAAGACACCCAGATGAAATTTAACCTTAAAAAGTGTCGAGGGACAACGAAATACTATGATGGAACAACCTTAACAATCGAATTTTCTGAAAAACAAAATGGGTTCAGAGAGAGAAAAGGAAAAAGAAAAAGATTTAATTTTTAAATATAAAAATATTTTGAGTTGGAAAGAAAAAGAATTTTTGAGAATGAAGGAAGATGATGGTCTTGCAGAAAGAGAAAATTGAGCTACGACATTTTTTAGAGAGAGAGAGAATAAAGTGAGATGGAAAAAGCACTCTCTCTTCTTTTGGGTTGAATTGAATTTGTATTTTTTATTTGGATTTTTTTATAATGGTTGAAATTGTAGTTTTTCTTTTTACCAAAATAATTTTTTTAATATTTAATTAAAAGGATTTATTTAAGAATTTAATTAGAAAAATAATTTTAGTTTTGCAATTATTACATTTGTGTTTTAAAGGTAAGCTTGTTTTTAGTTTCTAACGTTATTTGATAGAGCCACGTGAAGTAATGGACAATTTTTAATATGGGTCGTGCTAATCGGTGTCCCCAGAGCACTTGTTAAGAAAACTAAAAAAAGAAAGTTTTGAATAAAAATTAATATATTGTAAATTTTTGAGGAGTTGACCGCACAAACTCTAATACTAAATTATTATTTTTAGTCCCTTAACCAGTGTTCGGGACACTGTTTAGCATTTTCCTTTTAACATTGAAGATCAAAAGCAAATTTTTTTTTTAAAGATTAAACTCAAATGAAAAGAATAAAAACAAAAAAATGTTATAATTGCACTGACGAAAATAATATCTAAACTGATAAATAATTTAAAAGTTGTAATTGTTATTTTGTTTTTTTTTTGGTAGAGTGTTATTTTGTTTGGACATAAACAATTTAAAATTAAAATTTGAAAAATAAAATTAAAAGGTGTTCATGTTTAGTTGCTGATATCACTTTTCTCTTTATGACTTTGCTTTCTAAAATAAAACATATCACCAAAGTAAAAGTGTTTTATAATTAGTTAATTTTGAGGCATAGGTGATAGATTAATTTAAATTCTGACCATATGTTTAAGAGGATTAAAATTCTTAGTGTTAGCACTTGAATTAATTCATTGTTGTTTAACAAATTGTACTTCCTCTATTCTTAAATATAAACACTTTTTGTTTTTTTCACTTTTATTAAGAAAAAATTGATAGTGTATTCAAATTCATTACTTCCTTAATCCCCATATATAAACACTTGAATAAAAAGTATACATCTATTAGGTACTATTATTAAGAAGTCCAAATCTATTTATAATTAGAATTCCTGACTATTATTGTTTTTTAGAATAAATTTTTGTCAGAACTATTAGAATCATCTTCTCATGAGAACCATAAAATTTATACCAACTATTATGGATTGGGCCAAGGATGGCCTAGAACCGAGCACAACCCAATCTACTAGGACGTCGAGGACGCCCTAAAGGAGCTTGACCAGATCCTTTTGGGTCAGGAGGCGCGCGTTGACCACATGCTCCTTCCCCGAGGACACGTCACCATCCGAACCTATCCATTATCCCCTTGATCAGCGAAACGGTTTGGTCTAGATGATGAGCACGAACAGCTCATCCCTACTTCCACGTAGAAATCCAAGCATTATATAAACTCTCATCCACCTGAGGGTTAGGTATTCAATTATTATTCCTACTTTCTAACTTGTATTATCTCTTACTCTGAACTGACTTAAACATCGAAACACTTGTAGGTACAACCCCGTCGTGGATTGCTCAACTTATAAACGTACTCGATGGCCACCTGACTTTCTGATCAAAATACGATCGCCAACAAAAAACTAATCCATGACCATTTATTTAAGAAACTCAAATCTATTACTACTATTTATACCAAAATATTGTTGATTGAAAAGACAAATGAATCCCTAATAAAAAAACCTAAATAAACTAACGGTCTTTAATTTATTTTTAAAAAAAGTTATTGTTTCATAAATTTAAAAATATGAGGCTAAATTATCCAACCTTTGTAATTTCAATAAACCAAAATTATGAATAATCGGTCTGGCAACAGGTATTTTAGTGGGCAGCTCGTTTGTGGGTCCCATCTTTGTGGATACTAGTATGACTTTCAAAGTCTTTCTCAAATTTTGAGAGAAGTGATTGGCTTAATATTTGTTTCGGATAATATTAGTAATACATATTGATGTTTTCTTTTTCCCGTGAATCTTTTATTTCTTGAATTTTTAATTTTGTCCTTAAAATTTTTTTGATTCATAGAAATCGAAGTTTATTTTTGCCTTAAAAACAATTTTCGATTTCTAAAAACCGAAATTTACTCTGAATTTACAGTAGTAAAAATTTGATTTCTGCGAACCGAATTTTTCTGTAAGGACAAAATTGAAATATCGGAGTTATAAAAGATTCACAAAAGGTGGAGAGAGAAAACATCATTCATATTTAATAGGCAAAATTCTAGTTAGAAGAAGTGAAATGTCATTTTCACAGTTTCCTTTCTATTTGTAAATTATTACTCATAAATGTAACTATTTATTATTTATATATAGAGATTTTTTTTTGAAGACATATTTATATAGAGATGTCATGTTAAAATCAATAAGTAACTCATTCGAATTATTAGTTTTTTGACTAAACTCATTCGAATTATTAGTTTTTTGACTAAACTCATTCAAATTAGTTATTGATATAATTGCAAACAAAAAGCAGTAGGAAAAATATTCATGTAAACTACACTGGTAAACCAACAAATGAATCATTGAATGACTGTTATGTTAATCCCATTTTCTACTTTTGTAGGCATTAATTATACCCTCATTCTATGATTATTACTGGTTATGCTAATCCTTTTTCTTTACCATGCCATATTAACTAAAAAGAGAAAATTTGATCTCAATTATTGGTTATGCTATATGATTATTATAAACAAACAAATAATAAAATCATGAAATCATAAAATCAAAGAATCATATTCCACTAATCAGTCAATGTGCACAAGTACTGGAAATCAACAAACCATATTCAGAAAATGAACAATGTAATGTATGTCACTGCACAATACAACATTAAAGTGAGTTTTCATTTCATTTCTAATATACATGCCATGATACAAGGGTGTCGTGTCATAAAACGTGAAGGGAGCGAAAATCCCAACAAAAGAATATCAATTCACTGCTTCAATCATCTCATTTCCATAAAACGTGAAGGGAGCGAAAATCCCAGCAAAAGAATATCAATTCACTGCTTCAATCGTCTCATTTCCTCAATTAATTCTTTCAGAGGTTGCCCAGAAAATTTTCAATGGTCTATCAATGCCGATTCAGTCTCTGAGAGAGGGGCTGCAACAACAAAATTTTCAGCTCGTCAATTAATCATAAACAGTTGCTAAAACTTATGCAGGAAGCACAACTACATGTTCCTCGGGACTCCACTCCTTCCCAACCATGGAAATTCCAAAAATAGCCCCTAGATTTCTCTGAATTTTAGAATATACATAAATATAACTTTAACCAAATAGTGTTTTCCCAAACTTTAGGGTTCATTGGAAAACTAATCTATCTGGTTCATAATTTGGGTCAGATACATTAATTACGTAATGAACCTAAAAAGTGGTTTTTTGCTTATAGTGATCAGATGGAGTATTACTTTAACATTACAAGAATTCCTCAGAAAAGTCAAACCCCGAACGCCCTACCTCCACTACTACCAAAACCCAAAAAAAAAAAAAAACTTTTTGATAATCTGAATTATATTTCAAACTAGCAAAGCATTTTAAAATCGAGTGATTAGAATAACTGAAAGACAAACTCCTGAAACAACAGGTTGAAAACTCAACATACCCAGCAAGTCTTCAAATTGATCAGTCAAAAGTGACGAGTCCATTAGCATAGGAGGTGAGAAGACTTCTTGTGCATCCTCGTAGTCAAACATTGACCGTCGTGCTTCTGATGTTTCATTTGAACCAGCATACGAGAAAAACCCATTTACATTGTCATAATCAGAAAAACTCTCCAAATCATTTAACATATCTGAAAACTCGTCAAACTTGCTCTCGTGTTCATCTGATGTATGACTCTCAAGCAAAGGATCATCCATTGGAGACACAAATAATCTTTTGCTCCTTAACGAAGTTGCCTTTTTTTCTGCATCCGATTGAGAAAAGCTAGTCTCCGAAAGAGGCACAAAGAAGTGCTCAGAACCTCCGTCAGAATGGCTATCCCGAGATGACTCTAAATTGCATGACTGCAATGACAGTGCAGCTTCTCTTACCGACCTCTTCAAATTCAAGACAAAGGAACTATCACTACCTACAAAGTAGAGACATTATCAGAAACTTTGTTTCTAACATACAGACAACGGAATTCCCTCAAAAAACCATAAGCTTCAATATAATAAAACATGTCAAAGATCAATAGTCAAATTCTCCTAAAATCTTGAGCTATTATGAGCAGGGGAGGTACTGGGGTGGGGTAGAGGCTAAAACTTATGAATGAGTCAAACACGAATAACACGAAGGCGGTAGTTTGTGACTTTGTTATACAGGAATTACAAGCTCGTGATATTTGAAGGTTTGTGACCCTTAATTGCAATCATGTGACATGGTTTCTCATTTGCACTCCCACGACAGTCCACTCCTACTATGAGACAAACCTATGCTTCCTAGTGGTGGTCTATGGTGAGGCTATATTTTTTTTTCCTCGTGGAGGCACTAGAATATATAAGCATATGCATCAAAAGGTTTTTCAGATTTTGTTCTTTTTTATAAAAAAAAAATGGAGTGACTGTGTTTAAATTTTATATGCTTAATTTTAAAATAACTAAAAATCTAAAACTCATATAGCTATATAGGCTTGTGAGGCACAAACAACATATGTGTGGCCGTATTCTTGCAATTCGTACCTCTTCGTGTGAAAAAGGCACACCCTTATTAATAATATTCAAGGTTCTTATTATTTTCTTTCCTTCTTCCTTTTACCTAAAATCTCACAGCTTCAACAGTGCTAAAATTTAATTTAAACGAATTACGAAAAATGGGGATCAAACTCCTAATCTATTTGATACCATGACAAGGACCAATTCTGCTAAAAGCTTAAGCAGTTTGATAGAGGCCCAAAGGGTTTTTTTTATCCCCAACAAAATATTTTGGCAAAAATTATGAAGAAATAACGCACCTTCTGAACTTGCTACTTCATTATTTGAAGGAGCGTCCAATGATTTACTATCAGAAAGGTTCTCTGTTTGGTTGGTTTGAGAAGCATTACCATGCCGCCTTTGCACATTTCCAACTTTTCCAGAAGATGGGGTCATGCTAAATAACTGAGGAAGTTTTAAAGTGGAGGGACTAACAGAAACCTTGTCAAGCTGGACATTCGACATTCTTGAAGCCAACTCACCAACATCATCAGTACTACTTTCCTGAATAATATTAAAATTGATAATGAAAAATATAGTTTAAATCAGACCTCTTGTTGCAAATGCATCAAAGAAGCAACAGTTGCATCATAATAAATAGTACATTACCATCCTCCCACTGCTCTGTGCTTGGATAGGTGACGATGACTGGCTATGATGCCTGTTCAATAGATGTGGAGTTAGATTGGAGGACAAGCAGTTCACTTTTTCTGTACACTCTGATATGGACTTCTGAATTGTTGGGGCAACATCTTTCAATTGGTTAATAAGCACCTGAAAATGAAAAATGCAACAATGTCAAATTCCTAGAGAGGAATCATTTGAGTATATGAACAGTAATTACAGGTCAACTCTGTATAAGATACTACAGCCCTACTGTGAAAAGAGGGAAGACGTGGTGCAAAGACACGTTAAATAGTATATCAATATTTTATCGGTAGAACCAGCAAGTAATTGATAAAAGCAATGCAACTCATGCAAAATACAAGGTTTTATTGCTTTGCTTTCTATTTTTCTCACAGGATAATGCCAACTGGTATTTGGTAAGTATCCAAGCACTTGGAAAACCCTGCCTTAAAAGCTAGATATTAAGGAGAAAGAATCAAGGTACTTAGATGATACTTTTGAATAACTGCCTAATTAAGTTGTCTACCCAAAACAAAAGTGAAGTTTCACTAAATCAATGCAACTCTCTGCATATACAGGGTCAATCAACTAAATAGTGTCTAAAATCATTAACGACACCATTTCTCCCTTGAAAAAAAGAAAGAAAAAAAAAACCAGGATCAATGAAGTTTGGTAGAGGTCGTCTAAATTTTTCATCCAAAACCTCAAGAAACATGGAAAAACGAAGCTTCCTATAGAAGCAATTCAATACTGATAGGTTTTTCACATTATAAAAGTTTTAATGCATCACCTGGAAGCTAGCCAAGTGTTGCTGATGCTCTGCAAGGGTTGCTGCTAAAGACTCAGCATGGCCACTTGAACCGCCTTCCTGTGCACTGCGCAATATATCTGGACCCTCTCCATCATTTGCTTTCGCCTACAGATAGTTACAAGCTTCAATATGTAATAAAATCGAGTGAACAGTGGAATCAACTTACTACTACTAGGCATTGTGACTCTCTACTGAACACAATTGCATAAGTAATCAAATTGCCAAGTTTTTGGTGCAACATATATTGGATTATCCCATTTTTCAAGATTTTGAACCACAAACAACAACCATCAAATTATACAGTGTCAAACAAACATAATAAAAAAATTGTTGCAAACAAAATCATATTTATTAACCAGCCATCATATGTTTAAGAAAGAGAACTTTAACATTATTTTAGAGTTTCATAATTCTCTCAGGTCTTTATTGCAGAAATACAACCTTAACAAAAGTAGAATGCTAGCTGATACGATAAAGATAAGTGCACACCCAAGGTTTGACAAAAGTCAAGACATTTGATAAAGAATATACGAAAAGAAGTTTGGTTTTTTATCCTCCAAACAAACTTCATTAGGTTAAGGCAAAACATCTAGGATAAAGGTACACATACGGGCCAGACACAGGTAATGATCATAAATAACTTCAACCAATCTCACACCACACAAAGTAGTTATCTTAATAATGAAACATTATATATTGAAGCATCCAAATTTTCAAATGCTAACAGCGTGTCCAACCAATAGGATCTTGACATTAATCTGATTTCCCTTTTGGAAGTTGTTTGTTTTTTGTTCCATAGTAAAAAAAGTTTGAATGAACTAATGACTTCGAAGTAAAAAACCAGTTGATGAAAAATTCATGCCTCAACTCCAATTAATCATTAAACTTTTGATAAAGTAACAAAAGGTTTCCAAAAAACACAGCTATATTTGGCAATGTGTGATGGAAAAATTCAAGGATCATTTAGGTTTTATCTAAATGAAAACAATTTATAACTTCAAAAATCAAAGCTCAATGCTGAAACCTTGGGGGTTAACAGGGTGATTTTACTGATTCTTTTCTTCAATCAATTTAACACAGACCTGAGACCACCCCAAAATCATCACTTTAGATCAGGATTCATGTTTGATTTCAAAGTTGCCAAAACCAAATTTGATTATGGCCTTATAAAGCTTGACAGACCATGCTTAAGGCACAGTTCAGCTCAATTTGAAAAATTATTAGGAAAAATGACAGAATAGTGTGCATATGAAGATTGTGAAATGTTTACCTACAGTTAACCAAAGATCAGAATGAGGAAATTGCTTAAAAATTGTATTGGTTCATTTTAATAAAGTTGACATTGTTTCAAAAATAACCACCTTCTTCATGAAGGGGACAGCACATAATCCAATATGCTGCCCAGGCAGTTTCGAAGTTCGATGCCATTGGCATTTGGTAGCCATAATTCATAGACAACAATGAAAGAAAGGAACTAGAAGAGCAGAAGTGGCCATCTTTAAAGGAAAGTTTGTAAGGATCATACCAGATGAAGTGATTGTCTATGGATACGTTGCAAAGCATGTGTCCATCGGCGTATAACTTCTGCTATGTCAACAGTTTGGTGAACTCTCCCATTTCTGTCATCCACTGTTGTCAATGTCTCGCTACTAAAATGAGATCCATCAATCTCTTCTTTGTTGTCCATTTGCACTGAAGGCGAATCCCCAGACTCACCAGATTCTGAATAAGGAGCCTGTGAACTCTGGTCCATTGCTGCAAGCAGAGACGATCCAGAGATTCGGTACCTGAAGTTGAAGTACAAAAAGGTTAGCCAAAACATTTGATCTACAAATAATGGTAAGGCAAGGTAATCTACATCCTACATTACCTATGTTCCCGATGAGCTATCAAATCTTCAATAGGGCCTGATGCAAGAACTTCGTGTTGACCTGTACATTAGTATTAACAAAGCTTATATATCATACTAGCCATTATTTCTAAATATAGCAGTTTTATAGAGATAAAATAAAAGAACAGGCAAGGATTGTAGGTGGTGGGGCACACAAATTGTTGAACCTTACAATCTTAAATTGAAAAAATGTCCACAACAATGGTTCATCATCGACACTTTTAGGTACAAAAACTAATGACACTTTCAGAAATAATAAAATCAAAATTGACTTTGAAATTCATCAATCTTGCATAGCTATACACAGAAATGTGACCTGTGCCGGCAATGAGAAGAGGGAAAAATATTATCATTAGTCAACTTATTAATTAATAAAGAATGCATTGTAAAACCCCAAACCTCAGAAACTTATAATTAATTAGCTTCCCATACTTGTCGAATCAATTTCAAACAAGATATTAGAATCACATGATTCACTCTACAAATACAAAGGGGAAGAAAAATATAAAATTTTGCACTTACTTTTACGAGCTAATAAAGAATCCCATAGGCGAGTAGCCTTTGAAACTAAATGGGAATTCTGACTCGAACTGGATACAAGATCATCCCAGAGTTCTCCTTCCAATTTGACTTTATTCCTCAAGTCATGCAGTTTTTCCAGCTCTTGTTGCAAATAAGCCTGAATTCAGGTTTTACATTATTACCACATAATAGAAAGATGCAAAAGGAATCATCTAGATGGGGAGAGAGAGAGAGTATGAACTATATCTAAATAAACTTCAGTTATTGATGCACCTCTTCAGCGCATAACCCACGAAATTCAGCAGTCATTTCATGAGCCAAATTAGACCACATAGCCTGCTTTTGTACAGCCATTTCCGCATTTTCTAAAAACTTCCTTCTTTCAAGGGCTATTCTTGCCTGTTAAAGATCAAAGACTCAACTGAGTTACTTAAGACAGAGTAGTGCATCAACATAAGAATATGAAAGGAAAACCAATAAAGAGAAGTAGAAGAGGTATGGATACATTTGTACCACGTCAAATGTCTTAGAAACAATTACTCCCTCCATCTCACATTAAGTGTCTTGTTCTTAATATTTTGTTGTCTCAAATTATTTGTCATTTTATAATCCCAAAAGACCATTAATTAAATTTTTCAAATAACATAACATCATTATTCATTAGCATTGCAAGTTTTCAACTACTTTCAATTAATTCGTCATTCCCCCTAACCCCAATTACAAGGACATTTTATTAAAAAAGATCTATTTTACATTGCAAAAAATGGATGCAATCAATAATTTTCTTATGTCTTGAACATTACCTTAAACAACACTTAATATGAGATGGAGGGAGTACACCAAAAATACAACTCTCTTTTGTAAAAACTCAGACTGCCAAAAAAAAAAACTTCTATAGAGAACATGCCAAACTCCTCATAAGTGCATCTATTATTACAATGATGATACATGAACATAATGGTAGTCAATTCATTCTTTCCTAAATTCTATGCATTATTCCAATACCTTTGTAACTGGAAGTAGAGTAGCTGCATGTGAGAATGCTACATCAGTCAATGGCGTAGGCAGCGGGTTAGATGCTATGTCAGAAGTAAATGTCCGTCGATGAACCTCGCGCAGAGCATGCAAAGAAAGTTGCCACAAAAGCTCAACAAACCTACATCAACATGTACATTTTTAAATGATTTTAGAAATGAATAACTATGTTGTAAATCTCGGATAGCAACACGGAGCACTGGACCTCAACACCCCTATAGCGGGATGGTGGATAGCAGGATAACCACTATTCCAAAGAATAAAATATACTATACAGACTATACGAAAACCCCAACAGCATACATAAATACTAAAAAAATAATGAAATACGTACACAACCAAAGGGGTAGTCATAGTTAATTTCCAACTAAAATAGCCTCACCACCACTGAAAATGAAGAGAGAAGGATAATGATCTCATTTCAACCTTCGCAGAAACCAAAACAAAGAACAGGGGGAAAAAATTAAAAACAAATAATATCAGAGGGAAAACAGGGTAGTGCAAACTGTTTAACAAAAACAGGGCATTGTGAACCTTCACAGATGCTACCGCAAAATGCCTTTTCTGCCACGATTAGAAACCGTTTTTACTGCTAGTTTTGGCCAGGGATCACACTGAAATTGCGTCGCAGCAGAACCCTTAATGCACACGAAACCGCGGTAGACTGCAATTGCAACGCTGTTGACAACATAGCCTTATAAAAATCCTAACAAGGAGCTTCTGTAATCAGCTTACCATGAGAGATTACCTAGTTGAATTCTAATATAAAAAACGACACTAGAAATCTGTTCCCAAGGTGTAGATCTATGTCCTTTCAAATGGTTTCACTTTGGAAAAACCGTGTAGATCTATGTCCTTTCAAATGGTTTCACTTTGGAAAAACCGTGTAGATCTATGTCCTTTCAAATGGTTTCACTTAATGTTTTTCTTGGTCTCTCTCTTCTCAAATAATACGTAGACTATTCACCCATCTAATCAATATGCCTTACAAGGCTGGGTTTCTATTGGTCTTCTTCTCGCATGATTAACTATTTTACACAAAGGTCTACCATATTTTCCTTAGATAATAGGTGCTTGTCACTCTCGTTATCTTGTTCTATGTGTCCACTCATCTACCAAAATATCTTTGTGAACATTGAATAAAACACTCAGCTTATGATGTTTTAAACTCTATCACCCCGTTCACTATCTTAAAACATCACAAGCAAAATATTCTTATTTTTTCTGATATTTTCTAGGAGGTCAAATTCCAGTTACTCAATTCAACCACGCAGTTTTTCTTGCTCGGTGCACAAGTTCTATTCAATACTAACTGTACACGAATTTCACTGACTAGTCAGTATTTCATCATTAACTACAAAAGCACTTCACTTCTTGCCACCAAAAACTTATAAATCTACCCATCCATAACTTTTTTTCGGAAAGGCATATTGAATTGAAACACCACAACCTCCTAACACCACCACACCTTCGATGACCACCTTAGCCTAATATAATTACAAGACAGCAAACCACCCCAAACATTTACCAAAAAAGGCGAGCCGAGCCCAAACTGTTAGACCCAAGTCATGGATACAAGGATATATATGATTAAAAAAAAAAGTCTGCCCATTAAGAAGCAATGTAATGATTTCTAAACACCACTAACATTACAAGCTCAAAGTCCCCCACCAAATCTGCCACAGAAAAGCTACATCAGCTGAAGAAACAAACTGCTGCGCAATGCAACACCACCCCAACAAGCCAGCGATTCTCAGAAAAAAACTAAATCCAACTTAGCCAACAATTTATAATATATAATACCAATGCTACAAGTACAAATAACAAATCAACTTAACTTTCTGCAATCAACAATTACATTACATTAAATACCAACCTAGGTCCACAACAAGTAGCAAGTGAAGAAACCCTCGAATTACTTCTCGGAAGCGCTCCTTGCGACTCAAGCTCACTAATAATCCCTTGCACAACCTACCAAACACAACCATTCCCCCAAATCCACTCAAATTCAAATCCTCAACAGAAAAAAACAAATTCTACCAAAAATAAAATAACAAATCAATACCTTACGAAAATCACGCGATTGAGCAGAATCAAAAATCGGCCAAACCTTATCAAAATCCTGAAAGATCCACACAAAAAAAACCAAGTTAAAGTACCAGATCAAACAGAAAAAAAATAATGAAAAATGTAGAAAAATCTCAAAAGAGTGAAAAATTACTTTTGAAGATTGAATTGGTCCTCTAAGAGAAGAAAGAATGAAATATAACAACTGTTCTCCTAATTTAGGGTTAGAATGACGAAATGCACCAACACGAGGAGTTGAATTCGATGCTCCAACTCCAATAACCGATGGATCCAAACCTAACAACAAACAATTTGTATACATTGCACTTTCTAGTTCAATTTCTCTTTCTTTCTCTCTATCCATCGTCATTTACCTTCTTCTCATACGTTTACGTTTTGAAAAAACACTTCAAACGCGCGTTTGTGAATAAGCTATAATCAATTTTCTGCTTCTCATAAAAGCGAGGTTATGGTTGTGAAAACGTGGATCGAAACGCAGTTAAACGCGCGTTTTAAGAAAAAAGCTATAATTTGCTTCTTCTTCTTCGATGAGTTTCTTTCTGATCTTCTCACTGTGTTGTTTGTGTTTCTTTATTTTTTTATTTATTTTTTGGGATTTTTTTGAGAAAGTGGGTCCTTGTGTTTTTTAGAAATTACGAAACGACACCGTAATTTGAAAAAGGTGGTGTTTTTTTGAATATTGAGAAGTTTGAAATTTGGAGGATAGTGGCAGGTTAGCACCGTTTTGGGAGCAAAGTATAGATTGCCGATCGTTGCCGGCACGACTTGTCTTTTTTGCTCAATTACTCTATTTTATTTTAATAAAAGAATGAAAACAACCAAACAAGAAAAAGTTGTAACCAAAAAAATCAAACAAGAAAAAGCTAAAAAAAATAAAAATAGACATAGCTTAAGCTATAAACTCAATCTTATTATTATCTTTTCTAGCGTTAATCGTATAGTATTAGTCTTTTTTTTTTGTGAAATGGATCCCAATAATTATTTCAACAGTTAAGATTATTCTAATTATCCCAACAATTATCAAAATCCCAACAATTTTCAAAATCCAAATCAATTTTCCAACCAACATCCTCAAAACATACCTAATTTTGGTTTTGCACCAAATTTCAACCAGTCATCCTCTGTTCCAAACTTTCATCCATATTATGGATCTATGATGAGAAATTCATCTCAAACACTCCCGTAATGGTTATATGCCAATGGTGAATGAAAATGTTCTGAGTGGTGGTGCACCTGAATTTCCCGAATTTTCAACACAAATAACTATTGCTAATGAGGATTCAACTCCTAAGAGCAAGAAAAACCAGCAACCAGCATGGAACATTGAACAAAATTTGGTGCTAATTAGTGGGTGGATCAAATTTGGAATAGCAGTGTTGTCGGGAGAAACCAGAAAGGTGAAACATATTAGGGTCAAATTGCTGACTATTGTAATGAGCATTGCTCATTCGATCCTCCGCGTGATGGAGTTGCATGCCGAAACCGTTTTAATTATATGAACAAAATACT
Source organism: Trifolium pratense (assembly GCF_020283565.1). Taxonomy (NCBI): domain Eukaryota; kingdom Viridiplantae; phylum Streptophyta; class Magnoliopsida; order Fabales; family Fabaceae; genus Trifolium; species Trifolium pratense. The sequence continues at coordinate 4,861,698 of NC_060063.1, forward strand.
GGGTAAATGGATTGACAGTTATGATGGCGTTAAGCGTTTCCAAGGAAACGGTTGGTTCGAGAATGATGTTTTGGCAAAAGCGCAGGAAATATACGAATGTGGGAAGAATGTTCGATTCACTTTAATGGAAGAATGGAATGCTCTCCATGATCAACCACGTTATAGTAGTCAGGTAGGATCTGGAAGTAGTGGATTTAAGAGATCTCACGAGAGTGATGCATGTGGCTCAAACTCTGTAAGATCTAGTGCTCGTCCTATGGGTAGGGAGGCAGCTAAAAAAAAGGGTAAAAAAAAAAGCAAGGAAACCTCGGAGGTAGTGGAAAAAGAATGGGCTGAATTTCAAACAATTAAGGGATAAAGAGATTGAACAATTGGAGAAAATGACATTGATGCAACAAGAGGCTAACCAAGTGGAGAAAATCAAATTGTATGTATAGTTAAGTTCCGACGAGCATCCCGATGACCGGAAGAAAAAAATGTTGGAAATTTTGGCCCATGAATTGTTTGATAATTAATTTCAAGCAAGTATTTGTCTGTAGTGTTTGCTTTAATTTTATTGTGTTTGAACATGTCAGTGTAGTGTTTGCTTTAATTTTGTTGTGTTTGAATATGTTAGTGCAGTGTATGTTTTAATTTTATTGTGTTTGAATATGTCACTATAGTGTTTGCTTTAATTTTATTGTGTTCGAATATGTCAGTGTAGTGTTTGTTGCTTTAATTTTATTGCGTTGATTTATGTCAGTGTAGTGTTTGTGACATTTAAATTATTTTATGTTATCATTATTGTATGCTATCATTTTGGCAGTGTAGTACCAATCCCACATTAAGTTAAAATGATTTGTATCGTATAAATTATTTAAATAAATTTTGTTTTTATTAAAAAAACTAAAAAATAAATTTTTAAGTGTTTATTATTTTAATTTAATTTTAATCGATAATTGTAATTTTACGTAATCATAAAAACAAAAATATAAATTTAAATAAGAATATGAAATAAAAATGGTGGGGTAGAGAAAGTTGTGGTGTAGAGTGTTGAATGAAAAAACCATTGGAGAGAGTAAATGTTGAATGAATGTTAAATGATTAGGTGGAAGAAAGAGAAAACGATGTGGAGTGTTGAAAAGTGAAAAAGTGGTGTTGAAGTTGGTGAGTGCTAGGTTGCCTTCCCATGTAGGTGTGCTAGTTGCCTTGTGCGTGGCACCACTTAAAATTAACCATGTGGACTTATTAGCTATTTTATGCATTAAGTTTTGTTTTACATATTTAAGCTTATAATTTTTGTTATTTGCATAATCTCGCCACTTTCAATTAATAATTAATAGTATCTCATATTTTCAAATAAAACTAAATCTTTTGTCAAAAAAAATAAATTAAATCTATTTATCTTTGAAAGAAAAACGAAAATCTCTTCAATAATATGCAATTAGGATTCTTCTTCTGCAATTAGGGTTCTTGTTCTTCAATGGATCCCAAAAATGCATCTACTGGATCTCATCTCATGTTCAATCAATACACCAATACATCTACACTGTTTCTCAACTCCCCACGCGAATTTCCCAAACCCAAATCCTTCCTGTTCTTCACGAATCCCTTTGACATAATCGAAGAAGATATCATCGTCTTCCCGGTCATCGACGACGACATTTACCATCACCATCGTTTTTCTCTTCACAATCACCCCTTCTTTCTCAGTTCCAATATTCTCCAATACACAGAAGCCAAAACCCCCCAATTTTTTTCATTGACAAAAATCAAAAACGATACACATCTCCTATCTGATTATTCAGCTGAAGCTGGGACTAGTGCAAGTGAGAATTTTGATAGTGTTGTTGTTGATTATGTTGATCATAGAGAAGGAGTGTATTCTCCTAAGATAGAGATTGATCCGGTTCTCGGGGTTGCGAGGCCGAACCGGGATGATGAGACTGAACTAGATTTTGCATCCAAGCATGGAGTTAGAAGGAGTGAGAAAGATAGGTTTTTGAGGTCAAACTATGCCTTGAATGGGATAGTAGGGAACCAAAATCAGAGGAGCAAAAATGGGGTTGAACCTGTTTTGGATTATGGTGATAAAAAAATTGATTTAAGAGGGAATGGTGATACTAATGGAGTGGTGAATACTTGGACTTGGAGTCGCTGCGGTTGCTCCAATGCCAGAGAAAAAGAAGGAAGAGGAAGGTGTAAATAAAGGAGATGTTAAGGTGAATCTGTATGCAGAAGGGGAGGAGCCTGTTGATAAAGAATGGCAGAGACCATCTGGAATGAAGTATGGACTCACAGAAAATCCTGGTCTTGGTTAGTTTAAATTGATTTTACCTGTTTCTCACATTTAACTTGCAAAGCTAATTTTGGATAGTTATCAAAATAGTATGGTTGGTTTAACTTGTATTTGTATGACAAAATTGATGTCTTAACCTTTGACGCACTTACATAGACACAAACACTTAACTCAACATTGACACTTACTCGTCAACAGAGGTAATAATTTGAGAAAATGGATAATTAAATGGAACTGCATGTATTAGTGTCAGTTCGGTGTCACACAAATAGATGTTAACCTTTATGTTCTGCATGTATCAGTGTCAGTTCGGTGTCACACAAATAGATGTTAACCGAGACTGTTCTGATATTGACGCATATTTGCAACTTGTCCTGCAAATTGCTACCACCAGAGAAGAAAAAAGTTGTGTTGTGGTAATCTGGTAATGCTGAACGTAACTCACTCACTGATACATTTGAAGTAAAACATTGTAATAGTTGAGAAATTCATTCTACTTCTTGTAATTCTCTAATAATAGTATATCACATGAAATGCTCTTGAGTTCATCAATAAGTGTCTTGATTTTGCAATTTCTTTATCAGTTTGAGAGTTCATACAATTAGGCGTTCGTCCCCTCTGGCCAATAAAGTTGGTTTCTTATATAGGCATCGTGAAGAATTACATGATAAGTACATCAATGGATGCAACTAACGAACAGCTCCGCAAAGAATCGGAGGAAAAAAGAGATTAAGTCAAAACTTACTACAATGCACTTGAGAAGTAGGTAATTTACTGTCCTTATGTTTGTGATGGTTCCAGACTTGTTTCTAAGTAGTATATGACAATAAATTACATCTCTGGTAGCAACTTGGGTATTATAGGGTGCCTAAGTCCCATATTTTCAATAGTATGTGATGCTCAACAAAGTACTTAAGTGATTTGCCTCTGTTAGTATATATATTGTCTCTGTTTAGGACCGTAGATACTATCAAATTGTATAACTCATTTTGCGGTCTGATATGCCGATTTTGTTTGTTTTATTGGCTGTTGTTTTTTGCATTGTCTTGGGTTGACATCTAGCGACAATTTGCTATATGTTGCAGCCGTGTGCTCTGAATTGTGCTGCTGGATCAGTGTTGTGATATTATACTTGGATGCTTTGCCTCTGCCCTGATGCTGGTGCAATGGTACAAAGTTAACATTAAGCATAGCAGGCCCCATCACGTAGCTGCTGTTCTAGATAAGTGGCCTTCGCCCCCGAAATTTTTTACGAAGATTAATGTTGATGTTGTCTGCTTCCAGAATGGAATTATATGTTGGGGCTTGATAGCTAGAGACCACTCGGGGTCGGTTTTGTATGCTGCAACAAATTGTGAAGACATTGAAGTTTCTCCGTTAGTTGCTGAAATCATGGATGCTGAAGCAGTAGTGAAGTGTGTGTGTGTGTGTGTGTGTGTGTGTGTGTACGGTGTTACTAAACATGCTGCTATTGCTGATTTAGTCTTAGATTGTTTAGAAATTCTTGCAAGGCTAGAGAATGCTAGTGTTAGTTTTGTTAAAAGAGCCTTGTTGGTTTAGAACTTTCTGTTGGTTGTAAGTCTTGGGAAGGCAAGGTTCCTGACCAAATTATATCTTCTCTTTGTAAGGATTTTCCTATTTATCAATGAAATTCCTTTACTGTCAAAAAAATAAAGAAAGAAGATATTTGGATGATTTTGGTGTGTGTGGTATTTGGATGATTTTGTTTATCTCTGTCATGGGTTTGTGTCAGGAAATACTAATAGTTAAGTGTGGAAATTATAATTCCTAACAGATTAGTTAAATGTTTAACTTGATTTTAACTTGATTTTGTTTCTTGACTTGAATTTGTAGCATATAAGTTCATGTGGAAAATTGCAAGTTCATGAGGAACTCTATAGGATGGATCTACAATTTTCAAGATAAACAAGTTGCCTTTATTACCTCTTGATATTTTGTCAAGTTTAGGCACAAGAAAGAAATTCGTACTTTTTTTTGTTTGAAAAAGCTAAGAAAATTTATTCCAATAAAGTCCCATAAAAAGGATAACCCATGCTTTATAAGAACAGGAATTACAACACCAATTCTCCAATTGATATCATTCTTGAGAGCACTACTAGAACTTGCACTACTTGAACTAACAACCTAATATAGCACTAGAATTTTTTTTTTTTTGAAACAATAATATAGCACTAGTAGAGAAAGGGTATTTTATGAGTAAGATTATGATGCAGGCTAACACAAAAATAACAGAAAAGTTAAAGCTCCACAATGACTGATAAAGCTCCTCAATGGCTGATTTAATAACATTCATAAAAATAAGTGACCATATTTGGCTAATAGCAATATAATATCAACTAAAAATCCACACAAAAAAATACCAATAACTTAAATTGTGGTGCAAATATTCAATAATGTCATTATAGAATCTCCAACTAAAATCCATCAAAAAACGTTTACGAACTAAGAAATAACATCATTACAGAATCTCCAACTAAAATCCACCAAAAAAAGCGTTTACGAACTAAGGAATAACATCATTATAGAATCGGCATGAATTACAAATAGTTTCAATTCTTCTCCTCCGGATCATTTCCTTTCACAAAAGCTTAGCTTGTGTTCCAAAGATTTTGTTAGCATCAAATCTCTATTTTTGTTGAAAGGATGAAGTGTCAGTTGTAGAGCAATTTTCAGTCTTGATCCTTCATCCATCAACAATTGTCCCCTTGACGTCCCAAACCTTCTGGAGTGACTAATTTGAACTCTGTTATTCTTTTGCCATAGAAAGAGGGATCCATCAACAATTATTCCATAAAAGTAGACTGAAATCATATTTTAAAATTGTTAGTAATTTTCTACAATGGTTGAATATATAGGATAAAAACTATAACATAAGTATGTTTATTACCAATGTTTTGATACTTGTAATTCTGTTTCTAACCACAGAGGAATTTCAGTATGAGTCAAGATAAACCAATTCTTTTCTTACAAAGTCAATTACCAAAAGGTACCAGTGGAGATTCTCCAAGTCATGTTCACACATTAGTTTCATAATCATGTCGGTCAACAAATATTATTCTTAACCATACAAAACCAAATTACCTTTGAAATCACATCAGCATTCCCCATAAACCGTCCTTTATAGTATTTTTTCATCTTTTTAACTGGTGAATTCCATGACAACACGAATTGCTAAATAAATGGATTTCAAGCATTAGCAAGCACATGAGGAACAAGAAAATTTTAAAAATAGTTTGCACAAAAATTTACCGATAAAGTGCTTGGTAGAAACCAATTTTTAGGGTTACATGTATCCTTTTTCGCATCATAAGTCAGCATGCACACATCAAAATCAATTACCTAAAATAGAGTTCCCTTAACATTATAACTTTTGACCAATAAAGTTAATGACCGACATGTAATAAGGTTATTAAATCAACATAAATGCACAATCATATGTATATGTACATCTTGAGAAATCATTTTTTGGGGCTTCAAACTCCCTTTTTCCATGTTGATACCAGAGATCGGTAGAAATCATGATTTCCTCCCTACAACAATTAACAAGATAAATAAATGTACAGAAATCATAAATTCATGGAAATTACAAAAGCCAAAACAAAATGAAAAGAAAGCTAACTGGTCAGTTTCTTGATTAGGTGGACAACCGAATATATAGATTGCCAAATTGCATTCTTCATGATTTAATTCCATTTTCTTCTTTGGATGAAACATTAGAGGTAACCACTGTGTAAAAATTTTAAACTAAGAAATCAATGTAAATAAACAATAATCATCATTAATAAAATGAATATATTGTTATTGTCAAAGAAAATGAATACATTGCTAAAGGCACAACAATGGTTATTTGTTAATACCTTGGGGATAGTTGGTCGAACTAATTTGGAGTGAGTTTTTTTTTTCCTTTTCTAGGTGTAACAGTGTAACTCCCTGTTAGTGTCTCAGTTAATACAATAGGAGATTTGTCACATTTTTCAGGGAACAATAGTCGAACACTTCCCTTGGGCTTGGGCTCTTCATGTGGAACTCCCCGCGAAGGTGTATTATGTGTACAAGATATTGTCTTTATCATCTCCTATAATTCTTCTATTGCTTTTAATATACTTGGAACAACCATCTCCAATGTTGTTACCCTTTGAATTAAACCCTAGTGCAATAAAAAAAATGCATAAAATAAAAGGATGAACACAAAGAACCCAACTTTGTATATAAGGCATTCAAAAGAAGAGAAAAATAAAACTCTGTGAATCACCATAACAATTTCCCAAACAGAACATATTAAATTATAGTTAAATTGAACTTTGTGAAGTAAGCTCCGGTTTTATAATAGAAAAAGATTTTACCTAAAAATAGTATATATTATTAATAACTAATGCGTAATTTGCCAAATTTGAACAAGTCCATCCAGCAGCATCTCTTGGTAGCCCAATACCAAAAACTGTTGTTACTTACCGTAGGTCTACTACTAACTAAAGTAGAATATACAATAGAATAGAACAGATACATACATATATAATTAGGGTTTGGGCGCAAAGGCTGAAGAATGGGAGGCGGCAAAAAACAATATATTTACTGATAAACACAATCAACATTATAATATATGAGAAGAGTAGGAATAGTTTGTTACCCAGGTTCAGCAAAATTAGTCTTAGCTAATCCTTCACTAAAAAATAGGAGCATGAAGAAAACAAAACAACAATAGGGTTCCTAAAGTTTTACCTCTTTGACATCACAATTTGCTGGCCTAAAGAAGTTGGGATTCCAATCATCAAAATATCCATTTTTCTCTTTGGATTGCATGTTAGATTTTTGCTCTTTGGATTGCAGGTTAGATTGTTTTTCACTATAAAGTAAACACAAAGTTATAAGAACTTCATCCATTAATTTGCAATAAGTAAAAAAAGTTCTAAAATTAAACAAGTATCTTTCTGAGATCAAATTTACAAAGGGAATTTTCTTAACTTCAGTGTCCAAATCTTCTCTAACTTCTTTTTTAGTAGACAGTGGAGATGTAATGGATATAGAACCATTCTCATCTTCTTTTCGTTTTCGTTTGCCATTGTTCTCCATTCTGAAGGTGTGGTGTGGTGCTTCTGATTCACTTGCCATTGCTTTATAAGGTGAATAGATGAAGGTGTGGTGATTCTTTAAGGTGTGGTGTGGTGCTTCATATTCCTTTGGATTGCAACAGAAGTTGGCATCGGTTGGGTATTGTGCAAATGCATTGGAAACATAAGCTAAGCAGAACTGTTTAGGGGCTAAAGTCTATTCATTTATTTTTTTTGGTTGAAGGAAACATAAAAGTCTATTCATATGCCATATTAACGTTAAAAACAAATTTTAAAAATAAAATTAAATCAATTTTAAATACATCGACTAACTAATGTATCTGAACTATATTATAGACTAGATACATTTTGTTACTCGATGCATCTAAAAAATTAATTTTTCTATAAAATTAAGGATCTAGTCATGTTAAATTATAGTAAAACCAGATTTTTAATAAATTCAATATGAGAGTTTGGTCGAATCGGATACATAATCATGTCAGATTATAAGTCAGAGTTATAGACGGATATGATCGAAACAATAACATTCAAATTAGAAGTCAGCATGTGAGACATACTATTGAACTATATTTTTAATAAAATCAATATGAGAGAGTTTGGTTGAATCGGATACCTAATCATGTCAGATTATAAGTCAAAGTTATAGACGGATATGATCGAAACAAGAACATTCAAATTAGAAGTCAGCATGTGAGACATACTATTGAACTATATTTTTAATAAAGTCAATATGAGAGATTTTGGTCGAACCGGATACCTAATCATGTCAGATTATAAGTCAGAGTTGAAATTCCTGGCACGCAGTGGACAAGTGTTGTGACAGATGTTACAGCAGTTGTCTATATATATATATATATATATATATATATATATAACACAACAGATAAACAAACTTATAATAAAGTGCAGAATAATAAAAGACACAGTAGGTTTGTTAACCCAGTTCAGTGTAAACACACCTACTCTGGGGGATACCAATCCAGGAGGAATCCACTATAATAGTCCTAGTTCTAAGCCCTCAGCAAACATCCAAGTTTACGACTTATCACCTAGCAACTACCCGTGCTATACTCTACCTATGAACTCCTAGATATGAGAGAGTTTGGTCGAATCGGATACCTAATCATGTCAGATTATAAGTCAGAGTTATAGACAGATATGATCGAAACAGGAGCATTCAAATTAGAACTCAGCATGTGAGACATACTATTGAACTATATTTTTAATAAAATCAATATGAGAGAGTTTGGTTGAATCGGATACCTAATCATGTCAGATTATAAGTCAAAGTTATAGACGGATATGATCGAAACAAGAACATTCAAATTAGAAGTCAGCATGTGAGACATACTATTGAACTATATTTTTAATAAAGTCAATATGAGATTGTTTACGTTGGAATTTGGTAAACAACCGCTAGTTTAAGTGTTTAAACTCGCGAGATCAACTAGTAAATCTCAGGACAATTTTGTGTTTATTCGTTGTAAGAAAACTGTTTGAATGTTCGTTTTAATAAGGAAACAAACACTTAGGAATTAAAATGTTTTAAAGCATACAAGAGAAACTAATTCGAATCGCCTCGAAGTAGCGTTTTCTCAAGCAAGTATCTGAATTTAAACTTGGAGAAGATTACTGGAAACAAATTGCATTGAATGAAAAACAATTACAAATAAAGATGGTTCACAAAACATACATTGCTCTTCTGAATTCCGTTCGTTCGATCGCTGAGTACTTAGAATTTTAGAGAGAGTGTTTGTATAAAATTTTGTGACCCTTGTTCTGAATGAAAAACTACTATAAATACTACTACAAAGTGGTAACTGTTTCTCGATCATCTGGACGCTCCTCCATTTGCCACGTCGACCACGTTCTCCACTTTCATCTTTCATTCCTTCAGCGCGCGCCAAGACCTCTTGGGCCGTTCGTTGTTCCTTCTTTGGGCTTGGCCCAACTCTCCATCGGTTCGATTTCGCGCTTTCGATAGCTTCCTGGCAAAACCAAAATTGGACGCGTTATCCATATCTTTCGAAGTGCTTTCTGGCTTCGACCTAGCTGGCTTTCGACGCCACCTTTGAAAGTTTTATTTTAACAATATCACCTCCAAATAAATATTGGACCCACCAATTATATTTAATTGATAAATACCAAATTTATATCCAACAAATTGCCCCCCAAAAAAGCCATTTTCGACTGTGTCTATCGAAAGAGGAAGTGGCGTTTTTGAAGGTACTAATGGATAACTTTCTTTTCCATTTATCTCTCCTATCGTTTAAATTGCCATTCAAAACTTTGGATTGGCTCCAAAACTTGTTTTTTTATTCCCACCTATCAAGGGGTTTGGACACTTGTCACCACAGGAAGTTGAAAAATTTGTTATTTTCCTCAATCCGCGTGCCTCTATAAATAGCCAAATTCTCTCTTTATTAAGTTTTCTCCAACTTTCGCTTTGTCAACTGTTCATCTTCTTCTTCATCTTCTGCGATTTTTCTTGAATTCTTGCTTTCAAAAAGACTTCTTATTCTCACATTTCTGTTTATCACCAAGTTATTACTTTTCTTTTCACTTGAATTCTCCTCAACTATCGCAAACAACCGGTGATTCCCAAATTTAACCCTAATCTGTTCTCTTACACCATCTTTACCTCTTCATCAATGGCGTCAGGTCCCAATGTTGGAAAAATCCTTCCTTCCGCCGGTAAGTGGACCGCCGCCACTCTTTCTTCTTACGATACGGACGTGGTTCCAGAACCATCGTTACGTCTAGACTTGCAAAAGTTTTGGGAAAATCAATTGATCTTTCCTTATTCTGTTGATAATCTTGTGCATGCGTTTGGGGGACCCAAACCAAGTGATAAAAGTCGGAATTCCAAGGTTTTGTCTATTTTTCCTGTCTATAAACCTTGTGTTCCTAGGGTTTTCATCAGTGAACCCTATAACTTTAGCTATATCAAGGCGCCTAACAGAGTATTTCGATCGGCTCCTTCTTTGAATGACCAATACCTGGGCTGGTTAGACAGGGTACAACGTGATAAAGCGGATATTTGGCAAGCTTGTGGTATTTATGACCTTATTCAGCTCTCTCGGACAGGCCTTAAATACCAGCAAGAGATGATTATTGCGGCTTTACACTTCTTTGAGTCCTCTACCAACACCTTCCACTTCGAATGTGGCATGATGACTCCTACACTGCTGGATGTTGCTGCCATTACTGGCTTATCGCCTCTTGGCGACACTTATGATCCTTGCAAGGCTTCCGACACCATCAAATTTGATTTTCGAAACAAGTCCTACTCTAAATACATCGTGGAAAATCGAAAGACCAGCGATGAAGTAAGTGACGAAGAACACGTTGCTTTCCTAACCTTATGGTTATCGCAGTATGTCTTCTGCACTCAATCTCTCCAAGTAGCCAAGAAATTCATCCCTATGGCTATTCAATTACATGAATGTCAGCAATTCAACTTCGCTCGGCTTATTCTTGGATGTCTTTATGAATCCGTGAGGGATGCTTGTGAACACCTTAAAAGAACAGGCGATGGATCTACCTTTTTAGGTGCTGGCCCTTTTTGGTTGCTGCAATTATGGTTGACTGCCACTTTTCATGCTGAGCTTGACCTTTTCTTACTTGAGCCATACTATGAGGAATCGAGAACACGTCGAGTCGAAGGCACAAGGTTGGCGAGGATGGTGCCTAGGGAAAGAGGCCTTGGTTATGATGTAGCTTTCCAACAGTATTTTAATACTTTTCTCAGCCTGAAGAAGTTCAAGCCTAGCTTTGCTCCCTTTGTGGATAGGCCACTTGGTCCTCCTTGGTTTACTCACAGATTTCCTTCTCCACCAGAATTCGAGACGGTAACCAACAATATTTGGACTGCTTACTTGATGCCTACAGTCTTGTCTTGTCGAATTGGCTTGACCTCTGGAGATTTTGGGTTAGTTGGTTACTTCCCAAACCTGGTGTCTCGCCAATTTGGCTTAACTCAAATACTCCCTAAGAGCATATATTTGGAAGAGAGGGAGGTTTGCTTAGGTAAGCATGGCATGACAGAACCACAGTTCCATTCATTCTTGAACCATTTCAATCAACCTTCTTATGAGCTTATCCCATTCGACTTCGCTCCCTCACATGCCTGCACTAGGGAATTTTTTACCTGGTGGTCTCGACACTATGAAGGACGCCTGGTCGACAAGACTGCCTTGCTCACCGCTATCTCTAATGGGTTCGACTCATCTATTTTGAACAAGATTAAGTCGAAATTGAACGCCAGAGGTATTCTTTTGGTTTTACTTTTACTTGCATAATTTTTACCTTGCGTGCTTTTCTCTTATGCGCACCTCTTCGATGCAGGGAGTAAGTCGAAGGCAGGTTCCAGCGACTCTAGCAAGCCTCTTCCTCCACCGTCTAAGGTTGAACTACAGGTAGGCTTTTACCTTCTTGTGGCTTCTCACACTTCTGTAAGATTTCTATGTTAACTTTGATATGCCCTTTCTAGATTACTTCACGCAAGAGGCCTCCTTCAACTGAAACTCCTTCTGTTTCAAAGAAACAAAGGCCTATTCCTGCCACTTGTTCGAGTGCTCCAGATAAGGTACTTATCTAGCAAAAGATCTTTCTCTTCTTTTTCTTACCTGCGAACTTACGGAGCTGTGGCTTGCAGGATATTCCTGTTCTCTCGCCCATCCCCGAGCAGACTACCGTTGCTACTACTCAAGATCTTTTTCCTAGTGCTGAACCCATTACTGATGAGAAAAAGAAAAAGAAGAAGAAGAAGAAAGAACACCAACCCACCCAAGAAAGTACTCCTGAGCGCAAGTCCTCTGAGATTGAGGCACAACCTGATACTCTGGCATCACCTGAGGACCCTCCTTTGGAACAATCGGAGAGGAAGTAAAAGAAGAAAAAGAAGCAGAAAAAATCTCCTGCTGCAGCTACTGTTGTTGAGGCTTCTGCTGCTGCAAAAGAAACAACTTCACAACCTGAAGCTTCTGCTACCCCTCAAACCCAAGTAAGCCATTCTTACTTCTTGTTATTTCTCCAGCTTTTGACTGTGTTACTCATTCTTTCATGGTTTTGTTTATTTCAGCCACAAAACTCTGCTCAAGTTATTCCTCAGGATGAGCCTGCTCTTAGCAAAGCGGCTGAGGGGGTGGTCGAAGGACCAAGCGATGCGCATCCTGAAGATGTTGCAGAAAAAATTTCATCTCCTCAGCCTCTCGAAACGGCCATTCCTACTGAAACCTCATCACCGCCCAAGGCTCCTAGCTCGCCTCACCGTGCTTTCGAAGATGACAATCTTAAGCCTAACAATGAAGGAGACCAACTCGATCGAAACCTACCACAACCGAACCCTTCGACACATCCTGCCCAAGTATTGGCCAATAATGATCCTCCAACCAACTTTCAAGCTGACCCTATTGCTAATACTGAACAAAGGCCAACAGTTGATGGTGAGCACTCCACTACCAATCAACCACAACCAAGTGGGTCAAACCATGAATCTAGTTCACCCAGTGCTGGCACTTTCGACTCTGAAGATGGGAATTCCTATATTGGTGACTCACTTGGCGAAGAGGGAACTTCCGTGTCGAAGCCACTTCCCACTGTTGTCCTGCCAGCTGAACTTGCTAAAGAGTTAAAAGATTTAACTCCAGTCGACGCACTTAACAAGCTTTTATCAAGCCATGGCACCTCTAGCTCCGCTGTTGAGGACACAGAGGGTAACGGAGATGTACTTGAGCAAGAACAGTTTGAGCATGAAATCAGGTTCAGGCGAGAAATTCTTGATGGGGATATGTTGGGCCTGCTTGAGCGTAACTCTTCCATATATTACAACATCAAAGCCCTTTTTCGCAAGCTGCAAAACCCAAGGACTGACGAAGCAATGTTCCTCCTAGTAACTCAGGCTGAAACCTTTTTAGAACAATTCATTAGTCAATCTCAGCTCCTAACCAGGACTAGCGGCCTTTTAACATCTCTGCTTGCCATCCAGCAACAACATTTCGAGCAAGCTAATAGTTGCAATGCAGAGGTCACAACTATCAAGGCTGCCTCTGATGAAGCCCTTGAGCAACTTGTGGCTTGTGAGAACAATATTGCTCAATGGCAGTCTGAAATTGAAGCGCTAAAGGAAAAGGTTCGACAGGAAGAGGCTAAGATGGAAAAGCTAGCTGCAGTGGCTATCGAAGCACAAAAGGTTAAGCTTGATGAGCTAGCACGTGAAGGTATCCAGCACTATAGTGAGGGTTTAGCTGTCCAAAAGCGAATCGAGCACCTTGCTAGTGATAAGGAGATGCTACAACGTAAACTGGCGTCCATTCGAACTCAGTATTACCAATTTCAAGCGGCCAATCGAAAACCTCCTTCGACATCTCAACCACAACCTTGACTTTGTAGTTTTTCCTTTTAGTTTCGATTTTTTTTTTCTTTTGGATGCCGTATTGTAACTTTCTTAACACTAGCAACTGTCAAACAATCTCGTACATGGCTTTTGAATGTATGCCCGTTTTTAATGCTGCATGTTCATATATTGGCTGAGTATTTTATTCTTTTGTTATTGTTTGCTTTCCTTCTTTTGGGCCATTTTCCCAAGCCTTATTAATGGCACTTTGTAAGGAATGAAGCGAACATGTTTCCAAAGTAGTCAACACAGTTAACTAGATGGCTTTGAGCATTAATGCAATGGCATTTCCTATGTAAACTGACCGTGGTTAGTTGTAACTGCCTGGTCATTAACGCGTCTTAATTCTTCTATAAATACTCACGCCTTGCAACTCTTTTTGCTCATCACTTTATACAAACTAACGCATCAACACCTCTCCACAAAGAATGGATAACAAGAAAAATCCTCCTTCTTCCATCCCGGGCTCAAGCACGCCACATCCTCCTGGAAGGGGACGAACCAGGGTTCCAGCTTCCAAACCTCCACGCACTAGAATCCTTCGCCCTAGGCTGTCATCGGCTAAGGTAGTCGAAACCATCGTTCTCTCTTCTGACTCCTCAAGCTCTAGTTCAGATGACGAAGATGAAGACTACCTCAAGTTCCTCAGTACTCTAGAGCCTGACGAAGAATACCCAGGAACTCCGACTCCTTCTTCTGAGGATGAAGACTCTCAGATCTCAGAACTTTCCAATTCTGATTCAAAGGATGAGGGAACTCGGGTTCAGAGTAAACCTTAAATGGTTATCTTTCAACATTCAACCACTTCTTGTATTTTCTTGAACATTCTTGAATGATTGGTTGTATTGTTGATTTTATATGAAATAAAACTTGATTCTTGGCATTTCCTTTTACCATTTCGCAAATTTTATTCTTGCGTTATTCATTTTTTATGGTTATTTCTTGCAACATTGGCTTGTATTTCTTTAAATATTTGCCATTCATGTTGACTGAACGTTTCTCAGGGGTTAACTCTTCAATCTCATAAGCTCCATTTGACAAAACTTGAGAAATCTTAAATGGTCCTTCCCAATTGGGTGACCACTTTCCAAAGACTCGATCTCGTCTGTCCATGGGGAGGATGACTTTCCAAACCAAGTCTCCTACGTCAAAGAGTTTGGATTTAACCTTTTTGTTATATGCTCTAGCAGGTCGTTCCTTTTGTCGAATCAAAGCATCTAACGCCTGCAACCTCTCCTCATCCACGTCTGTTAATTCATCTAACATTATGTTCCCATAGTGATCAGGAGGTAGTTCCCATTGCCTTTGCACTCGAATTGACTGCATCATTATTTCAACAGGTAACACAGCATCGTGACCATATGTTAGTCGAAAAGGTGTCGAACCTGTTGACTCTTTAGGAGAGTTCCTGCATGCCCATAGGACTTGGTCCAAGGTCTTATGCCAATTCTTTGGCTTTTGAGCAACGTGTTTCTTAATTACACTAATTATAACCTTGTTGGCTGCTTCAACTTGGCCATTTGCTTGAGCATAATAAGGCGTCGAAGTCATTAGCTTAAAACCTAATTGTTCAGCAAAATCTTGCATCTTTCGACCAACAAACACCGTTCCTTGGTCCGTAGTGATCGTCTCAGGAAGCCCAAACCTATAAATAATATGGTCTTGGATAAAATTGATCACCGTTTCCTGATCCACGTTTGTTAGGGCAACGGCCTCTATCCATTTGGTAAAATAATCAATCCCAACGAGTATATAACGTTGGTTCTTGGATGACGCGGGCCTAATCTCACCAATTAAATCTAAAGCCCAGCCTCTAAAAGGCCAAGGTTTGATAATCGAATGCAACTCACTAGCAGGGACGTGTTGTATCCCTGCGTGTTTTTGACACTCTTGACAGCCTTTCGCATATTCTATGCAATCCTTAAGCATGGAAGGCCAATACAAACCTTGTCGAAACAAAAGCCATTTCATTTTGTGGCCTACTTGATGGGCACCACAGGCTCCACTATGGGCATTTGAAACTGCTACATACGCTTCGTTTTCATTTAGGCACTTCAACAAGACCCCTTCAGGAGTCTTCTTAAATAGTTCATTTCCCATGATTGTGTAATTCAAGGCTCTATACTTAACCTTCCTATCGGCTGTACCTGTTGGATTTTTTATGTATTTAACAATGGGTTGTCTCCAATCCGTGTCAGCCAAATTGTCAATCACAAAGACTTCAGTCATTACTTCATCAAAGTGTGCATCAGCCATTTCGGACTCCCTTTCGACATTTAGCTCATTTGCCCCCAGCTGATGGGGTATTACCTCACATGAGATTAGTTTTTCTTTGATTTCAACTATCTCATCTAATTTTTTCCCTGTTACCTTATAACCAGAAGCAATTTGGGCTAAGTCATTTGCTTCTTGGTTTTCGATCCGAGGTACGTGTTGAATGTCACACGAATCAAATCGTTTTAGTAACGAGAAGGCAATGACAAAGTATTTCATCAAATGTTCTTGAATGCATTTGTACTCCTTTGTCAATTGTTTTATTACTAACTCAGAATCTCCTCTGACTTTAACATGTTTTGCCCCCAAGTCTAAAATGATCCTTAGACCTGCAATTAAAGCCTCGTACTCGGCTTCATTATTAGAGCATGTTCCATTAATCTTATACTTAAATTTTGTTGGAATCTTTAAAGGAGAAATAATTAAGATTCCAATTCCTGTACCACGTTTGTGCTTCGAGCCATCAAAGTACAACATCCAAGGTTCATGTTCTACATATGTTATTGGGGACTCAGCCACCGAGTGGTCAACAAGAAAGTCAGCCACTACTTGACCTTTTACAGCCCTCAGGGGTTGGTAAGTCAATGAATATTCAGTTAAAGCTAAAGCCCATTTCCCAATTCGACTATGCAAAATTGGTTTCAATAACATATGCTTAATGATGTCAAAATGAGAATAAACATAAACATGAACTGGTTTGATATATTGCTTAAGTTTGGTACAAGAGAAATACAAACATAGACAAAGCTTTTCAATTGGACTATATCTAGTCTCAGCATCATTCAAGATTCTACTTAGATAGTAAATAGCCTTTTCTACGCCATTTTCATCCTCTTGTGCGAGCATGCTTCCAATAGTCGAATCTGATGCTGCGATATACAACTTCATTTCTTTGTTTCGAATAGGAGGCATTAAAGTTGGAGGCTTCGACAAGTATGCCTTGATATCCTCAAATGCCTTTTGTTGTTCCGTTCCCCATTCAAATACATCACCTTTCTTGAGCCTTAGCAGTGGAGAAAAAGGTTGAGCTTTGCCACTTAGGTTTGATATAAACCTTCTCAAGAAATTGACCTTTCCTAGCAAAGATTGAAGCTGTTTCTTCGTTCCTGGAGGTTTTGTCTCCATGATAGCCTTTGTCTTATTTTGGTTAATTTCTATGCCCTTCTTATGCACAACAAAGCCAAGGAAATCTCCTGCATGTACACAAAAAGCACATTTCAGTGGATTCATTTTTAATCCACATTGAAATCTGGCACGCAGTGAACACAATGCTGCACAAGATGCTATAGCACACGTTGCAGCACAACAGTCGCAGAACACAGTAAATAAATAAATAAATTACAGAACAATAAATAAGACAGGGAATTGTTAACCCAGTTCAGTGCAACGTCACCTACTCTGGGGGATACCAATCCAGGAATGAATCCACTATAATAGCTCTAGTTCAAAGCCCTCGACCAACACCCGGTACTTGACTTATCACCTAGACACTACCCGTGCAATCCTACCTAAGAACCTCTTAGATAATGAGACCCCGTCCCAAATTCCCTCTAACAACACGCACTATGTTGCTGTCAATAATAACGATAAGGATGGAGACACTCTCCTAGAAACTAGACCACACTCTTGCTTAAAAGCTTCAAGTGAAACACACACACTAACTCCGTACTTCAAAGCTTAGGAGTCGTTTACAATTAACAACCAAAACTCAGTCCTAAACTTGCATCAAAAACGACACAAGAAAGGCTCACAAAAAGAACACACTAAACCTTAAAAAAACTCACGCTTTAGTAATACACGGTTTAGAAAATACATGAAAATAATAGCTTGAGGCTTCACATATTTATAGTCTTCAATGTCTTGATGGGCAAGCTAGGGTTGCAGACAGAAACCCTTGCAACAGCTGCGGCCAAACCTAGATTAAAATTGAAAATATGTTTTGTGTTGTACCAAACAAAAAAAAAGCGAACAAAAATATAATATAATTATATTTTTGTTTTTAATAACTTTCCTTAGGCCGACTTGGACAATTCTTGTGCAGTAAGTCTCGTCTTGCATATACACACGTGCTGGAATTAATATTTGAAGCAAATCTTGAACGAGATTGACAGAAAAAATTCTGCACTTAAAACAGAGCATCAGGATGCTGTACGAGGATGCTGCAGCATCTTTGTCCAGCATCTGGCAAAGTTGGCTTTTACAAAATGTAGCCAAACACAAAACCCAACAATCTCCCCCTTTGGCAAATTTTGGCTAAAACAACTTTGGCCCAGTGCATGGAGAGATACTGTCTAGACTTTCCTTCGAGTCAACATAAACACACAACTAGGAAAGAAAGTAGAACAATGCTAGGCTATTTAAACTTTCCTTCAAGTCAACATGAGCACACAACTAGGAAAGAAAGTAAAATTTCATCAGATGAAAAGGTAGCTAGCATGTAAGCATCAGAGGCATGCAACAGCGGAACATAACACATCTTAGCCTCAAAGTACAGACAGAGAGAAATAAGCTCTCACATAGTGGATTCAAGATCGGAGAAATAAACTCCTTAATAGTTAAGCAGCGCCACAGAGAATAGGAAAAATAAATTCCTATGTAAACATGCATATCATAAGTAGTAGAAAAGTAAATTCTACCTACTCCCCCTCAATATATGCATAAACTTCACTCCCCCTCAAAACTTGCATATCACATAGAACAGACATGCCATACTAGATGCTATAGCATTATGCATCACATCATGCACAACATATTACTCCCCCTTTTTAGCCATAAATTCTGACAAATAAAGTCAGTATCACATAGTAGGAGCAAAATACAGACTTCCACAGAGTTATCAGAGCATAAGAGAACATAGAGTGCAGAGAGAATCAGAGCATAGGAACTCATAAAGTGCATATACAAACCATCAGGGCATAGATAACCTGGAGTATCGGACCCAAACGACATGGATTATGCATGTTACAATCCAGAGAGCATCAGGGCGTAGCCCACAAATTAAAATCCAAAAGGATATGCAAATAAAGCATAAGCAGGTCACATAGAAGGACTTGCGTCAGAGTCCTCCTCCTCTACCTCAGTATCACCACCTGCATTATCATCAAGAACACCAGGATTGACATTGGAAAACACCTTGAGGTCAACAATCATTTGCTTCCTAGGCAAAACATCAGATGACTGATTGACAGATGATGCAGCACAGTCTGCAGCATGTGTACCCTCAAACAGTCATGCAGAACAGTTTCATCAAGAATATAAGAACCAAAGTCAGAAGGTGATCTGGTCCCTACAACATATATAAACCGAGTCAAACCTGTAGTTAGAGTATTGGAATGAGTAGTTGGAGCCGGTTGCAGTTTTCTGCTTTAATCAAATCAACAAGCTTTTGGCATTGTAAAAGGTCTTCACTTAAATTCCTTTCCACAGCAAGCCTTCTTTTTATCACAAATTTCCACCTGTCAACATTTTCAAAACGATGAAAGGAAATGTTGTCAATGGGTACAAGGGATACATCTTGAGGGATCCTCTTTTTCTTCACAGGCTTCTTTGAGGATGCTGCAGGCGATGCAGTAGCATGTTGGGCTTCCTCAAACTCTGAATCACTAGAGGAAATAGTCTTCCTCCTCAAAAGCTTCTTCTTTGGCTCAGAGGGCCTAGTAATCTTACTCCACTGTCTTTTAAGACCACAGATTTTCTTTTCCTTGGCAGTCTTGACAGGAACATTAGAAACAGCTACACCTTTACCAGCATTGCTCCTTAACCTCCTAGTACTAGAAGCAGGAGTCCTCTCAGTAAGGTTGAGATTGTCCACATAAATAACATTTGAATCTTTCTCAGCAGATTCATCAACATTCAAAGGAACAAACATAGTTTTACCACTATCATCAACATAAGGGATCACATAGATATCGTGAACAAAAACATTATCAGTAGTAGTTGCTTCAGAACCCTTTTCTTTGTCAGGAACAATAACATCATCTGGAGACTCGGGTATCACGATGTTATCCAAATTTTCCCGTGCTGCAGATGTTGTAGCATCATGTGCAGCATCTTTCTCAGGAACACTCTTCTTGACATGTTCCAACACAGAGTCATCTTTGACCTCAATTGGAGCGCTAATATCATTACCAACAAATGTTAAACACAGTAGGGGAGAACACCACATAACTTTCTCTGACAAATACTTTCTCACCACAAGAAACATCCTTATCATCAACAAACACACAATTCTTACCAAATCTTCAGATGTTTCAACATTACCCATAACAGCGTGCATTACTAAATAAATTGAAGAGAAAACTGCACGCCACACTTGCAATAATTGCTATAACTCTTCAGATAGGCAAACACCAAGTTTGCCTCGCAATTTTTCAAATTGAACCGCATCTAGAGCCTTAGTAAAGATATCAGCCAGCTGTTCTTCAGTGGCAATATGCTCAAGAGTTACAATACCTTCTTCAACGAGGTCTCTAATAAAGTGGTGCCTAATATCAATATGCTTCGTCCTGCTATGTTGGATAGGATTCTTTGAAATATTGATGGCACTAAGATTGTCACAGTACAATGCCATAGCATCTTATACCACATTGTACTCCAGCAACATTTGTTTCATCCATAATAGCTGGGAACAGCTACTACCAGCAGCTATGTACTCTGCTTCAGCTGTAGATAAAGATACACAATTCTGTTTCTTGCTGAACCAAGATATAAGGTTGTTGCCCAAAAAGAAACAAGCTCCTGAGGTGCTTTTTCTATCATCTGCACAACCTGCCCAATCAGCATCACAATATCCTACTAGCATAGAGTTCTCACCATGAGTATACAAGATCCCATAATCACATGTACCATTCACATACTTCAAAATTCTTTTCACTTGAGCAAGATGACTCATCTTTGGCTCGGCTTGGTACCTAGCACATACTCCTACAGCAAAAGTAATATCAGGCCTGCTGGCTGTAAGATATAATAAGCTTCCTATCATGCTTCTATAAAGACTTTGATCTACATCAACTCCCTTTTCATCTTTGGTAAGCTTTAAATGGGTTGCTGCAGGTGTTCTTTTATGAGCAGCACTTTCCATACCAAACTTTTTCACTATATTTCTTGCATACTTGCTTTGGGAGATAAAAATAGTATCTTCCATCTGCTTTACTTGGAGCCCAAGAAAGTAGGTTAGTTCACCTACAAGACTCATCTCAAACTCAGACTGCATTTGCTGCACGAAATGCTGTACCATCTCACTAGACATTCCTCCAAAGACAATGTCATCAACATAGATTTGTGCTATTAGAAATTTGCCTTGATCTTCTTTCACAAATAGAGTCTTGTCATTTCCTCCTTTCCTGTAGCCTTGACTAGTAAGGAACTCAGTCAATCTTTCATACCATGCTCGAGGTGCTTGTTTTAATCCATAAAGAGCTTTCTTTAATTTGTAAACATGATTTGGAAAGCTTGGATCAACAAACCCCTTTGGTTGTTCCACATATACTTCTTCATTTAAGTACCCATTGAGAAATGCACTTTTCACATCCATTTGGAATAGCTTGAATTTTAGAATGCATGCCACTCCTAGAAGTAATCTAATGGATTCAAGACGAGCAACCGGAGCAAATGTCTCATCAAAATCTATCCCTTCAATTTGTGAATATCCTTGTGCAACCAGCCTTGCCTTGTTTCTGGTCACAGTTCCACTTTCATCAGACTTGTTCTTGTAGACCCATTTGGTACCAATTACATTTGCATTTTCAGGTCTAGGAACCAAGTCCCAAACTTCATTCCTCTTGAACTGATTTAGCTCTTCTTGCATAGCATTTATCCAGAACTCATCAGTCAGAGCTTCCTTCACATTCTTTGGCTCAAATTTAGACACAAAACAAGCATTAGAAACTAAGTCAAGTGTCCTTCTAGTAGTAATTCCTTGATTGGGATTGCCAATAATCAGGTCTGTAGGATGATTCTTTTGAGTACGAGTAGAAGGTCCTTTCTTTGGAGTAGCAGAGATTTGTTCAGATGCAGTAACTTCTGGATCATTCATTGATTCATTAGTATCTTCACAATCTACATCACCTGTTATAGATGCTGTAGCATCTTCTGCATCATCGTCAGTAGTTTCACTTGAGGTGTCATCTATGACCACATTTATAGACTCCATCATGGTTTTGGTTCTATTATTATATACTCTGTAGGCTCTACTATTTGTTGAGTATCCCAGGAATATGCCCTCATCACTTTTGGGATCCATTTTGGTTCTTGGTTCTCTATCAGACAAGATGTAGCATTTACTACCAAACACATGGAAGTGCTTAACAGTAGGTTTCCTCTCCTTCCATAATTCGTACAGAGTAGTTGTTGTTCCTGATCTCAGGGTGACACGATTATGAATATAGCAGGCAGTATTCATAGCTTCTGCCCAAAAACCATGTGAAAGCTTCTTTGCATGTAACATTACCCTTGCAGACTCTTGTATAGTTCTATTTTTCCTTTCTACTACACCATTTTGTTGTGGTGTAATGGGAGATGAGAATTCATGTATGATGCCTTCAGAGGCACAGAAGTCAGAAAAACTGGAGTTCTCAAACTCCTTACCATGATCACTTCTGATCCTTAATACCACATTGTTTTTCTCCCTTTGAAGTTGAATACATAGATCTTTGAACACATCAAAGGTTTCTGATTTTTTTCTAATAAAATTTATCCAGGTGTATCTAGAAAAGTCATCAACAACAACATATGCGTACCTTTTTCCTCCCAAGCTTTCAGTTTGCATGGGGCCCATCAAGTCCATGTGTAGAAGTTCAAGAACTCTGGTAGTGGTAAGATGCTGCAGCTTTGGGTGTGGCATCTTGGTTTGCTTTCCAATCTGACAATCTCCACATATGCTACCTTCTTCAATTTTGAGATTTGGCAGTCCTCTGATGGCTTCTTTAGATATTGCTTTCTTCATGCTCCTTAGATTAAGATGACCAAGCTTTTGGTGCCACAGTTTTACTTCATCTTCTTTAGTGATTAAGCATGTTGACATATTTGCTTCTTCTTGGGGAACCCATAGATAGTGTAACGACCCGTTTTTCGTATTCGTATATTTTAATAAATGTATTTTTATTTATTAATTGGCTTTTATTATTTTAGTGAGCGACGAATAATTATTTAGCCGAACGTAAGTTATTAGACGCGAGAACACTCGTTTTGGGCTTATGGGCGTGAGAGGCAATGGGCCTAAGCCAATTGGGCTTGGTTCATGACCATGGGAAGTAGTATAAGTAGCAAGTCAAACATATGAATAGTTTCACAATTCATTTTCTTTGAGCTTTGAGTGAGTAAGAGCAAGAGCAAAGCTAAGCTAGGGTTTTGGCTAAGAGAATCACGAGCAAGAGAGGAGAGGAAAGGCTTGGATCATCATCTTTGCTTAAGGTAAGAGATTAGAACTCATGATTCTTGAGTGACAAGGAGGGGGGAGATTGTCTATGTCTCCGTTCCCGAACTCTCCCACTCAATTTCTTTTAGACTTTTGATAAGCTTTTGTATGTGAGTGTGATGTTCTTCATCATCACTTTGTATGTGTTAATCACTAGCTTGATTTCATGATAAATATGTATGTGTTTGGATCATGTTGAAAAAGTTTATGAAAGTTACTTAAAACCCAAGAAATTGGCATGATTTTGATTATTTGAGGTGTTTGGATGTTTGGAAGGGATGATTAATGTTCCTTGATACCATATATGTTTGGAATGGCTGTTTATACGAATTTATAACATGTTTGGATGAATTTTTGAGTTGATTCTAAGTTAAACCGCCTTAGATAACTCAAGAACAGATTTTCTTTCTGGTGTTGTTCGCTTAGCGAACAGGAGTTCGCTGCAGCGAATGTGTTCGCCACAAGCTCGCTACCTGTTCGCCATGTACCTGTAATCCTCTGATGTAGTTCGCTACAGCGAACTTAGATTCGCTTAGCGAATGAGTTCGCTACCTGTTCGCTATGGATTCGCTTAGCGAACAGTACTGAACCTGCAACTTTTGTTAATGTTTGTAAGTGTGATTTGGCACTTATAACATGGTTTAAGGGTATCCTTACATGATTGTTGATACATGTTGATACTGTTAATGCTTATTGTTAATCGTTATATGATTGATAAACGTGTATGCAATAAGTTGTAGCTTAAGTGAGCAATGTTATGTTTTGGCATTAATTTGCAATGTTAAGTGAATGTGTTAGGATTGTGTTCCCGCATTCATAAAAGAGTAGCTTCGAGCTAGAAAATATCATATTGATGATATGTGTAAACATACATGCATTCATGTATATATATGTTGAATTGGAAACTTGGGTTCCAATAGATTTAAATGGATTTCTGAGTCCATAAGGAAGCCGAGGATCGGATTAGATGAATCCATAAGATCTAGAGCTGCTATCCAGCAAGATATAAAACTGTTTAACTTATCCATGAGGGATATGAAGGTTTGGTAAGTTCCGAACAATCCGGCAAGATGTAAAACTGTTTAACTTATCCATGAGGGGTAAAAGGCAATTGGTACCACATGCATTAGTCGTGTCTAGGGATGGCATGACATAGAATGATTGGCATTAGATACATTAGGGTAAATGCGCATCTATTTGATAAATGGTATGTGACATTATCTGGTTGAACTGTGCTAAACTTTATTAATTGATAATCGTTTAGTGCGATGTTTTGGCGTGAGTTAGAATATGAATGATAGTTCGAAAGTGTAAGGTATTTCTTATACTCGTATGATATGCGATTATGTTTTCTAACTCTCTGCTTTGTGTTATTTGCTGGACCTTTGGGGGTTCAGATATTCAGGCTGAGGACTGTGCCGACGTTTAGACTGCGGTTTTAGCTGGGTGTTGAAGAAACCTTTTGGTGAGGAGGCTTAGCATAGATTACTCCTCTTAGTACTAGCTTTTGACTAGAGTTTGTAAATAGTAAATGCTCTGGTAATGTAACATCGAGTCGGGGTTACGCTTGGCTTTCATCGTATATCGGTGTTACCTTTTTGATATGCTAGTTCTTGTATAAGTGACATCCTTAGGGATGAATATGGCTTATGTATATATATATGTATATATATATGCATGCTTGGTTTGATTGGAATCCGCTGTTGCCTTTCATGTTAAATTTCATGATGCTCTGTGTGTATGCTTGTGTTTTAATTACCGCGTGGCACTCTGCCTTTACACTTGTTGAAAAGTTTTTAAAATTACGTTTTTAAGGGTAGTATGGGTTAGGGTGTTACAGATAGCAGTTGTCTTTTGATCTGACACCTTTCATCAAAATCTCACCTTCGTTATTTGTAACTAGACATTCAGATTTGGTGAAGTTTACTTTCATTCCTTGGTCGCACAGTTGACTAATACTTATCAAATTTGCAGTCAATCCTCTTACTAACAGCACATTGTTTAGTTTAGGCAAGCTATTACTTCTGAGCTCCCCTATCCCAACAATTTCTCCTTTAGCACCATCACCAAAGGTAACAAAGTTGGTTGAATAAGACTTTATACCGACAAGAAGTTTACTTATTCCGGTCATGTGTCTTGAACACCCACTATCGAAGTACCAGTCTTCCCTTGATGAAGCTCTAAGTGATGTGTGAGCAATTAGAGCAGTAATCTCTTCTTCAGGCTGAGTTGTATCACTTTTCTTCTCATTTTCACCTTTAGGTTTCCATTCTTGTTGAGTAGGGGCAGTTGTGGAAACAGGTTTGTGCTGAGGACGTCTGTTAGGGTACCCATATAGTTTGTAGCAGTAAGGTCTTATGTGCCCTTTTCTACCACAGTAATGACATCTCCAAGCATGGTGCTTTCTTCTATTTCTTGACATTGGATGCTGCTGATGATGCTGCGGCTTCTGATGAGGCATCCTTTGCTTTTGAGTTTCTTTAGGCTCCATGTACATGAGGTCAGGACTGTAATTTTTGAATTTGTTGACATTCTCATAGCTGAGCCCAATATTTCTAGGCTTTCGAACATTTTTCTCTAAGATTTCCTCCAGTTGTCCATCAGCCTTATGAAGTTTGTCAAGATGCTCATCATCTTTATACAACATGTCAGAGAATTTTCTCAGCCGCCAAATGTCAGTATTTAGTTTTTCAATGACTTCCTTAGCTTCTTCAAGATCAGCGGATAGATAATTTACCTTCTTTTGAAGTTCCTCCATCTTTGAGATATTCTCAAATTTTTCTGCTTTTAACTCATTGATGGTTACCTTTTGTTTCTCAATAACCCTGCAGATCTCAAGATCAGAGGACAGAAAATTTACCTTCTTTTGAAGTTCCTCCATTTTTGAGATATTCTCGGATTTTTCTGCTTTTAACTCATTGATGGTTACCTTTTGTTTCTCAATAACTCTACAGATTTCTTCACTTTTAAGACAAAGTTCCTTGTAGGATGCAGCAAGCTCTTCATAGGTTACCTCTCCATCATCAGATTCTGTATCAGATGTAACAATACCTGTCAGGACTGAGATGTGTTTAGCAGTTACAGATGCTGTATCATCTTCTGAGTCATCATCCTCAGACCAACTGACAGTTAGCCCTTTCTTTGCTCTCTTCTGATATGTTGGACACTCAGGTCTGATGTGACCATATCCTTCACATTCATGACATCGAATGTTTCTGTTTAAGTTTGATTTTTCATCACCTTTTGGTTTTCCTTGATTTTCATTGCTGCGCATAGTGCCTGGAGCATTGTTTTTGAAATTAGATCTGGGTCTTTTATCCATTCGTTTCAGAACTTTGTTGAATTGTTTTCCCAATAACACCATGGCCTCAGAGATACTCTCATTAGATTCTTCTTCATCCTCCAGTTCTTCTTCATTATTTTTGGATGAGAAAGCAATGCTCTTATTTTTCTTTTCACTTCTTCCATTTGCAACACTTTCATAAGTTTGGAGTGATCCAACCAATTCATCCAGCTTCATCTGAGATATGTTTTTGGCTTCTTCTATAGCTGTGACTTTCATATCAAATTTCTTTGGAAGTGACCTAAGCATTTTTCTTACTAACTTTTCTTCGGGAATTTTCTCCCCCAAAGCATCAAATTGATTATCATAGTCTAGAATAGTCATATGAAAATCTTGAATTGTTTCCTCCTCCTTCATACGTAAATTTTCAAACTGAGTAGTAAGAATCTGTAATTTAGACATTTTTACCTGAGGAGTACCTTCATGAACAGTTTCAAGAATCTTCCAAGCTTCCTTTGCTGAGACACATTGCTTGATTAGTTTGAAGATGTGCTTATCTACCCCATTGTATAATGCATATAATGCTTTTGAGTTTCCCAAAGCAAGCTCATCCTCTTCTTTAGACCAATCCTCCTCAGCTTTTAGTTCAAGTGTTGGCTTTCCATCCTTGTCAATGACCACAGGGGGGTCCCATCCTTTCAGAACAGCCTTCCAAGTTTTGCTATCCATAGATTTTAGGAAAGCAATCATGCGTGATTTCCAATAATCATAGTTGGAGACACCAACTAGAAGCGGTGGTCTGCTTACAAGCCCTCCTTCCTTTTCAATGTTGCCAGACATTTTCCCTGGAGCTCACCCTATAACCAGAAAGGGTGCCTGCTCTGATGCCAATTGAAATCTGGCACGCAGTGAACACAATGCTGCACAAGATGCTATAGCACACGTTGCAGCACAACAGTCGCAGAACACAGTAAATAAATAAATAAATTACAGAACAATAAATAAGACAGGGAATTGTTAACCCAGTTCAGTGCAACGTCACCTACTCTGGGGGATACCAATCCAGGAATGAATCCACTATAATAGCTCTAGTTCAAAGCCCTCGACCAACACCCGGTACTTGACTTATCACCTAGACACTACCCGTGCAATCCTACCTAAGAACCTCTTAGATAATGAGACCCCGTCCCAAATTCCCTCTAACAACACGCACTATGTTGCTGTCAATAATAACGATAAGGATGGAGACACTCTCCTAGAAACTAGACCACACTCTTGCTTAAAAGCTTCAAGTGAAACACACACACTAACTCCGTACTTCAAAGCTTAGGAGTCGTTTACAATTAACAACCAAAACTCAGTCCTAAACTTGCATCAAAAACGACACAAGAAAGGCTCACAAAAAGAACACACTAAACCTTAAAAAAACTCACGCTTTAGTAATACACGGTTTAGAAAATACATGAAAATAATAGCTTGAGGCTTCACATATTTATAGTCTTCAATGTCTTGATGGGCAAGCTAGGGTTGCAGACAGAAACCCTTGCAACAACTGCGGCCAAACCTAGATTAAAATTGAAAATATGTTTTGTGTTGTACCAAACAAAAAAAAAGCGAACAAAAATATAATATAATTATATTTTTGTTTTTAATAACTTTCCTTAGGCCGACTTGGACAATTCTTGTGCAGTAAGTCTCGTCTTGCATATACACACGTGCTGGAATTAATATTTGAAGCAAATCTTGAACGAGATTGACAGAAAAAATTCTGCACTTAAAACAGAGCATCAGGATGCTGTACGAGGATGCTGCAGCATCTTTGTCCAGCATCTGGCAAAGTTGGCTTTTACAAAATGTAGCCAAACACAAAACCCAACACACATTTTCTCATTCTTTCGAACGATTTTTTAAGATGTTCGATATGTTCATCCTGGGAGGAGGATTTCACAACAATATCATCAATATAAACCTGCATAAATATTTCGATAAAATCATGAAAAATTAAGTTCATGGCTCTTTGGTACGTTGCTCCAGCATTTTTCAATCCAAAAGGCATCACCACCCACTCATAGGTGCCTAAAGCACCAGGGCAACGAAATGCGGTTTTTGGCACATCATCTTCATCAATAAAGATTTGATTATAGCCTGAATAGCCATCTAACATACTCAAATATTCATGTCCTGCTGCTGAGTCAACTAACATTTCGGCTACAGGCATGGAATATTCATCCTTAGGTGTAGCATTATTCAAATCTCTAAAGTCTATGCAAACCCTAAGTGATCCATTTTTCTTAATAACAGGAACAATATTAGCTAACCATTCCACATACCTGGTTGTTCGAATGTGTTGGATATTTGAATTGGCTTAATTTTGCTAAAACAAATAGACTAACAAGATGTTGGAAAACATGTTACAACATCATATTTATTCAAAGGAAATCTCGCGCATTAATGAGAGCATCTGCTATATATGGAAATCCACTTAAAGAGCACGCTCAATGGAGATTTGATCTGATCAGGTATTTTAAGGATAAGATAAGACTTAATGGTACAACGGTATGATCACAATTATCCTATAAAGTCCTTAAACACTTTTGGAAAGTTTCTATACATTCTTGATGAAGATCAAAAGAGAATCAGATCACCTTTTATGAGCTACAAGGAGCGTCCTATCAGTAATGAAGAAAGAGGAGCGTGCTAGATCATTATATATACGAAGACCAAGCTCAAGACTATGTATCTCATTGAAAAATATTAGTTCACATATTGAGTCTTTGTTGAGTCTTTTATTGTTTGATTGTAATTCTTGCTTGTGGATTCTATAACACGAGTTAAGAAGTAAGTTTATTATTTTAAGGTGACTCCTAAGCTTTGAGGTACGGAGTTTACCGTGTGTCATTCACTTGAAGCTTTTAAGCAAAAGTGAAGTGTTGTCTTGGCAAGTTGTCGCCACATTATTCCCAACATTGTATAATCAACACAGGTTGTGTTGTGTGAGTGGAAGTGAGATGGGATCTCATGTCTAGGAGTTCCTAGGCAGAAGTTGCATGAGTAGTGTCGAGGTTATAAGGCGTAAACCAAGGGTTTGCTGGAGGTCTTAGTTTAAGGCGTAAATCCTAGGGTTTGCTGGAGGTCTTAGTAACTAGAGCTATTAGTGGATTTCCTTCCTGGATTGGTATCCCCCAGAGTAGGCAGTTGGCTGAACTGGGTTAACAATTACTTGTGTCATTTATTTATTCTCTGTCAGTTTTTATATGTTATATAAGATGTGCCAACAATAGAAAACAACATTATTCACAAAGTAGTTGTTGGGACATCTTAGGCAACATCATTCTAGTGATACCAGAATTTCAATTGGTATCAGAGCAGGCACCCTGTTCTGTTATTTTGGGTGAGCTCCAGGGAGAGTACTTTCTGGTACAATGGATAAAGAAGGAGGGTCAGTGTCTAAACCCCCCTTACTGACAGGTCCTGAGAACTATGATTATTGGAAAGCTAAAATGGAGGCTTTCATAAAATCAATTGACAGCAGGACATGGAAGGCTGTGTTACGCGGATGGGAACCACCAATGGTTCTTGACAAAGATGGCAATAAAACTGATGTCAAGAAGCCAAATGATGAATGGACTAAAGATGAGGATGATCTGGCACTTGGCAACTCCAAAGCCTTGTATGCAATTTTTAATGGTGTGGATGCAAACATGTTCAGGCTTGTTAAGAGATGTATTACTGCTAAGCATGCCTGGGAAATTCTGAGAAAAGCTCATGAAGGAACATCAAAAGTTAAGCTATCTAAACTTCAGATGCTCAAAACCAATTTTGAGAATCTCAGAATGAAGGAGGAAGAAACCATTCATGACTTTCAGATGAATGTGCTTGACTTTGCAAATTCGTTTGATGCACTTGGAAAACCTATCTCAGATGAGGAGCTAGTTGGAAAAATACTCAGATCTTTGCCTAAAAGATTTGATATGAAAGTGACAGCTATTGAGGAGGCTCATGATCTTTCAAGTCTAAATCTAGATGAACTCATAGGATCACTTCAGACCTATGAAATTGGCCTAAACAGGAGAAATGAAAAGAAAGATAAGAATCTAGCCTTTGCTTCGAAAAGTGCTGCTGATGATTTACAAATTGAATCTGAAGGTGAAGAAAGCTTAGCTGAGTCTATGGCTATGCTTGGAAGACAGTTCAACAAGTTGATGAAGAAAGTGGATCAAAGGCACAAGCCAAATGGTCGACTCAACAACAACAAACAGTCCAGCTTTCAGAAAAAGACAAATGAAGATGAAAGAGGAGTGAAATGCCACGAATGTGAAGGTTTTGGCCACATCAGACCTGAATGTCCAACCTTTCTAAAAAGGCAAAAGAAAAGTCTTGTGGTTTCATGGTCTGATACAGATTCAGAGGAGGAAGAATCTGCCAAATATGTTAATGCTTTAACAGGAGTCTGTGAATCTGACTCAGAATCATGTGATGAGGAGGTAACTTATGAAGAACTAGCTGCTACTTACAAAGATCTTCATAGTAGAAGTATAGAAGTTTGCAAAGCATTGGAGAAACAAAAGAAGATAAATGGCAAACTGCAAGCTGAGAGAAATGACTTACTCATGAACATTAATAATCTCAACATTAAGGTTGAAGATCAGAGTAGTCAAATTCAACAGTTGGAAATAGAGAAGTCTAACCTCCTGTGTAAAGTTGCTGAACAAGGTGAAGAAGTGACCAAGTTAAATGCTGACTTGGATCAAGTCACAAAAGTGGCTAAAATGATGACCAAAGGTACTGATGCCTTTGAGGAAATGCTACAAAGACAAAACTACGGGAAACCTAAGCCCATTGGTTTTGAACATGAAAGAGTAAAGCAACAGATGAAGTTCAACAATGCCACTATACATAC
This sequence comes from Trifolium pratense, assembly GCF_020283565.1. Lineage (NCBI taxonomy): Eukaryota > Viridiplantae > Streptophyta > Magnoliopsida > Fabales > Fabaceae > Trifolium > Trifolium pratense. Next base: position 4,893,334 of record NC_060063.1, read on the forward strand.
TCCAATCAACAACACGTTTGTGTCAGGAGGATTGTCGCAACATCTGATGGGACATTCTATGCCCAGGTTCTATAACTGGACATGTCATCATTGTGGCAGGAAAGGACACATTAGGCCTTTCTGCTATAGGCTGCACGGATATCCAAGGAGAGTTCATCAAGAATTCTATACTCCTGTCTTTCCTAATGTTACAACAAGACAGGAATGGAGAGAAAAGAAGAAGATCACAGGTCTAATAGCTCATACATCCTTGAAAGCTTCTTCAAGAGAAACCTGGTACTTTGATAGTGGCTGTTCTAGACACATGACAGGTGTTGAACACTATCTTGAAGACTTGAAGTCATATGCTACCAGCTTTGTGACCTTTGGAGATGGAGCCAAAGGAGAGATCAAGGGAGTTGGTAAACTTGCAAACCATGGCTTACCAAAGCTTGATAATGTGCTGCTTGTAAAAGGGCTTAAAGCTAATCTAATCAGCATAAGCCAACTTTGTGATCAAGGCATGAAAGTTAACTTCACAAAAGCTGAATGCCTAGTTACAAACGAGCAAGGAGAGCTGTTGATGAAAGGAGTAAGGTCAAGAGACAACTGCTATCTCTGGATTCCTAAAGAAGAAGATGTACCAACATGTCTTATTAGTAAAGAAGATGAGGTAAAGTTGTGGCACCAAAAACTTGGCCACCTGCACCTCAAAGGGATGAAGAAGGCAATAGCTAAAGAGGCAATCAGAGGTCTTCCAAAACTCAAAATTGAGGAAGGAAGTATATGTGGAGAATGTCAAATAGGGAAGCAGACAAAGATGTCGCATCCAAAGTTGCAACATCTTACCACAACAAGGGTTCTAGAATTACTGCACATAGACCTGATGGGGCCAATGCAAGTGGAGAGCCTTGGAGGAAAAAGGTACGCGTTTGTCATGGTAGATGACTTTTCAAGGTTCACATGGATTGAATTTCTAAAAGACAAATCTGAAAGTTTTGATGCATTCAAAGAACTTTGTCTTCAACTCCAAAGAGAAAAGAACTCTGCTATTGTTAGGATACGAAGTGATCATGGTAAAGAGTTTGAGAATGCAAGCTTTCTTGAATTCTGCATCTCTGAAGGAATCAAGCATGAATTCTCAGCTCCAATCACACCTCAACAAAATGGTGTTGTTGAGAGGAAGAACAGGACAATACAAGAGTCAGCCAGAGTGATGTTGCATGCAAAACATCTTCCATATCAATTCTGGGCTGAGGCTATGCATACTGCTTGTTATATTCACAATCGTGTCACACTCAGAACTGGAACCTCTACTACACTATATGAACTGTGGAAAGGCAGAAAACCAACTGTCAAACACTTTCATGTGTTTGGAAGTAAGTGCTATATCCTATCTGATAGAGAGCACAGAAGAAAAATGGATCCTAAAAGTGAAGAAGGATTGTTTCTTGGATACTCAACAAACAGCAGGGCCTACAGAGTTTACAACCAGAGAACTAAGGTAATAGTAGAATCTATCAATGTTGTGATAGATGATTTGACATCTGCTAAAACATCTGATACTGAAGATGATGTTGCAACAACTTTGCCAACATCTGAAGAAGCTGTAGCAGAAAAGGAATCAGATTCAGATGATGAATCAACCATTCCTACACCTCGCCCTGTGAGTAAAGTTCCTTCAATAAGAATACAGAAGAACCATCCCAAGGATCTCATCATAGGAAATCCTAACCAGGGAATTGCTACAAGAAGGACAAATGAAGTGGTTACTAATGCATGTTTTGTCTCAAAGGTTGAGCCTAAAAATATAAAAGAGGCTCTCACTGATGAGTTCTGGATAGAAGCCATGCAAGATGAATTAACTCAGTTTAGGAGAAGTGATGTGTGGGATCTTGTTCCTAGACCCAATGGTGTTAATGTCATAGGCACAAAATGGGTGTTCAAGAACAAGTCAGATGAAAATGGTGTTGTAACAAGAAACAAGGCAAGATTAGTGGCTCAAGGGTACACTCAGGTTGAAGGACTTGATTTTGATGAAACATTTGCGCCTGTAGCAAGACTAGAATCTATTAGGCTACTCCTTGGTATAGCATGCATTTTCAAATTTAAGCTGTACCAAATGGATGTCAAGAGTGCCTTTCTAAATGGGTACTTGCATGAAGAAGTTTATGTGGAGCAGCCAAAAGGTTTTGTAGATCCTGCCAATCCTGATCATGTGTACAAGCTGAAGAAGGCGCTTTATGGATTAAAACAAGCTCCAAGGGCTTGGTATGAGAGGCTGACAAATTTCCTTGTTAGTCAAGGATACAGAAAAGGAGGCCATGACAAAACCTTGTTTGTTAAAGAACAAGAAGAGAAGCTGATGATTGCCCAGATTTATGTTGATGACATAGTATTTGGTGGAATGTCTGAAAAGATGGTGCAACATTTTGTACAACAAATGCAATCAGAGTTTGAAATGAGTTTGGTAGGTGAGCTGACATATTTCCTTGGTCTGCAAGTAAAACAAATGAAAGACACCATATTTGTCTCTCAAAGCAAGTATGCGAAGAACATGATCAAAAAGTTTGGAATGGACACTGCAGCACACAAGAGAACACCAGCTGCTACTCATCTAAAGCTAACCAAAGATGAAAATGGCATTGATGTTGATCAAAGCCTATACAGGAGCATGATTGGCAGTCTATTGTATCTTACAGCTAGTAGACCAGACATCACCTTTGCTGTGGGTGTTTGTGCAAGATATCAAGCAAAGCCAAAGATGAGCCATCTTGTACAAGTCAAAAGGATTCTGAAATATATAAAGGGCACCAGTAATTATGGGATTCTGTATTCCCAGACCAAGAACTCAACTTTGATAGGGTATTGTGATGCAGATTGGGCTGGAAGTGCTGATGATAGAAAGAGCACTTCAGGAGGATGCTTCTTTTTGGGTGATAATTTGATCTCATGGTTCAGCAAGAAGCAGAATTGTGTGTCTCTGTCTACTGCAGAGGCTGAATACATAGCTGCAGGAAGCAGTTGTTCCCAGCTGATGTGGATGAAACAGATGCTGAAAGAATATAATGTCGACCAAGATGTCATGACATTATATTGTGACAACTTGAGTGCGATCAATATATCCAAGAATCCAGTTCAACACTCAAGAACCAAACACATAGACATCAGGCATCATTTTATCAGAGACCTTGTTGAAGAAAATTGTGTTGAACTCAAGCACATTGGTACAAGTGAACAGCTAGCTGACATTTTTACAAAGGCGCTTGATGCTAATCAATTTGAATTTTTAAGGGGCAAATTAGGAATTTGCCTGCATGAAGAAACATAGCAGTTACTGCAGTTGTGGCGTGCAAAAGGAAACCGTTTTCTCTCCCATCAATCAATGCACGCTAATTTAGGGAAATCATTACAAACTTCCCTTAAATACATCATCACACGCATTCAATTGCTTTTCTTCCAAATTCTAACCTTTGTCTGCAAACCCTATTCTCTCACTTTGCTCATCAAACTCCATCTTCCTAAACCTCAAAAATCGTCATCCAAACATGTCTGAATCTTCTCAAACTACAAAGTCTGGTCGTTCTACTCGATCAAAGGCACTAATCATCAAGGATGCTGTACCTGTTACAACTGTTCATGCTTCCAAATCTAAAGCTCAAACAAATGTCGCTGAGAAGAAAGGGAAAAGAAAAACTGCTGAAAAGAAAGAAACTCCAAAAGTAAGTGATGATATCTCTCCTTCGACTGTTAAATCTAGCAAAGGAACTTCTAAAAGGAATAGAAGGGATTATAAATCTAAGTTTGCTCTGTCTATGTCCGATTTGGTTTTTGAATCGAATGTTAACACATCCGTGAAAGCAACGGAAGGAGAATCTCAAAAACCTAAACCTGTGTCTGAAGTTGTTGAAACAATTCCTCCTGCTGGTGACCCTAGCGAAGAAAATTTGGGATCTGACGCTGCAAAACAAGATCTTAACTCTATGCCTGTTGAAACGGAGATTGAAGACACCCATACAGAAGTTGAGCCTAATATTGCTGAGAAATCACCAACAATTGCTGAGATGGTGGCTGAAAAATCAACCCCTGTTGTTGCTGAAGAAGTTGTTATGAAGGATGTTGAAACATCCTTGAATGAGAATGAAGAAGTTGAAACTACAACTGCTGAGGAAGAACCTGTGAAGGAAACTGTTGCTGAAAAGGATGTTGAGACAACTGCCACAACATCTGAGTCCACAGATGAAGAAACAGGAACTGCTGATGAGGGTACTTCTGATAATGAAGGGGACACTCAATCTGAAGAGAGCAACCAGTCCATTCCCACAGAAGAACCAGAGATTGAAGCTGACAAGCTTGCAGAAGCTGAGAAGGAAACAGAGAAAGATGTAGTAGATGTTGATGATTATGTCACCACCAAGACTGCTGTTAAACCAACTGGTGGTATAACAAAAAGGTTGAGAAGCTGTACAGGGAAGGCTGTGGCCACTGCAAGCAAGACTCCTGCACCAAGAGTGAAAACAAAAGGTGTTGGACCAGTCAAAGGTTGGAGTAAAGTTCTCTCCCCTCCTGTCAAGAAGAAGGAGACACTGAAGAGAAAGAAGGAGTCATCGAGTGACTCAGATTATGATGCTGCTGAAGATGTTGCTAACATCTCATCTCCAAACCCTAGGAAGGCTACTGCAAAGAAGGTTCCTCAAGGTATTGAAGAAGCCCCCTGTGATAACATCTCCTTCCATCGCGCTGCCTTTGCACTGAGATGGGACTACATTTACCAAAGGAGATTGGCTGTTGAAAGGGAACTGACCAAAGATGCTCTCAAATGTCAAGACATCTTTGACTACATCAAGGAAGCTGGTCTGATGAAGACCGTCTGTGATTTCAGTCCCTGCTATGAGCTGCTGGTGAAAGAATTTCTTGTGAACATCCCTGAAGAATGTGATAATCCACTGAGCAAGGACTACCACAAAGTTTTTGTCAGAGGTAAATGTATCAATTTTTCTCCTGTTGTGATTAATAATTACTTAGGAAGATCTATAGAACCTAAGGCTGAATTAGAGGTTGCTAATGATGTTGTGAGTGCTGAGATAACTGGTGGTAAGGTCAAGGTCTGGCCTACAAAGAAGCTGATTCCCACGAGTAAATTGAATGTCAAATATGCCATCCTCAATAGGATAGGGTCAACAAATTGGGTGCCAACCAAGCATGCAACCAATGTTGCTACAAACCTGGGTAGATTTATATATGCTGTAGGAACCAAGTTTGACTATGACTATGGGACCTTTATTTTTGATCAAACCATTAAGCATATTAGATCAACAGCTGTGAAGATGCCAATAGCATTTCCATCTTTGCTATGTGGAATTATCTTGGCCCAATATCCAGACATTAAGGTTGTGACTGACACTCCCAAGAAAAGGGAATCTGGTTTTACTTTTCATCATAAGCTCTTTGGTAATCACAATGTTACTGATCATGTTGGAACATCTGCTGCTGGAGCTGGTGTTATGACCAAAAGGGAAATTATTGCTAGTTTGAAGGTTCAATGTCAGGACATTGATAAACAGCAGGCTGAGCTTGAGGAAAGGAAGAATGTGTTCTTGAAGATGATTGAAGGATTGGAAGCTGATGAGGTACCTGTGAAAGCTAGTGCAAATGTGGCTGCTACAAGTGATCAAAACAATGCAGATGAGGATGAAGGTTATGCTACTGCTACAGATGAGGATGAAGCCTCTGACAGTAGTAATGATGAATGATTTTGTAATCAGTTTTAATGTTTTACTGTACTTTGTTTTTGGTTTGTGGGTTGTTTTGTGCCCTGGATTTTAGCACCTTCTGAGTGCATGGTCTGTACTTTTAATTCTGCACTTTGGATACTTAACTTTCCTGTTTTGGCACATTTTGTGGCTAAAAAGGGGGAGTAGTACTTTGTTTTGTTTGTTTCTGCTACATGTTGCTGTGTCTTTTGTTATGACATGTTTTTAAGTAGCAGTAAGCAAGTATTCAGGGGGAGTAAAATTTTTACCCTGAGATGATGCACAAGCTGATGAAGTCAGGGGGAGTTTGCTGCTGAATGGATGCTGCCCTGATTGGACGAACACGTGCTAGAAGATGTGCTCCCATATGTCACAACATCCTTGATGACATATGACATATGATATATGTTTTGCTCTGATACCACGTTTTATTTTTGCTCGAGGCAATTTGATGATAACTCCGCTGCTGCTGCCTCTGATGCATATATTTTCACCTATGTGAAATTTTGTTTAAATGATGCTCTAACATTCCTTCTTTTGTGTGATCATGGTGATTTGAAGGATTGCGCTTTTTTATCTCTCAAAGGTAATGGCCTGAAACTGTTTTAGCCAAAAATTGCCAAAGGGGGAGATTGTTGGATATTTGAATTGGCTTAATTTTGCTAAAACAAATAGACTAACAAGATGTTGGAAAACATGTTACAACATCATATTTATTCAAAGGAAATCTCGCGCATTAATGAGAGCATCTGCTATATATGGAAATCCACTTAAAGAGCACGCTCAATGGAGATTTAATCTGATCAGGTATTTTAAGGATAAGATAAGACTTAATGGTACAACGGTATGATCACAATTATCCTATAAAGTCCTTAAACACTTTTGGAAAGTTTCTATACATTCTTGATGAAGATCAAAAGAGAATCAGATCACCTTTTATGAGCTACAAGGAGCGTCCTATCAGTAATGAAGAAAGAGGAGCGTGCTAGATCATTATATATACGAAGACCAAGCTCAAGACTATGTATCTCATTGAAAAATATTAGTTCACATATTGAGTCTTTGTTGAGTCTTTTATTGTTTGATTGTAATTCTTGCTTGTGGATTCTATAACACGAGTTAAGAAGTAAGTTTATTATTTTAAGGTGACTCCTAAGCTTTGAGGTACGGAGTTTACCGTGTGTCATTCACTTGAAGCTTTTAAGCAAAAGTGAAGTGTTGTCTTGGCAAGTTGTCGCCACATTATTCCCAACATTGTATAATCAACACAGGTTGTGTTGTGTGAGTGGAAGTGAGATGGGATCTCATGTCTAGGAGTTCCTAGGCAGAAGTTGCATGAGTAGTGTCGAGGTTATAAGGCGTAAACCAAGGGTTTGCTGGAGGTCTTAGTTTAAGGCGTAAATCCTAGGGTTTGCTGGAGGTCTTAGTAACTAGAGCTATTAGTGGATTTCCTTCCTGGATTGGTATCCCCCAGAGTAGGCAGTTGGCTGAACTGGGTTAACAATTACTTGTGTCATTTATTTATTCTCTGTCAGTTTTTATATGTTATATAAGATGTGCCAACAATAGAAAACAACATTATTCACAAAGTAGTTGTTGGGACATCTTAGGCAACATCATTCTAGTGATACCAGAATTTCAGAATGAACTTGCATTTGAGCAACCTTTCAATTTCTGCTTTGATCTTTGTCATGATTTCCGGTGCAAACCTCCTTGGAAGCTGCTTTACAGGTTTCTTATCTGGTCGAAGGGGTAGCCTATGCTCCACAAGATTTCTGCTTAACCCAGGCATTTCGTTATAGTCCCATGCAAAGCAGTCCCTGTATTTCTTAAGCAACTCGACCATTTTTTCTTTTAGGGTTGGGTTTATATTGGCACTAATGTAAGTTGGCCTTTTAACAGATCCATCTCCAATATCAACCTCCTGCAAAGGATCTTGGGCTTGCATTCTCTGAATCGAACTATGTGGATCTTTCTCAAAACCCAAAGGCTCATCATCATAGATGCAATCTAACCTTTGCTTTTTCCCATCATTTACTTCACTAACCTCCAAGGCCAGTTTGTCCCTTAAGTCCTCATTGGCTTCGACAGCCATATTTTCTTGAACATTAATGGCCTCAAGAGCCATTTTGATTCTATTCTCGGCTGCGTAAGCCGTAATTCGATCCCATGCTAGGGACTCAATCATCAAAACTCATCGTGGTTGACCCATCCAGACACTGGTGGGTATGCATCCTCACACAAGGGTTTCTCTATGTCTTCCCTTTCCCAACAAAAGCCATGGGTTGGATGCAACTTAACTGAGTGGTATACATTTTTTGACACCACTTCATTTGGATCGAAGGCAGCATCTTGCTCACCACAAGGAGCAATCGAAGCCAGGTTTTTGTTGAAGTTCTGTAAAGTCACAGTACCTGTCTCTGAAACATATGCACTTTGATCCGCTTCTACATTCTCGACTAAACCATCTTCTCTCCAGATGATTAATCTTTGGTGCATGGTTGAGGGAACAGCTCCAACACCATGTATCCATTCTCTACCTAATAACAGATTGTAATTAGGTTTGGCAGCTATGACCATAAACAAGGTCTTTCGAACTGTACTACCAACACAAACTTCCAATTGCACTGCCCCCAGGGAATGACCAGTTTTTCCTTCATAGTTGGCCAACACCACATTGTGGGAATGAAGGTCTGTGTCATAGAGACCTAATTTCTTCAACATGAAGTGAGGCATGATATTCACCACAGCTCCTCCATCCACTAAGACTTTATTGATTCCCACATTATTGACTTTTGCTCTAATGAACAAAGCCTTCAAATGGTTCTGCATTCCCAGATCTGGCTTTTCGAAGACAGCTTTTTGCTCTTCGACACAACCATTTTGCATAACATAGTAACACATTGGCTTATGATCAGCCAAATTAAGGGCTTCGAAGTCCTCTTCCAGCTCATTGACTTCAGTAGGTATATCATATTCCAGTGGCAGAATAGACACCACATTGACCATGACATCAAAATCAGACCCCTCATCCAGGAGATCATCATCCTCCATGTCATCCTCATCTTCTGCCCTTCCTTGGGCATTTTCAGCTATTGGCTCTTCCAATATTATGGAAAGCCTCTCCTTTACTGGCCTCTTGGCCATTTCAACCTTTTCAGCCTTCTGGGTTGCAATAACCTTGCCCCCAGCCTCAGCCTCTTTGGCTGTCAACTTTTGTTTCCTCTGGAACCTTCGCCACTGAGTGCGGGTCATAGGATTTTTTCCCTTATAGTTATTCCTATAAGAGTATTTGTTGACTTCAGTGGCAGCATTCACTGTTTCCTTCCCAGCTACCACTTTTGAACCTTTGGGTTCAGCTACAATGTTCACATTAACATTACTAGAGCTTCCATTTTCCATCATCTTTCGATTAAAAGTGACGTACTGTCCACTCACCCATTGGTTAACAGGTGCTCTCCCAGATGGTTTGAAAGTGTTTTGGGGGCCTAGCCTTTGCTGGATCGAAAGGCCTTTGGTAATAGGTTTTCCCCAATTGGCTCCTTTGTAAGGCCAAGCTTTTTGATTTGGCCTAGATTTTGGCCATTTTCTCTTGTTTTCAGCATAAGGTACAACACTTTGAAGGCCTGCAGTAGCCTCTTTGTCGCACACAGCACTGCATCTAGGGCAAAGCATCACTTCAGCATTCTTCAGCTTGCACCTATTTAGGAAGTCCACCAATTCTTCCTCAGCATTGGGGTACACCTCCCGTACCCTCTTTTCATACTCCTCTTCAGGCACAACCTTGATTGGAGCAGCAGCATCTATCACTTCAACCATGTTGCAGTCATAGACTTCGACATAGGTAGCGTCTGCAGGTGGCAAGGGGTCTGAATCTACCTTCATTGGAGGCTTTGCCTTATCAGCATACTTCAGCCTTCCTTCATTCAGCGCTTTTTGCACCAAATCCCTGAAAACAACACATTGATAAGTTTTATGTCCCAAATAATTATGAAACTTACAATAACCTCTTTTCTTTCTTTGTTCTATTGGTGGTATTTTCATATCTTTTGGCACAATGATTTGGCCGTCAGTTACCAATAAATCGAAAATCTCATCACATTTAGTAATGTCGAAAGTATAGGTTTTCGTAACAAACTTATCATTTTTTGGTTCGATAGGATTTTTTCCATTCGACGGCCTCAACAATTTGCAAGTGTAAGGAGGCCCGGGCTTTAATTCCGCCACATTAATATCACTATCATCGAAATCTAAGTATTCATCACTCATTTCATAATCAATTTCATTATCATAGGAATCAACAAAACCTATTTCTTTCTTTTTCTGAAACTTAGAATTTCTAACTTTTTCAGCTTTTAACCTTTCGATTTGTCTCACTCTGTCAGCCAACTGTGACATGTCTCGAAGGTATTGGGTATCCAATTTCTTTCGAATTGAATAATCTAACCCCCCAGCAGCCATTTCCACTAGCTCATGTTCAGGCACTTGAGTAAAGCACCTGGACTTCAGCAAACGAAACCTATTTAGATAGTCATCAATTGACTCTTGGTTTTTTCTTTTTACACTGGCTAACTCTTTCAGACTTATCTTGGTTTGGCCCATATAAAATTGCTCATGGAAAGTCCTTTCCAATTGGGCCCAACTATGAATCGAATTGGGAGGCAAAGTTGTAAACCAAGTAAATGCATTCTTGGTAAGCGAATTAGGAAAATATTTCATTCGCAAATTTTCATTATTCGCCAAATTTCCAGACTCAGCTAGATACCTAGCAATATGTTCTACGGTTGACTCATTAGTGTCCCCAGCAAACTTAGTATATTTTGGGACTTTCCAACCTCTTGGTAACTCGGTTTGCAGCACATATTCAGTGAAGGCAGAGACAAAGTTTGGCCTTCGACAACCCGTGTTTAGGCCGTTTTGGGCCAAAATCGTTTCGACCATGTTAGCCAAATTGTGTTGGCCAAGCAAATTATTGTTTTGCACCTCTCGCACTACCTCGTCAGGATCTTGGTTCCTCCTAACCATTACCACTGGGGGGTTCTGATGTACCACTTGTGGATTTGGGTTCATAACAGGAGGGTTTTGATTTACTACTTGAGGCATTTGATTAACCTCGTGAGGATAATAGGTTTCCTCTTGTACGACTGGCGTAGGTGTTGGGTTAGGAACTGTTTCAGTAGCCACATAAGTTGGCCTTTGCTGCACTGGAGTCGAAGACATTGCAGGTAATATTACTTGTGGAGTAATGGGATTTACTCTAGGAGGTGGTGGAGGTGTCCCAAAAAAATCTGCAATTCGACTCATTTGAAATGCCAACATTTGATAACTTTCGTTGGTATTCTGAATTAATGGATTAAACACAGTACCAATTTGTTGTGTTAAGAGATTAACCATTTCATGGTTGCTCTCATCCATTTGCTGTCTCAAAGACAACACAGACGCAGTCGTTAAGGGTGTGGCAGTTACCCTTGGCGAAGTATACCTATCAGATTCGAAACTTGGCATCCCTAGGCCAAGTGTAGGGGGAGGCCCATACATAAAACCCTGACCTGATGGTGGTTTCGAACGTCCAAAACCAGCAGTCATGGACGGAATTGCCATAGTTGGTATTGGCAAAGTTGGAATAACATCATGCACAGTCGAAATGGTTGGACTGGAGAATATTGGAACATTCACCAACTCAGATGTTACCAAACTTTGTGGAGGTGGATCGACTCCACCACTCGAACTTGCTTCGCTACTCATCGCACTAGAATTTGGAGTTTTACTAGGATTAGATCTCTGAGTAGTTTTAACCATAACCTAACTTATCATCAGTTATATGCAAGTAACAAATTTTTGTTCCACAACATAAAAATAAACACAACTTTAATAAACACAAAACCCGTCCCACTGGGCGTGCCAATTTGTTTACGTTGGAATTTGGTAAACAACCGCTAGTTTAAGTGTTTAAACTCGCGAGATCAACTAGTAAATCTCAGGACAATTTTGTGTTTATTCGTTGTAAGAAAACTGTTTGAATGTTCGTTTTAATAAGGAAACAAACACTTAGGAATTAAAATGTTTTAAAGCATACAAGAGAAACTAATTCGAATCGCCTCGAAGTAGCGTTTTCTCAAGCAAGTATCTGAATTTAAACTTGGAGAAGATTACTGGAAACAAATTGCATTGAATGAAAAACAATTACAAATAAAGATGGTTCACAAAACATACATTGCTCTTCTGAATTCCGTTCGTTCGATCGCTGAGTACTTAGAATTTTAGAGAGAGTGTTTGTATAAAATTTTGTGACCCTTGTTCTGAATGAAAAACTACTATAAATACTACTACAAAGTGGTAACTGTTTCTCGATCATCTGGACGCTCCTCCATTTGCCACGTCGACCACGTTCTCCACTTTCATCTTTCATTCCTTCAGCGCGCGCCAAGACCTCTTGGGCCGTTCGTTGTTCCTTCTTTGGGCTTGGCCCAACTCTCCATCGGTTCGATTTCGCGCTTTCGATAGCTTCCTGGCAAAACCAAAATTGGACGCGTTATCCATATCTTTCGAAGTGCTTTCTGGCTTCGACCTAGCTGGCTTTCGACGCCACCTTTGAAAGTTTTATTTTAACAATATCACCTCCAAATAAATATTGAACCCACCAATTATATTTAATTGATAAATACCAAATTTATATCCAACAGAGATATTTTGGTCGAACCGGATACCTAATCATGTCAGATTATAAGTCAGAGTTGAAATTCCTGGCACGCAGTGGACAAGTGTTGTGACAGATGTTACAGCAGTTGTCTATATATATATATATATATATATATATAACACAGCAGATAAACAAACTTATAATAAAGTGCAGAATAATAAAAGACACAGTAGGTTTGTTAACCTAGTTCAGTGTAAACACACCTACTCTGGGGGATACCAATCCAGGAGGAATCCACTATAATAGTCCTAGTTCTAAGCCCTCAGCAAACATCCAAGTTTACGACTTATCACCTAGCAACTACCCGTGCTATACTCTACCTAGGAACTCCTAGATATGAGAGAGTTTGGTCGAACTGGATACCTAATCATGTCAGATTATAAGTCAGAGTTATAGACAGATATGATCGAAACAGGAGCATTCAAATTAGAACTCAGCATGTGAGACATACTATTGAACTATATTTTTAATAAAATCAATATGAGAGAGTTTGGTTGAATCGGATACCTAATCATGTCAGATTATAAGTTAGAGTTATAGACGGATATGATCGAAATAAGAGCATTCAAATTAGAAGCCAGCCTGTGAGACATATAGAACTAGATTTTTAATAAAGTCAACATGAGAATCGGGTCGAATTAGATACCTAATCATGTCATATTATAAGTCAGAGTTATAGAAGGATAGGATCAAAATAGAAAGATTCAAATTAGGAGTCAGCTTTTGAGACATATTGAACTAGATTTAGAAGCATAAGTCAAATTATAAGTCAACCTGTGAGACATATAGAACTAGATTTTTAATAAAGTCAACATGAGAGTCGGGTCGAATCGGATACCTAATCATGTCAGATTATAAGTCAGAATTATAGAAGGATAGGATCAAAATAGAAACATTCAAATTAGAAGTAGGCATGTGAGACATATTAATCCTCACATTCAAATTAGAAGTCAGCATGTGAAACATTCGAATCGGATACCTTATCATATTAGATTATAGTCAAGTTGTAACTTTGATTTATAATTGGTCTGACATACAAATATTGCAAATTGAACATATAGCTCAGTTGGCATATCTTTGAAGCGATTCCTTATTCTTAGGGAAAGGGTTGTTGTTCGAATCATGCAACCAGCAAAAGTGGTTGGTTGCTTTTTTGTTATTTTTGTCTTTTTTTTAAAATTGTTTTGGCATGACTTTTACAGGTCTAATTAAAACATGTTTTGGGAGCAAACGATACAATTCATGTCTAACTAGTGAACGCAGCTTAGAAATTTATTATATTGTGCACTATTATTATTATTATTGTGCTCTAATTTAATATAAAAAATCACATTTTTTGTATTTTTAACTGCAAAAGATTTTATTAAGCACTCTATTATGTACAAGAAGTACATAACAGGCGAAGAGAATTACAAAAAGGGGGACAAAAACCAACCCTCAACAAACTTCCCTATAAATCCAGGAAAAACAGTAAAATACAAACAAACAAGGAGAATCAAAACCACACACACATAGAAGTGCACACGCGCCTGAAGAGATACAGAAAAATAGGAAACCAGAACCAGACCACAAAGTTCCACACCCAAACCTCACCGTAACATACAAGCACATATTGTTGAACTTAGTGTTGCAACACTATAATCAATATGTGCCTGATGATAAATATGATTGGTAGGAATTTCAATCCAAAAATTAAAGACAATATGATGAACGATAATTGCATTATTCAAACTTGTATTTGTTCATTCAACAGGGAAATTGTAGGCAATTATGCAGATTTTACTTAATCCTCTTTCCGAGATAATATTTGAAAAGTTACAATAAGAGAGCTTAGGATTCAAACTTAACCACATAAAACATGTATAAGTCATTATTTGCTACAACTTAATTAAGCATTATAATGCCTTTTGGTACAAAAAATCAGCCAACACTCCTTTTGGTACAGAAGAAGCAGCAGAAGCATAAAATGTCGTAAACATTCCTGATACACAAAACCACCCAACATTCCTGATACACAAACATAAAAGGTCGTAAACTGTCCTTAATTCTGATGTTTTGCTGAACGCTCTACGTCCTTCAACATGCTCTTAAACTGTCGCACATAAGTGAAACAATTAGACGAAGACAAAAATATAACGAAATAAACAAAATTAATAAATTCTAAAGAATTAGTATAACATACACTATGTGTTCCATAATGCAAAGAAGTGGTGTTGTTAGAATGTGATGGGATAAACTGTCGCACATAAATAAAACAATTAGACGAAAACAAAAATATAACGAGATAAACAAAATTAATAAATTATAAAGAATTAGTATAACATACACTATGTGTTCCATAATGCAAAGCAGTGGTGTTGTTAGAATGTGATGGGATAAACTGTCGCACATAAATGAAACAATTAGACGAAAACAAAAATATAACCAAATAAACAAAATTAATAAATTCTAAAGAATTAGTATAACATACACTATGTGTTCCATAATGCAAAGCAGTGGTGTTGTTAGAATGTGATGGGAGGATGCCCGTCGAAGGGAATTGTGGGAAAATTGATCCACCGAAATTTGGAATCCCACTGTACATAGGAAAATAGTTACCAACATACCCAACACCGTGGTTCCATCCCGTGCTTTGACTTTCGTGTTTGATGGTGCGACTAGCATCATATCCAATGTCATGTGGTACACCGTTCTACAACAATCAAAACATAATAATGAAATGAATCACGAAAATTTATAAAATTTCAATTGAAAATAATTTTTAGCAATGTAGTACAAATAAATGATTACGTTTTCAACAATTTTGTTATTCGGAGTCACAAAAGCATCGGCTTTTCTAGTGTTTATATTTGCTGTTCTTTTATTCACTACGTCTTGTGTTGAAAAAACAACTTTGTCATCTTCTCTCTTACGTTTAATACCATTTGGCACTGATAAAGAGTGTTTTTTGCCATTCATCTTGTGGCTTACAGAGACCTGGACACAAAAATTACAGTATCAACATCAATTGCAAATTCAATATTAGGAGATTAAATATGTATATAGTTTATTCAACTTACATGTTTAGCAATTGAATCTTCATCCTTATTTTCCTCCTCCGCCCCTTCCTCCTTATCAACATTAATTCTAGCAAGTACTGGACAACTCTGTATTGTGTGATCAGACATTCTACAATGAGTATAACTTCTTTGTTTCTTATGTGATTTTTTTGTTTTAGGGGCACCTTTGGCCTTCACATTCCACGGAGCACCAGCAACAGGTTTATTGGCCTTATTATTGCCATTGATATTTCCCTCACGACGTTTGTTCATCTTGTCACACAAACTATTAATACCTTCCAAAGCTTCCTTATAATCATTGGCACTCATACACGACACCTCACATAGCCTATTGAATGCAGCGACAAATGCCCCTCTACGGAACATGACCATTTTTTCCTCATTATTAACATCTTTGGAGGCAAATGATGAGATGTGGTCCTTCTTTGCTGTTTTTGTCCATCTCTTGCAAATCAGACTTTCTGGAAAAGCATCCATGTCCTCATACTTCATGACAGAAATAATGTGGGATCATGGAAGTCCTCTGCGTTCAAATCGTCTACAATCACATAAAAATTTATTCTGTACCTTGTCAAGATGAACCCAAAAAACCGCATCTTTGTTGCGGTATACGTTAACCCTGAAAATTACATTGTTTCCATCCACAGTCCGTTCAGTGACAGATAACGCACCAACTTTCTCTATCGCCTTTTTTACATCCTTGAACTTTTTAGAAGTGAATATCTTTGAAGCTCCAAGCTCAAATTCTGGCAACGAAGTTGTCAATACAGGTTGATAATAAAACGATTTGAAATTAGACACTAATTCATTATGTTGTAGTCTTTGAGAGCTTTTTCAAAATTATGCAAGAAATCAACAAGGCTATTTTTTTTTTGAACATATTTCTTGATAAACGAATTCACACCTTCACAAATCGATGTCGTTCGAACTCCACAAACAAAATTGAAATTCCTGGTACACAGTGGACAGGTGTTGATCAAGGTGTATCAACACTTGTCTGTTGTAGACAGATGTTGTTACCGGTGCACCAACATGTAACGACCCGTTTTTCGTATTCGTATATTTTATTAAATGTTATTTTATTTATTAATTGGCTTTTATTATTTTAATGAGCGACGAATAATTATTTAGCCGAACGTAAGTTATTAGACGCGAGAACCTTTGTTTTGGGCTTATGGGCGTGAGAGGCATGGGCCTAAGCCATTTGGGCTTGGTTCATGACATGAGAAGTAGTATAAGTAGCAAGTCAAACATATGAATAGTATCATAAATTCATTTCTTTGAGTTTTGAGTGAGTAGAGCAAGAGCAAAACCATAGAGCTAAGCTAGGGTTTGATCAAGAGAGAAAGCTTGAGCAAGAGAAGGCTTGGATCATCACCAAACTTAAGGTAAGAGATTAGAATTCATGATTCTTGAGTGGTAAGGAGAGGGGAGATTGTCTATGTCTCCATTCCCGAACTCTCCCACTCAATTTCTTTTAGATTTTGATTAAGCTTTTGTATGTGAGTATGATGTTCTTCATCATCACTTTGTATGTGTTAATCACTAGTTTGATTTCATGAAAAATATGCATGTATTTGGATCATATTGAAAAGTTTATGAAAGTTGCTTAAAACTCAAGTAATTGCCATGATTTTGATTGTTAGAGGTATTTGGATGTTTGGAAGGGATGATTAATGTTCCTTGATACCATATATGTTTGGAATGGCTGTTTATATGAATTTATAACATGTTTGAATGAATTTTTGAGTTGATTTGAGGTTAAACCGCCTTAGAAACTCAAGAACAGATATTTTCTTTCTGGTGTAGTTCGCTAAGCGACCAGGAGTTCGCTGTAGCGAACAGGTTCGCTGGATCTCGCCGAAGCTCGCTATGAGCAGGTGATTCCCGGGTGAGGTTCGCTTAGGCTCGCTAAGCCTTCGCTCAGCGAATAGTTCGTTGAAGCTCGCCAATGCTCGCCATGAGCAGGTGACTTCCTGGTGAGGTTCGCCATGTCTCGCTAAGGCTTCGCTTAGCGAAGGCCTCTGTGACAGCAATTCTTGTTGATGTTTGTAAGTGTGATTAGGCACTTGGAACATGGTTTAAGAGTATTCTTACATGATTGTTGATACATGTTGATACTGTTAATGCTTATTGTTAATCGTTATATGAATGATAAACGTGTATGCAATAAGTTGTAGCTTAAAATGAGCAATGTTATGTTTTGGCATTAATGTGCAATGTTAAGTGAATGTGTTAGGATTTGTGTTCCCGCATTCATAAAAGTGTAGCTTCGAGCTAGAGAATATCATATGGTTGATATGTGTATGCATACATGCATTCATGATTGTATGTGAACATTGGAAACTTGGGTTCCAATAACGAAAATGGATTATGTGTCCATAATGAAGCCGAGGATCGGATTAGATGAATCCATGAGTCCGGAGCTGCTATCCAACAGGATATAAAACTGTTTTGGCTTATCCAAGGGAGATAAGATGGTTCGGTAAGTTCCGACATATCCAGCATGATATAAAACTGTTCTTGGTCCACCGTTGGTGTGACATCTTGGTACCACATGCATTTAGTTATGTCTAGGGATGGCATGACAGTGAATTAATTGGCATTAGATACCTTAGGGTAAATGCGCATATATTTGATAAATGGTACGTGACATTATTTGGTTGAATTGTGTTGAACTTTATTAATTGATAATCGTTTAGTGCGATGTTTTGGCGTGAGTTAGAATATGTATGATGTAGTTCGAAAGTGTAAGGTCTTTCTTATGCTCGTATGATATGCGATTATGTTTTCTAACTCTCTGCTTTGTGTTATTTGCTGGACCTTTGGGGGTTCAGATATTCAGGCTGAGGATTGTGCCGACGTTTAGACTGCTGTTCTAGCGTGGTGTTGAAGTACCTTTTGGTGAGGAGACTTAGCATAGATTACTCCTCTTAGTACTAGCTTTTGACTAGAGTTTGTAAATAGTGAATGCTCTGGTAATGTAACATCGAGTCGGGGTTTACGCTTGGATTTCATCGTATATCGGTGTTACCTTTTATTATGCTAGTTCTTGTATAAGTGACATCCTTAGGGATGAATATGGCTTATGTATATATATATATGTATATATATGCATGCTTGGTTTGATTGGAATCCGCTGTTGCTTTTCATGTTAAATTTCATGATGCTCTGTGTGTATGCTTGTGTTTAATTACCGCGTGGCACTCTGCCTTTACACTTGTTGAAAAGTTTTTAAAATTACGTTTTTAAGGGTAGTATGGGTTAGGGTGTTACAATAGTGGTATCAGAGCAGGTCGGTTCGTGTGAACCAATTAGGACTTTTCTTTTCCCCGTATGAGCATGTGTAGGGAACACTGTTAGTACTTTCTAACGTCTAGTTGTGATTCGTTCAGGAATCATGGCTGCTGCGAGAACGAATGCTCAGATTGCGGAGGCTTTGGCTGCACTTACCAACATTGTGGTTAGAGATCATCAACCTGGAAGAGAGGTAGAGATGAGGTTGGAAAGGTTCATGAAGCAGAAACCGCCAACATTTACCGGAGGTTACAACCCGGATGGAGCTCACAAGTGGCTGGAGGAACTTGAAATAATTTTTGAAGCAATGGATTGTTCCGAGGAAGGGAAGACAACCCTTGGGACATATGTGTTGCGCGAGGAAGCGAATGTGTGGTGGAAGAATGCTAAGTTGAGGCTAGGACCCGGTGGTATGGCTATACCATGGGCAATGTTTAAAAGAGAATTTTTGGTTAAGTATTTTCCTGTGGATGTGAAGAACAAGAAAGTGGTGGAATTCATGGAGTTGAAACAGGGAAATATGACGGTAGCTGATTATGCCGTCAAGTTTGAGACTTTGTGTGCGTTTAGCCCGCATTACAACACTATGGAAGCGGAGAACGACAAGTGTGTGAAGTTTGAAAGTGGTCTACGTCCAGACATCAAGCATATGATTGGATTTTCACAGATAAGGGATTTTGCGACCCTTGTGAACAAGAGTAGGATCTGTGATGAAGATGGTAGAGCTAAGGTGAACTACTACAAGGCTGCGAATGACCGAAAAGGGAAAGGACAAGAGCGCGGAAAACCTTATGACAACCGCGGTAAAGGGAATACCAGTGGTGGTAAGAAGCCGGTGAATGGAAGTTGTTACAACTGTGGAGAAAGGGGTCATATGTCTTATGATTGCCCGAAGAAGGGAGATAGGTGTAAGAATTGTGGAAAGCTGGGCCACAAGACCGAAGCTTGCAGAGTAAAGGTGGTGTGTTTCAATTGTGGTGAAGAAGGCCACAAGAGTCCGACTTGTAAGAAGCCCAAGAAGGTGATGGGCAAGGTGTTTGCTTTGAGTGGAGAGGATGCTAGCCTTGAGGACAATCTCATTAGAGGTACGTGTTTCATCTATGACACTCCTTTAATTGCGATTATAGATACGGGAGCGACGCATTCTTTTATTTCTTTGGATTGTGTGAAGCGTCTTAGTATTCCTTTAACGGATATGATGGGTAGGATGGAAATAGAAACTCCTGCTAATGGTTCAGTGATTACCCGACAAGTATGTCGTAACTGCCCCGTAACCATTTTTGGTAGGCACTTTGGTATGGATTTAGTGTGTATTCCACTTAGTGGTATGGATGTGATTTTTGGTATGAATTGGTTAATCTTCAACCGAATTCATATCAACTGTTGTGAGAAGGCCGTTGTTTTTCCGAAGCCGGAGGAGAACTTGCATTTGATGAGCGGGAAGGAAGTATCGGAAGCGTTGAAAGAACATGCCGAGATGTTCATGATGTTTGCATCATTGAAACTCGAAGGAGGAGTTAAGATAGAAGAGTTACCGATCGTTTGTGAATTCCCAGATGTGTTTCCGGATGATATATCTGACGTGCCTCCAAAGCGAGAGGTAGAGTTTTCTATCGACCTAGTACCTGGAACTAGTCCGATATCGATGGCGCCGTATCGAATGTCAGCGTCTGAGTTGAATGAATTGAAGAAGCAACTTGAAGAGCTGCTTGAGAAGAGGTTTGTTCGGCCGAGTGTTTCGCCATGGGGAGCGCCGGTATTGCTTGTGAAGAAGAAAGATGGAAGCATGAGATTATGTATAGACTATCGTCAGTTGAACAAAGTGACGATCAAGAATAAATATCCACTCCCGAGGATAGATGATTTGATGGATCAACTAGTTGGAGCTTGTGTGTTTAGTAAGATCGATTTGAGATCTGGATACCATCAGATTAGAGTGAAGACGGAAGACATACCTAAGACTGCATTTAGGACGAGGTATGGGCACTACGAGTATTCAGTTATGCCGTTTGGTGTGACCAATGCACCTGGAGTTTTCATGGAGTATATGAACCGAATTTTCCATTCATTTTTGGATAGATTCGTGGTGGTGTTCATCGACGACATTTTGATTTACTCAAAATCCGAGGAAGAGCACGAAGAGCACTTGAGGATTGTTTTGCAAATCTTGAAGGAGAAGAAGTTGTATGCCAAGTTGTCGAAGTGTGAATTTTGGATGAAAGAGGTGAGTTTCCTAGGGCATATAATTTCAAGTGGAGGAATCGCGGTAGATCCTGCGAAGGTTGACGCTGT
Organism: Trifolium pratense; assembly: GCF_020283565.1. Lineage (NCBI taxonomy): Eukaryota > Viridiplantae > Streptophyta > Magnoliopsida > Fabales > Fabaceae > Trifolium > Trifolium pratense. The sequence goes on from NC_060063.1 coordinate 4,914,414, forward strand.
GTCACAGTGGGGAACGCCGGAATCTGTTTCAGAGATTAGAAGTTTCCTTGGTTTAGCCGGTTATTATAGAAGATTCATCAAAGGTTTTTCGAAGTTGGCTTTACCGTTAACCAAGTTAACGAGGAAAGATCAAGCGTTTGTTTGGATGGTATTTGTGAGAAGAGTTTCCAAGAGCTCAAGAGAAGATTGACTACTGCACCTGTGTTGATTTTACCTGATGCCAAAGAGTCGTTCGTCGTGTATTGCGATGCTTCGAAGTTAGGACTTGGTGGAGTGCTTATGCAAGGGGGTAATGTGGTAGCATATGTTTCAAGACAACTTAAGGTTCACGAGAGGAACTATCCAACGCATGATTTGGAGTTAGCCGCAGTGGTGTTTGCTTTGAAAGTGTGGAGACACTACTTGTATGGATCGAGGTTTGAAGTGTTTAGTGATCACAAGAGTCTGAAGTACTTATTCGACCAGAAAGAGTTGAATATGAGGCAACGGAGATGGCTCGAATTCTTAAAGGACTACGATTTTGAATTGAGTTATCACCCTGGAAAAGCCAATGTAGTGGCCGATGCATTAAGTAGGAAAACTTTGCATATGTCATCATTGATGGTGAAAGAGTTAGAGTTGATTGAAGAGTTCCGAGACTTGAGTCTTGTGTGTGAGGTTACTTCTACAAGTGTGAAGCTTGGAATGTTAAGATTGACGAATCCTTTTCTTGAAGATATTAAAGAACGTCAGAAATCGGATAAGAAATTGATGGAGAAGATGGTACTCATCAATGAAGGCAAGGAGACCAATATCAAGATTGACGAGAGTGGAGTCATGAGATTTCACGGAAGAGTTTGTGTACCGGATGTACCCGAATTGAAGAGAATGATCATGGAAGAAGGTCACAGAAGTGGTTTGAGTATTCATCCTGGAGTAACCAAGATGTATCAGGATTTGAGGAAGTTGTTTTGGTGGCCGGGAATGAAGAGGCAAATTTCTGAATTTGTTTATTCATGCTTAACTTGTCAGAAATCGAAGATTGAGCATCAGAAGCCGTTTGGTTTGTTACAACCAATGTTTATACCCGAATGGAAATGGGATAGCATTGCAATGGATTTTGTAGGAGGTTTACCGAAGACCAAGAAAAGTAACGAGGTGATTTGGGTAGTGGTAGATCGTCTGACGAAGTGTGCTCACTTCATTGCTATCAGGAAAGGTACTTTGGTGCCTAAGTTGGCCGAGATTTATGTGGAGCAGATTGTGAGGCTACATGGTATTCCAACAAGTATTATTTCGGATAGAGATCCGAGATTTACTTCCAGATTTTGGGAAAGCTTGCAAGAAGCTTTAGGAACGAAGTTGAGGTTGAGTTCAGCTTATCATCCTCAGACAGATGGTCAGTCGGAGAGAACGATACAATCCTTAGAGGATTTGTTGAGGGCTTGTGTTTTGGAGCAAAACGTGAATTGGGATTCTTGTTTGCCGTTGGTAGAGTTTACATACAACAACAGTTACCATTCTAGTATCGGAATGGCACCGTTTGAGGCTTTGTATGGGAGAAGGTGTAGGACACCTCTGTGTTGGTATGAAACTGGAGAAGGTGCAATTCTTGGACCAGAGATTGTACAAGAAACAACAGAGAAGATTCGGATGATTCGTGAGAAGATGAAAGTGTCTCAGAGTCGACAGAAGAGTTATCATGATAAGAGGAGGAAGGACATTGAATTCCAAGAGGGGGATCATGTATTTCTACGAGTTACATCGACTACTGGAGTAGGACGTGCGTTGAAGTCAAGGAAGTTGACATCGAGGTTTATTGGACCGTTTGAGATTTTGAAGCGAGTTGGAAAAGTTGCATATAGGATTGCATTACCGCCATCATTGGCGAATTTGCACGATGTTTTCCATGTATCACAGTTGCGCAAGTATGTGTCTGATCCGACACACGTGATTGAATCGGACGATGTTCAAGTGAGGGATGACTTGACCATCGAGACTGTGCCTTTGAGAATCGAAGGAAGAGAAGTGAAGAGGTTGAGAAACAAAGAGATTGCATCCGTGAAAGTCGTGTGGGGAGGACCGGCTGGTGAGAATGCGACGTGGGAGTTGGAAAGCAAGATGAGAGATTCTTATCCCGATCTGTTTCTAGGTAATTTCGAGGGCGAAATTCTTTTAAGGGGGGTAGGATTGTAACGACCCGTTTTTCGTATTCGTATATTTTATTAAATGTTATTTTATTTATTAATTGGCTTTTATTATTTTAATGAGCGACGAATAATTATTTAGCCGAACGTAAGTTATTAGACGCGAGAACCTTTGTTTTGGGCTTATGGGCGTGAGAGGCATGGGCCTAAGCCATTTGGGCTTGGTTCATGACATGAGAAGTAGTATAAGTAGCAAGTCAAACATATGAATAGTATCATAAATTCATTTCTTTGAGTTTTGAGTGAGTAGAGCAAGAGCAAAACCATAGAGCTAAGCTAGGGTTTGATCAAGAGAGAAAGCTTGAGCAAGAGAAGGCTTGGATCATCACCAAACTTAAGGTAAGAGATTAGAATTCATGATTCTTGAGTGGTAAGGAGAGGGGAGATTGTCTATGTCTCCATTCCCGAACTCTCCCACTCAATTTCTTTTAGATTTTGATTAAGCTTTTGTATGTGAGTATGATGTTCTTCATCATCACTTTGTATGTGTTAATCACTAGTTTGATTTCATGAAAAATATGCATGTATTTGGATCATATTGAAAAGTTTATGAAAGTTGCTTAAAACTCAAGTAATTGCCATGATTTTGATTGTTAGAGGTATTTGGATGTTTGGAAGGGATGATTAATGTTCCTTGATACCATATATGTTTGGAATGGCTGTTTATATGAATTTATAACATGTTTGAATGAATTTTTGAGTTGATTTGAGGTTAAACCGCCTTAGAAACTCAAGAACAGATATTTTCTTTCTGGTGTAGTTCGCTAAGCGACCAGGAGTTCGCTGTAGCGAACAGGTTCGCTGGATCTCGCCGAAGCTCGCTATGAGCAGGTGATTCCCGGGTGAGGTTCGCTTAGGCTCGCTAAGCCTTCGCTCAGCGAATAGTTCGTTGAAGCTCGCCAATGCTCGCCATGAGCAGGTGACTTCCTGGTGAGGTTCGCCATGTCTCGCTAAGGCTTCGCTTAGCGAAGGCCTCTGTGACAGCAATTCTTGTTGATGTTTGTAAGTGTGATTAGGCACTTGGAACATGGTTTAAGAGTATTCTTACATGATTGTTGATACATGTTGATACTGTTAATGCTTATTGTTAATCGTTATATGAATGATAAACGTGTATGCAATAAGTTGTAGCTTAAAATGAGCAATGTTATGTTTTGGCATTAATGTGCAATGTTAAGTGAATGTGTTAGGATTTGTGTTCCCGCATTCATAAAAGTGTAGCTTCGAGCTAGAGAATATCATATGGTTGATATGTGTATGCATACATGCATTCATGATTGTATGTGAACATTGGAAACTTGGGTTCCAATAACGAAAATGGATTATGTGTCAATAATGAAGCCGAGGATCGGATTAGATGAATCCATGAGTCCGGAGCTGCTATCCAACAGGATATAAAACTGTTTTGGCTTATCCAAGGGAGATAAGATGGTTCGGTAAGTTCCGACATATCCAGCATGATATAAAACTGTTCTTGGTCCACCGTTGGTGTGACATCTTGGTACCACATGCATTTAGTTATGTCTAGGGATGGCATGACAGTGAATTAATTGGCATTAGATACCTTAGGGTAAATGCGCATATATTTGATAAATGGTACGTGACATTATTTGGTTGAATTGTGTTGAACTTTATTAATTGATAATCGTTTAGTGCGATGTTTTGGCGTGAGTTAGAATATGTATGATGTAGTTCGAAAGTGTAAGGTCTTTCTTATGCTCGTATGATATGCGATTATGTTTTCTAACTCTCTGCTTTGTGTTATTTGCTGGACCTTTGGGGGTTCAGATATTCAGGCTGAGGATTGTGCCGACGTTTAGACTGCTGTTCTAGCGTGGTGTTGAAGTACCTTTTGGTGAGGAGACTTAGCATAGATTACTCCTCTTAGTACTAGCTTTTGACTAGAGTTTGTAAATAGTGAATGCTCTGGTAATGTAACATCGAGTCGGGGTTTACGCTTGGATTTCATCGTATATCGGTGTTACCTTTTGTTATGCTAGTTCTTGTATAAGTGACATCCTTAGGGATGAATATGGCTTATGTATATATATATGTATATATATGCATGCTTGGTTTGATTGGAATCCGCTGTTGCTTTTCATGTTAAATTTCATGATGCTCTGTGTGTATGCTTGTGTTTAATTACCGCGTGGCACTCTGCCTTTACACTTGTTGAAAAGTTTTTAAAATTACGTTTTTAAAGGTAGTATGGGTTAGGGTGTTACACAACACTTGTCTATAAACAGAGCATAAGACATAAAACAATCAAAACAGTAAAGTAAATAACACACAAGAGTTGTTAACCCATTTCAGCCTAAAGCCTACTCTGGGGGATACCAATCCAGGAATGAAGTCCACTATCAGCAGTATTACTTCGAAGCTAAACTCACCCGTTTACAACTTCTCACTTAATCACTACCCAATGACACTTCTACCTAGGAACTCCTAGATATGAGACCCCGTCCCAATTCCCACCTTAACAACACAGACAGCGTTGTTATAAACTTCAACGATTACAAAATGTGGAGACACACTCCTATGAAACTAGGATTCACTCTTGCTTAAAAGCTTGCGAGCAAACCACACAACACAATAGAACAATCTCCGTACTTCAAAGCTTAGGAGAAGTTCACACTTACAACTCAATAACACTCAGGTCCTAAGCTTGCATCAATGAGACACAAGAAAGGCTCACAATTAACACTCTAAAATCCCTAAAACACACGCTTTGTAAGACACGATTTTAGATGCTTGAAACCATATTCAAGACAAAATTAGGGCTTCTAGAATTGCGGCAGCAGCTGATATATTTCTGAAAATAATAGTTCTATTTTTGAAACACAAAAATATATTTTCCAAAAATATAATTCCTTTAGAAAATATAACTAGGGTTTGGCTGCCTCCTGAAACACATTAAACACGTGCGCCTTTCTCTGTAAGAAACCTTGAAACAATTCTTCAATCAAATCTTCAAAAGATTGAGTAGAAAATAAAACCCGCTAGCTGGCGCGCACAGATACACAGACAGGTGTTGTTCCAAAGTGTACCAACATTTGTCACAACACTTGGGGTCAGCACATATGTCTCAACACTTGGCTAAAATATGTTTTTGCAAAATATAACGAACATACAAAAACCCAACAAAAATGATCTCGCATGTATGCACTTGCCCACATTTGCTTCAATTTATATGTTTTGAGGATCCACTTATCCTTTGATACACCATAAGTCTCAACAACCCTCTGCCACTCAGACTCAAACTTTTCTGGTGTATAGGTAGAATACATAAGTGTCTTAAAATCTTCTAAGAATTTTTTATCTTTTATATGCGCACAAGCATTTTTATGTAGATGCCATGAACAAATACGGTGTTTTGAATTTGGAAATACAACTCTAATAGCTTCCCTCATTGCTTTATCCGCATATGTAACAACTGCTTTTGGGTATTTATTATACATAGCCTTTGAAAACATATTTAAAACCCACTTATATGTTTCTGCTGTCTCATCGCAAATTAAAGCACATACAAAAATGGTTGTTTCTCCATGGTGGTTGTATCCACTAAAAATTACAAGTGGCTTGCCATATCTGTTCTTTTTATATGTGGTGTCAAATGCAACCACATCACCAAAGCATTCATAATCAAGCTTGCTGGTAGAATCTGCCCAAAAAATATTTTCTAACCGCCCATCATCTGTAAAGGTGAACTCTGAAAAGAAGTTTGAATCACCATCAGCTTTACCTTGAAAATAACTCAAAGTAGCGAAAGTATCCTCGTCTTCAATTCTAACCCTTCCTTGATGATCTGTGTAGTTATACAAGTCCTTTTTGATAAATCCAAGATCTTCATGACCTCCTTTCTGATCCATCAAAAAACCCAATATATGACATGTTCTAACACCTTGTGAATGCAAACCATTGACAACCTGTTTATCTGCTTCACTCAACTTACGATAATTAGGAATCAAGTGAACAAAATTTGCGGGAGTTAAGTCGTGGTTGTGAAAGGGCTGAAACATAGTAACCTTCCAAATCTTACGAATCATATCATAAGCCACTCGAAGTCTAGCAAGACAGCCAATTCTCATAGTTGGCCTATGTCTATCCTCATTCTTCCTATTTTTCCTTTCACTCTTACCCGCTTTATTGCAAAGTAATCGACGCGAAACAATTTCATTCTCATCATTATATTTCACATCATCCTTCCTTATGGCAAACCCTTGGGAACGTGCATACGCTTCATAAAAGTCTATAGCTTCTTGCTCTGTGCTAAATTCCATAGCTCTTATATCATCAACTATAATTTCACTTAAGCATTTCTGACCTTTACAATTCTCTTTCCCCAAGTCGTCTCTATCAGTACCAACGCCATCGCCACTGGTGAATTCTTCGCCTTCTATATCACTATCGAGATGCAACATTTCTTCACTATATGTCGACATTTTAACTTAAATTTACCTGGAAATAAAAGACAAGAGAAACCATTATTTCAGACCTATATCATATCAACTAATAATGATATTTTGCAGTTATGATTTCTCAAAAACCACATTGCTTGTAACAATATCAAATGAAACAGAACACTAAGAAATTGTTGTCATTCTAGCTGAATTTTCTGCATAGAAAAACTCTAGAAGTCCAATAAGTGTAAACATATTTGCAACACCACTAATAGCATATTGAAAACCTAACTAAAACACAGTCATTGGTATGTTTGTGGTGTTAAATGTGAGTGAACTAATACTATCATCGGCTTTACTTAAATATTTTTTTTACATAATCTCCTATAAGTCGTAGATAGCTTGTTTTTTTAATTGAAATTGTGAACCGGATTATTGTCATTGTTGGATTTTGTTCAGATTGCATAGTTTTGTAGCCACTAGCCATGTATGTTCTTTCGTCCTGTATTTATTATTTGCAGGGACCTTATTGATACTAAATTTGTAAGTTTTAATAGCATATTGAAAACCTAACTAAAACACAGTCATTGGTAAAAGCTATATACTATCTACCTTAATGCTTTTCAACAAAACCAGCTATTGCTTATAAGAAGAAAAAAAAAAAACCAGCTATTAACATTGATATGGCTGAGAGAACCAATCCAATTTCAATTCTTTGAAGGTATAATTTTTTTTTTTTTGAAACAACAATAATTTTATTAGATAAACTTCAACAAAACACAAGGAGTGTTTGAAGAAGCAAGGATACAATCCACTATAAAAGTGGTAACCGAACAAGCACAAAACAAGGCACTCACAGTGCAAAATTCGGGAACAAAACAAAGGCAAGAGTTGGGTTTTGTTTATTTTCTCAATTACCCACGGTGCAAAATTCGGTAACAAATCAAAGCACCAAACACAAAACTAACCTAAAACTAAAGGAAGTGAAAAACCCAAAAAAGCAAGAGATAGAGTAACTTACTTGTAAATGTTGTGGTAGAGATAGAAAGATTGGTTGATTTGTGTAGGATGCTAATTCGATGAACACAAGCTTGATTCGTAAGATGATGAAGTGAAATTCAACTTGTATGAAGCAAGAAAATGGGTATGGAGAAGAAGAATAGGAAACAAAGAAAAACCAGAGAAAGAAGATGGAGCGTGTTCTTTGTTCTCTAGGTGATAGAAACAATTTTTTTTTTTTGTGAAAAAAAAGAAAAGTGACACCAACAATTTTCTTGAAAAGATTGAGAGTCATTAATGCAATGTGGTCAATTGTGAAAATAACAAAAGTTTATAAACCAAATCTGTAAATTAAAAATAGAAATAAATAATACAGCTGGCTAATTTTAATTGGATCCACATCAGGTGAGCTCTTTACACACCTCTTTGTGAAGGTAATCAAGAAAAAACCGTTGAAGTTTTATAACCATTGTACATGGTCTAAGCTAACTTATAACTTATAGTTTTTAGCTTATAAGTTCTGTTTGGTAATAATTTTTAAAAAAGAGATTATAGCTTATTTTACTAGTTTATATATAGCTTATTTTCAAACGTTATTTCAAGTAGCTTATGAGCTTATAGCTTATTATCTTTTCTTCCAATTTTACCCCTATCATCTTACTTAAAAAAAAATTAAATATTAACTTTTAATGTCAGTCACACTTATAAGCTAGTTCAACCGTTAATTTTATCGAATATTACAAATTCAATAAGCTAACTTATTCACTATAAGCTAAAAGCTAGCTTATAAACTATCACATGAATCTGATAGAGAAAAACATGTCGGTCTAGTGCACAAAGGAGGTGAAGAACTTTTGTAAAGAAAGGGTCGCATAGAAGCTGAAACACTAAATATATTGTTGACAAGACAACCTCGACAAGAAGAAAAGGAATATGCATTTGACGAGAAATTTTTAAGCTACAATAGAAACTGTAACGCTCAACATGGATAGCAATGGGGGTTCCAATATTGAAATGGAAACCTTTAATAAACTGACTTCGAAAATAATCTAATAAGATTACCACAAAATGAAAGACCGTCAATAGAAATATGAGATCCGTCAATATGAAGCTCAGTTTTTTTCTTCCCAAAATAAATAAGTGTAGGCTTAAGAAGATCATGACAAATAAGTGAATCAAGCCATTGATCTAGAAATCAATATGTGAGTATAATTTCATTTCCCTTAAAAATAAGAAAGTTACAATCTTTTCAAAGACTCCATATGGCATGGTATTTTGAAAGGATACAGAGGATTCTTGGTGTTGCAGACATCCAAGTGGTTTCTTCTCAGTTAAGTCGGCTTATTTAGCTCTCTGTCATTTCACAATTGATGAGATGTTAATCTCTGAAGAGGAATCACGCTTTCCAAAAGTATGAAAAACTTGGGCCCCTCAAAATTGGGAGTCTTTTGTTGGCAGCTTCTTCATGATAGGTTGCCGACTCGTCATAATCTCTGGCGGCAAAATAGATTACGGTGGATGTTAATTTTGCAAACTATTGTGTGGACTATCTAGAACTCGCGAAATGATGTTTGCTTTTCAGAAGGAACATTTTCTACTAAGTGTCTCGTCAATATGGTGAAAGTTTTATCTTGTAAATGGTTTCTAGGTAAAAATCCTGGCACCCCCGTTCCTTTTACAAGTGGAGTATGCAACCTATTTTTGTATGAACCGTTAGAGTTTGATGGGATGTGAAGTTGAGTCTCTTGAGATCTGGTTGGTTGTTGGCCTCTTGTATCTGTCTTTCTTTGTGGTTGATCTTTGTCTCCCTCTTTGAGGGGTTTCTGATCTTCCTGTGTCGAGAGGTTAGAGGTGTTTGATTTTTTGGGTTGGTGTGTTTTTGACTTTGTATGTGAAGTGTACTAATTATAGTACTTTTTTTTGTTGTACTATTTTCGTATTTATTAATATAATATTATTTTTCCATTAAAAAAAAAAGAAAACCTTTTTTTTTGTGCTTTTAATAATATTTTGTGCTTTGTTGTTTTAAACCTTTAGACACAATATAGTTTTAAACCTTACGGACAATTCTCTATATTGAATTGTTGTACTATTTTCGTATTTATTAATATAATATTATTTTTCCATTAAAAAAAAAAGAAAACCTTTTTTTTTGTGCTTTTAATAATATTTTGTGCTTTGTTGTTTTAAACCTTTAGACACAATATAGTTTTAAACCTTACGGACAATTCTCTATATTGAATATCTCGAGGAGATTTTTAACTAAGTGATTGTGATTAATTAACTTTACTAAATAATATATCATTTAAGAGAATCTGCGTAAGACTTTTGTCATATGAATTATACTACTACAAAGTGTACTTGTCCTTAATTTAAATTTGTATCCACTATTATTGTAAAACTTTTTATATAATACAACTCCATAAATATATCTAGCTAATAAGATATGATTTAACACATGTGTAAAAAAATGTTATAAGCAATCTATAAAAACTTGACATTATAAAAACAATTGATACATTCTCTCATATGTATGATCATCATATGACACCTTCCATTACTGATTAAAAGGGAAATTAGGAGTTTATGAGTAAAACTTGTAGGTGTTAGCTTTAATTATGATTGTCCTCAATCCACCAATAGGTGATAAAATCATTAAACACAGGCCAAGCACAATGCATACCTGTAATAAGTGAAACAAAATATATTAAATTTTGTCTTAAAAAAATGATAAATTATAAAAAAGAATTTAACAAAAACCAAATATACATACCCAATTAGTCCACCATGACAAGCCGAATTTCCTTGGTTTGTAGATTGAAAGCCACATGATGCATGGAAGCTGAAAATACAATAAAATGGATAAGTAACCAAAATTATAATAATATTACTATTTAGATTGAAATTTCCAATTGTTGATGGCTTACAAAGTATGTTGTTGGAGCAAATGCAAACCCTCCGAAAAATCCTAGAAGTCCATCGAAAAAAGGGAATGTAATAGCGATGAACATTGTGAATGCTGGAAATGAAAAAAAATAATGTCATTGTATAGAATCGCATGAAAAATATTTGAAAGTTAGACACAATATATATTTTTTTAATTACAAAGAGCTTAATTAATTACTTACCGACATACACATTACGCACAATAAATCGAAGCATTGTACTTGGTTCAAATTTCAATTTCTTCACCATTACCGTTTCAATCATGTCAAACACCGGCATTGCATATATCTATATATACCAATAATCACAATGTTAAATTAAGATATTTAAGTTTACTTCAAAATATACAAAAAAAATTAGGATATCAAATTACTAGTAACATAAACATTACATAAGTCTAAAAAACAATACCCCTCTTTCCATGAATATAAGCCATTCATTTTTGAAAGAAAAAATTGTCCTAAATGTAAATATTATTTCGAACTACTAGATATATTTATTACTCTCTATGTCCCTACAAACTAGGGATTTGGATTCTCTAAATTTGTTTTCCCTAAATTTACCTACATTCAAGTAAAAATGAACTAAAAGAGAGAAATTATTATAGATCTAGGTGCATTTATGTATGTTGAAAAGACCAAAATACCCTAGAGTTTTGCCTAAATGTAGGAAATTTAGGAAACTATGACTTTAGAGAATCCAAATCCCAATAATAGTAACATTTGCAATAAATGTTTGCCTAAAAAGAAATGTCATTTTTTTTTTAGTTTTTAACCCTCTAGTTCTCGGGGGAAATGTGCCCCAGTAATCAGAATTTGGGCACGAGATAAATAAGGTCTGGCCAAACATTGTTCCCATCAGGAATCGAATTCAAGTTTTTCTGAAACGATTCGTCCTAGGAGAGTTCATTGTGTTGGTGAACATAAGTTTCTTAAAGACGGCAAAATATATTTTACCTAATTATTAGTAATAACATAAGTTTTTTCCATAAGTTTAAATAATAATAGATATTGAATTTTACCTGGTAGCTTCCAATTACATGAATAACAACAAACATATTAGCCATTGCAATAAGCCATTTTGGTTTCTCTAAAGAGATGAGGATATCAGCATTGACCTCATTTCCAAACATCCAATAACCAATAAGAGCAACAGGAAAGTAACACAAAGCAACAACAATGTATGCAACAACAACTCCTCTCCACATAGGAACTTTGGATGGTTTTTCAGGTGTTGATGGAATTGTTGCTTGGATTTCTAACACTACATTGTGTCCAGCATATGCAAAAGCAACAGTGCCAAGTGCATTAAAGAAATCAAATACTGTTCCTGCAGTACTATGTGACTTGTATCCATATTGTACATGTTTTTGTTTTCCTTTATCTATACTTGCTGCCCAAGAAATTGTAGAGTAACTGTAGGAAATGAAAACATCAAAGTTTAATTAACATGTTTTTCTAGTGTGTTTTATGGATTTGGATTCACTACTATCGTAATTCTGATTATCGTTGACTTAAATGAAGATCAGAAGGCTCATATTTGATACTTGATTTCTAAATAGAGTATTTGATTTGGGCTATCTTAATCTATTAGTCAAAACTTGTTGATTGCAATGTCTATATGGTTTGGAAAATGCCAGCATCATGAAAGATTAAAGTAATAAGTTGTTGAGTATGTTTGATAGATTTGGATTCTCTATTGTCGTAATTCTAGGTCATTCTGACCTTGTCTGTTAGATAAAGATAAGATGACTCACATTTCAAGTAGTATATCAAGTTTTTTCTTAAAAAAGATTGCATACAGGTTGTACGATCTTTATCTACTATCGAGATCTATTGACTACAACATATGCAAAATTTGTAAAATGAAAAGTATTTCTAGTTGGGTTTCATAGTGTTTTTCTCATTCACTAAGCAAAATATGATAACTATCAACAAAATTTAAAATAACACCAAAAATTAGAAAATAGGAAAAAAAATTGGTCACTAAATTTTGTGTCTCTAACACATAGCAATAAAATTAGAGGCTAAATTCTCTTCTTTTTTTTCCTAATTTTTTTTCGCTATTTCAACTTTTTATAGTAGAATTTTGATTTTGATTTCTTGCTGTAATATAGCAGGACTCAGTAGCACTGTTTACACTGGAAAATGGTAAACCAGCGCTAGTTTAAGTATTTAAACTTGCGAGATCAACTAGTAAATCTCAGGACAATTTTATGCCCAACAAGCACACAATAACTAATCCTAGCCGTTCAATCTTAAATGAATGGCCGAGATTGTTTATAGTTGTGTTTTTGACTATGTAATTGAAACTGTTTGATTTAAAATCAACGGTTGAGATTACTTACTACATCAAACTGTGTTAAATAACTACAGTAGCTAATCCAGGTCCGTACGTAGAATTCTGATTGATTGTAAAATATTTTCAAGAATAGGAAAAATGACTTACCTAAAAGACATAACTGCTGCAGCCAAGGAAACACCAGAAATTGAGTTGAAATCAGGGAGATGAGACAACACAAAATGAACAGAAGCAAATATCATAATGAAATAAGTTAATTTGATCTTTTTGCAATCTGAACAAACTGTATCATGGAACTTTTGCAATGATGTTCCTCCAGTAACCATATAAACAATGTTAACTGCAACTTCTACAACAAGTTGTTGAGGCACCACAATATAAAGACCTAGTTTTTTACCAAATGCATGTTGACCCAATTCATGGTATCTATCAAAACGTTTTCCTGGAACCATTTCATGCATCTCAACCATTTGCCATAATGTGTATAATGTGATGATCCATGACAGGATAAGTATGGTTACACCTGGACCCCTGTAAAATAAATTGTGATCTTCAATTAAATAAATTGGCATTTGAAACATATTCTATGTGTCTTTGTCTCATTTGAAATATTTTTTTCTCAAATTATTTGTCATTTTATAACAGTACAATATTATCAAACTTTTTGCAATGCTATCTTTCCAAATTGCACTTTTGATTCTTTAATTTTCACAAATTTATGATTTTGGCCCTTAGTTTTAATAATAGCATTTTGGTCCCCAACTTTTTGTCCCCTTTTGGAAAAGGTTAACCCCCATTGATTTTGACGAAGCCAACACACACGTGAACAGTAACTCAATGTCATGTCACCATGTCATGTGAGTCACTGTTTACATGCACGTTGACTTGCTGATGTTCGATAATTGTTAGAGATTTTTTTTAAAAAAAGATATGATGAACACATATGAAATATACCATCCAAGTTGTGACATAGCATGGGGAAGACCAAGAACACCAGCTCCAACCATGGCTGTGACATTGTGAAAAGCTGAATACCACCATTTTGCATTCCTTTTAGAAGTAATTGGAAGCCATTCATCAATTCTCTTGTCCCTCTCTGATTTTTCTTCAATCTATTTTGTCAATAACAAAAAAAAAACAAAAACTCAAATTAACACACACTAGAGTTTATGACAATTTATATGTCAAACTTGAATTTTAAATTTTTTGGTCAGTCTCACTCGAGGTAGTCTATTGCCTCTCTGATTAGTTTAAAATTACTTTCAATTTTTTATTTTAAACAATGTTTTTTAGAATTTATTGAATAATAGATGTATCTGATCTATATTATTGATTAGATATGTTAATTATTCGTTATATTTAAAAAGTGAATTTTTATTTATAATAAAAAGAATGGAGTAGTTTTCTGACATACCAAGTCTTTGTTGGACTAGACTTAATTACATACTTACATTATACTTTGCTAATATTTACATTATACTTTAAGATAGGGGTAATAAAAAAGAAATAACTTGAGTAATTTAATTGTATAAAAAACTTTGAGTAGTTTAGAAAGGAAATTGGCCTATTTTTTAATTTTATTTTTTACATAAAAAGGAATGTTACACACCTCACAACTTAAATAATGAATAAATAAAATGTGTATATGTAAGGTGTTTATTATCATTCCATATGTAATTACAAGCTTAAATATAAATATATTAAGATTAAGATAGGAGTAGCTTGTAAAAGTGCTTATCTTAACTGGAGCTTGACATTTTGACTTTTAAAATATTTCTGAGTCTTCAATAGAAATATGACTTTGACTAATTAGACAATTTGCTTTGTAATTTTCTCACGATATGTACACGCACGTAACATTACTTTTCTTAATATCTACTCCCTCGTATTATTTAAGTTTCAAAAGGTAGTTAGCGTTGTACGTACAAAATTGATAGAGACATCACATTATATACGTAAGAGGAGATTTTAACTCCGGACATTACACTTTCAATTTAAAGTGAAATTCTAATCACAAAATGTCATACAAAAAAAAATGTCGCTAGAACTTAACTGAACAAAATTAATAGCACTTCATCAATTTTGGTTGGTTAGAGTTTTGTTTAAAAAAAAATCTTGTGAGCTTAGTTGGTAGGACATTGAATTATATATGTAGAGTGCCGGAGTTTGAACCCCGATCATTTCACTTATTCACCTTAATGGTGAAATTTCTAACCACTAAAATAGTTGAAAAAAAAGAGTTTTGTTAAAAAAATTAATTATTAACTAAAAAATCAAACTAAACTAATTTAGTATACCACTAGTTTCTTCCATTATAAGGCAAATGTGATGAAGAAAAAGTGTATGGCGCATGAGATATTTATTAGTTGAATTTTCTGTTTTGAGGAAAAGTAAAACGTATAACGTGGCCTATATGATGTATATCATATTTTGTTTATATTTTATTTTAATTGGTTATTTATTTTGGTGGTTTTTCTCTCATAGATTAAGTGTCAAACACCGCTTAAACACATATCTATGAGGTTTCTGGTAGAAGTGTTCAGCTTAATATTACCAGCGCTATATCTTGGGTGCGCGATATCATGGGATTGTCTAGCACAGAGACCCCATACTGAGTTACAGCAGCTGGCGGAAGCATGTCTAACAATTTCGACATTCTCAATTGAACTAGGTCCAATGAACTTTTTTTCCCAATGATTTTGCTTACTTATCTTATGTAATTTGTTTCCTGGTTTTCACTAACGACAAAACTTACAAACTAAATGCTGAAAAATAAATAACTGTGAGTTCAAACCCACACCTCAACATATCAAATGTTGGAACAGGATTTCCTGCATTAATTTTTTCACGCAGTTTCACGCTGTGTTAAATCAGGACCGTCCGATCTAATCTGAATGGTTCAGATTAATTTGGACTGATTTTGTATAGATGCAATATGAACCGACCGATCTGAAATGGACGGATGAGATCTAAAACAGCGTGTAACTTTGTGATTTTCAACTGCATGGCATCTTGATCCAATATGTTGATGTAACTTTTTACTATACGAGTTATACCGGAACATTAAACTCCTATTTTAATCTTACCATAATAGATTATGTACGCTAAATTAAACTCATACTTCCAATAAAACAGTATGATATGTTATAAATATCTACCAAAACAACAAAATAAAAACAAGAGAAGCAAACAAATTAAAGAGTTATAAGATTAAGATATATAAGATATGTTATACATAAGAGATACTCAAATGATTATTAAGAGAAACTTACAGCTCTCTGGTGATCAGGACTAGGCTTGTGATGACCATTTAATGATTGAGTTTCCAAACTTGCCATAATTGCAAAAAATATTTTGCTAGAAAACAGAAGAAGAGAGCACACAAAACAGAGAAAAAAGTTTTGGTTTGGTTAGGAAATAGAAACCAATTAATTATATGGTGACTCTCTCATGTAATCTAAATGAACATAATATAATGTGTATTTATAAGAACATGGTATCTCATGCCACGTTGAATCACTCATAGTCATAGTAGTACTTGTTTATTTGATAGAATAGTCAAGGATCTTATTAAATTATAAATTAGAATATAGAATAATTTGTATCATTGTACAGCAATTTCTAATTTTGTATAGTTTTCTACAAGTCCAATGTGCTGAATTTGGTCATTTCTAAGTTTACTTCCGAGATTCCACATTATTTTGTAGATTAATCTCTTGAAATTAACATCCGTTTAAGTAGAACTACTTAGATTAATATCTATAAATTGCCGTTCAAAAAAAAAAAAGTTAATTTTTATAAATTGTGTAGATTTTTTTTGTGTCATTTAGCCTAACGGCTAGAAATTCCACATATAAAGGGTTCGAACCCCGATCCTCTACATATATAATATAATGTTTTTGACAACTGAGCTAAGCTCACGGGACTACATACATTTTTTCTTCACTAAAGTATTCTATACTCATAATTGGATAGATTAATCTCTTCGGATAATTGTTAATATTTCACCAATTTTGGAGCCCATATTCATACGGAATTTCTTATCTCAATTTGGAAAGACCGACATCCTGGTTGGGTCGACTCAATGCATGTTGAGTAGTCTATTTTGAAAGTTTTATGAGTGTATTTGATCTATTAAAAATAAAAAAAAAACAACACAATTTCAGGTGTAAAATTGTGTTGAAATTGAACAAATTGAGAAGCAAGAATTGGACAAAAACTAAAATTTGCATTTCTCCAAATATAAGTTATTTAAAATATTAAAATAATCTTTTGTCCACCAAACATCGTATAAGAAATTTTTTTTAATATTTTAAAACTTTGTTATGTCATATCGTATAAGAAAAAAGTTTTTCAATATTTTAAAACTTTGTTATGTCATATGTGTTATATTATCCATGTTGTTTTGTTTAATACCTACAGAGATGGTTGAAACAGATTTGAATTACACGCATTCAGAAAGCATGTAGTTATGCAGTCAGTATTTGTCCAATTGACACCTCGGAAGGAATCAATGTCGGACTTATTGGATCCTTGGCAATTCACGCAAGGATTGGTCGTTGGGGATCTATAGAAAATCCATTTTATGAAATTTAAGAGGTTTCTTCCTCTTAACCACTGTAACCTTCATTAGCAGATTCATTAACTGTCTGATTGAGATCGGTTGATCTAAATTATTTCTCAAAATTTTATATTAAATAGAGATAAAAGACTATCTTAAGATCTGAATCAACCAATCTTAATCAGGCGGACATAAGGGGTCTGTTTGTTTCAGATTCTTCACCAAAAAAATGTATTCTTTCCAAAAAAAAATCTAATTTTTTATCTTACTTGTGTTTGTTTCAGATTTTTTCAAAAAAAATCATTTTTTTCATCAAAATGATAATCTATTTTCAATAGCTTTTATGGACAAAACTTACATGCATTTCCATACATGCATTTCTTACTTTTCCACTCACAAAGAGGTGGTTATTTGTGTTTTTTCATTTTGAAAAAATAAAAGAAAATTATTTTTTAATAAAAAAAACTACCTCTTTGTGAGAGGAAAAATAAGAAATGCATGTATGAAAATGCATGTAAGTTTTGTCCTTTATCAAAATCCATTTTTTTATGCTCATCATCCATCACCATCTTAAAAAAAATAGATTTTTATGATCGTAATCAAACGGAAAATAGCTTTAGATTTTTTTCAATAAAATCTATTTTCTTGAAAATGATTTTTTTTCAAAAATAATCATTTCTTTTTAAATCTCAAATAAACAGCCCAAGATATGATTCATTCCCGTTTGAAACTAAATAAAAAAAATGTGGTTAGACGCGTGGAGAATGAAAGTCAAAGAAAAAGAGTTCTTAGACGTGACGTACATGAATAATGAAATTGTACTTAAATAAATGAATATTTTTATTGAAATTTCAAAGGGAAAACAAATCATTGACTTTGAAATTTAATTTAGTACTATGTTTTTGAGTATCTATTTTCTTCGTCGTGGTCGAAATTTCATGGAAATAATTCAACAATTTTGCATCCAATTAGCATTTGCCAACAGCAACATTATTGTAATAGTTTTATTATGCATTTGAGGTATCATTGAGGGAATGAATAATGTGACGACTTAATTATTTAAAGAACTTGGACACATGGAGGAATTGAGAAGAGAAGACACAAAGAAGATGCTCAAGTTATAAACAAATATTTGTCAAATGAATGATCTAATTTTATATTTCATTTCGTCTTAAATATAAAAGAAAGTTAAGATAAATTTTATATATGAGATGTTTCGATTTTTGAATCTTGTTAATATTTTGGAGCGATATAAATATAAATATTTTTGTAAGTGTAGAGTTTAAGTCTATAGGTTGACAACGTTCATTTAATCTAAATATTTTCGATTAGCAAAAATAAAAATAAAAAATTGAGTCGATAAAAAGTAATTTCACATTTATTAGTTAATCTTATTGATTTCGTAAAAAAATATTAGTGTATTGTCAACAGTGTCATTTACATTAACCGTTTATTAGAATAAAAGAGTCTTTGTCCACAAATCCTAGTCGAAATGTCCAAATTTTTAGTGTTGGACGTCATGTTCGGAATTCGAACCCAAATTCCTCAACTTTGTATGTGTGAATTTTCAATGGTTTTGCCAATTCGCCTATCAACAAAAAAAAATCTTTTAAACAATAAAAACTAATGATAACTTAGAGTCCGGTGTTTGAGAGTGGAGAGAGCGAGTCAAAGAAAAACTATTTGATTGTTTGTTTGAAACATGTCACACGTCCATATAATTAATTGGCTAAATGAGGATAGCCTAAACTGAGGGAACATGAACTTCCAAAATTCACCCAAAAAAAATGCACATAAAATAGTGAACAATTCATTTATACTTTTTGAAAATCTTTTTCACTTTTGTTTGGCCGATTCATGATAAGATTTGTTTTTTGTCATCACAATTCGTTTTGTGATGATTAACATTATGTTTTTTCAATTAAAAAAAAAAGCCCGAAAAGAAAATTCCACCCAAATTAACGTGATATATATACTTGATCCAAATGCTAACCCATATTTGACTAATCAAAATAATACACCAAAAACCATAATACTCAATTCAACCAAAAGAGCTAATTAGTATGTGATTAAGATTCAAAAAGTTTGATAATCGCTGTATATAATTGAAAACTTAAAAAGGTGATTGTTCATTGAATATTGAGAATCATGCTCAGAGGATTTTGGGTGTAATTTTTTTTAAGCAAAATGAATCACATTTTATCCTTCAAACTATAATCTATAAAGTACCACAATTTAATGATATAAATAAATAAAAATACAGAGATCGGGGGACATTAAACCTAACCAAGCTACAACCCAAATGAGAATACATCGTGATCAAACAAAGCCAGATCGAACAAACCTAATCAATCATAGCAATACAACACTCATCACGAGGGCAATCCAGCGAAACCGCGTACGGGCGCGAAACCAAGTTACAAAAAGATGAAGAGTGAGAGCATCACCAAGATAAAAAAGATTCAAAGCTTAGTGAATGGATCAACCGCCAACACGGAACCAGATCTACGTGCCAACAAAATAATCCGAACAGTCATAGAGACATCATTTGGATAATTATAGAGATTATCTGTACATAATTATAGAGATTAATTAATGTTTTGAGTTTTGCGAAACTCAATTGGATAATAAACTCTCTCTAATAGTTTAGTTTTGCTACGCTCAAGTCAGAGATCGAGCCCATAATATGTGATAAAGAAGATATTTGTGCCATCTCATTTAACCACTTTTCTAACTTAGACCCTAGTTAGGTCTAAGTTAGCAAGGTGCACCTTTTCAATTGGACCAAAATACCCATTCTTTTTAATTAATTAACCAAAATACCCATGAATAGACGCAGATCCAGTGTCGCGCGCGTACTGAAGGACCATGGTTACAGACCGTTGATTTCCATCAGACAGCCAAGATCTGATCTCATCAAGACTGTCTGATCAATCCGACAGCCCAGATCATCCTGATCCATCAGATTCCAGCGCGTGCGCCACACTGGATTACACCCTGGAGAGAGAAAAATTTGCTTTTTAAAAGTAGGACACGTGTCACACAATGGTTGGCTGGACGTGATTTTTGTTCATTTAATACTTTGAACTCAATTATTTCGTTGTAAATTAATTTTTTATTTTTTTATTTTTATACCAAAATTCATAATTTTTTTTTTCTACAAATAGAGACTTGGTTCGTTTGATTTGGACACCGAAAAAAAAATGCAATTTTTCACTACCTTAATCTCATTTTTTGTCTACTAAATACGTTACTTGTGTGTTGTAATTTAACACGCACCACTCAACCAACTCACTGAAACCATTATACCAGGAAAATAGTAGATAATATTCTGGAACTTTTGGTATATTTTATGAAATTTTTGGAGACCTGAAACTATTTTTAGTTAATTAAATGAGATAAAACGGTAATTAAAAACTAATGTTTGCTTCTGAAACCATTTTACTGGTAGAATGGTTGCACATAGTTGTATTCTGAAACCATTTTACTGGTAGAATGGTTTCAATGAGTAATTTATTAATTGTGTTTGCTTCTGAAACCATTTATCTAGTACAATGGTTTCAGAGAGTTGTAATCTGAAACCATTTTGCTGGTAGAATGGTTTCAGTAAGTTGATTATTAGTTATTTGCTTCTGAAACCATTTAGCTTGTAGAATGGTTGCACATAGTTGTACTCTGAAACTATTTTACTGGTAGAATGGTTTCAGTGAGTAATTTATTAATTGTGTTTGCTTCTGAAACCATTTTGCTGGTAGAATGGTTTCAGTAAGTTGATTCTTAGTTATTTGCTTCTGAAACCATTTAGCTGGTAGAATGGTTTCAGAGATTTGTACTCTGAAACCATTTTCCTGGTAGAATGGTTTCAGTGAGTTGATGTAAGGTAGTGAAAAATGAGATTAAGGTAGTGAAAAATTGGGTTTTTTTTTCTGTGTCCAAATCAAACGAACCAAGTCTCTATTTGTAGAGAAAAAAAAATTATGAATTTCGGTATAAAAATAAAAAATAAAAAATTAATTTACAACGAAATAATTGAGTTCAAAGTATTAAATGGAAAAAAATCACGCCCAGCCAATCAGACAGCGACACGTGTCCTGCTTTTAAAAAGTAGATTCTTCTCTCTCCAGGGTGTAATCCAGTGTGGTGCATGCGCTGGAATCTGATGGATTCGGATGATCTGGGCTGTCTGATTGATCGGACAGTCTTGATGAGATCAGAGCTTGGCTGTCTGATGGAAATCAACGGCCTGTAACCATGGTCCTGCGGTACGCGCGCGACACTGGATCCGCGTCCATTGATGGTAATTTGGTTTATTAATTAAAAAGAATGGGTATTTTGGTCCAACTGAAAAGGTGCACCTTGCTAACTTAGACCCAACTGGGTCTAAGTTAGCAGCCCCCTATATATATATATATATATATAGGGTCTTGCTAATACACACCCACTCACTTTTGTGAAGGTGTGCATTAGCATGATACACCTTTTTAATTTGACATTAAATGCCCTTGCTTTTATTTTAAGGAGAATGTTAACTTGTGCCCTTAAGGCACATGTTAAGGAAGCAAAAATAGAAATTATTAAATGCTAATTTGTGCATTTTGACTTTTGAAGCATTAAATTTCTTATATCATTAAATGTTGAATTTCTATTTTGGTATATCTTAACATGTGCCCTAAGGGCACATGTTAACAAGACCCTTATTTTAAAATAAGTGAAGAGCAAAGGGCTTGATTGTAATTGACATTTAATTCTACAATTAAAAATTCTCTTAATTAAATTCATTTTTCCTCTTCTCACTGCTGCTGCATCTGGATGGATTTTCCAACGTCCTCGCCAAAATCCAATTATCTGCATTTGGATTCTTCTCACCAAAATCCAACGTCCTCCAACCTTTTTTAAGTCTTCATCGTCTTCTTGAGAAGCTAGTTTTTAATGAAATAAGTTGATTAATCATTTAAATGTTTTTGTTGAATAAAATAAAATAAATTGATGATTAAAATGTTAAAGAGCCACTTCCATTCCATGGACAAGCTCTTCTTCTTTCTCTTCACCGTACTAGCAAGATTGGTTGGAAGCAAAGTTACTTTAAGCAACAAAAAAAAAAAATTCAGAATTGGAGAGGTGAGGTTTTTGTGACCAATTAAAAATGAGGGTGTATCATGCTAATACACACCTTCACAAAAGTGAGTGGGTGTGTATTAGCAAGACCCATATATATATATATATATATATATATATATATATATATATATAGGGGAACTTTCAAATAAGAGTAGTTTTAAAATGAGAGATGAAAGGAATAAATAATAACCATCAGATTAAATTGTAAGGTGCCGATTAAAATCAAATATCTTTATATTACCTGACCAAAACAAAAAGACTTATGTTCTTTGACGAGAAGAAGCTGACAAATATAGTTCTAGTCAACAACACTCAAGCTCAAGGTATAGCCAACCATATCCTCCTTCCATAATTGACATTTCTGTTATATTTGTTGCTTGAGACGATTTTGTACATACAAATCATGCTTTATTTTTAGTAATTGACTTATGTTGCCTCAGACGCTCCTTCCATAATTCACATTTGTTGTTTTATTTTTCACCACTGAACCGTCTAATGTGATTTGGAGGTCAGTTTTAGTATCAAGTGATTCCAGCCCCCTCCCGATCGTAGTTGTGGGGATTGAACAGTGGTCCTCCCTACTAAGTCAAAGGTTTGATCCTTAAAACTGTTAGAAATAATATAAAACCATTGATGTGGCTCTCTCCTAATTTAAGCTTTTGGGATAATCGATATATTTGACATGGTATCAGAGCATCTATGACTAAGTGGTCTAGAGTTCGATTCTCGTTCCCCTCACTTTCTAATTAAAAAGTGGAATTTAAGCATATGGTAGGTGGACCTATGTATTATCCACGCTTCAAGCCCAAGTGAGCTCTTGCATGGGGGCGTGTTAGAAATAATATAAAATCATCGATGTGCTCGGTCGACAAAACTAGAGAAGTAAAATTAGGAAGAAAATAAAAAAAATCTTATACTAAGTTGATCATGAGGGAGATTTATACCAAACTTGACCAAAGCATGAGTCATGTATGAATTTTTTCATAAAAAGAAAAAGAAAAAACTACAGTATATAGAGTATGTTGTTTAAGGATAACCTTAATTACGATCAGCCAAAGTTTTACTGGGATGACAAATATTGCAACCATTAAACATAAGAGACACCACAGTCACACAATCAAATACAATCTCAACACTCATGAAGTTTTGGTCTTTAGACGCAAATTTACAAAGAAAAACTTATTTCAAATTCGGCACTACATTACCACACGCTCTTAAAATCTTAGATTGAGTCTAATTCAAATCCTATAAAATCGATATATAAGATGAAAATTATCTCTACTTATAACTATACATTCTGATAGAGGGCTAGAACTATCCTAAGGAAAACATAAAGAAAACATAAATAAAAGACAATTAAAATAAAGATAAAGATAAATTTGATTTCATTCATTAGGTTAAAAATACAGAGACCGGGGACATTAAACCTAACCAAGCTGCAACCCAAATAGGAATACATCGTGATCAAACAAAGCCAGATCGAACAAACCTAATCAATCATAGCAATACAACACTCATCACGAGGACAATCCAGCGAACCCGCGTACGGGCGTGAAACCAAGTTACAAAAACAAAGATGAAGAGTGAGAGCATCACCAAGATAAAAAAGGTTCAAAGCTTAGCGAATGGATCAACTGCCAACACGGAACCAGATCCACGTGCCAACAACCCCCTGAGCAAGCATCAGGCATAACAGCTCATTCGAACAAAATAATCCGAACAGTCACAGAGACATCACTTGGATAATTATAGAGATTATTTGCGCATAATTATAGAGATTAATTAATGTTTCGAGTTTTGCGAAACTCAATTGGATAATAAACTCTCTCTAATAGTTTAGTTTTGCTACGCTCAAGTCAGAGATCGAGCCCATAAATATGTGATAAAGAAGATATTTGTGCCATCTCATTTAACCACTTTTGTGAATGCCATGTGATTAATTTTAAATAATAATATATATATATATATATATATATATATATATATATATATATATATATATATATATATATATATATATATATATATATATATATATAGGGGATAAATCAAATTACACCGGTGTAACATTTGAGTAATGTTACACCGCTCAATAACGCTCAACGAATACAAATTTTACAAAATACACCGTTGGATTGATAGTTTATATCATTTAGATCATTCATGTTCAATTTTACAAAAATCTAAAATCGTTTGATATGTTATTGAGATTGATCAAGCTTAACGGTATTCAATAAAAACACATAAAACGTTAATATTGATCAGTCTCAATAACATATCAAACGATTTTAGATTTTTGTAAAATTGAACATGGATGATCTAAATGATATAAACTTTCAATCCAACGGTGAATTTTGTAAAATTTGTATTCGTTGAAACGTTATTAAGCAGTGTAACATTACTTAAAAGGAGTTTTAAAATGAGAGATGAGAGGAATAAATAATATCCATCAGATTAAATTGTAAGGTGCATATTAAAATCAAATATCTTTATATTACGTGACAAAAACAAAAAGACTTATGTTCTTTGACGAGAAGAAGCTGACAAATATAGTTCTAGTCAACAACACTCAAGCTCAAGGTATAGCCAACCATATGCTCCTTCCATAATTGACATTTCTCTTATATTTCTTGCTTGAGACGATTCTGTACATACAAATCATGCTTTATTTTTAGTAATTGACTTATGTTGCCTCAGATGCTCCTTCCATAATTCACATTTGTTGTTTTATTTTTCACCGTAGTATCTGGTCCACAGAACCGTTTAATCTGATTTGGAGGTCAGTTTTAGTATCAAGTGGTTCCAACCCCCTCCCGATCGTAGTTGTGGGGGATTGGACAGTGGTCCTCCCTACTAAGTCAAAGGTTTGATCCTTAAAACGGTTAGAAATAATATAAAATCATTGATGTGGCTCTATCCTAATTTAAGCTTTTGTGATAATCGGTTATTTGACATGGTATCAGAGCATCTATGACTAAGTGGTCCAGAGTTCGATTCCCGTTCCCCTCACTTTCTAATTAAAAAGTGGAATTTAAGCATATGGTAGGTGGACCTATGCATTATCCACGCTTCAAGCCCAAGTGAGCTCTTGCATGAGGGGGCGTGTTAGAAATAATATAAAATCATCGATGTGCTCTGTCGACAAAACTAGAGAAGTAAAATTAGGAAGAAAATAAAAAAAAAATCTTATACTAAGTTGATCAAGAGGGAGATTTATACCAAACTTGACCAAAGCATGAGTCATGTATGAATTTTTTCATAAAAAGAAAAAGAAAAAAGGCTTAAATACAGTTTTATCCCCATGTTTTGAAAAATGCGGAATTTTACCTCCCCTATTTTATAATTTGTTGGATTTTGCCCCCCACCAAAATTCTGCACAAAATCTGCTTTTTAACCTCAAGTTCAAAGCTTCGCACAAAATTCAATTTGGATCAATAATTCACAAAACTTATACCGAAACGACCATAATCGAGTTATCTTTCCACAGAATCAAACCCACTAAATTTGGAGTTATAGAGAGAGATTAATTACCATTTTAGTGAAGGTCTGTCCAATTACTAATTCTGCAAAAAGCTACTTGTGATCTTCAAATTCAACATCGTCTACCGAATGCATCGTAACTTCAAATTCGACGAAATTGAAATGCCAACAAGGGTAATTTCGTTATCTTTCCATACATGTAAATAGTATTAAAAAATGAGCTACAGGGTGAGAGGCATGACGAAAATACCAGTAGTAGTTTCATACGATAATTAATTTGAACAGACCTTCACTAAAACGGTAATTAATCTCTCTCTGTAACTCCAAATTTAGTGGAGTTTTATTTTATGGAAAAATTACTCGATTGCGATCGTTTCGGTACCAGTTTGGTGAATTATTGGTCCAAATTGAGTTCTGTGCGAAACTTTGAACTTGAGGCTCAAAAACAGATTTTGTGCAAAATTTTGGTGGGGGGCAAAATCCAACAAATTATAAAATACGGGGGTAAAATTCCGCATTTTAAAATAGAATGGGTAAAATTCCGCATTTTTCGAAACAGAAGGGGTAAAACTGCATTTAAGCCAAGAAAAAACTATATAGTATATAGAGTATGTTGTTTAAGGATAACCTTAATTACGATCAGCCAAAGTTTTACTGGGATGACAAATATTGCAACCATTAAACATAAGAGACACCACAGTCACACAATCAAATACAATCTCAACACTCATGAAGTTTTGGTCTTTAGACGCAAATTTACAAAGAAAAACTTATTCCAAATTCGGCACTACACTACCACACGCTCTTAAAATCTTAGATTGAGTCTAATTCAAATCTTATAAAATCGATATATAAGATGAAAATTATCTCTACTTATAACTATACATTCAGGCCATCTCTCGATTAATGTAGGACTCTTAACACCCGCTATCTTAGATCCATCTTTACTTCATTTGTATGCATAATACGATTTGTAAAAATACAAGTAAATAATTGTAAAAAAAATAAATAACAAGTAAATATGTTAGGGAGTAAATATGAATCCTATAGAACAACACGTCACGAATATAAGATCAGTTTTCAGTTCAACAAACATAGCAGAAACTTCGTTGACAATTGATGGTATAGTCTATGTTATTGACCCCGGAGTTGCTAAGCAGAAGATTTATAATCCTCGAGTTCGGGTTGAGTCTTTGTTATACATAAGAGATACTCAAATGATTATTAAGAGAAACTTACAGCTCTCTGGTGATCAGGACTAGGCTTGTGATGACCATTTAATGATTGAGTTTCCAAACTTGCCATAATTGCAAAAATATTTTGCTAGAAAACAGAAGAAGAGAGCACACAAAACAGAGAAAAAAATTTTGGTTTGGTTATGAAATAGAAACCAATTAATTATATGGTGACTCTCTCATGTAATCTAAATGAACATAATATAATGTGTATTTATAAGAACATGGTATCTCATGCCACGTTGAATCACTCATAGTCATAGTAGTACTTGTTTATTTGATAGAATAGTCAAGGATCTTATTAAATTAGAAATTAGAATATAGAATAATTTGTATCATTGTACAGCAATTTCTAATTTTGTATAGTTTTCTACAAGTCCAATGTGCTGAATTTGGTCATTTCTAAGTTTACTTCCGAGATTCCACATTATTTTGTAGATTAATCTCTTGAGGTAATTAACATCCGTTTAAGTAGAACTACTTAGATTAATATCTATAAATTGCCGTTCAAAAAAAAAAAAGTTAATTTTTATAAATTGTGTAGATTTTTTTTGTGTCATTTAGCCTAACGGCTAGAAATTCCACATATAAAGGGTTCGAACCCCGATCCTCTACATATATAATATAATGTTTTTGATAACTGAGCTAAGCTCACGGGACTACATAAATTTTTTCTTCACTAAAGTATTCTATACTCATAATTGGATAGATTAATCTCTTCGGATAATTGTTAATATTTCACCAATTTTGGAGCCCATATTCATACGGAATTTCTTATCTCAATTTGGAAAGACCGACATCCTGGTTGGGTCGACTCAATGCATGTTGAGTAGTCTATTTTGAAAGTTTTATGAGTGTATTTGATCTATTAAAAATAAAAAAAAACAACACAATTTCAGGTGTAAAATTGTGTTGAAATTGAACAAATTGAGAAGCAAGAATTGGACAAAAACTAAAATTTGCATTTCTCCAAATATAAGTTATTTAAAATATTAAAATAATCTTTTGTCCACCAAACATCGTATAAGAAATTTTTTTTAATATTTTAAAACTTTGTTATGTCATATCGTATAAGAAAAAAGTTTTTCAATATTTTAAAACTTTGTTATGTCATATGTGTTATATTATCCATGTTGTTTTGTTTAATACCTACAGAGATGGTTGAAACAGATTTGAATTACACGCATTCAGAAAGCATGTAGTTATGCAGTCAGTATTTGTCCAATTGACACCTCGGAAGGAATCAATGTCGGACTTATTGGATCCTTGGCAATTCACGCAAGGATTGGTCGTTGGGGATCTATAGAAAATCCATTTTATGAAATTTAAGAGGTTTCTTCCTCTTAACCACTGTAACCTTCATTAGCAGATTCATTAACTGTCTGATTGAGATCGGTTGATCTAAATTATTTCTCAAAATTTTATATTAAATAGAGATAAAAGACTATCTTAAGATCTGAATCAACCAATCTTAATCAGGCGGACATAAGGGGTCTGTTTGTTTCAGATTCTTCACCAAAAAAATGTATTCTTTCCAAAAAAAAATCTAATTTTTTATCTTACTTGTGTTTGTTTCAGATTTTTTCAAAAAAAATCATTTTTTTCATCAAAATGATAATCTATTTTCAATAGCTTTTATGGACAAAACTTACATGCATTTCCATACATGCATTTCTTACTTTTCCACTCACAAAGAGGTGGTTATTTGTGTTTTTTCATTTTGAAAAAATAAAAGAAAATTATTTTTTAATAAAAAAAACTACCTCTTTGTGAGAGGAAAAATAAGAAATGCATGTATGAAAATGCATGTAAGTTTTGTCCTTTATCAAAATCCATTTTTTTATGCTCATCATCCATCACCATCTTAAAAAAAATAGATTTTTATGATCGTAATCAAACGGAAAATAGCTTTAGATTTTTTTCAATAAAATCTATTTTCTTGAAAATGATTTTTTTTCAAAAATAATCATTTCTTTTTAAATCTCAAATAAACAGCCCAAGATATGATTCATTCCCGTTTGAAACTAAATAAAAAAAATGTGGTTAGACGCGTGGAGAATGAAAGTCAAAGAAAAAGAGTTCTTAGACGTGACGTACATGAATAATGAAATTGTACTTAAATAAATGAATATTTTTATTGAAATTTCAAAGGGAAAACAAATCATTGACTTTGAAATTTAATTTAGTACTATGTTTTTGAGTATCTATTTTCTTCGTCGTGGTCGAAATTTCATGGAAATAATTCAACAATTTTGCATCCAATTAGCATTTGCCAACAGCAACATTATTGTAATAGTTTTATTATGCATTTGAGGTATCATTGAGGGAATGAATAATGTGACGACTTAATTATTTAAAGAACTTGGACACATGGAGGAATTGAGAAGAGAAGACACAAAGAAGATGCTCAAGTTATAAACAAATATTTGTCAAATGAATGATCTAATTTTATATTTCATTTCGTCTTAAATATAAAAGAAAGTTAAGATAAATTTTATATATGAGATGTTTCGATTTTTGAATCTTGTTAATATTTTGGAGCGATATAAATATAAATATTTTTGTAAGTGTAGAGTTTAAGTCTATAGGTTGACAACGTTCATTTAATCTAAATATTTTCGATTAGCAAAAATAAAAATAAAAAATTGAGTCGATAAAAAGTAATTTCACATTTATTAGTTAATCTTATTGATTTCGTAAAAAAATATTAGTGTATTGTCAACAGTGTCATTTACATTAACCGTTTATTAGAATAAAAGAGTCTTTGTCCACAAATCCTAGTCGAAATGTCCAAATTTTTAGTGTTGGACGTCATGTTCGGAATTCGAACCCAAATTCCTCAACTTTGTATGTGTGAATTTTCAATGGTTTTGCCAATTCGCCTATCAACAAAAAAAAATCTTTTAAACAATAAAAACTAATGATAACTTAGAGTCCGGTGTTTGAGAGTGGAGAGAGCGAGTCAAAGAAAAACTATTTGATTGTTTGTTTGAAACATGTCACACGTCCATATAATTAATTGGCTAAATGAGGATAGCCTAAACTGAGGGAACATGAACTTCCAAAATTCACCCAAAAAAAATGCACATAAAATAGTGAACAATTCATTTATACTTTTTGAAAATCT